>NC_056437.1:73601107-74271107 GCF_018296145.1 Oncorhynchus tshawytscha
TCTCCCCCCTCCACTCTCTCTCTCCGCAACTTTCCTGGCACCATGCTCTGTGCATAATCACACTGTCCCCCTGCCAAGGTTTATAAATAACCTCTGAAGTAACAGCTGAGTGTAAAATTAAGCACTTAACCCACATCCAGCGTGTCCAGCCCACATAGCGGCATCTGTCTCTCTCCCCCTACCCAACCCCCAGACGGATCCAGACTAAGAGGGGGGAGCACTGCAGTCCAAAGGGCACATTTTCAAACAGACGCAGCAGCTCGAGGCAAGTCTGTGATAGACAGGACCCAGAGGAATGGGAGTGGGGGGGTGGCTTCATGATTTATAGGTGGGGTGTTAAAGGAGGGTCCCAAACAGATTTAGGAAACTGGGAAACCTTGGACCGTA
This sequence comes from Oncorhynchus tshawytscha, assembly GCF_018296145.1. Classification (NCBI taxonomy): domain Eukaryota; kingdom Metazoa; phylum Chordata; class Actinopteri; order Salmoniformes; family Salmonidae; genus Oncorhynchus; species Oncorhynchus tshawytscha. Next base: position 73,601,495 of record NC_056437.1, read on the forward strand.
AAGAGTGCAATAGTTAGGATATAACGCCGTAGAAATGTTGTGTTGACCTCCACTGTAACCCCTCACATCATGACATCACAGCAGACCACTCGGTCTAGTAGAGTCCTGCCTGGCTGGCTGCAAACATTAGGCATGGACAAAGTGCAGCTTGCTTGTTAACAAATCAACTTGCCAGTCGATAGCAAGCAAAAGACAGAACATGAAACTCCCAGTAAAGACCAGAACAGCGAGGATGGATTCCAGCCAAGGCCATCCAGCGGAGTGGACAGAGAGACTAGCCTCCATAGAGACTGTGAACAGGCTCATGTCAGGGACACTGCATTGGACTTTACGGGTTGTATTGTACTAGCTACAGTAGAAGTTCCGATGATCATCTCTGCTGTACCCCAGAGGACAACACATGACTGGGTCTGTGAGGTGTCGAGAGGGAAAGAGGGGGGAGGCAACAGCAGACAGGGACAAAAGAAGCCCTTTGTGCCTCCCAGTTCCAGCCCAGAGGGGATAACACTACAGACGTGACAGGAATAGCATCCTTCCATCAACCCAACCCTACCTCCCACCATCATATTTACTGTATACAGTAGACATGACATGACTCATCAGTTCACTACCAAGGTCATGTAGGCAATACAGTTGAAGTCGGAAGTTTACATACACTTAGTTTAGTCATTAAAACTCGTTTTTTAACCACTCCACAAATTTCTTGTTAACAAACTATAGTTTTGGCAAGTCGGTTAGGACATCTACTTTGTGCACGACACAAGTAATGTTTCCAACAATTGTTTACAGACAGATTATTTCACTTATAATTCACTGTATCACAATTCCAGTGGGTCAGAAGTTTACATACACTAAGTTGACTGTGCCTTTAAACAGCTTGGAAAATTCCAGAAATTGATGTCATGGCTTTAGAAGCTTCTGATAGACCAATTGACATTAGAGGTCGACCGATTATGATTTTTTTCAACGCCGATACCGATTATTGGAGGGTAAAAAAAACCGATACAGATTAATTGGCCTATTTAAATTTTTTATATTTTTTATTTGTAATAATGACAATTACAATACTGAATGAACACTTATTTTAACTTAATATAATACATCAATAAAATCAATTTAGTCACAAATAAAGAATAAACATGTTCAATTTGGTTTAAATAATGCAAAAACAACGTGTTGGAGAAGAAAGTTAAAGTGCAATATGTACCATGTAAAAAAGCTAACGTTTAAGTTCCTTGCTCAGAACATGAGAACATATGAAAGCTGGTGGTTCCTTTTAACATGGGTCTTCAATATTCCCAGGTAAGAAGTTTTAGGTTGTAGTTATTATAGGAACTATAGGACTATTTCTCTCTATACGATTTGTATTTCATATACCTTTAACTATTGGATGTTCTTACAGGCACTTTAGTATTGCCAGTGTAACAGTATAGCTTCCATGCCTCTCCTCACTCCTACCTGGGCTCGAACCAGGAACACATCGACAACAGCCACCCTCGAAGCAGCGTTACCCATGCAGAGCAAGGGGAAGAACTACTCCAAGTCTCAGAGCGAGTGACGTTTGAAACGCTATTAGCGCCATTTCACATCGGTTACACCAGCCTAATCTCAGGAGTTGATAGACTTGAAGTCATAAACAGCGCAATGCTTGAAGCAAACTAGTGATTATGTTAAGATTGATTGTTTTTTATAAGATAAGTTTAATGCTAGCTAGCAACTTACCTTGGCTTCTTGCTGCCCTCACATAACAGGTAGTCAGTCTGCCACGCAGGCTCCTCGTGGAGTGCAATGTAAGGCAGGTGGTTAGAGCGTTGGACTAATAACCAGCAAAAACAAATCCCCAAGCTGACAAGGTAAAAATCTGTCGTTCTGCCCCTGAACAAGGCAGTTAACCCACCGTTCCTAAGCCATCATTGAAAATAAGATTGTGTTCTTAAAACTGACTTGCCTAGTTAAATAAATGTGTCACATTTTTTTTTATAAATAAAGGTGTCGCATTTTTTTTAATCGGCAAATTGGTGTCCAAAAATACCCTTTACCGATTGTTATGAAAACTTGAAATCGGCCATTCCGATCAAATCGGTCGACCTCTAATAGACATCATTTGAGTCAATTGGAGGTGTACCTGTGGATGAATTTCAAGGCCTACCTTCACACTCAGTGCCTCTTTGCTTGGCATCATGGGAAAATCAAAAGAAATCCAGCCAAGACCTCATTAAAAAAATTGTAGACCTCCACAAGTTTGGTTCATCCTTGGGAGCAATTTCCAAACGCCTGAAGGTACCATGTTCCTCTGTACAAACAATAGCACACAAGTATAAACACCATGGAACAACGCAGCCGTCATACCGCTCAGGAAGGAGATGCGTTCTGTCTCCTAGAGATGAACGTACTTTGGTGCAAAAAGTGCAAATCAATCCCAGAACAACAGCAAAGGACCTTGTGGAGATGCTGGAGGAAACCGGTACAAAAGTATCTATATCCACAGTAAAACGAGTCCTATATTGACATAACCTGAAAGGCCGCTCAGCAAGGAAGAAGCCACTGCTCCAAAACCGCCATAAAAAGCCAGACTACAGTTTGCCACTGCACATGGGGACAAAGATCGTATTTCTTGGAGAAATGTCCTCTACTCTGATGAAACAAAAATAGAACTGTTTGGCCATAATGACCATCGTTATGTTTAGAGGAAAAAGGGGGAGGCTTGCAAGCCAAAGAACACCATCCCAATCGTGAAGCACGGGAGGGGGGCAACATTATGTTGTGGGGTTGCTTTACTACAGGAGGGACTGGTGCACTTCACAAAATAGATGGCATCATGAGGGAGAACAATTATGTGGATATATTGAAGCAACATCTCAAGACATCAGTCAGGAAGTTAAAGCTTGGTCACAAATGGGTCTTCCAAATGGACAATGACCCCAAGCATACTTCCAAAGCTGTGGCAAAATGAAACTTTTGACCCAAGCTAAACAATTTAAAGGCAATGCTACCAAATACTAATTGAGTGTATGTAAACTTCTGACCCACTGGGCATGTGACGAAAGAAATAAAAGCTGAAATAAATCTAACAGACCTTGAACAGGCTATTTTTACTAGGATTAAATGTCAGGAATTGTGAAAAACTGAGTTTAAATGTATTTGGCTAAGGTGTATGTAAACTTCAACTGTACATTAGGTGGGCTGTGGTGCTGGGTGTTTGTGGGCATAATGTGCGTGTGTGTCTGCTTGCGTGTGTGTTCACACATGCTCATCCCTGCATGTGAACATTTGCTTCCAGCTGTGGGTTGGGTAGATTTAGAACTATTTACTGATCATGTTTAATTAATAATAAGGGCAGAAAAATCCCCCCTGGGAGTCCAACATGTAGCAGGACATCACATCATGGTCTAGTCTCTCTGCCCTGTGGTTTATCCCTCCTCTCCCAGCAGCACCACTGTCTGCCTGTCTGCCAGTTCCTGTCTGTTTTTCACAGCCACGCTGCACAGCAGGACCCTCTACTAGCACATCCACATAACACATCCTAAGGGTAGCAACATTACTGTTGCTGCCATGCTATGTTGTTGTCTTAGGTCTCTCTTTATGTAGTATTGTGGTGTCTCTCTTGTCATGATGTAGGTTTTTGTCCATATATTTATTTTATTTAGTATTTTTAATCCCCCCAGGAGGCCTTTTGCCTTTTGGTAGGTCATCATTGTAAATAAGAATTTGTTCTTAACTGACTTGCCTAATTAAATACAGGTTAAATTAAAAAATAAAACAGTTGAGTGGAGCGCGGCTACTGTATAATGTTTATATTTAAAAATGTATTTGGGTTTGTTTGTGTGTGTGTGCAAGTCTGCGTGTGGGGATGTCTATGTCTACAGATAGTGGAACTAAGGCTATGATAATGGAACTAAGGCTATGTTGGCACAGTCTGTCTGTCTCTCTACAGAGGACATTGGTCTAAATGAGCATGGCTAAAAGGGTCATCGTGGTCACATGTTTGTCATTAACTTAATGACAAACTTGTGACCTTCATGCAGGCCCAGGGCTGGGCTGGGCTCCTCTTGAAGAACAGCGTGGTAGGGTGGTTACGAGACACACAAACATATACACACACAAAGCTTTATTCATACTGAACATAACAGCTCTTCATAGAGAGGTCGATGTAACCATCAAAGAAAGCATTTGTTACCGTCTGATGGGAGCAGGGGTACTGAGTGAAGCAGGAGAGAGGGCAGTGCTCTGTAAAGAGGGACAGCCACATGTTGACACGCTAATGAATCACATAACGAAGCGTATTCAACAGGGGCGGTTCCAAGGCCTGTCTCTGGGCCCGTAACGGCCGGGGCCTGATAGAATCATTACGCTGTTCGGAGCAGGAACAATGGAGGGACACAGAGGGCTTTGATCATGGGACCGACCCAAAGGAGATGGATGGGGAGCTTGGCTAAGAGGACCCCTCGTGAACCGCCCTGGGGAGGAACGAGTGTAGAGAAGATGAAGGATAACGGATTGCAGGATGACTGGTTTATGCATCCCCACTTCTCCAAACTTTATAACATTCTGAGATGGAAAGGGGAACTAAAGAAGAAAACCTGTTATAAAAGGCAGTGTAACTGTGGTAACTAACTCAGGTGAGTGCTCTGCACAGGGGTCGACTGACTCCCACTACCACTTAGCCCCATCGATCAGGTGCGTCACACACACACGTTGCTAAGGAGAAGTCGACCAAGCGAACCTGTTGCACTCCGCTGGAGAACACACGCTGCCAGATTGAAAGGCCCAATGCTACTTACTGAGAGGAGACAAGAGAAAAGACATGAGTGATGTCATTACTATCTATCCAGCAGTAGACTACTAATACGCCTGCAGTTAATAGCAGAACATCGACCCTCTGTTAGGCACTATCAGTGTCAATGGCAGCAGCAGTACACAAGCACACACACACACACACAGTCTTGACCCATGGACAGATCCCATGGACAGATCCCCCCATCCCCACGGTGCTAGTCAGTACAGGGCTTGGAGTTGAGAACATAATGACCTGCTAGCTGTGATTATGGGGTGCAGAGAAAGGAGGAAAGACACACAGACATTACGCACACTCACACACAACAACACACACATTTTCACACAGCAGCCAGAGACTCAAAATGTGTGGTATTATTTGGATCCTGAGAACCAGGTAGGCCAGAGAGCACTCCGCCTCTTTCTTCACCAACACCCCCTTTTACATCCCCTCAGTGGGATACAGAGAGAAGAGGGTGTCTTGGATGTTTGAACAAAAGGAAGAGCGCACATACAAAAGAAACACGCGCCCTAAATTCCCAACATGCTCTATGTCAATATTGATGACAGTCAAAATGAGACACTGTGAAATGCTCATGGGTGTTACTTGTGCATGTCAAAATGACTGCTATCTATTGTAGGCTACAGGAATGTCGGTCTATCTCGCTCCGTCTGAGAGTCTAGCAGTAATAATGTCCTCCTGACTGGTTCTATAGGGAAAGGGGGGATACCTAGTCAGTTGTACAACTGAACGCATTCAACTGAAATGTGTCTTCCACATTTAACCCAACCTGGGAATACTGAGTGGTGGGAAATGTCTGAGCTTTGCTCTATCTTGGAAATTGAGCTCCTTCTTCACAAGTTGGGAATTGTGGCTAAACCCAAAGACCAACCCACACAGCGTGGCATAGAAGAGAGAGAGAGGTTGCTAGGGATTTAGTTTGATTAGTAAACAAAAAGCATCTCAACCTCAGCACACATTCTTGACAAACCAACTGTTTGTTTCTGTGTCTACATTCATTACTGTCCTAGAAATAAAAATAAACAGCTAAACCTGGGCTACCATCCCAACCAGAAGTGAAGCCAGAACAGTCAGTCTATCTCGATCCGCCTGAAGTGCAGCTCATTGGCAGCCCTTCTATTTAAAAACCAAAGGACCTATTTCTATACTGTAATTCTGTAGGGGGCGTGACGGAAGCAGCACTCATACATGGCAATTGAAAGGCATTCTCTGACTACACAGATCCATGGACAGCCTCAAACTATGCGTCTAGACGCAACACAGAAGCCTCAGCTCTATAAAGGAATATAAGTGTGTGTGTTTGTGTACTTCTCCAGCTCTTATAGAGCACCAGAGGCTAGAAAGCTGTAACTTCTAATGTTCCAGCCACTGACATGGGAGACTGCAGAGTGATGGAAGGGGAGGGCAGGGCAACAAGTAGAAAACAGAATCAATCAAAGCACACAGCTCCCAGCTCTCCGCCTGCATGGGAAAAGACCTGTGGCCACATATATGGGTGATCAAACACAGTCTGCCATTGACAACTGCTCAATGCAGTCATGCTGATGTGGTTACCTACTTAGGCTTCATTTACACAGGCAACCCAATTTAGATATGTTGCCCAATTATTAGCAAAAGAGCTGATCTGATTGATTAAAATACCAATTAGTGGGAAAATATCAGAATTGGGCTGTCTGTGTAAACGCAGCCATAATGGCAAGAATAATTCAGAATTGTGGATTGTCTGAGAGCCCACTAGATGCAAGAACACAACACAGCATAAGGGCTAGTCATACACAGCTGTCGTAATAAATGTTGCTTCTGCAAGACTATGTTCTAGAACAGGTATACATGTCGTCTGGGGTACAGCAAATAAAACTGTGATTAACGTTTTAAAAAAATTAAATATATAAATCTATATATCAGAAGTGTGCTGGTTATCAAGGGGCAAAGTACTGACACGTTTTTTTAAATTGAGAGATGAGCTTAAAGTTCTTTACTGACCATAATTTTCACTTGTCTGACTGCTTGCATGATGATGAGTTTGGCCTATCTGGGTGATGCTTTTTCTCACCTGAATGATCTGAATCTAGGATTCCAGGGACTCTCCGCAACTATATTCAATGTACGGGACAAAATTGAGGCTATGATTAAGAAGGTGGAGCTCTTCTCTGTCTGCATTAACAAGGACAACACACAGGTATTTCCATCATTGTATGATTTTCTGCGTGCAAATTAACTCAAGCTTACAGACAATGTCAAATGTGATATATGGAAGCACCTGAATGAGTTGGGTGAGCAATTAGGCAGGTACTTTACCGAAACGGATGACACAAACAACTGGATTCGTTATCCCTTTCATGCCTTGCCTCCAGTCCATTTACCAATATCTGAACAAGAGAACCTCATCGAAATTGCAACTCAGTGCTGTGAAAATGTAATTTAATCAGAAGCCACTGCCAGATTTCTGTATTGAGCTGCACTCAGAGTATCCTGCCTTGGCAAATCGCGCTGTTAAGACACTGATGTCCTTTGCAACCACATACCTATGTGAGAGTGGATTCTCAGCCCTCACTAGCATGACAACTAAATACAGGCACAGACTGTGTGTGGAAAATTATTTAAGACTGAGACTCTCTCCAATACAACCCAACATTGTAGAGTTATGTGCTTCCTTTCAAGCACACCCTTCTCATTAACCTGTGGTGAGTTAGTCACCATTTTTGATGAACAAATAAGGTTTTATATGTAAGATGGCTAAATAAAGATCAAAATGATTGATTATTATTATTATATTATTATTTGTGCCCTGGTCCTATAAGAGCTCTTTGTCACTTCCCACGAGCCGGTTTGTGACACAAGCTCACACTCATTCTTATGTTTAATAAATGTATCGTATTGTGTGTGTGTGCTGGAGGTTGAATGTTTGAAGGGGTACGGGACTATAAAAAGTTTGGAAACCACTGTTCTAGAGGAATATTGCACCATAAACATGTCATTACCGTAGCTCTGCGGCTATGTCTGATGAATGATGCTTTAGTTCACAGTGAGCGGACCAGATATTTCTGCTGAGTCTGCAGCACAGGAGCCATAGTTCACTGGTGATGATACAGAGAGAACGTGGCTGGCCTTTTACAATGCTGTGGAGGAGTAGGTCAAGTATTTAAAGGGAATGGAAGAGTGGAAAAGTAGAGGGAGGGAGGGATGGATGGAGGGGGATAGCTTGAAAAGCATGCTGGAGAAGCATGTGACATCGAGGATCCGCCAATGAGAGCCAAGGAAGTGTAGCTAGGTCAAAAAGAACCAGGCCGGGCAAAGACTAAATGTCTGTCTGCAGAGTGAAGTGTAGTTTTATAACAATCTTTTAATGGAGTACACTCCCAGTCTCATTAATGGAGGACAGGAGTTTTTCAAGCGTTTTTATCAATAGTTAGTTCAGGTCACGTAGTCAGGAAAGACACCTGACCTTAGCGAATGCAGCAGACTTACTGGAATAGCGAGTGTTTGCAATGTATAACCCGCATTACATCTTACGCCACCGTTGGTTATGTCTCTTCATGTGTCCCTCTTTGGAACCCTTTAAAGGAAGTGTCCAAGTAGACACTAGACACTTCAGGTGAGTCATAGTGGTTTCCTCTTTCTCTGAAATAGGCCAGGCCAAATTCTTGTTACTCTCACCATTTTGTGGGGAAGGACTTTGGATCAGGCAGGCTGATGTTTACTGGGATACGTCTTGTTCTGGAAGCAGAACTGAGTGATTTCCACTAGATGGGCCAGCCGCAAAGTCAAATATATATATCGTAAAAACCTTGAAAACAAACATTTGCTTTTTGGTCGTAGCCCTTTACACTCGTACCCGTATACGCGTTGAAAATAGATTTGGGCACCGATAAGCACCTAAATTGGAACACAGTAGCTGTACATTAACCTGCTATAAATGACATCAGAGCTCAGGCTCTAAGCTTCACAGTGCTGTGAGGGTTTTGATTGACAGCCGTGCTGAACTTGAACACCGCGCGTGACAAGAAGTCGCCCCAATCCCTCCTGCTAATTGGACAACTTTTGCAACTGTTTTGGTTTTCTGAGTGAGGGAAGTGTTGTAAATTAAGAGAACTCTATGTATTTTGAAAGATGAGACGTTGAGGATTATAATAAACATCGCTTTGATGTCATACAAGCCTAATGTGAGTCCATACGAGTCCTAATGTGCGACTTCCATATCATAAAACTCATGTCATATACAGTGTCGACGTTTATGATCACTATGTTTGATGTACAGTTACAAGATGACATGGCGTCATACCCTTGGCTGTTCTGAACAGAATGAGCCTATGTTTGTCCATTGTGAAGAGAATTTGCCACGGAACACACAGCTGAATGCACGAATGACTCCTTTCTATACGCACAAAATCACAATCCGTTTCCCTGTATTGCATTGTGAAAGCCTAGCACTGTCACATCATATTTTAGAACTTAGCTAGCCATGTTGGAAATAGAACAAGCGTTCAAATGATGCCCACCTGACTCGTTTTTGGATTGCGTAAACACCAACGGTAATTGTGTGATGGCGTGGATGCAGGGTTGTGTTCCAACCAAAACGACTACAAGTGTGCTCTAGTTCCTCAACGGCACAGCTAGGAGAGCTCAACAAGCACCTTATAGTTGAAGACTCCTCTTTGAGTCATAAAGTGCATCGAAACGACTTAGGAACTGTGTACACTTTGGAGAGGTGTTTGGCCACTTGGAGACACCAGTCAGTCCTCTGACTCAAACCCATGTTTCTTTTTATGTCTTATGTTACATCTACCCCACATTTTCCAGGAAATGTTCTTATCATGCTCCTGAATGTGTCCAGAGTATTTTCAGATTTCGTTATCAACAAATGCAGGGAGAAAAGTACAGTAAATGTCATATGCAAAATAAATGAACAGTAATGTTTGGAATCAGTCTTGTCAGGTGAACTGTTGTCTTCTTTGGTCAAATCATTTCCCCATAATCGCCCCATAAACTGTTCCCTTTCAAGTGCTACCATGCTTATTAATTTCATTTAAATGTAGCCCTAATCCGTGTAGGCCAATTCCCACGAGTGTAAAGGGTTAGGCATTAGGGTTAGCGGTGCGGTTAAGGTTAGTGTTAAGGTTAGGTTTAAAATCCGATTTTATGACGCTGTGGCTTCGCCACTCTGCACAGCTGCCTCCAGAACAACATTCATGACGAAAAACGCTAACCTGCCTTGAAACAGTGGAACACTTGTGCTCTGACAGACACACTGGAAGCTCTCAGAAGGCATGGGTCACATCATTTGAGTGGTTTTGAATGACCTTGAAGGGATTCGATTTAAATGAAAGCACAACTTTTACACTACATATACAAAAGTATGTGGACAAATTTCCTTCAAATGAATGGATTTGGCTATTTCAGCCACACCCATTGCTGACGTGTATAAAATCGTGCACACATCCATGAAATCTCCATAGACAAACATTGTCAGTAGAATGGCCTTACTGAAGAGCTCAGTGACTTTCAACGTGGCACCGTCATAGGATGCCACTTTTCCAACAAGTCAGTTTGTCAAATTTCTGCCCTTCTAGAGCTGCCTGGGTCAACTGTAAGTGCTGTTATTGTGAAGTGGAAACGTCTAGGAGCAATAACGGCTCAGCCACGAAGTGATAGGCCACACAAGCTCACAGAACGGGACGGCCGAGTCCTGAAGCGCATAGCATATAAAAATCGTCTGTCCTCGGTTGCAACACTCACCACCGAGTTCCAAACTGCCTCTGAAAGCAACGTCAGCACAAGAACTGTTCGTCAGGAGCTTCAAATGGGTTTCCATGGCCGAGCAGCCGCACACAAGCCTAAGATCACCATGCGCTGGAGTGGTGTAATACTCGCTTCCATTGGACTCTGGAGCAGTGGAAATGCGTTCTCTGGAGTGATGAATCACACTTCACCATCTGGCAGTCTGACGGACGAATCTGCGTTTGGCGGATGCCAGGAAAATGCTACCTGTCCGAATGCCAACTGTAAAGTTTGGTGGAGGAGGAATAATGATCAGGGGCTGTTTTCATGGTTCAGGCTCGGTCCCTTTGTCCCTTCACTGGAACTATCTTAACGCTACAGCATTCAATGACATTCTAGACGATTCTGTGCTTCCAACTTTGTGGCAACAGTTTGGGGAAGGCCATTTCCTGTTTCAGCATGAAAATGCCTCCGTGCACAAAGCGATACAGAAATATTGTTGAAATCAGTGTGGAAGAACTTGAATGGACTGCACAGAGCCCATCGAAAACCTTTTGGGATGAATTGGAACGCAGACTGTGAGCCAGGCATAATTGCCCAACATCAGTGCCCGACCTCACTAATGTTCTTGTGTCTAAAATGAAAGCAAGTCCCCGTAGCAATGTTCCAACATCTAGTGGAAAGCCTTCCCAGAAGAGTGGAGGCTGTTATAGCAGCAAATGGGGGACCAACTCCATATTAAAGTCCATGATTTTGAAATGTTCGACGAGCAGGTGTCCACATACTTTTGGTCATGTAGTGTACGTTAAAACAGACAATGATACAGTATGTTGTGTGATGCACCCGGCTAGGAGCAACTATGTTCAGTTAATTGTACTAGTTAAGTCCACTAGCAGACTTGTTTTGGTGCTTTGAAGGGATGTTGAGTGAGATAACGATACTTGATACAACAGTAGACTGTAGATTAAACAGCATGGAGCACCAAAGAGATTAGATTTAGATTTCTCTCTTCACTAGCAGTGTGTGAGGAGAATGGACGCACACACATATATACACTGCAGAGATACTGTTCTTCCTGTCGTGTCAGGTGCATGTCCGTCAGTCACTGCTTCAGAGGGAGGGAGGGCAAAAAGGAGAGCAGGCGGGCGGGAGAGAGACAGGTGCTGATTGAGCCAAGCGCTCTGTTCTGATCTGTGCTTGCCCCCTCTCTCTCTCTCTGACAATGTGGGGCCTTGCTCTGACCTCATTGTGCTCACTAGGCATGCTAGGCTCTGTAAATCTCTCTCTCCTCTCCCCACCCACAGCCCTCTGCAGCCTGCTGCCTCTCTGCTCTGTGTTGGCCCATTCTCTCCAGCCATCTGTTCAGGGTACGGTCCTGAGACATAAACATAAAGGGCCTGCACCCTACGTAAACGGAGCCACGGAGCATCGCATGTGGTCCGTTCCAAAATTTCAGCCACGTAAAGGTACGTAGAAATACACAGAAAACAGCGCTCTGTCGCAGCGTTTGCGTGAAGTGGCCTTAAGGTGAGGTACCCTGAGTGACTGCCTGACTGGTTGACTTGCTGACTGACTGACTGTGGGTATCAGTAGCACATTGCACTGAGTGTCCACAGGGTCCACTTCTAGGGAATGATTTGGATACGTTCCATGAACGTTTGGCACTAAGAGCCTGGTTCTCACGTCATGTTAACATAACCCTAAATCAGGGACTTTAGGGTCACACAGGTTCCAACCGAAGGGAGGCGCTCGGAGGCACTACGATACATGCATCCGCAACTCCATACCTTCATGTAGTATTTGGGTTGGTGTGTGTGTGTGTGAGAGTTTCTGGTTTGTTGTTTATAGTAGAGTACCAGGTGTGACAGGATGGTTATTACTACAGCTGGGCTCTGTATAGCCCTGGAGACTTCACTTAGTCAGTAATACACCTCTCTCACATACCAAATGTAACAGTTCATTCTGATTACATCAAATAAGAAGAAGTTGAACTTGCTCTGCACGTCCAGGTCTGTAGAGGGCTTTGGGTCAGTCAGAGCAGGGCTGCACAACTCCAGTCCTGGAGGGCCGCAAAGTCGACTGCTTTTCATTCCTGCCTTTTTAAATCAGTGACTGACTCAGACCTGGACAACCAGGATTGAGCACTGAGTGAAAGCAGTGACAGTGATGAATCCATGATCTCTTAGGAAGAAGAAACAACTCCCTGAAGGGTCATAGTATGTATGTTCACTGGGCATATGTGTATGTGTGTGCATGTTTGTCTCTCTGTGTTTGTGTGTGTGTGTGTGTGTGCATGTTTGTCTCTCTGTGTTTGTGTATGTGTGTGCATGTTTGTCTCTGTGTTTGTGTGTGTGTGTGCACGCAGGCATGCAAGTTTGTCTCTGTGTGTATGTGTGTGTGCATGTTTCTCTCTCTGTGTGTGTGTGTGTGTTTGTCAGAAAGTCATTATATAATCATGGAGGGATGACATAAGGCTGGGGTCAGCAGGAGGATTGCCAGCTGGCAGGAGAGATGCCAGGCCACAGCCAGGTTGGGTTGGACCAGTTCACAGCAGCCTCCTCCATCCACAGTGGGTGGGGAGAGAGAATGAGCCAGGCAGGGGGGAAGAAGGACCAACAATCCCTTGTTTACACTAACTGATATCATGCAGTCCACACCATTCCTCAGATGTTAACACCCCTAGCACCATAACGTTCATATCCTTTACAACACAATCACCAGTAGAAGATCAGGTCCCACTGACATAGAATGACTGTAAACACAATAAGCATGGTCCTGTCCTTCTGACCTACAAATCCTACTGTAGGATGGCAGCATGTGGCACGGGGCTATGAGGTCTGGGCTTGTTGGCAGGGAGCGGGGACAATCCATTTCCTAATAGAATCAGCCATCACCAAGAAGCTTAACCTACATATGGATCAAAACAAGATGGCAGATGAAATGACCCACTGAAAGACCCATCAATAGCACATGTCACAAACACTTCAGTTCACTAATCTGTCAGTTAAGGACATGGGCCTATGACTAAGGCATGGCTGTTAAGCCCCTACTGCTGTGGCATTTGCACGTGTGTGTGTGCATGTGTACATGGTCTACTGGCAAAGACCAGGCTCACACCACAAACAAAGCAAACAGAGAGTGTAGCGGATCAATTTAGACCAATAATATTTGGGTCTCATTATCCAGCTCTAATCTGGCCTAAAAGCCTTGGCCTGGGCTCATGGGGCAGAACTAACACAGCTGACCACATGGAATGGCTGCATTGTTCAGCCTCAGTCCCAGTTACTGAAGACTTGAGCCCCTGCCTCCATAGCATAGCATTGAATTCCCTTCCCTTCAGCAGCTGAGCCCAGACCTCGGGCCCCATGGAGGAGACCTGACCACATTAGTGCCTGGTCACTGCCCACACCCTCATCAGAGACTTCAGCAATCCACTGACAACCAGCAGTTCTGCTCTCTCTGCAGTAAGTGAACGTGTAAGAAGGCAGCTTCTCCACTTGTCCAACAGGGCTTGTTACGTAACAGCAGTTACAACACAGAGAGAGAGACAACCAAATGCTCTACTTTATTGTTCAGATCAGTATGTGTATGAAATCCTAATCACATCAGTGAACAATTCAATCACAGAAAACCAAGGCTCCCTCCCAGCTCTGTGTATCTACTTTGTTACCATGAATTGGCCTTCAGTGAGACTGGTCCAGGGCCAATCCCTGCCATCTGTCCAGGAGCCAAGGTCCACCAGAGGCCTGATCCCCCCTCACAGACAGCCTGTGCTACTTCGGTATCTGGTTCTGTACCAGAGGAACCACCACTAGCCAGGCTCTCTGACACACTAACCAGTCAGTCACAACCTCACATAACACAAGCCAGCCTTATAACGTCAAGAGATCTTGCTTAGCGGCGCAGACCGGCCACCTCCAGGATTAGAGGTATTTTCTGATGACACAACAACCTTCTCCAAGCGAACAGACAAACCATTATCTCTGTCCGTAGGGTCATGGTGGAGTGGATCAGACAGGCCAGGCGGCCCGGTGTGGTGAGGTGCTGCTGCCTCAGATGGCTGGCTGCAGTAAAGCAGATTTAGAGGAGGGATGAAGGGAGAGAAAGAGGAGATTAAGAGGCTGAGATTGACAGCTGGAGACGGTGTAATGAGGCCCCTCAACAAAAGGCCTAGGAAGACAAGTGTGAGGGGGGACCATGTTTACGCATCCTTTAGAGGGTTGCTGATGGGGCCTCAGCGAGCCTCCTGGGAGAGGAATTTCAGGGGCCACCATCCCAGCCACTGCCCCAGCCTAGCCCCCCTAGCACCTGTCCAGCCCCTGTCCCAGTCCTGCCCCTGTCCCAGTCCTTCCCCTGTCCCAGTCCTGCCCCAGCCCAGTCCCAACCCTGCCACAGTCCCTCCCCTGTCCCAGTCCCAGTCCTGCCCCAGGAGGGCGTGAGGTAAGTAGAGGAAATTGCTACTGCTCAAATCTCATTAACACTCTCTCCCAAGGCTTGGAGGAGGAGACTTGCAGTAGACATGCCCACAAGGTTAGGACCTGTCTATTCAAACAGTAGGCGGCCACCATCGAGGCATTCGTGGAGGCAGTGTTGACCAGCTCTCACTAGATGTAGTTGCAGCAGATCCATAGCGTTTTCACTCAATAGAAGAAAAAGAAGCCAGCTCTCACTAGATGTAGTTGCAGCAGATCCATAGCGTTTTCACTCAATAGAAGAAAAAGAAGCCAGCTCTCACTAGATGTAGTTGCATCAGATCCTTAGCATTTTCACTCAATAGAAGAAAAAGAAGCCAGCTCTCACTAGATGTAGTTGCAGCAGATCCTTAGCGTTTTCACTCAATAGAAGAAAAAGAAGCCAGCTCTCACTAGATGTAGTTGCAGCAGATCCTTAGCGTTTTTATCTTTTCAGAGAGGCAACATGTCCTAATAGTCAATGTCCTCATATAGAATAGTCATGCTAGAGTCGAGCCAGACTAGTGGAGGTCCCTACTGTATAGCATTTACATTATGATGGCGTCTATCTGAGCTCCAGCTAGCCATTGATACAACTGTTTTATTGTCACACACACCGTATAGGTGGAGTGAAATGTGGTGTTTCACAGGGTCAGCCATAGTTGGATGGTGTCCCTGGAGAAAATTAGGGTTAAGTGCTTCGCTCAAGGGCACATCGACACATTTTCCACCTTGTCGGCTCGGATAGACGCTCTAAACGCTAGGCGCCTTAATAGCGTAGCCTACCAATCTGCTGACACTGGACAATAATTTTGTTAATTTTTAAAATATTATTATTATTATATATATTTTTAATTACCCCATTTTTCTCCACAATTTCGTGGTATCCAATTGGTAGTTAGTCATTGCAACTCTCGTACAGACTTGGGAGAGGTGAAGGTCGAGAGCCGTGAGCCCCCGAAACACGACCCGCCATGCCGCAGTGCTTCTTGTCACACTGCTCACTTACCCCGGAAGACAGTCGCACCAATGTGTCGGATGAAACACAGTTCAGCTGGCTACAGAGGTCAGCGTGCATGAACCCGGCCCACCACAAGGAGTCGCTAGAGCGCGATGAGATAAGGACAACCCAGCAGGCCAACCCACACTGGACAATCATGACCAGCATACAGTGTTATCATCACAGTCCAATTTAGAGAAGAGAGAAAGGGCCTGAGAACCAGCCGTGGGGTAAAGAAAGGGGCAAAAGTCAAGAGATAATGGAGAGAACCCTTTCCTACAGGGAAACTAGCTAGCTAATAGGCTTAAACCAGTTGCAATGATCACAAATTCACATCAATCACTCAAACCAAAAAATGCACTTAAACTATAACATGACTGCTTTGCTGGTAGTGTCTGTGTGGTTGGGACTGGGAGACAGACAACCACAGTTGGTTATCATTGATTTGAGAGGTTGACAAAGGCCATTCGTGGATTTGTCAATAGGTGGTGTGAACTACAACACTTCAGCACTCACTTCCAGTTCACTACACAATGACCCATTAACAGCAGTGAGATGATTAACTCCCTGTCTGTAGTCTCTTTAGCTCTCCGGGTTGCCTCCCACAATTTTAAAATGTTCTGGCTTAACACGTCTGTATGTAACTGAACTTCAGTTTGATATTGATCAAATACGTCACTACCTTATACGCTTGCATAAAATGCAAAATAGTAGTTAGCAAGATGAAGATGAGAGGTTATTTTTTTATGTGTGCATTTCACAATTGGCTAGTTTGCATGAACTATCTACACTAAAACCACGGCAAAGGGTAGCTGGGTTTTCGAGACGACCTGGTCTGGTCTCTGTGTGACAGACTGACTTGAAGCAGGGGGGAGAAGCCTGCAGCCTGAGCCTGCACCTCATCAAACTGTGGCATTTCATTTCTCTAACAGGCCCCTTTCATCAAGGCTGTGTTTATTGAATAATTCACTTACACCTCAGCCTCCTCTGTCTGTGAGAAGTCAACCTGATTAGGAAGAAGAAGAAAGGCCCTGTTGATTTATTAACAGAATAATAAGCTGTTAGAGCTGCTACTATCCTTCTGTCTGATGTTAGAGGTGTTACTATCCTACTGTCTGATGGTAGAGGTGCTACTATCCTACTGTCTGATGGTAGAGGTGCTACTATCCTACTGTCTGATGGTAGAGGTGCTACTATCCTACTGTCTGATGGTAGAGGTGCTACTATCCTACTGTCTGATGGTAGAGGTGTTACTATCCTACTGTCTGATGTTAGAGGTGTTACTATCCTACTGTCTGATGGTAGAGGTGCTACTATCCTACTGTCTGATGGTAGAGGTGTTACTATCCTACTGTCTGATGGTAGAGGTGTTACTATCCTACTGTCTGATGGTAGAGGTGTTACTATCCTACTGTCTGATGGTAGAGGTGTTACTATCCTACTGTCTGATGTTAGAGGTGTTACTATCCTACTGTCTGATGGTAGAGGTGTTACTATCCTACTGTCTGATGGTAGAGGTGTTACTATCCTACTGTCTGATGGTAGAGGTGTTACTATCCTACTGTCTGATGGTAGAGGTGTTACTATCCTACTGTCTGATGGTAGAGGTGTTATTATCCTACTGTCTGATGTTAGAGGTGTTACTATCCTACTGTCTGATGTTAGAGGTGTTACTATCCTACTGTCTGATGGTAGAGGTGTTATTATCCTACTGTCTGATGGTAGAGATGTTACTATCCTACTGTCTGGTCTGAAGGAGAATGACGAGACGCTGAACTGTAAAAGTTACGGTTTTATATGGCAGAAAAAAATTGTACTGTAAGATTCAGATTGTCACGCCCTGACCTTAGAGATCCTTATTATTCTCTATGTTTGGTTAGGTCAGGGTGTGACTCGGGTGGGAAAGTCTCTGTTTTCTATTCCTTTGTTTTTGGCCGAGTGTGGTTCCCAATCAGAGGCAGCTGTCTATCGTTGTCTCTGATTGGGGATCATATATAAGTTGTCATTTTCATTTTGGGTTTTGTGGGATCTTGTTTTCTGTTTAGTATCTGTGCCTGACAGAACTGTGCGCTTTCGTTTTCACGTTTGTTATTTTGTTTGAGTGTTTATTGAATAATGAAATCATGAACACTTTCCACGCTGTGCCTTGGTCCAATCTTCATTCTACAAACACAGATTGTTTATATACAAGGTTGCAGGTGTTATTGCAGGGTACAGTGAAAAGCTTAGGCTATGAGCTCCAACATGCAGGACTAAGTGAAATAAAACAATGAGAATGGACGAGTGCTGCCAAAAACAAATATTAATGTGTAGGCTACGTTGACCTGCAAAATCATTTCAAAGTCATCCTGCAAAATCATCCTGTTGTCCTGCATTTGGGATGTTTTGTGGTCACTCTAACTGTAGTGCTATAGTGGCGAGTAACCTTCCCCCCTCAGGACCAACCCATCTGACCCTATTAGGCTTTTTCCATTACAGCAATATTATGACACGCAGTAAGGCTAGTTACTGATCCTGTGACTCCACTACCTGGATATGCTCCAGTGTAGCCAATCAGATCACATCAGACCTGCCGGCTTTTATGCAAGTTCCCTTTAACATTAACCTATCAGCAGGCGGAGAATAAATGCCTGAAACTAGATCCCATAAATATTGCTCTTGACAAGAAAAAAAATCTGTCTGGGGAGGTTCTCTTCTCCACTGTTCAACCAATCCAGTAAATGTAGAGGAGGAGTTAAGACGGAGTGTCTCCTTGTTAACATCCAAAAGAGGAAGTCACGTCACAGGCTCTCTTTCCATTTCCCTTGAAAACCGAAACATCCGGTTGTTGGGGACTCAGCAAAGGCTACTGCAACATCTACACTCCACTTAACTGGCATCGGCCAGATCTCCTTAAAAGTGAGCTACTTGTGCACATATACACAATAGTCCAAAAGTGGAAAGTAAAACAAGATGCTCCAATGGGCAGGAGGTAATGGCAATAGAAGAGAAGAGCAGAGTGACCTTGCAAACAGAAAAACTGAACACCAAAAGAACATGCATTAAATGTATTTTGGTTGTGTATTTCTGAAGATACGGTACAGTGAATGAAAAACAAGTTGGTGATCTATACAGCACCAGTCAAAAGTTTGGACACACCCACTCATTCCAGGGTGTTTCTTAATCTTTGACTATTTTCTACATTGTAGAATAATAGTGAAGACATCAAAACAATGCAATAACACATATGGAATCATGTAGTAACCAAAAAAGTGTTAAACAAATCAAAAATATATTTTAAAGTAGCCACCCTTTGCCTTGATGACAGCTTTGTACACTCCTGGCATTCTCTCAACCAGCTTCATGAGGTAGTAATCTGGAATGCATTTCAATTAACAGGTGTTCCATGTTAAAAGTTCATTTGTGGAATTTTTTTCCTTCTTAATGCGTTTGAGCCAATCAGTTGTGTTGTGACAAGGTAGGGGTGGTATACAGAAGATATCTCTATTTGGTAAAAGACCAAGTCCATATAATGGTAAGAACAGCTCAAATAAGCAAAGAGAAACGACAGTCCATCATTACTTTAAGACATTACTTTAAGTTGTGTCCAAACTTTTGACTGGTACTGTACATATATCAAAAGTTTAATCTATGCAAGATCCTCTCACTGCTCTCCTTCACGTTTACTTCTACATACTACGCACATACGCTGACACACACACACACACACACACACGTCTTAACACCTCAGGCAAGAGGTCAAGGTGAGTTCGAAGGTTGAATGAGGGATAAAGTACTGTTCGAACTTACTCAACCTGGTCAGACTGCATTAGTATCAATGTAGCATGTACAGTAATAAACAAACAAATGGTTGTAGACCTACAGTAAACTGCTCTTATTGGCTTTATTGTACACTCCTGGAAAAAAAGGGTTCTTCGGCAGTCCCCATAGGAGAACCCTTTTTGGTTCCAGGTAAAAACCCTTCTGGGTTCCATGTAGAACCCTCCTTTAGAAAGGGTTCTATCTAGAACCAAAAGGGTTCTACCTGCAACCAAAAATGGTTCTCCTATGGGGACAGCCAAAGAACCTTTCAGGATTCTAGATAGTACACTCTTATAAAAAAAGGTGCTAATTGTTTTGTTTTGTGACCCAGTCTGTCTGAATTTTGTTTACATGGATGAATCTTCTTTTGTACTTCTCCTATGCAGGTTTAGTCTTAGTCCAGCTAAAGGGTTTGTATTAAGTTTAGTCTTAGTCCAGCTAAAGGGTTTGTATTAAGTTTAGTCTTAGTCCAGCTAAAGGGTTTGTATTAAGTTTAGTCTTAGTCCAGCTAAAGGGTTTGTATTAAGTTTAGTCTTAGTCCAGCTAAAGGGTTTGTATTAAGTTTAGTCTTAGTCCAGCTAAAGGGTTTGTATTAAGTTTAGTCTTAGTCCAGCTAAAGGGTTTGTATTAAGTTTAGTCTTAGTCCAGCTAAAGGGTTTGTATTAAGTTTAGTCTTAGTCCAGCTAAAGGGTTTGTATTAATTTAGTCTTAGTCCAGCTAAAGGGTTTGTATTAAGTTTAGTCTTAGTCCAGCTAAAGGGTTTGTATTAAGTTTAGTCTTAGTCCAGCTAAAGGGTTTGTATTAAGTTTAGTCTTAGTCCAGCTAAAGGGTTTGTATTAAGTTTAGTCTTAGTCCAGCTAAAGGGTTTGTATTAAGTTTAGTCTTAGTCCAGCTAAAGGGTTTGTATTACATTTAGTCTTAGTCCAGCTAAAGGGTTTGTATTAAGTTTAGTCTTAGTCCAGCTAAAGGGTTTGTATTAAGTTTAGTCTTAGTCCAGCTAAAGGGTTTGTATTAAGTTTAGTCTTAGTCCAGCTAAAGGGTTTGTATTAAGTTTAGTCTTAGTCCAGCTAAAGGGTTTGTATTAAGTTTAGTCTTAGTCCAGCTAAAGGGTTTGTATTAAGTTTAGTCTTAGTCCAGCTAAAGGGTTTGTATTAAGTTTAGTCTTAGTCCAGCTAAAGGGTTTGTATTAAGTTTAGTCTTAGTCCAGCTAAAGGGTTTGTATTAAATTTAGTCTTAGTCCAGCTAAAGGGTTTGTATTAAGTTTAGTCTTAGTCCAGCTAAAGGGTTTGTATTAAGTTTAGTCTTAGTCCAGCTAAAGGGTTTGTATTAAGTTTAGTCTTAGTCCAGCTAAAGGGTTTGTATTAAGTTTAGTCTTAGTCCAGCTAAAGGGTTTGTATTAAGTTTAGTCTTAGTCCAGCTAAAGGGTTTGTATTAAGTTTAGTCTTAGTCCAGCTAAAGGGTTTGTATTAAGTTTAGTCTTAGTCCAGCTAAAGGGTTTGTATTAAGTTTAGTCTTAGTCCAGCTAAAGGGTTTGTAAATAAGAAAAAAAGAACTGTATAAAGAAAACAGTTTTTGCTGGGAAAAATACAGGTTTGTCCTCATTGATTTCTATTTGAAAGCCCACTTCATACATGCATCTAATGCCACTCTATCCCTCTGCACTCGTCTCCCATTCGCTGTACTGTACCTTCCACCACACTCTTCTAACTCTCATGTCTTTTCCCTTGGTACATTTCTGCCCCTCTCTCTCTTGCACCACATCAACACCCCTGTAAACACCAAGGCAGGCAGCTTTTGAGAACCCTGTCCTTTGACCTTTTCAGCTTGTGATGTGTCAGAGTTCATATAGCTGCAGTTTCTCACAGACGGTGTCTAATGTGGTCACCAGAGCCATGCCCCCCCCTTCTCACTACTTCTCCAGAACCCCACCCCTCTCTCTCTCTCCCTCATGTGCACTTCGTAAAGGTCACCCTCTACCCCACCTCACCCGCCCTCCGCTCAAATCCCAGTGGTCTGCTTAACCTTCACCTATGCTGGGGTTTTATTACACTGTAAAAACAACAGTGACTCACACCCTCCTTCCCAAATGGCACCCTCCTGCAGTAATCTGGTCAAAAGTAGTGCACTACAAAGGGAAAAGGGTGCAAATGGAAGTAGATTAAAGTTCACACCTGTTGTACTTGGCACATGTGACTAATAACATTTGATTTGAGACGCAGTCCTGGTCTCGGGGCAGAGTGGACCTGGGAGCTGAGCCACCTAGGGTAGAGGAGACCATGACTCAGAACCTAGCTACAGTATGGAACAACAGGAGGCTGCAGTAGTACACAGTGGTACACAGCTGGGGCAGTCACAATGGAATGGATGTGTGCTACTGTATTGTGCCAAGTGGTGCTTGCTGCTGCCTGGGACTCTAACATCCAGCTGTCCTTCTTGCATGAGCTGATTTGAAGTGGAGACTATGCTACTGCTAAAATAATTCTAGATATACTGTAGCTATGTCTATTGAAGCATAATGGAAATAACAGAAAACACTGCTGCCATGGCATTTCTGAGCTTTTTTCCCAAGTTGCTTTGACCTTGCAGACTCACTGGGTTGTGACACATTTCACAAAAGCCCCACAAATACTACAAGGACGTGCCTCCTGCGGCTGCATGTGACGCTCTGACATTCATAACAAGATATCCCTGCTTTGATTGCATTTCAGTTGAATGACGTTGCCACTGAGAGTTAACGCGGGGTTCCCCCCAAGGCTGTGGGCTTTCCGCCTCATATGACCTGCTAATAGTGTAATGTACAACACACATTGTCCTTTCACTGGGAAACCTTTTAGCTGTGACCTGAGGGACTCCAAATGTCACACTGTTGCTAGGCTTGTGGCAGAGGAGCAATCCACTGGAGAGCAGAGCAAAGCAGAGTGAACATTCAGCCACAGCCAAGTGGGACGAGAGAAGCAAAGGTGTGGGATCATGGATGGGGCTGGCACTGAGGCTGGCAGTGGTGCTGGGACTGAGGCTGGCAGTGGTGCTGGCACTGAGGCTGGCAGTGGTGCTGGGACTGAGGCTGGCAGTGGTGCTGGGACTGAGGCTGGCAGTGGTGCTGGCACTGAGGCTGGCAGTGGTGCTGGGACTGAGGCTGGCAGTGGTGCTGGGACTGATGCTGGGGCTGGCAATGGTGCTGGGACTGAGGCTGGTAGTGGTGCTGGGACTGAGGCTGGCAGTGGTGCTGGGACTGAGGCTGGCAGTGGTGCTGGGAATGAGGCTGGCAGTGGTGCTGGGATTGAGACTGGCAGTGGTGCTGGGTATGAGGCTGGGGCTGGCAGTGGTGCTGGGTGTGAGGCTGGGGCTGGCAATGGTGATGGGTGTGAGGCTGGGGCTGGCAGTGGTGCTGGGTGTGAGGCTGGGGCTGGTAGTGGTGCTGGGTGTGAGGCTGGGGCTGGCAGTGGTGCTGGGTGTGAGGCTGGGGCTGGCAGTGGTGCTGAGTATGGGACTAAGGTGGGGGCTGGCAGTGGTGCTTGGACTGAGACTGGGTCTGGCAATGGTGCAGAGGCTGAGTCTTGGACTGAGGCTTGGACTGAGGCTGGGACTGAGACTGGGTATGGCAGTGGTGCTGGGAATGATGCTAAGGCTGGCAATGGTGTTGAGGTGAGGACTGAGGCTTGGACTGAGGCTTGGACTGAGGCTAGGACTGAGGAGCGGTATGGCAGTGGTGCTGGGTCTGAGGCTGGTTATGGCAGTGAAGTAGGGGCTAGGACTGAGAATGGGAATGCCAGTGGTGCTGGTGCTGGGTAATGGAATGAGGCTGGGTATGGCAGTGGTGCTTTCCCAGGGGTTTGGATTGAGACTGGGTATGGCACAGGTGCTGGGTATGGCAGAGGCGCCTGGGTTTGGATTGAGGCTGGGTATGGCACAGGTGCTGGGTATGGCAGAGGCGCTGGGGTTTGGATTGAGGCTGGGTATGGCACAGGTGCTGGGTATGGCAGAGGTGCTGGGGTTTGGATTGAGGCTGGGTATGGCACAGGTGCTGGTATGGCAGAGGCGCTGGGGTTTGGATTGAGGCTGGGTATGGCACAGGTGCTGGGTATGGCAGAGGCGCTGGGGTTTGGATTGGGGCTGGGTATGGCAGTGGTGCTGGGGGTGGTGCTGGGTATGGCAGAGGTGCTGGGGGTGGTGCTGGCGTTGCAGCTGAGCTGTGGTGGTGGAGGTTCTTTTGGATCATCAGACACCTCCATGCCCTCCCAGGCAAAACAAAGGACTTGACCTGATTTTTCCTGGCACTGTACATAGTCCAGTTCCTCCTATTACGATGCTGGAATGATTATGGTAGTCCCTCAGTCTCACTGGGATAATCTAGATAAGCTGAAAGGGCAATGAGGCATGGCAGTTACTCCCCCCGGAGAGAGGCTTTCCTAAATAACACCTCAGATCACCATTACCGTGTTGGTGTTTCCCTTCGTACTGTCCACCATGTCCACACAGTCCATGCTAATACAGAGAGGTGATGTTTCAAATCCACAGCATCATATGACATCCTGAAATAACTGTTCTGAATATAAATCCCTCTACTCTTTCTTCCTCCTCTTCTTCCTCCTCCCCCTTCTTCTCTTCCTCCTCCACCCCAGCCCGGACTGCGTTGTCCCATTAGGCTCTGTAA
Source organism: Oncorhynchus tshawytscha (assembly GCF_018296145.1). Taxonomy (NCBI): domain Eukaryota; kingdom Metazoa; phylum Chordata; class Actinopteri; order Salmoniformes; family Salmonidae; genus Oncorhynchus; species Oncorhynchus tshawytscha. The sequence continues at coordinate 73,625,914 of NC_056437.1, forward strand.
AACTCACCCAGAGAGTAGTTCTTGCAGTTTGTGCAGCAGCCCTGTCCTGTCACCAGTCTATATTGACTAGATAAAAGGCTCCTATTGACTTTGCCACTGCACTGAACAGGCATGAGAAGGCAGGAGAGAAGTCCTCAGAGACAGGCTCCATTGAGGCCAGGACACTGTGAACCAAACCAGTACCATATCAAACCCATCCTGCATACACAGGTAAAGTGTAACACATACGGTACACTAATCTTTTACAAACCACGCTTTCAATTTCTGTATTAGCCAATAATGCATTTGCAAGGCTATTCTCTCTGACATCCATTCATTCATTCGTTATCTTCGTGGATACGTCACCTCTCTTATCTCGTCATTTGCGTTTATGAGAGAGTGCATTCATGGGCATTTTAGTTTGCATGTCCACATATTTTTCATAATGTACGCTGCACAATAACACAATGGCAGCGTTTCATTATTCAACGCAGACAGCCACAATAATGGAACAAACTACCAATAAGGCCACGATGGGGATAACATATCCAATTTCTATCCTATTCATGTACAGAGCACATCCACTCAATCCATGTTGTGCGAGGCACAGGGGTCTGGTGACGCAATGGATGATTGGGGAAGAATGTGAGGCTGTAGAAAGTACCTCATGAGGACCATGAATCGTGGTAATACCGTATGTTACACGGAGTATTTACTCTCTCTGTTCTCTCTTGCACTCTCTGTCCCCCCATCTCTCTCTCTCTCTAACCCTCTCTCTCCCTCCCTCTTCCCCTCGCTTTCTGCATATATTTAACGGCACATGAGATCAGTTCATACGGTTGAATGCTTCCCAGAGAAGGCGTGGGACCCTGTGCAACAGAAGGGGACTACACTGTACAGTACCACAGACTTACTTCACTGGTGTAACTTTGAGAAAGGTGGGACCCTGTGCAACAGAAGGGGACTACACTGTACAGTACCACAGACTGACTTCACTGGTGTAACATTGAGAAAGGTGGGACCCTGTGCAACAGAAGGGGACTACACTGGACAGTACCACAGACTGACTTCACTGGTGTAACTTTGAGAAAGGTGGGACCCTGTGCAACAGAAGGGGACTAACTTTGAGAAAGGTGGGACCCTGTGCAACAGAAGGGGACTACACTGTACAGTACCACAGACTTACTTCACTGGTGTAACTTTGAGAAAGGTAGGACCCTGTGCAACAGAAGGGGACTACACTGGACAGTACCACAGACTTACTTCACTGGTGTAACTTTGAGAAAGGTGGGACCCTGTGCAACAGAAGGGACCTACACTGTACAGTACCACAGACTTACTTCACTGGTGTAACTTTGAGAAAGGTGGGACCCTGTGCAACAGAAGGGGACTACACTGTACAGTACAACAGACTGACTTCACTGTTGTAACTTTGAGAAAGGTGGGACCCTGTGCAACAGAAGGGGACTACACTGTACAATACCACAGACTTACTTCACTGGTGTAACTTTGAGAAAGGTGGGACCCTGTGCAACAGAAGGGGACTACACTGTACAGTACCACAGACTTACTTCACTGGTGTAACTTTGAGAAAGGTGGGACCCTGTGCAACAGAAGGGGACTACACTGTACAGTACCACAGACTGACTTCACTGGTGTAACTTTGAGAAAGGTGGGACCCTGTGCAACAGAAGGGGACCACACTGTACAGTACCACAGACTTACTTCACTGGTGTAACTTTGAAAAAGGTGGGACCCTGTGCAACAGAAGGGGACTACACTGTACAGTACCACAGACTTACTTCACTGGTATAACTTTGAGAAAGGTGGGACCCTGTGCAACAGAAGGGGACTACACTGTACAGTACCACAGACTTACTTCACTGGTGTAACTTTGAGAAAGGTGGGACCCTGTGCAACAGAAGGGGACTACACTGTACAGTACCACAGACTGACTTCACTGGTGTAACTTTGAGAAAGGTGGGACCCTGTGCAACAGAAGGGGACTACACTGTACAGTACCACAGACTTACTTCACTGGTGTAACTTTGAGAAAGGTGGGACCCTGTGCAACAGAAGGGGACTACACTGTACAGTACCACAGAGACTTACTGGTGTAACTTTGAGAAAGGTGGGACCCTGTGTAACTTTGAGAAAGGTGGGACCCTGTGCAACAGAAGGGGACTACACTGTACAGTACCACAGACTTACTTCACTGGTGTAACTTTGAGAAAGGTGGGACCCTGTGCAACAGAAGGGGACTATACTGGACAGTACAACAGACTTACTTCACTGGTGTAACTTTGAGAAAGGTGGGACCCTGTGCAACAGAAGGGGACTACACTGTACAGTACCACAGACTTACTTCACTGGTGTAACTTTGAGAAAGGTGGGACCCTGTGCAACAGAAGGGGACTACACTGTACAGTACCACAGACTGACTTCACTGTTGTAACTTTGAGAAAGGTGGGACCCTGTGCAACAGAAGGGGACTACACTGTACAGTACCACAGACTTACTTCACTGGTGTAACTTTGAGAAAGGTGGGACCCTGTGCAACAGAAGGGGACTACACTGTACAGTACAACAGACTGACTTCACTGTTGTAACTTTGAGAAAGGTGGGACCCTGTGCAACAGAAGGGGACTACACTGTACAGTACCACAGACTTACTTCACTGGTGTAACTTTGAGAAAGGTGGGACCCTGGGAAACTGGTGTAACTTTGAGGTGGGACCCTGTGCAACAGACAGGGGACTACACTGTACAGTACCACAGACTTACTTCAGGGGACTACACTGGACAGTACCACAGACTGACTTCACTGGTATAACTTTGAGAAAGGTGGGACCCTGTGCAACAGAAGGGGACTACACTGGACAGTACCACAGACTTACTTCACTGGTGTAACTTTGAAAAACCCTGGTGGGACCCTGTGCAACAGAAGGGGACTACACTGTACAGTACCACAGACTGACTTCACTGGTGTAACTTTGAGAAAGGTGGGACCCTGTGCAACAGAAGGGGACTACACTGTACAGTACCACAGACTTACTTCACTGGTGTAACTTTGAGAAAGGTGGGACCCTGTGCAACAGAAGGGGACTACACTGTACAGTACCACAGACTTACTTCACTGGTGTAACTTTGAGAAAGGTGGGACCCTGTGCAACAGAAGGGGACTACACTGTACAGTACCACAGACTTACTTCACTGGTGTAACTTTGAGAAAGGTGGGACCCTGTGCAACAGAAGGGGACTACACTGTACAGTGTACAGTACCACAGACTGACTGACTTCAGAAAGGTCATGGGTGTAACTTTGAGAAAGGTGGGACCCTGTGCAACAGAAGGGGACTGTAACTTTGAGAAAGGTGGGACCCTGTGCAACAGAAGGGGACTACACTGGACAGTACCACAGACTTACTTCACTGGTGTAACTTTGAGAAAGGTGGGACCCTGTGCAACAGAAGGGACCTACACTGTACAGTACCACAGACTTACTTCACTGGTGTAACTTTGAGAAAGGTGGGACCCTGTGCAACAGAAGGGGACTACACTGTACAGTACAACAGACTGACTTCACTGTTGTAACTTTGAGAAAGGTGGGACCCTGTGCAACAGAAGGGGACTACACTGTACAGTACCACAGACTTACTTCACTGGTGTAACTTTGAGAAAGGTGGGACCCTGTGCAACAGAAGGGGACTACACTGTACAGTACCACAGACTTACTTCACTGGTGTAACTTTGAGAAAGGTGGGACCCTGTGCAACAGAAGGGGACTACACTGTACAGTACAACAGACTGACTTCACTGGTGTAACTTTGAGAAAGGTGGGACCCTGTGCAACAGAAGGGGACTACACTGTACAGTACCACAGACTGACTTCACTGTTGTAACTTTGAGAAAGGTGGGACCCTGTGCAACAGAAGGGGACTACACTGGACAGTACCACAGACTGACTTCACTGGTGTAACTTTGAGAAAGGTGGGACCCTGTGCAACAGAAGGGGACTACACTGTACAGTACCACAGACTTACTTCACTGGTGTAACTTTGAAAAAGGTGGGACCCTGTGCAACAGAAGGGGACTACACTGTACAGTACCACAGACTTACTTCACTGGTGTAACTTTGAGAAAGGTGGGACCCTGTGCAACAGAAGGGGACTACCCTGGACAGTACCACAGACTTACTTCACTGGTGTAACTTTGAGAAAGGTGGGACCCTGTGCAACAGAAGGGGACTACACTGTACAGTACCACAGACTGACTTCACTGGTATAACTTTGAAAAAGGTGGGACCCTGTGCAACAGAAGGGGACTACACTGTACAGTACCACAGACTTACTTCACTGTGTGTAACTTTGAGAAAGGTGGGACCCTGTGCAACAGAAGGGGACTACACTGTGTAACTTTGAGAAAGGTGGGACCCTGTGCAACAGAAGGGGACTACACTGTACAGTACCACAGACTGACTTCACTGGAGTAACTTTGAGAAAGGTGGGACCCTGTGCAACAGAAGGGGACTACACTGTACAGTACAACAGACTTACTTCACTGGAGTAACTTTGAGAAAGGTGGGACCCTGTGCAACAGAAGGGGACTACACTGTACAGTACCACAGACTGACTTCACTGGAGTAACTTTGAGAAAGGTGGGACCCTGTGCAACAGAAGGGGACTACACTGTACAGTACCACAGACTTACTTCACTGGTGTAACTTTGAGATAGGTGGGACCCTGTGCAACAGAAGGGGACTACACTGTACAGTACCACAGACTGACTTCACTGTTGTAACTTTGAGAAAGGTGGGACCCTGTGCAACAGAAGGGGACTACACTGTACAGTACCACAGACTTACTTCACTGGTGTAACTTTGAGAAAGGTGGGACCCTGTGCAACAGAAGGGGACTACACTGTACAGTACCACAGACTGACTTCACTGGTGTAACTTTGAGAAAGGTGGGACCCTGTGCAACAGAAGGGGACTACACTGTACAGTACCACAGACTTACTTCACTGGTGTAACTTTGAGAAAGGTGGGACCCTGTGCAACAGAAGGGGACTACACTGTACAGTACCACAGACTGACTTCACTGGTGTAACTTTGAGAAATGTGGGACCCTGTGCAACAGAAGGGGACTACACTGTACAGTACCACAGACTTACTTCACTGGTGTAACTTTGAGAAAGGTGGGACCCTGTGCAACAGAAGGGGACTACACTGTACAGTACCACAGACTGACGTCACTGTTGTAACTTTGAGAAAGTTGGGAACCTGGAAGAAAAAACACTGGTGTTTTAAAAGTGCAAGGTTGCACTTATTTAGTAAGTGTGATATGAACACGGGTTCTGTTTGTTTATCAAACGTTGAACTCTGACCCCATGCACACACACACACACACACACACACACACACACACACACACACAGACACACACACAGTTCTTGTCTTCACCGGCCTGGGTTATCAGACACTTTTCTGTGTTTAATCATTGATATGTTCCAGGCTGTGCACAGAGGCAGCCACCAGTGTGGGGTAAAACCATACTCTATTCATTAGAATAAGACTACAGTCAATATTTCATTTTCTCCTTCAACTATAATTTGGAGTTGTTATATGAGGATCCACCAGCGCAAGCTGAGAGAGAGAGCGATAGAGATGTCGTGCAGAGTGAGCAGCAGCGAGCCACGCTGGAGAGGAGAAGAGCCGCCGAGGGCAATGACGAAGTAATTGGATCAATAGAACCACAGGTCCACACTCTGACGGTCCACATTACACTAGCTCTGCGCTAGATAGAGATAGATGGAGAGGGATGAGAAGAAGAACAGAGAGCCTAGGACAGAGGGGAAGACTGGGCCCAGAAATGAGACAATACTTTCTTATCCATTAGGTTATTTATTTATTTAAAATTTAAACCGAGAGAGAGAGAGAGACAGAGAGAGAGAGCGAGAGAAAGAGAGCGATACGTGTGATTAAGACTGTGAGAACCACAGATACTACTGAGACGGAAAGAGATGGAGAGGGACAGGAGGGCCTGATGTTTGACATCAGACAGACAGACAGACAGACAGACAGACAGGCAGCCCGACCGACCGACCAACAGACATGGCTTTAGACTTGCTCAATCAGCTTGGCAGCCTGATCCTGTCAAACAACAGATTATAAAACACAACACCACTAAAGCAGCAACATTAATTTTGACAAAGGGCCCGGTCTGTTCTGGATCATAATCATCGTCATTATCATCTTGTCTTAATCTGCTAAAGACATTTGGCCCATTCCCCAGAGGGAGCGCAGCCTTGACCTAGATTTGTTTTGTTTTATAACATTCTGGGATTAAGCGGGTCGGGAATAATGGCAATATGATGTGTGTGTGTTGCATCTGATGAGATGTTCTTATTTCCATATTTCCATCTCACTCCTTCCCTTCTCAGTTCTCCCCCCCCATCTCCTGCTGTAATGTAACCAGTAGTAGGTTTGAACGTGGACGTGGTGATCGACTACCGGTTAGGCCTCATCCTGCATTAAGTTACTCTACATTTAACAGGCAGATTCTCAAACGCCATTGAAACAGAGGGCTTGACCACTTTACCGTCTGCCAGGATCTTTAACCAAGAATACATTTCTCAGAAAGCCAAAAGGATACAGTTGAGTTCTCCAGAACACACTGTAGAATTATACTCCACAACCAGCCAGTGTTCAAACAAAACCACCTGCTGAAAAATACAGCCAATTCAAACCCTAACCAGCCAATACAATCCTCAACAAAACCAAAACCAGGAAAGACGAGGCAAAATATAAACCAAATACCAGACCAAAATGACCCAATAGGTTTAGAAACAGAAATCATCAGTGGAGGACTGTAAGAGTTTAGATGACATCACCACTGGCACACATAATAATCTTCAGTGTAGCAGCCAGGTCGAGTCATGTGTGAGTTTATAAGGCTTGACCTTTCAGTAAACTAATGCAAGGCTGATGCCAGGTTGATTTATGGCAATAAAGGCAGACGACCCCTGACCTCTAGTGCATTACTGGAGCCACTAGATTAGTCTCTCCTCCAGGTTATCTGGGGGGATATCACTGCCTTATCCACTGAACAACAGGAACACTGGTCACACAGATGCATACAACATACTGTAGATAGTATAGCTAGCTAAAGACGTAAGATTTCAATTTGATCACCCTAATGCAGGAGAAAATCTCCATTCATTATAATCCACATAATAATTCACATTTCCTGTTGCTACAGGCTTATTTTCGTATTGTAGCAAACTGGCTCAAATTAAGATTCTACATCTGTACACTCATCCAGTCCATTCTGTTAAATCTTTCTCTTCATTTACAAATCTATGATCTGTGCCCGTCTTGACAGGACAGTGTAGCCAAAAGTTTAAAGAGTGGAGGGTGAGAAAGTCTGTATCTTCGGCATTGTGGCACCTGAAGGCTAGGTGAGAATTTGTTGTATTGGTGGGTGTCAAGAAAGATTTTTAGGCTTGCGGCAATTTTTTTTGTTGCAAACAAAAGTTTAGGAACCACTGATGTGGAATCAAGTGATCGGTTGGGAATTAACCCTTAGTAGGCTGTACTGGTCTCTATCTCCAACGGGCAGGTAAATGATTTCAACGTCAGGGCCAAAGTTGTTAGCATGGTAGCTACGGCTTGCTCTGAGCGGCATGTAAGTGGTATTGATATTTGCTAACATATGAACGAATTCTGCTGTCCAGCATGACGTGACCTGCAGCAAATTGGACCTCCTGTAGAGTTGATCAAACATTACAGTTCAAACGCCTTCTTTCATACCCCCCCAGTGCCAACCCAGCATGAGGTGCGCATGCCTTACGAAGATTGGGTAGATTTTAATTAATTACTTTGAAAATAATATGTTGGGCTGGATGAAATTATATCACAGTCATATGATATCACATATAATTTAAACCATTACAATATACTGTAAATAGGGCCTCCTGTGTGGCGCAGCAGCCTAGGGCAATGCATCACAGTGCTTGAGGCGTCACTACAGACCCGGGTTCGATCCCAGGCTGTGTCGCAGGCGGCCACAACAGGGAGACCCGTGATGCGGCGCACAATTGGACCAGCATTGTCTGGGTTGTCCTTGTCTCGTCGCGCTCTAGTGACTCCTTGTGGTGGGCTGGGTTCATGCACGCTGACCTCTGTAGCCGGCTGTACGGTGTTTCCTCCGACACATTGGTGCGGCTGTCTTCCGGGTTAAGCGAGCAGTGCTGCTAGGCAGGGTCGTGTTCCGGAGGACGCATGGCTCTCGACCTTCGCCTCTCCCGAGTCCGTACGGGAGTTGCAGCGATGGGACAAGACTGTAACTATCAATTAGATATCACGAAAAAGGGGTAAAAAGTACCCAAAAAATTAAGAAAGAATATACTGTAAATGCTATGAGAACGCAAATGAGCATCCCTGTTAGGAAATGAGCTTCAATGTGAAAATGTCTGCTCTTGTCTAGAGTAGAGGTCGACCGATTAATCGGAATGCCGATTTCAAGTTTTCATAACAATCGGAAATCGGCATTTTTGGCCGATTAATTTTAATTTTAATTTATTAATTTATTTTTGATACCTTTTATTTAACTAGGCAAGTCTTATTTTCAATGAATGCCTAGGAACTGTGGGTTAACTGCCTTGTTCAGGGACAGATTTTCACCTTGACATCTCAGGGGTTTCAATCTTGCAACTGCACAGTTAACTAGTCCAATGCACTAACCATTGCACTCCACGAGTAGCCTGCCTGTTACAGGAATGCAGTAGAAGCCAAGGTAAATTGATAGCTAGCATTAAACTTATCTTATAAAAAACAATCAATCATAATCACTAGTTATAACTACTAATCCAGTTTAGCAGACAATATTAACCAGGTGAAATTGTGTCATTTCTCTTGCGTTCATTGCACGCAGAGTCAGGGTATATGCAACAGTTTGGGCTGCCTGGCTCATTGTGAACTAATTTGCCAGAACTTTACGTAATTATGACATACATTGAAGGTTGTGCAATGTAACAAGAATATTTAGATTTAGGGATGCCACCCATTAGATAAAATACAGAACGGTTCCGTATTTCACTGAAATAATAAATGTTTTGTCTTTGAAATGATAGTTTCCGGATTTGATCATATTAATGACCAAAGGCTCGTATTTCTGTGTGTTATTATGTTATAATTAAGTCTGATTTGATAGAGCAGTCTGACTGAGCAGCAGCAGGCCCGTAATCATTCATTCAAACAGCACTTTCGTGCGTTTTGCCAGCAGCTCTTCGCAAGCACAGCGCTGTTTATGACTTCAAGCCTATCAGCCTAATGGCTGGTGTAACTAATGTGAAATGGTTAGCTAGTTAGCTGGGTGTGCGCTAATACTGTTTCAAACGTCACTCGCTTTTAGATTTGGAGTAGTTATTTATTGCGCTGCAAGGGCCACGGCTTTTGTGGAGCGATGGGTAACGATTCTTCGAGTGTGGCTGTTGTCGATGTGTTCCTGGTTCGAGCACAGGTAGGGGTGAGGAAGGGGACGGAAGCTATACTGTTACACTGGCAATACAGTGCCTATAAGAACATCCAATAGTCAAAGGTATATGAAATACAAATGGTATAGAGAGAAATAGTCCTATAAATACTATATTAACTACAACCTAAAACCTCTTACCTTGGAATATTGAAGTCTCATATTAAAATGAACCACCAACTTTCATATGTTCTCATGTTCTGAGCAAGGAACTTAAACGTTAGCTTTTTTACATGGCACATATTTTACATGGCACACATTTTACATGGCACATATTACTTTCTTCTCCAACACTTTGTTTTTGCATTATTTAAACCAAATTGAACATGTTTCATTATTTATTTGAGCCTAAATTGATTTTATTGATGTTTTATATTAAGTTAAAATAAGTGTTAATTCAGTATTGTTGTAATTGTCATTATTACAAATTTAAAAAAATAAAAAAATCGGCTGATTAATCGGTATCGGCTTTTTTGGTCCTCCAATAATCGGTATCGGCGTTGAAAAAATCATAATCGGCCGACCTCTAGTTTAGAGTCTATTGAATGTAAAGCTGGTGAAGTGGTTGTAGCATAGAACAGCATTTTGCTCATGTGTGTTTACTTTGCAGAAAATAACTGGGTAAGATTCTGGTTTCCAACTATTTGCATACAATTTGCATATTGCAACAAGGATAGATAACACCAGTTATCCCCCAACACCCAACCACAAAACAATGCCAAAGGACATTTAAGAAGGAATTAACCAGAAATAAAAGTGAATTAAGTAAGGTACATCCAAAGACCATCGCATTTAATAAATATATATCATATTTAACCCAGTCAGCTTAACTCAATCAGAAACTCGGAATCGCAGCAAAAACAAAAATATCCACAGGTGACATTTGAAAAAAACGTGATGCTCACAGCCACATGCCCCTCCCTAATTTGCATGCTACCTTCCCATGGCTGGCTGAGAGCGAGGGCTGAGAGTGACCTTCTTCAAGAGCGCTGGTAATTTCTTGTGTGTCACAAAGATAATATCCGGAGGCTTTATCACGTGTCTCAGAGTCTGGTGTGCAACACAGAGGAACAGAGAAATCTTTCAAATACATATATTTTTACAGTCTATCAGAGAAATACAGTGAAAGAGAGAGAGCAAAAGTGAGAGCGTGAGAGTTACGTTGCACTGGCACATCAAGACCAGCAGGAGTGATTCAACTCTATGGGTGTTGATGACTATGTGGACCATCTTAACCATTTTAAAAAGGAAGGATTTTAGTTGGATGATAAACCTCTTGTTAACAATATAGCCCATTTAGTGTTACTGGATACAAACTTCAGAGTAATGTAATGTAGCTGTCAACCATGACCCATGCTACATGATGTATTTGACAGACGGATCAGTCTTGCCTAGGCAAGGCTGAGAGCTCTGGAGGTCATGTGACTACAGGATTAGTTTGAGCCCAACTGAAAGGGGCGGGGTTAGTGGGGGTAGGGGTTAGCGTGAGCCTTTCTTTCACCACCACATGCTTTCTCATAGACCCCGGGACTCCTCCCCTACTACAGTATCTCTTTCCCTTTAACTGTCTTTCTCTCTTCCTCCCTTCCTCCACTCTCTGCTTAAAAATGTTCAACCCGTTTCACGCTCACCTTACAGGTTTAATCTCTGCTTGGACTGGACAACACACTGTTACTCAGCTGAAGGCAGAGAGAGAGAGAGAGAGAGAGAGAGAGAGAGAGAGAGAGAGAGAGAGAGAAAAAAAAGAGAGAATGTAAAAAGAAACCAATCAACACCATGGCCATCTGAAAAAGGCCATGGCACACACTTAGGTACTCATTGGCTGTGTTTGAGATCATTAATACCGCAATGTATCATGGGTAAATCGTGACTGACTGATCTACAAATAAGATTGAGTTGTTTTTTAGATGCAAGGTGATTTGTCGATCAGTCAGTCTCGACTCGCCTTTAAAGTCGGCTGCAATGTTGAACGCGCCCACTTCCTTGTAGCCTACATGACACCGCACTCTGATTGGGCAACACTTCCTCATGCTCAAATTGGAACCCCCTCTTAGTCCTAATCTAAGATTTGATTATCCTACCCCTACACCTCCTCCCCTTTTCCTTTTTCTTCCTCCTTCCCTCCCTCCTCCAGCGGCGTGTATTCATGGACGCCAAGAGATGCCAGACCCCCCTCCATCTTCGGTCTCCCTGTGTTTCATCATTTTCCTTCAATATGTGTAGGTCATCTATCTGATGTTGTCTGGTTTAAAAGAGTATGACATTGTTGCCGCCGGTAGAATTGAAAGCAAGGGAAGCCAGCAAGCATTTGGCTTCCCTTGATAAAGAATAGCCAATCAGCGTTGAGAGAAGCTGAGTGAGCTGAACTGTGCACCAACAAAAAAGTGTCAAGGGAAGCCAGTTTGGATTTAGCTTTACTCCAATCACATCACATCCAAAGGAACACGTAATTTACAGTAAAACAAATATTGTTGTCATTGTCCTCCGGTGGCTAGCTAGCTAAAGTCGGCCCTTTCCTAAATTAGCCATGGATGGCGATAGGGATTTGGACTTGGGGTTTGACATAATTCTCTGTACTGGACAATGATTATAACTGTGATTCTGATCTAACCATACATTGTGCCCCTGGACTGAGAGGATGAAAGTTCAACATGTAGCTAGATGTAGTACGCTAATGTTAACTGGCCTGGTGCATCGTTGGCCATGAAAGGAAGTTAGGCTAGCAAGCAAGCATTTTTAGACAGGTAGCCTACGACAACAAAAACTAAGAGCGTGTACTGTATGATAGATTCGTGAAAGAGAGGAGGATGGCATTGGTTGTTTCTCTACAAGTAGGGTGGGTCGACATGTTTGTTCTACTTGCACGCACAAATGCATGCACACACGCGTACACACAAACATGGAAATCAGAACCATGGACAGCCACATCATATTTAGCTTTCATTGATTGGACTCAATTATTTTTGGTATCCTAGTTGTCACTGTCTGTATTCGACTAAGCAGAGGTGATTTGATGATGTTGAAATGTTGAAGTTGAAATGGTGCAGGAATAGTGGAGGCAGCTCCTGTTTTCTTTGTGACTTGCTGTAACTCTCCATGGTTCTAAATCAATAGTTGTTTAGTGGTCCATGCTATCGGTCATGTAGCTGTTTGTTACATGCAATATGCTTTGTGGACTTCACTGGACAGAGGTAGCTATCCAGTTTTGTGATGAAACAAGGGTGTGGTTTAATTTATTCTGCCACTGTGTCTTCTTATTGTCTCAACCTTAAGCCAATATATCACGGTGGCAATGCATATTAACTAACAGGTTATAGAACAAACAATGCAATTATCACAACACATAGGTTGTAAAATGGCTTTTTTTACCTGGCTTGCATGGCTTCCTTAGTGATTCCCCCCCCCCCAAGCACCGCTACTGCCCGCCTCTCCTTATCTTTATGAGATCGTCGGCCTCTTTCAGAAGTGATTCCTGACAGCATCCTGACAGGTCAAGGGACTAGTGACTGATAACCAAGCCAGGAACTTTTCCCATATACAGTATGCACCATTATTATTAATAATAACAATAATAACCATAATAATAACAGATTGTTTTTGTATAGTGTTTTTCAGTACAGCAATGGCAGGTAGCCTAGTGGTTAGAGTATTGGACTAGTAAACGAAAGGTTGCAAGATCGAATCCCTGAACTGACAAGGTAAAAATCTGTTGTTCTGCCCCTGAACAAGGCAGTTAACCCACTGTTCTTAAGCCATCATTGTTCTTAACCGACTTGCCTAGTTAAATAAAGGTAAAAAATAAATCAAAATAAATGACAGGTGCTGTTAGACTACAATATTATTTTTCTGACTGTTTGGAGGTGTAAACAACACTAAATCAATTCTAAGTAATACCAGTCTGTTCTAACAAAAATAAAATGTAAAGCCTTTATTACAGCATAGCATAGATCAAAAAGCAGAATCTGTGAAATTGCTTCATCTGACATTTTGCAGTTGCATGAGGCTTGGTGCTCATGGAATTAGTAGGCTATTAAACAAACACCCAAACAGGCTAACCAAAGCTACATCGGTCTTATTTCTGTAGATATACAGTACCTTCATAAAGTATTCAAACTCCTTGACTTTTTCCACATTTTGTTACATTACAGCCTTATTCAAAAATGTATTAAATTTTTTACAAATTCTGAAAAATCTATACACAATACCCCATAGTGAAAACTGGCACCCCTGTATTGGCACCCCTGTATTTGGGGAGTTTCTCCCATTCTTCCCTGCCGACCTCTCAAGCTCTGTCAGGTTGGATGGGGAGCATTGCTGCACAGCTATTTTCAGGTCTCTCCAGAGATTTTAGATCGGGTTCAAGTCCAGGCTCTGGCTGGGCCACTCAAGGACATTCAGAGACTTGTCCCGAAGCCACTCAAGCGTTGTCTTGGCTGTGTGCTTAGGGTCATTGTCTTGTTGGAAGGTGAACCTTTGCCCCAGTCTGAGATCCTGAGAGCTCTGGAGCAGGTTTTCACCAAGGATGTCTATGTACTTCTTTCATCTTTGCCTCAATCCTGACTAGTCTCCCAGTCCCTGCCCCTAAAAATGGTGCCAGGTTTCCTACAGACGCGATGCTTGGCATTCAGGCTAAAGAGTTCAATCTTGGTTTCATCAGACCAGAGAATCTTGTTTCTCATGGTCTGATAGTCCTTTAGGTGCCTTTTGGCAAACTCAAAGCGGGCTGTCATGTGCCTTTTACTGAGGAGTAGCTTCCATCTGGCCACTCTACAATAAAGGCCTGATTGGTGGTGTTCTGCAGAGATGGTTGTCCTTCTGGAAGGTTCTCCCATCTCCACAGGGGAACTCTAGAGCTCTGTCAGAGTGATCATTGGGTTCTTGATCACCTCCCTGACCAAGGCCCTTCTCCCCCGATTTCTCAGTTTGGCAGGGAGGCCAGCTCTAGGAAGTCTTGGTGGTTCCAAACTTCTTCCATTTAAGAATGATGGAGGCCACTGTGTTCTTGGACCATCAATGCTGCAGAATTATTTAGTACCCTTCCCCAGATCTGTGCCTTGACACAATCCTGTCTCGGAGCTCTACGGACAATTCCTTCGACCTCTTGGCTTGGTTTTTGCTCTGACATGTACTATCAACTCTGGGACCTTATATAGACAGGTGTGTGCCTTTCCAAATCATGTCCAATCAATTGAATTTACCACAGGTGGACTCCAATCAAGTTGTAGAAACATCTTAAGAATGATCAATGGAAACAGGAAGCACCAGAGCTTAATTTTGAGTCTCCTAGCAAAGAGTCTGAATACTTACATAAATAATGTATTTCTGTTTAGAATTTTTAAGAAATTAGCAAAAATTCCTAAAAACCTGTTTTCGCTATGTCATTATGGGATATTGTGTGTATATTGCTTAGGGGAAAAAATATTTAATCAATTTTAGAATACGCCTGTAACGTAACAAAAGGTGGGAAAAGTCAAGGGGTATGAATACTTTCCGAAGGCCCTGTATATGAATGATTTTATAAAGCCAGGCACATTTAACTGTTAGGCTATTGATTATAGACCTAATGAATTTGGGATTTCCTCACTAAGGACAATTAGGCTAAGGCAATGGCTGTTTCCTCGTCTCTGCTACCTCCGCCGCATTGTTCTCAATCCTAATATGCTGGTTAACTTTGCTATTATGCATATGGCAACATAGGGAAAGGTACACTGAAGATTATCTTTCAGAAATGTGGACAGCGAACGTACCCAACGCGGGACAAAGCACATTTGTTTGATATATTAGATATATTAGTGTTGCACCATTATTTTTACATAATATAAGCATATACACTACCAGTATCACATGTCTTAGAGTGATGGACTATGCCATCCCTGTGGCCTCCGCATTGGATTAGTCCACTGAGACAGGTGCGAATCAGATGTCAGGTGTCTTGTGCCCCATGAAAAAAATTATAAATTGCGACTACTTGACTAAAGAAATCTCAGCCAACCAGCAGCCTATTGACCAAACAATTGACCAGTCGACTAACTGGGGTCAGCCCTAAAATATGTACAATATATACAGAGCTCTCTGCCTAGGGGACCTCACAGCGCCATGGAAGCTACAGAATTCAAACGTGTTACATCCATGAATTCATCACAGGCATGCATGGAATACTTCAACTAACCATCCCTTTTCACCAGCATCAGAGCAACCCACCCATGCACCAAAACAACCCACCCATGCACCAAAACAATCCACCCATGCACCAAAACAACCCACCCATGCACCAAAATCTCTCATCTTCCTTCCTCCAGCCCTTCCAGTAAAGACCCATCAGGTCAGTATCACTGCCATGGCTTTCCTGGTAGCAGGGAAGGAGATAAAGTGGGGGAACTCTGGCTAAGCACACGGGCATGCTGTGACCACATGGCCTGCCCTGCCTGTTGAGAGACAGGATCCTTAAACATAGGGTTTCCCCTGTTCCCCTGCTGTTTCTAGGGTTGTCTCTCTGTGTCTGTTTCTGCTCCCTCCCTGCCTAGGACAGGTTGTGCTGTCCAACTCATGTGTGCCCAGCATGGCAACTGTCCGCGTCAGCCAGACCCAACACGACCTCTGAAACTTTGTCTTGGCAGTGGAAATGGCCAGTTACATAGTCCAGTTGAATTAACCGTGTGGGCTCCCCAGGCAGCGCTTCACATAATGTCAAGTGGGTCAGGGTTAAGTGGTGCAAACAATCCTTGATGGTTTACCATAACGGTTTCCATTGATGTCTGACCAAGTGCTTATGTATTTTAGAGAGGGAAAACACATCCCAAATTGTGCAGATGAAGCTGGGCAGACAATCCATTATGGAAAATCTACAGGACCTAGTACCACAAATACAAAGGTATGTTAGAGTTTACACTTCGTCTTCCAATTATAACTAGCCTGACTACCCATCCACATCCCTTCGGCCAAACACCACACCCAGTACCATTTCTTCTCCACCATGAATGTATGGAGCAATCGATAGAGCAGCAGAGTTAAATTCAGAATGAGTCGTCAGGCAAAACTATAACTGCAGGAGGTCAGAATAATGAAAACATCTACCAAATCAATTTCTTTTTAAGGGGTGGTGGGTTGGGTCAAGGAAGTCTACTAGTGCACCTGACTGTTACCCCTGGTTAGCAAAACACTCATCAAAGCATCCTGACCTGTGCTGCTGTCAGTTGGTGTGTGTATAATGTCATTATAACATGAAAGAGGTAGGATACACAGGGACAAGGTGGGGTGCAATCAAACTGCATCGCAGGAAGTAATGACTTTCTTTATCTGAGTTTCTTTAAACAAACATCAATGTCCATACTCAGTGTGGTTGTAAAGCACACACACGTGGACACACACACAAATCTTATCACCACTCAAGCTCGCAGTGACATTGACATTTTAGTCATCAACACATCAACAATTTAGGGGTATTTCCTTTATACAGAGACCTGTCTGTGCTTGTAAGGTTAAGCCATATGACAGTCTAGTAAAACACTATAACATCAATGCATGTGGTGACATTTCAGCTAAACACCAACAACTATGTTTCCAATTACATACCTTTACATGTGAGTCACACAGTGCACTATTACGGGACATGTCCATGTCTTCAGTGACAACAACCACAACCATACAGCACTGCTTTCAGTGGCATTTTATTGCAAACACATCTGTGGCTTCTGTGACATTAATTAGGGAAAGGGAAAGGGGGATATCTAGTCAGTTGCACAACTGAATGTATTCCACCGAAATGTGCTTTCCGCATTTAATCGACGTCCACGTCATCGATACTGTGATGGAGCTTCTTCTAACCCCAATAGCAACAAATGTGATGGGAAACTAGTGAATGAGCTCCCTTTATAACACAATGTGAATCCATTCATCTCTCTCCGGTTAGTTGAAGCCCATTGTGTACAAAATATGTTGAGCTCATTTCTCACAAGAGAGGAATAAGAAAGCAAAAATAACAGTTTTGGTACTAAACGGATTACTCATACAGCACTTGCTTGTTATTTGTTTTCATGTTTGTTTTCATTGTTATGACGACTGACCACATTTTACACAGCATCCTGTGTGGCCATTTTGTTATAAAACAAGTAAAACACTAACTGACATATATCAATGAGGGATTGGGAGACTATTAGTACAACTAGATGAAGTGGCTTGTTTTATTCCAGATTTAATTAGGAATCATTGACATAAAGCCTCTTTAAATTAAATCCATTGTTTGTGTTCCAAACACCCATGTTTACTCAGTTGTGGTAAGGAGGCTTGGAGAACAACTGTCATAAAGCACTCAAATAAACAGGAGCAGAGAGAATGTCACACCTTGACTGCATCACCTGACCAATAGCCAGGCTGCCTTGCTCTCAGGGTGCAATAAGATAAACATTGGACTACTTTACCGGCATATCAACACCACATTAAAAGTCTGCAGCCAATATGGCCTACAGTAGCAATTGTGCACAGTTGTGTATTATAACATGGTTGTTAACAGTTTGTCAAATTATTCAGTTCATTTTAAAATGGTAGACGCCCATTTTCACCAGCAAACTTGGACAAAATAAAAAACATCTCAGAAAAATATTCTGCCAAATAATGTGCCATCTCCACAAACACTTTAGAGAGGATTATTACTCATAGTTTCTTTGTTGCACTGAAAGTCATTCCAATAATATATAGCGTATTTGTCTAAATGAAATATATACATAAAAATATAACTGCTTGTCTAGCATAAATAATAATACAACTGCTTATTTTTACATTGACAGGCAGACACCATATTTTTTTACATCGGCATTGATCATTTATTTATCTAGTTCTTATCTAATTTCGAAAGTTACCTAACTAAAATAGATGTGCAATACAAGTTGAACTTTCACCTGTTAGGCTACAACACAACTTCTTGAGAGGAGTTCCACACGCACATTCATTATACCATAATATGCGCCTCACGCTGGCTAACGGTTTGATAGAATAAACTCACATTCCAATTTGCGTTTGACCTAGGCTACACGCTATTTCAATGATCCGTATAACATGTGTTATAGCCTACATGCAAATGATGTTAATAATATAGCCGTTAAGATGTTATGTTAAAAACGTTGTGCAATGTTGAAGAAAATAAATGATCTAGCGTATTCGAGTTCTCGCTTGACTCCCAGGAGGGGGTTGGACTCAGCCTGTTGATTCAATATATATATAGGAGAAAGGGTCAACAAACACCAGTAACAAAGTAAATATTATATTAACAATACACTCAATCAATATTGTAAACACTAAAAATATATTTGTAGCTTCACATGTGGTATTGTCGGTGACATTATAGCCACGCTTGGCTAGCCTAAAAGACGGCAGAGCCACACAACTCTAACCATAGTTTGTTTACAAAGCGCTGTCGGAACATTCTTTCGCAATAGAAACCGTCTGCACAAAATATGCTTTTCCAAAATCTTCTCGAAGCTGACATAGTTAACAAACCTACCTTGACAGGACGATCAATTGAGTTGTCTTTTGCATAAAAGTAAGGGAAAGCTCCGCAACGTACGCACGACCCAGAAAATGAACCTCTCCCGTCTCTTTCTAACTGTTCGCTACGCAGTTTTTTTCATTCTCTCTCTTGTGCCTTTCGCTTGCGCTCCACTCTAGGATCGGTCAGTCAGTGCAATAAAGGATCCTTGGGACGTCCATATCGTAAACCTTAACATTAACCATAAGCCTTACCTAACCCTTGCCCTTACCTTAACTATTTTAAATGTCAACTTCAATGGGGGGTAGAGGCTTCCCAAGGATTCTAGATAGCAGGAACCCTCTAAGTTCTCTCCCTATCTCTAACCGCCCACTTCCGGCGTTTTCTGTTTGACAGGCGAATATTGTCATATGAAAACATTAACATGTGCAAAATTTTGTCCCTACTTCAGTAAGTTAATTTACCAGCATAATATAGCCTAACCTAACAAATGTAAGGCAATTAAATGATCAAATGATCAAATTCTGTATTGATGATGAAATAACAACAATAATAATAATAAATAGATGAAGGAGAAATAGTTTATTATTTTCCTACATATTATCATGTTATATGCTATTGTTATAATCATCATTAGAAGTAGTCTTGTAATAACTGAAGTAGCCTTTGTAAGAGCAATGAGATCCATTTCTAAATAGCACTACAGTACATTGTCTATTGATGAACCACATAACAGGTGTTTACAAGAATAGGCCAACATGTGCACATGTTGCCTTCAATGTGTCTCAATGGGAAGAAAGTGGAGAAAACCAATGGGAATTTGAAGAGATGGAGATGCCCAGTTCTAGGAAGTAGCAAGGCCAAGAGTGAGAAACTTTTCTTGGATTTGTAGGCCTTTGTACCCTCTATGTTCTGCTATGCACTCAAATAGCCGCTGACAGACAGACCTTCAACACACAGCTAAGATTCTGTTAGGTCAGATGGAAAATAGCATCTATTTTATAAGTACTTTGTTTGTGAACAATATAGGCAGTGGCTTTTGTCTCATTTGACTAAAAGCAAAGCACTTTATAGTAAAAATGCATGGTGGAGTGAAAGAAATACAAAATTAAAGTGATTAATCTTTTGCTAGGTCCTTGCAGGCAGTAGATTTAGGCACAGCATCTTTCTCCATTCATATAAATATAATGTTTTGGCTGCAGACCGCACCAGAGCCTGATAGGTGTTAGCAGAGAGAGTCTGTGTGTCACTTCCCAGAGGGAGTCTTTTTCTCAGCCCTTTCCAACTGTAAATAAGTTAAATGGTCAAATATGTGCTACACACTATTCACACAGATTTACACAGATCTACACACACCAACTGCAAACAAATCCTGCATTGTAGAATACGAAAAACCTTTTGATTGACTGTAAAACATCCCATTGATATTAGTCATCAAAGTGATCATGTATGGATATGATCACCATGGATACTCAAACTTTAAAATGCTGCACATTGTAATATTGACACATTCTCTAGCTGGAGGAGCACAGTGACACCTTGTGGTAGAGGGACAGACAGGGTTAAAGTGAATATGTTTTGGATCTCATTTAGGATACCAGATTTTCCATAACAGGTAAAACTTCATCCAGCAATCTCTCATTGAGCATACAATGAGTGATGCCAGTGACATCATCTGGCAGAACAACTAAAGATGGAAAAAAACAGATTTAAATATTTAAAAAACAATGTTTGTGAGCTCACACGTGCACATGTGCTTTTCTAATAGAGATAGAGAGAGCGAGAAAGAGGTTAAACTGAGTTCATTGGGAGAGGGCCAGCAGCAGCCGTCTACCAGCTTTACAAGCAGACTGAACAAAACAAGCACAGAAGGGTGCCCTCTGAGGGAGATGCATTGAAAGACTGACAGGGAGTAGAAGAGACAGAGACGTGTGCGAGTCATATCTTAGATCCCTGTAAGCCTCAGGTCCTGGTAACCTTTACACACAAAAGCAGCTTTTGTTAGTTATGTGCGTGTATGTTTGTACATAGCTAAGTATATGGCTGGAGACAAAAAACAATCAGGAAATATGAATCTCATTGAATAACCTCCATTACAGATAGAAAGGCCTACATGCACCCAATCCCAGCAGTGTTGGTCCCTAGAGACTGAACAGTAAATTACATGTTGACTTGTGTGATTGATACTGCATAAACACATAAACTATTCAGTGACTAATGACTAATTTATGAAGCAGAATTTGGTCCACAGTCCATTTTCCTCCTCTAAGTAAGTGTCCTTCGGGAACGCTGCTAGGCATTTGAAATATGAGAGTTTTCCGACTTAACGACTGTCACTTGGCCAAACGCAGCACCTGGAAGTGGAAGTGTTTTTTTTCGGGAAGCCAACATTTCTCAAGACATATAATGCATGGCAATACCATGAACACATTTGTATTACTTCTAACTTCGGTTTCACACACAAAAAAAACGTGGTTAAGGCAACAACAGAAAACACACACTCCACTAGGCCCTCTGTGCGCACACACACACACACACACACACACACACACACACAAAAATACACACACACACAAATACACACACACACACACACACACACACACACACACACACACACACACACACACACACACACACACACACACACACACACACACACACACACACACACACACACACACACACACACACACTCCAGCCATACATCAGGCCACTCCACAGCACACCGTTAAAATGGAATCGATTCTCCAAACGGATTAGCTGCTGGCCAAGCAGGCTGGAGGGGTGACATTTTGCTTTCAGAAACTGAGTCAGCAGCTGCTGATGAAAGGCAAGGCTCTCAGTCTCCTTCTGCCTCTTCACGCCCCTTCATTTCACCATTCACCTTAACTCAGCTCCTCACGCCGAGCAGGACGGGGGAAGGCTAGTTCCTATCAGAGATAATAGAGAGTAGAAATAGAGAGAGAGAGGAAGAGAGAGACATTGACAGACATACATTAAGAATGTAAGGAGACTAGAATGATACGAAAAATACTTTATTTCACATCTGCCATTTCAGACCAGTTTACACAAAGGAGTGACTCAACGGGACAACTATAGACAATGTAAATAAGTGAAACCACAGTGGAAGCCCCAGACCAGACCTGTGTGCATACAGTATGCTACTATGCAGTGAATGTGAGACACCGTAGCAGATGGGTTTTCTCAGGGTAGTGAAGCAGCACATATTCAACGTGCCGTCATATTATGGGATTTCCAGTTTCACCACGTACAGTTAGGCAAGGGAAGACCACTCAGTATCATTTTGAAAGACTGAGTCAAAACTCAGAGGAATTGACAAGTAACATTCCAAAGCATTTACATTTTATGCAGAATCGCTATTGCATAGACAAAGTCAGTCATTTTGGTGTTTTTTTTTGTCTGAGACTTTGCTAGTCTTACAGCTATAGATGAAAGCCCAGGGTAAAGGCAGTGTTGAAGCAAAGGCAGAGCGACAGACATCCCTGATGAATTGCCTATTGGTTCAACAGACTATCACTCATACAAGTGTTTTCTGATCAACTCAGGCGTTAGCATGTTTCAGTTCGGTTAACTCCTAAACGAAACACACAGAACGCAGGCCCTGTGTGTAGTTAACCGACCCTTTCTGCCCATTCATCGCCATTTTACCTGTTGATGTTGTCTTAGCTGATTAGCTGTTGTTGTCTTACCTGTTGTTGTCTTAGCTAGCTCTCCCAATCAACACCTGTGATTGCTTTATGCCTCGCTTTATGTCTCTCTCAAATGTCAATATGTCTTGTATACTGTTGTTTAGGATAGTTATCAGTGTTAAGGTTTACTGCAGAGCCCCTAGTCCCACTAAACATGCCTCAGATACCTCCTTTGTCCCACCTCCCACACATGTGGTGACCTCACCCAGCATAACTAGCGCATCCAGAGATGCAACCCCTCTTATCATCACTCAGTGCCTGGGTTTACCTCCACTGTACCCACACCCCATCATACTCCTGTCTGTACATTGTACCCTGAATCTATTCTACCACGCCCAGAAATCTGCTCCTTTTATTCTCTGTCCCCAACGCACTAGACGACCAGTTTTGATATCCTTTAGCCGTACCCTAATCCTACTCCTTCTCTGTTCCTCGGGTGATGTGGAGGTTAACCCAGGCCCTGCGTGTCCCCAGGCTCTCTCATTTGTTGACTTCTGTAACCGAAAAAGCCTTGGTTTCAAGCACGTTAACATCAAAAGCCTCCTCCCTAAGTTTGTTTTTACTCACTGCTTTAGCACCCTCCGCCAACCCTGATGTCCTTGCCGTGTCTGAATCCTGGCTTAGGAAGGCCACCAAAAATTCTGAGATTTCCATACCCAACTACAACATTTTCCATCAAGATAGAACTGCCAAAGGGGGAGGAGTTGCAATCTACTCCAGAGATAGCCTGCAAAGTTCTGTCATACTTTCCAGGTCTATGCCCACACAGTTTGAGCTTCTAATTTTTAAAATTAATCTCTCCAGAAATAAGTCTCTCATTGTTGCCGCCTGTTACAGACCCCCCTCAGCTCCCAGCTGTGCCCTGGACACCATATGTGAATTGATTTCCCCTTATCTATCTTCAGAGTTCCTGTTAGGTGACCTAACTGGGATATGCTTAACACCCCGGCAGTCCTACAATCTAAGCTAGATGCCCTCAATCTCACACAAATTATCAAGGAAACCACCAGGTACAACCCTAAATCCGTAAATATGGGCACCCTCATAGATATTATCCTGACCAACTTGCCGTCCAAATACACCTCTGCTGTTTTCAATCAGGATCTCAGCGATCACTGCCTCATTGCCTGCATCCGCTATGGGTCCGCGGTCACTGTCAAGCACTCCCTAAAACACTTCTGCGAGCAGGCCTTTCTAATAGACCTGGCCCGGGTATCCTGGAAGGATATTGACCCCATCCCGTCAGTTGAGGATGCCTGGTCATTCTTTAAAAGTAATTTCCTCACCATCTTAAATAAGCATGCCCCTTTCAAAAAATGTATAACTAAGAACAGATATAGCCCTTGGTTCACTCCAGACCTGACTGCCCTCAACCAGCATAAAAACATCCTGTGGATGACTGCACAAGCATCGAATAGTCCCCGCGATATGCAACTTTTCAGGGAAGTCAGGAACTAATACACGCAGTCAGTCAGGAAAGCAAAGCTTCAAAGAGAAATTTGCATCCTGTAGCTTTAACTCAAACATTTTTTGGGACACTGTAAAGTCCATGGAGAATAAGAGCACATCAACCCAGCTGCCCACTGCACTGAGGCTAGGTAACACTGTCACCACCGATAAATCCACGATAATCGAGAATTTCAATAAGCATTTCTCTACGGCTGGCCATGCTTTCCTCCTGGCTACCCCAGCCACCAGCTCTGCACCCCCCGCAGCTACTTGCCCAAGCCTCCCCAGCTTCTCCTTCACCCAAATCCAGATAGCAGATGTTCTGAAAGAGCTGCAAACCTGGACCCATACAAATCAGCTGGGCTTGACAATCTGGACCCTCCCTTTCTAAAGTTATCCACCGCCATTGTTGCAACCCCTATTACCAGTCTGTTCAAACTCTCTTTCATATCGTCCGAGATCCGTAATGATTGGAAAGCTGCCGCTGTCATCCCCCTCTTCAAAGGGGGAGACACTCTAGACCCAAACTTTTATATACCTATATCCATCCTGCCCTGCCTTTCTAAAGTATTTGAAAGCCAAGTTAATAAACAGATCACTGACCATTTTAAATCTCACCGTACCTTCTCCGCTGTGCAATCCGGCTTCCGAGCTGGTCACAGGTGCACCTCAGCCACGCTCAAGGTACTAAACAATATCATAACCACCATCGATAAAAGACAGTACTGTGCAGCTGTCTTCATTGACCTGGCCAAGGCTTTCGACTCTGTCAATCACCGTTTTCTTATCGGCAGACTCAACAGCCTTGGTTCCTCAAATGACTGCCTTGCTTGGTTCACCAACTACTTCTGTGACAGAGTTCAGTGTGTCAAATCGGAAGGCCTTTTGTCCGGACCTCTGGCAGTCTCTATGGGGGTACCACAGGGTTAAATTCTCAGGCCAACTCTTTTCTCTGTATATATCAACAATGTCGCTCTTGCTGCAGGTAATTCCCTGATCCACGTCTACGCAGACGACACCATTCTGTATAAATCAAATCAAAGTTTGTCACGTGCGCCAAATACAACAGGTGTAGACCTTACAGTGAAATGCTTACTTACAGATTCTAACCAATAGTGCAAAAAATGTATTAGGTGAACAATAGGTAAGTAAAGAAATAAAACAACAGTAAAAAGACAGTGAAAAATAACGTATATATACAGTAGCAAGGCTATAAAAGTAGCGAGGCTACATAAAGACACCGGTTAGTCAGGCTGATTGAGGTAGAATGTACATGTAGATATGGTTAAAGTGACAATTCATATATGATGAACAGAGAGTAGCAGTAGCGTATAAGAGGGGTTGGTGGGTGGCGGGACACAATGCAGATAGCCCGGTTAGCCAATGTGTGGGAGCACTGGTTGGTCGGCCCAATTGCGGTAGTATGTACATTAATGTATAGTTAAAGTGACTATGCATATATGATAAACAGAGAGGAGCAGCAGCTTACAAGAGGGGTTGGTGGGGGGGGGCACACAATGCAAATAGTCTGGGCAGCCATTTGATGACCTGTTCAGGAGTCTTATGGCTTGGGGGTAAAAACTGTTGAGAAACCTTTTTGTCCTAGACTTGGCACTCCGGTACCGCTTGCCATGCGGTATTAGAGAGAACAGTCTATGACTGGGGTGACTGGGGTCTTGACAGTTTTTAGGGCCTTCCTCTGACACTGCCTGGTGTAGAGGTCCTGGATGGCAGGCAGCTTAGCCCCAGTGATGTACTGGGCCATTCGCACTACCCTCTGTAGTGCCTTGCGGTTGAGGTCTGAGCAATTGCCGTACCAGGCAGTGATGCAACCAGTCAGGATGCTCTCGATGTTGCAGCTGTAGAACCTTTTGAGGATCTCAGGACCCATGCCAAATCTTTTTAGTTTCCTGAGGGAGAATAGGCTTTGTCGTTCCCTCTTCACAACTGTCTTGGTGTGTTTGGACCATTCTAGTTTGTTGTTGATGTGGACACCAAGGAACTTGAAGCTCTCAACCTGCTCCACTACAGCCCCGTCGATGAGAATGGGGGTGTGCTCGGTCCTCCCTTTCCTGTAGTCCACAATCATCTCCTTAGTCTTGGTTACGTTGAGGGAGAGGTTGTTATTCTGGCACCATCCAGCCAGGTCTCTGACCTCCTCCCTATAGGTTGTCTCGTCGTTGTCGGTGTTCAGGCCTACCACTGTTGTGTCGTCTGCAAACTTAATGATGGTGTTGGAGTCGTGCCTGGCCATGCAGTCGTGGGTGAACAGGGAGTACAGGTGGGGACTGAGCACACACCCCTGGGGAGCTCCAGTGTTGAGGATCAGTGTGGTAGATGTGTTGCTACCTACCCTCACCACCTGGGAGCGACCCGTCAGGAAGTCCAGGGATCCAGTTGCAGAGGGAGGTGTTTAGTCCCAGGATCCTTAGCTTAGTGATGAGCTTTGAGGGCACTATGGTGTTGAACGCTGAGCTGTAGTCAATGAATAGCATTCTCACATAAGTGTTCCTTTTGTCCAGGTGGGAAAGGGCAGTGTAGCGTGCAATAGAGATGGCATCATCTGTGGATCTGTTTGGGCGGTATGTAAATTGGAGTGGGCCTAGGGTTTCTGCGACAATGGTGTTGATGTGGGCCATTACCAGCCTTTCAAAGTACTTCGTGGCTACGGACGTGAGTGCTACGGGTCTGTAGTCATTTAGACAGGTTGCTTTTATGTTCTTGGGTACAGGGACTATGGTGGTCTGCTTGAAACATGTTGGTATTACAGACTCAATCAGGGACATGTTGAAAATGTCAGTGAAGACACCTGCCCTTCTTTGGACATCTGGCCCTTCTTTGGACACTGTTAACTAACCTCCAAATGAGCTTCAATGCCATACAACACTCCTTCCGTGGCTTCCAACTGCTCTTAAAAGCTGGTAAAACCAAATGCATGCTTTTCAAACGTTTGCTCCCCGCACCCACCTGCCCGACTAGCATCACTACTCTGGACGTTTCTAAAGTAGAATATGTGGACAACTACACATACCTAGGTGTCTGGCTAGACTGTAAACTCTCCTTCCAGACTCATATTAAACATCTCCAATCCAAAATTAAATCTAGAATCGGCATCCTATTTCGCAACTAAGCCTCCTTCACTCACGCCGCCAAACATACCCTCCTACCGATCCTCGACTTTGGCGATGTCATTTGCAAAATAGCTTCCAATACTCCACTCAGCAAACTGGATACAGTCTATCACAGTGCCATCCGTTTTGTCAACAAAGCCACTTATACCACCCACCACTGCGACCTGTGTGCTCTAGTCGGCTGGCCCTCGCTACATATTCGCCGCCAGACCCACTGGCTCCAGGTCATCTATAAGTCTATGCTAGGTAAAGCTCCGCCTTATTTCAGCTCACTGGTCACGATAACAACACCCACCCGTAGCACGCGCTCCAGCAGGTATGTCTCACTGGTCATTCCCAAAGCCAACACCTCCTTTGGCCGTCTTTCCTTCCAGTTCTCTGCTGCCAATGACTGGAACGAATTTCAAAAATCGCTGAAGCTGGAGACTTATATTTCCCTCACTAACTTTAAACTTCAGCGATCTGAGCAGCTAACCAATCGCTGCAGCTGTACATAGCCCATCTGTAAATAGCCCACCCAATCTACCTATCCCATCCCCATATTGTTGTTATTTACTTTTCTGCTCTTTTTCAATCATTATCTGGTCATCTATCACTCCAGTGCTAATTTGCTAAATTGTAATTACTCCGCTACTATGGCCTATTTATTGCCTGACCTCCTCACACCATTTGCACACACTGTATACAGCGAATACACTGATTCGGTGTGCGAGTTCATTAGAACGTGCGTTGAAGATGTCGTTCCCATAGCAACGATTAAAACATTCCCTAACCAGAAACCGTGGATTGATGGCAGCATTCGTGTGAAACTGAAAGCGCGAACCACTGCTTTTAATGAGGGCAAGGTGTCTGGTAACATGACCAAATACAAACAGTGCAGCTATTCCCTCCGCAAGGCTATCAAACAAGCTAAGCGTCAGTACAGAGACAAAGTAGAATCTCAATTCAACGGCTCAGACACAAGAGGCATGTGGCAGGGTCTACAGTCAATCACGGACTACAGGAAGAAATCCAGCCCAGTCACGGACCAGGATGTCTTGCTCCCAGGCAGACTAAATAACCTTTTTGCCCGCTTTGGGGACAATACAGTGCCACTGACACGGCCTGCAACGAAAACATGCGGTCTCTCCTTCACTGCAGCCGAGGTGAGTAAGACATTTAAACGTGTTAACCCTCGCAAGGCTGCAGGCCCAGACGGCATCCCCAGCCGCGCCCTCAGAGCATGCGCAGACCAGCTGGCCGGGTGTGTTTACGGACATATTCAATCAATCCCTATACCAGTCTGCTGTTCCCACATGCTTCAAGAGGGCCACCATTGTTCCTGTTCCCAAGAAAGCTAAGGTAACTGAGCTAAACGACTACCGCCCCGTAGCACTCACTTCCGTCATCATGAAGTGCTTTGAGAGACTAGTCAAGGACCATATCACCTCCACCCTACCTGACACCCTAGACCCACTCCAATTTGCTTACCGCCCAAATAGGTCCACAGACGATGCAATCTCAACCACACTGCACACTGCCCTAACCCATCTGGACAAGAGGAATACCTATGTGAGAATGCTGTTCATCGACTACAGCTCGGCATTCAACACCATAGTACCCTCCAAGCTCGTCATCAAGCTCGAGACCCTGGGTCTCGACCCCGCCCTGTGCAACTGGGTACTGGACTTCCTGACGGGCCGCCCCCAGGTGGTGAGGGTAGGCAACAACATCTCCTCCCCGCTGATCCTCAACACTGGGGCCCCACAAGGGTGCGTTCTGAGCCCTCTCCTGTACTCCCTGTTCACCCACGACTGCGTGGCCACGCACGCCTCCAACTCAATCATCAAGTTTGCGGACGACACAACAGTGGTAGGCTTGATTACCAACAACGACGAGACGGCCTACAGGGAGGAGGTGAGGGCCCTCGGAGTGTGGTGTCAGGAAAATAACCTCACACTCAACGTCAACAAAACTAAGGAGATGATTGTGGACTTCAGGAAACAGCAGAGGGAACACCCCCTATCCACATCGATGGAACAGTAGTGGAGAGGGTAGCAAGTTTTAAGTTCCTCGGCATACACATCACAGACAAACTGAATTGGTCCACTCACACAGACAGCATCGTGAAGAAGGCGCAGCAGCGCCTCTTCAACCTCAGGAGGCTGAAGAAATTCGGCTTGTCACCAAAAGCACTCACAAACTTCTACAGATGCACAATCGAGAGCATCCTGGCGGGCTGTATCACCGCCTGGTACGGCAACTGCTCCGCCCACAACCGTAAGGCTCTCCAGAGGGTAGTGAGGTCTGCACAACGCATCACCGGGGGCAAACTACCTGCCCTCCAGGACACCTACACCACCCGATGTTACAGGAAGGCCATAAAGATCATCAAGGACATCAACCACCCGAGCCACTGCCTGTTCACCCCGCTATCATCCAGAAGGCGAGGTCAGTACAGGTGCATCAAAGCTGGGACCGAGAGACTGAAAAACAGCTTCTATCTCAAGGCCATCAGACTGTTAAACAGCCACCACTAACATTGAGTGGCTGCTGCCAACACACTGACACTGACTCAACTCCAGCCACTTTAATAATGGGAATTGATGGGAAATGATGTAAATATATCACTAGCCACTTTAAACAATGCTACCTTATATAATGTTACTTACCCTACATTATTCATCTCATATGCATACGTACATACTGTACTCTATATCATTGAGTGTATCCTTATGTAATACATGTATCACTAGCCACTTTAACTATGCCACTTTGTTTACATACTCATCTCATATGTATATACTGTACTCGATACCATCTACTGTATCTTGCCTATGCTGCTCTGTACCATCACTCATTCCTATATCCTTATGTACATATTCTTTATCCCCTTACACTGTGTATAAGACAGTAGTTTTGGAATTGTTAGTTAGATTACTTGTTGGTTATTACTGCATTGTCGGAACTAGAAGCACAAGCATTTCGCTACACTTGCATTAACATCTGCTAACCATGTGTATGTGACAAATAAAATTTGATTTGATTTGATTTGTATGCTTATTTACTCCATGTGTAACTCTGTTGTTGTTTGTGTTGCACTGCTTTGCTTGGCCAGGTCGCAGCTGTAAATGGGAACATGTTCTCAACAAGCCTGCCTGGTTAAATAAAGGTTAAATAAAATACGAGTGCACTCACATACTCCCTTAAAAGACCTTTGCGTAAAGAACGAGAAAAACGCGGCAATAGTACTGTTTGTCCATTTTGAGACGCTGTAGCCACTTCCTCAAAATAGTCCAAATTAATTGTTACTGTCGAGATCTTACTCGCGCAATTTTACATCTTACTAAAATGTTTGGTGCAGTATTCTTCAATGAATAAATATGCATGAAAACGAATCGTCTCTCGCTGAATGACAACAGATACTACTGTTGACCAATCACCGACGAAGGGGCGTAGATTCCGGCTCCGAACTTCGGCTTGCCTCACCAACAAATGTTGTTGTGTATGTTTTTACCGAGCTCTGTACCAAACTTCAGAAAGATTGTGAAAAAAACAAGTTTACAGTCATTACTATTTTTATTTGTTCAAGATATAAGACCTTTCCTGTTACTGGAATAATAATTGGATGATTTACTTCGGCATGTCCATGCAAAGTGTGAGGATTCTGTGTTATGCACTATAGCCCGTTACCATATCATATGTGATTGAATATGATCTGCTGTTGGCTTGTGTGGGTGTATGTGTTACGCAACATAGCTGATTTGAGACATTGTCAACAGTTTCAGGGCCATGGGCCTTTCTCGGGATGGAAAAATACAGAATAACATAAAAACAGGAACAAACAGTATTTTGTTAGATAACAGGAGCCAGGTGTGTGATAACTGTATCGAGTGCATGAGCGCATAGATATTCTACACAACTACAACGACTGACCGCTGAAGCGCCTAGGGAGTTGGGACCAGCTCGTGCGCCAACAATCAACGATAGGCTGAGTGAGTTTAAACCACGCCCAGTCTCTACTCTGACAGGCCGGCTCGGAAGCAGGAACTACTTCTGTCAGAGTATATTATAATAACTTTGTCAGGAACAAGTCAGTTCTCTGTTTGCCCTGCGAGGTGTGACAGAGAGCCCGTATATACGAAATCCGCATTTACCACTTATTGCTTAGCTAATAAAAAGTACATAGTATACAATCGGTGACTCAGTGTTATACTTATCCTGATACCAGATTCGATTGACGCAACCCTTAACAAAAGTCGTGACAAAAAAGAAAGGAAGAAGTTAGCCGTTCTATTGCTAATCAACAAGAGAGAAACGTGCTTATAGACAACTGCCATAACTACGCTTGGCCTATGGATAATATCATGCTTTCGAATGCTGTTGAAGATGACGAATTCCCCTCTTTACCAGTTACTCCGTGCAAACCTCCACCTTCCAAAAAACCCCAACATGAACTCTGACATAGTGGCTACCCTCTCCATACTCATCAACTCCAGGTCTGACGCCATTGAGAAAATGGTTGGCGCGAACACCATGGTTATCGAAGGCTTGAAAAAGACTGTGGAGTTTGCCTGTGGTGAAATCAAGGATGTGAAAACAAGAGTGGCAAAGGTTTAAAAAGGTGTGGAAAAGAATAACACTGATCTGGAACAATACACAAGAAGATGGAACCTGAGACTCTACGGCTTGCCAGAGGTGGAGAATGAAGATGTGCGAGGAGAGGCTATCCGCATCTGCCAAGAAGTTTTGCCTGCAGAGAAGAACAAAGCTGGTGATACCATCGAAGTTGTGCATCGCCTTGGCAAGAAGCAACAGCAAAACGATTCAAGACCAAGGGGTATCATCATCCTATTCACTACCAGATTCTACAGGGATGCTGTCTGGAAAGCTGCTAGGAAGAACGCCTTCCTTCAGAGCCATGGTATGCGTTTCGCCGAGCATCTCAGCCCGGAGGACATAGAAAGAAGGAACAAGTTGTGGCCAACGATCAAGACAACATGAAATGAGGGAAAGGTTGCTTACTTCGACGGAGGACGAGGCTTCATCAACGGTTCAGAAATCCATATTCCTCCCTAAAATTTCACCAGGAGGAACAGGTTGATGGTTTCAGCCATGGTATTCTCCTTTTCCTTATGTTGTTTACCTAACAAGCACCAGGTGACTATTTTTCAGGAATACTCAGGTACTTCAATTTATTAGTTTGTTCTTGTATGACCAGAAGTCCTATTTTGTTTACAAACTTACGAAGAAGATTCTCACTCAATTTCGGCTGATGCCAACTTCTGGAGGTCACAGTGGGGCAACGATATTTGGCATTCCCATGGATCTGAGCGCTCCGCTGGTGTCACTACAATGAAAAATACCTTTGGTGGTAATATTCTACACTCGGAATGTGACCCTTTTGGTCACTTTATTTGTCTTGTGATCAGTTACAATGTCATTACGCTCATTACTGTAAACTTCTACGGGTACAACACCAAACATGAGAATGATGAGTTACAATGACATTACACTCATTACTGTAAACTTCTACGGGTACAACACCAAACGTGAGAATGATGAGTTACTTGAATCTATAGAGAAACATATACTTCATTGGTTATCTAAATTTCCCAATTCGTTATTATTGATAGGAGGGGACTTTAACATTACTATAGATAATTCAACTGATACAGTAGATGGCCCCCAGGTAGACCAACCAATCAGAATTTGGGTTTAATACTTTTTATGGAAAAGTTTGATCTTACTGATATATGGAGAGAGAGGTTTCCGGCCGACAGATCATTCACTTAGAGTAACAAAACAGGTTCAAGACAATCCAGAATAGATTTTTGGCTTATATCCAAATGTATTGATAGTGTGTTACTACAACTATTTGTACTACTCCCCTCACAGACCATAGGGCATTTACATTGATATCAAAATATTTACCCCTGATACTAACCTTGGTAGAGCATCCTACTGGAAGCTAAATAGATCATTATTAAATAATGATATAGTTCAATTTGAGGTTAAAGATCTGCTCTCACACATTTGGGAAAGGGCTTGTGAAGAAAAATCTTATTGCAAGAACTGGGAGCTCTTTAAATTTAAGGTGTCCAAATACCTTAGAAAATATGGTAGTATTCTTGCTAAGACCAGAAGAGCTGAGGAGGAAAAGGTGATCATTAAGATAACTTCCCTTTCTCAGAGGTCACCAGCCGATCTATCGGGGGAGAAGAAGATGGAACTAATTGAGTTACAAAATAAACTGGATAATATATATAAATTAAAAGCAGAAGGAGCCTTTATTAGATCTATAATGTTCACTCTATCAGTGATATAGAATCTAAACAGTGTGATGAACCCATCAAAGTTGAAGAGATTATAGAGTCTATCAAACATCTAAAGAATAATAAATCACCAGGTGTTGATGGAATTATATCAGAATTTAACAAATTATTTTCTGAACAAGTAGCTCCCTTCCTATTTGAAGTCTTTTTAGAGAGTATTAAAAACATTGTTCTCCCTCCTACAATGAGTCAGGGGTTAATAACACTGATACCTAAGCCTAAAAAAGAAGTGTTGCTCATCGATAACTGGCGTCCAATTTGTCTTCTTAATAATGACTACAAGATATTAGCCTTACTACTTGCAAAAAGAATCAACGAAGTCCTGGATGCAATCATTGATGAAACACAGTCTGGCTTCATGAGGAACATACATATTTCTAACAATGTCAGAGTAGTTTTAGACATACTTGACTACCCAGACCTAATAACTGAGGATAGCTTCATATTACTTTTTGATTTTTATAAAGCATTTGACACTGTAGAGCATCAGTTTCTCTTCCACTCCCTTGAGAGACTTGGCTTTGGAGATTTTTTCTGTAAGGCTATTAAGCCTCTATGCAAATGGTAACAGCTCTATCAAATTGAAATATGGCACCTCACCTATATTTGAGTTAAAGAGAGGAATTAGGCAAGGTTGTCCTATCTCTCTGTACCTGTTATTATTAATCACCCATATTCTTGCAAATTCTTTAAATAATAGTCCTGTACAAGGTATTTCCATAGCTGGTAAAGAAATTATTATAAGCCAGCTGGCTGACGATACTACACTTTTTCTGAAAGACGCTAACCAAATTCCCATATCGATCAATGTGATACAATCCTTTTCCAAAGCGTCTGGTCTATATCTTAACATTAATAAATGTGAACTCATAGCTGTCAAAGATTGTGTGACACCTTCATATTATGATATTCCAGTAAAAGAAGAACTTACATATTTAGGCATAACCATTACAAAGGATCAGAAGTATAGAGGTTTACTAAATGTTAAACCTCTTATTAAAAAAACCCAGAAGAAGCTAAATCAATGGCTACAGAGGGACTTATCTTTGAAAGGTAGAGTCCTAATAACCAAGGTTGAAGGTATCTCTAGACTAACATATGGCGCTCTATCTTTATCTTGACAGTAAAATAAGCAAGGAGATAGACCAGATGCTTTTCAACTTTCTGTGGAGAAACCGTATCCGTTACATTAGGAAAACTGTTGTAATGAACACATGAGAATGGTGGACTGAATTTTCTGGACTTGACTACTTTAATTAACACTTTTAAGATCAATTGGATAAAACAATTCCTAAGAAGACCCACTTCTATCTGGAATTTTATTCCTCATCATGTCTTCTCTACTTTTGGTGGCCTTAACTTCATGTTGTTTTGCAATTTTAATATTGACAAAATTCCAGTGAAACTTTGCTTTTCATCGGCAGGTTTTCTTGTTATGGTCCTTAATTTAAACACAATTTTTCTCCACACATATATTATATATGGAATAATAGGGATATATTGTATAAAAATACTTCTTTGTTTTTAGAATATTGGTTCCGAAATAATATCCTATTGGTGAGCCAACTGGTAAATGCAGAGGGTCTTTTACTCAGTTATAAGGAATTCTTATCACTTTACAAGGTCCCTGTAACACCTAAAGATTTTGCAATTGTTTTAGATGCCATTCCCTCAGGTGTTGCTTTATTATTCAGGAACGTGTCAAGACCTGACCCTCAGAGCCTACCTTCCGTTGACCCTGTTGACTCATCAGTAGGAAAGATTTGTTTCTCTTTTGGTCCATTTAACAACAGAGCGATATGAACCTTGTTTCAGCAGGATGTCATGCCTTATTGGAATGGATTTATTGATAATATCTGTTGGGAAAAAGTTTGGATGTTGCCACACACATACCTACTTGTTAACAAAATTAAGGAAGTTTCCTTTAAAATTATTCATAAATATTATCCTGCCAACCACTATATGAAGAAGTTTAGGGAAAACATCAACTCAAATTGCTCCTTTTGGAATGACAACCCAGAAACAGTGTTACATGAATACAATGCCAAAGAATATGCAAGAAAACTCTGGCAAGACATCAGTAGATTTATAATTGAACACATTTATGAAGATTTTACACTATTGTGGAGAGATGTACTGCTTGGATTCTTTACATATGACAGAATAAATAAGCTGAAACATTTTTATGTAATTAATTTAATTATTCTTTTGGCCAAATTTCATATACACAAATGTAAATTTACAAACAAAAAAAACACATTTTCTTACCCTTCAAAAAGAATTTGAACTGTATTTTAAGACAAAAAAGCTATTAGAATTGTAAGTGTATGTCCCTTAAGGTCCCTTAAGGTCCCTTAAGGTGTGTAATTGTAATGTGATATTGTACCCCCTAGCTCGATTGTCCATTGTTTATAATCTATATATACACACTTGTGTTCCCTCATGTACTTTCTGTATTGATTTGTAAAAATATATATTGTCTGGCCAGCTCGGCAAAAATATGATTTGACATTTGTTCAGGTACAGACTCCCACTCTTTTCTGTACAATTTTGATTGAGACATGTTGATTGATGTAAGTTCTGTTCAAGATCAAACATTCGTGAGCAACTATAGTCATTGGGTTTGGCTCGTCGAACCCGTACTACTGCTGCAGTCAGCGAACAATGATTTGCAATTTGCTGAAATTGTTGCTGGTCTGCTGCTGACGTCACTCACAATGCACTTTTGCAGCCAGGCACGTGTGTTGTGACAGAACATCTTTTTTGTTTCATTTAGAGGGAAATTGCGTGCATTTTAGCGTTTGAGTCATTTTTAAAAAGTTGCTAAATTTGTTGCTAGGTGCAGTTTGGAAAAAAAAGTTGACAAGATAGTCTGAAAAGTTGCTAAATTGGCATCACTGATACTCAGAGGATATGCAGTCAGGAGACAAATTATGTGTATCTATATAATTGTCCTTCTGCATATTCATGACTTGCATGTTTCGTCACAATATGGTTTTGAATGTTTTGGACTGATGGCTGACTTAGCATTCTACTCAATGCCTTGTCAATGAGCACTGATGAAGATTCTGTCAAGTGCATTAGTGGCTTGGAAATACAATGACATTCAAGCTAATTAGTAGGAAAACCTTTTGTCATCATTGTGATGTCACCAGATTGACTTTAGATGCAGTATGTTAGCTTGCTAAAGTTGAAGGGAGGCCACCGGATTCTAGCTAGTGTTAGCATCGTTGTTAGCTATTTTTGACAAACTGCTAGCAAATGACAACACTGCCTAAAGAAATGGTGGAAAAATAGTTTCTTACTAAATCTTAGACTACTTTTGCAATGTCATCTTATTTCCAGACAATATAGCGTAATTTAGACTAAACAGTAGTTAGCCTCTGTCCAAAATGACTGGGCTTATCACCACTTTGGGGCACCACCAAAGATTTTTATAGCTAAACCAAGATAAACCACAGCCTGTCGTTTCTAACAGGAACAAATGAGCCAGTGGGCAAAACAAGCTAGTTGGGCAGAGCTAAGCACGAGCTAGCGAGATCCTATTGGCACGTTCTACCGTCATCTGCATATTTCCTTTAGGGAACACCTACTTTGAAGTGCAATTCACCTTTGCACTCAAAATAATTAGTCTAACCTTTGTTCAAAACAGATTCTAGTTTTGGGAACATCAAATGTTTAAACAATGAGAAAATTTGCAGAATATCGGCCAAAATCCATCTCGTCACTACCATATTCGACCGAGTGACA
This sequence comes from Oncorhynchus tshawytscha, assembly GCF_018296145.1. Classification (NCBI taxonomy): domain Eukaryota; kingdom Metazoa; phylum Chordata; class Actinopteri; order Salmoniformes; family Salmonidae; genus Oncorhynchus; species Oncorhynchus tshawytscha. The sequence continues at coordinate 73,663,262 of NC_056437.1, forward strand.
GAGCTGCAACGTATGAGAGCTTGTTTGCAAACCCATATGTAAAGATACATTTAAGATATGCAACTGGCTCACGGGTTTTAAAAAAATCATAAGACCTCAATCAAACAACAAGATAGACAAACATGAGTCCATGAGATATATATATTTTTGTTTTATGATTTTTAAAGAAATATAAGATTAATTACAGCATAATTTACAGATATGTTTTTTCAAATAACATCTACAGAGTGAACTCAATTACCAATTCAACTGAGCACTTAAGTCAGGAAGTGATGGACAAGTGTGGGGTTGTGTGATGTGGCATCACATCATGCGCATATACAGTCAAACAGAAGTGAAATATCACTTGAAACTGATACTAAACATTATGCAAATTACAAAAAAAAACAAGGTCTACACATTCAAGAAGTGTTAGCTTAAAATAAATCATTCATACAGTATGAGAAAGGCACTACATAAACCATTTAGGCAAAGACTAGTGCAGTACTGCGGCAATGATCATCTCTATTGTTATGGTTTAATGAAAACAACAAATGGTATTCTCATTATGACAAACTATGAAGGATAAAGGGGTATGTATGAATTCAAAACACCAAAGAATAATGTACATTTCTATCTACAATAACAGGTTGGCATTCATTGTCATCAATCTTGTCCTGGAGGGAGCTCTGCAGTGGACACTAGCTGGCACAGCCAGTCATAAAATCTGATTTTAAACCCAACCCTAACCCACACTGATAACCCCAACCTTAAATTAAGGGGGAAAAAAGTAACTTTTTCTTTTCATACATTTTTACATCGCCAATTTTGAATTTGCAGCTGGTCCAGCTAGTGGAAATTGCTCAGGGCAAGATTCATGACAAACATCAACGTACTTTACAATCCAGGGAAGAAATCAGTATCTTCCCTTCAACTGAGACATGCTGCCTGTCAGCTGAGAGCAGGGCTGAACCCAGGGGAGAAGGTCAGAGAAATATCCTGCCATTATCAATGCCATTTCAGACACCTAAAACAAAAACCAGCACCACTCACATAAATTACCTATATGAATGAATGTTCAATTAACAAATTCACAAGTCACCTTGGTTTTTACAAACACATATTACTGACTCGTGTTAGTGAGATTCTAGATACAGGTTTTTTGTAATATGTAATAAGGAATAAGATACAACCGGAAAGAATGGACCAGGATATGTCTCAATCAGATACAGGTGTCCCCTTCAATAGAGAATGACATGGGACACAGACAGACGGACTACCAAAAAGGTTATCACGTTAATAGGTCATTGAGAACTATGAAGCTAACAAATAACTTATCTTTGAAAAGCTAGACAGCCATCTTCCTCTTTAGACATTCTTATAAAAACAAGCGCTGGTTCATAAATGAAGGTGAGAGATCAAAACCATTTTAAAAGAAAGTCAAGGAAACAAAAATATACCTTTTGTATTAAAAAATCTACAATTTAAATAAAGTACTTTGTGAAACACCCACAGGAAGTGAGACATGGCTTTTCGAAACATTGAAACCAACCCATCGATCACACCGATAGCGTCATTGCATTTTGGTACACCTAAAGTACATTCCTTTCCAATGGAACGCTGCATTTGCCTTTATCAAACGTAGGCATCAAACTGTATGTGTAGATGGCTTGACAGAAATGGGAGCAGAAGGTGAATGTTGAACTTTTGTTGCACACATATCCAGATGATTCTGCGTACCATTTTGCGCAATGACACTGTAGGTGTGTATTTAGGCGTTAAGGTGAAAGGTAAAGAACAAAACAAGAGGCTAAATGTAATGCATCTCGTTCCCTTTCACAATATGGGACAGAGGTACCTGTGGATTATAGATTTTTGAAGAAAACGGGGAGTTAAAAGATTTAAAATGAGTCTGACTCATTCGTCTCTTCACATGGGTGACGCTACGTCAGAGCTCAACTCCATGTCCAGAGTGAGGGAATCTGGGAAGACAGAAAGCAAGAGGGCTACCATTAAAACAAGTTAAACCTTGCCTCACATGCAAGCACAGTACGAGTATGTGCATGTGTGTGTGTGTGTGTGTATTAGTGTCTGTCAGGACTTACCCAGCGGGCCAGGGTTGGCCTCAGCCTCATTGTGCATCAACGAGTCCAGGGTGCGAGGGGACATGGGAAACAGGTCACTGGTGTTACCAGAGTTAGTGCTGCAACAAGACCATACAGGAGAAGAGACATGTTAACACACAGACGTCATAGTGATTAGACCTCTGTCCTTTTTACCACAAGCGATAAGCTAACTGTCAGTCTACTTCCAGTGCGCAAGTCATTTTCATCATCACTGCTGTTATGTCACCATAGAAAAGGACAATACTCCACATTATTACAGGTTGAAATACATGAATCAAGTAGTTCAGTGTTGACTGGGTCAGATTAGTAACCGGTTAGGACAGTTCAGCCACTATGTGTCAATGTGCTTCCCAGTGGCAAACGAATGACTGAAGTTAGACGACAGTAGCAGAAAGAAAGGAGAGCAGTAGATGTGTGAATGAGAGACAAATGACTTGTCCTCTTGGAGGCAGCACTGAGCACATTGTCACATAAGGATGCTGGGATAGTTAGTGGGAATGTTAATGACAAGTATTCTTGACAATCTAGTTTGTTAGAGCAGGCCAGTGGGCAGAAACACACCAAAAACCCCTACACCCGACAGACATTATATTCTAAAAGTGTAATGACGTCTCACAACAACCTACTACTATAAAGTCATATGTGGAGAACAGTGGAGGCTGCTAAGGGGAGGACGGCTCATAATAATGACTGGAACAGAGCGAATGGAATGGCATCAAACCATGTGTTTTGATGTATTTAATACCATTCCACTGATTCCGCTCCAGCCATTACCACGAGCCCGTCCTCAACGTCCCACGGTGGAGAACTAAAGGAAGGACCAATGTTAGGGCTTTAGGAGTTCATCTCCACTGAAGGCACTTCTAATGTAGAACTTCAGTCTACAGCCTTTCAATCCACAGCCTCTTCTCCCCTCCTGCTGTTCTAGCCCGTTCATAATGACATTGAAATGTAGACCATTTTTGATACCATTATCAAGCTGTAAACTAAACATGGCTAGTGTGGACTGATTTTAATGGAGTGGTCATGACACCAGTACGTAGACTTACAGGGAGTTTGAAAGGTGAATGATCTACTGGGAAAGGATGTGATTGGGAAAGGGAAGCCATCTTTGAGTAGAATGAACCCAATTCAAAATGGCTGCATACAATATGACTGGAAGATTCTGTGGTGTTAGAACCAAGGAGAGCGACAGTGAGTTGGAAACAAAACGGTGGGGGGGTGAGGAGGCCAAGAGACTTATTACACCATTCCTTGTCTGAGTCTTATCCACCCTCTCACACACATACGTAGAGAAACACACACACACACACAGCCCTACATGCCGCCCCCCACCCCCACTGCCTACCCAGGGAATATCCCGTTCCCAAGCAGCTCGCTGTCCGGAAAGTCCATGAACACGGAAGGGCACCTACGGAGACAGGTCAGGATCTCACTGAGCAATCCTCTCCATCACCCCCTCCACCAAACAGACATCTCTACCTATGTAATACACATACTCATCTAATCCTACAGAGACAGGTCAGGATCTCACTGAGCAATCCTCTCCATCACCCCCCTCCACCAAACAGACATCTCTACCTATGTAATACACATACTCATCTAATCCTACAGAGACAGGTCAGGATCTCACTGAGCAATCCTCTCCATCACCCCCTCCACCAAACATACATCTCTACCTATGTAATACACATACTCATCTAATCCTACAGAGACAGGTCAGGTTCTCACTGAGCAACGCTGCTACACCCCCTGTAAACAGTACCTTCAACCCTGGGTTAGCCAGTATACAGACCCTTCTGATCCCTCTGCTAAACTCATACACGCCCTCTCCGTCCCGGAATAGAGAGCACTGAATGGACTTCAGAACACCTCACACACACACTGTCTGTTCCCCTAGAAGTACAAGGAAAGGTTTCTCTTTGGTTCTACTAGTGGTGATCTGTATGCTTATCTGGGGATCGTTACTTGCTTCCTCCACTCTGCTTTGTCTAGAGAGATGTGTACACTTTGCTCTTGCCTGCCTACAGTCCTGTGCTTCCTGTTCCACTGTCCCCAGGTCAGACCAATGCTGACTAATAGTGAATCAGTCTGTCAGTTTGTTGGTGATGACGATCTGGGAACCACTCTTCCAGGGTAAAACTCCCACCCTCCCCACCCTTACAAGAAGCCAACAAGGGGATGTTGTAGAAGATAAAAGTTTTACAGTTTGCAACATGACTGTCCCAGTTTCCATTACACAACCTAGTGTGAAGTTACTTAGGAGCATTAACTCCTTGGAGGGAAGAGAGCACTAACAGCTCAAGGAAAGTGGATACTTACGGGGTTACACAGATGAACTTTGTCTTTAAGTATGGTTGAATGGCTGCGGGAGAAAACCAGAACACGTTTTAACGTACACACAGATCAAAATATTCCCCATCTCACAAAGCATCAACCTCTAAAATGGTAAAGAAGTATTCATTGTGGAGGTACTTCCAGATCTTCTACCGCTAACTCATCCCACAGTTTCCATGACAATACGTTAAACTTCCTGATTGACTTACTACTACACGGGTCTCCGAGCTCCGCCTCTGGAGCAGCTTCCGGTCGGCAGTACTTCCCGAAGGCGTCCTCCTTGGGGATCTCTGGGAAGAGGTAGACCAGCGGAGACACCAGGATGTTGGTGGCGTCCATGATCTTGTATCCCATAATGATCTCCGCAAAGGACATGCTGTTGAGCTGCTGCTTGGTGTAAGGCTCCACCGACTGGATCTGAGTCTTCCCTAACGACACACAGAGAGAATGAGAGGGATACGAAACCATGTCACAAGAGCAATAATGAGATTATGTTGCACATGATTTAGTTCAGACAAAGACCAAATGACACAATAGGAAAGCGAGAAAGACAGACAGAGCGTCAACCAGCCCAACACGCTCTCCTCTTACCACTGATGTCCTTCTCCACCCAGGTGAAGGTGATGCCTCCCTCCTTACTGCTCTCACTGAAGCGCAGCAGGAAGGTACCAGGAGGCTTAGGGCTCAGGATGGCCCTCTCCCTCTCCTTACTGATGAAACCCAGAATATACCTGCACAGAGAGAAATTACATTTTTTATTGTCACTTAAGACAGAGAAAGACAATTTAACTGCATTAAACTTGTGCATTAACCCTAAAACCTGTACTCCTCCTCAATCCAGTTTCCTGCTATCTAGGGTTCAACGGCTCAGTATTACAGTTCTCAGCAGTGCACATATGAACTCAATGTCATGAACTCAACTCCCTCCAACTTGGATTTTGCCCAGCTGTTCCAGTAACAAGTCGGTAAACAAACAGAAGCGACCTCTCACCCTTCATTCCACAAGGCCAGGATGTACTTCTTGACCAGGTCAATGATGTTGTCCAGCCATACCCAGAAAGAGAAGCCTTTACCCGCCATGTTCTCCTGAGGACAAAAGAGGAACTAATCAATTCAAACTGAAGCCATTTACGACAGATAGATAGCTATAACAACATCTCAAGAGAGACTGATTGGGCAAGGACATACTTTGCAGAACTTGGCCCAGGTGATCTGGCATCCAGAGTAGTTCACACACGGCCCTAGACAAACAACACAAACACATTTAGTAGGCAGTGACGCCATACAGACCATCCATAGAAATATATTTACTGGAGTGGACACTCATTCCGACTCCCATTCAATGCTCTGTGATAGACATCATTCTATTGCTTTGGAGCCATGCAATCCAGATGAAGGTAGAGTTGCAGACAGAAAGGTTCCTTGCCTAGTAGTTTCTCAGCCAGGGTGGTGAGCTGCTCGATGGTCAGGCCTCTCTTAGTGGTGGAGGAGAACTGCCAGCTCAGCACCTCCGCTACCTGATCCCACGTCCCCACCGGAGGCTTAGTGAAGAAGTTCACATTCTATAGGACACGACAACAGGAAGAGGAGGTCAAGGTGGATTTTGTACACATTTTAACCCTCTCCAAGACAGATGCCAATGCAAAGAAGGTATGACACAGGAAAGATGATATCAATGAGACTATTTGGGGGACAGAAGTTGCAGGACAGCGGTCTAACGTGAGGTGGCGCCAGCCGTCTTACCTTGGGGTGGTTGGTGAGCATGTTGTACCACAGGATGGAGGCCCAGGCGTTGGGCATCTGGCAGATGTTGGAGATGACCACCACTGGTAGAGAATGGGTCTAATGGACCATAGAGAAAACGCATGAGGGATGTTAACCCGGACGTAGGCTCAATTAGCATATACGTATGGAGCAGAAGCACCTTTTGCCAGGCTTTCAACACTAACCTAGGTTGTTCGGTCATTCTATTCAAGTCTGACATGAAATGCCATTTAACACATTAATTTAATTATATTATTTTTGGGATTGCTGTGACAAAGTAGTCGGCCGTACGGGAGGAAAAGCTGTCCATGTTCTGAGTGAGATGGCAGAGACATGGAGTGCTTAGTCCCTCACTGAGAATGAAGTCTTAAATCACACAGCAGCACCCCCCACCTCGCTAAATGGTGTCATTTATAGAAGACGGAGTGTTGTGGTAAATTATTTCACAACGTGGGAGTGCCAAACCCTCTCTCTCAAATGCCCGCACGCTAATTTCCCTCCATTTCTCAATGCTAATGTGTTAATTACCCTGGCTAATGCATTTTCACACTGCTGTGTTCAGGGTGGGGCATCGCCGCAGTGTTGAGCTCAACACAAAGCACTAAGCCCTGCAGGATATAAGCATTAGATGAATGATTCCTGTGTCCCAGCAGGGGGCTTGGGCTAGCTGCGGTGAAATCAGAGGGAGGAACCATGGTGGTGCTAAGGGAGGTGTTGAGCGGGTCAGAGACAGATTACCCCTGGACTCGCGCCACCGGCCCGGGGGTGGATGGGACGGATGATGGGGCGAGGAGCAGCAACAGTAGGGAAGCACGGAGAACAAGTGTGATTACTGAATCAGCTCATTAGTATTCTCTGCATGGGGAGAGCAGAGCCAGGCCCCTGGAAGCCTAGGGCGCCATCAAGCTAATGATGATGACTGTTTTGTCTATTGGCTCGCGTGTGTGGCAGAGCCAACTCGTGGCCTTAAATATCTCATCTCCGTGTAATTGCTGCTGACGTAGGATTAAGGTGGAGTCAGGGGACTACATGCTGAGTGTTTGGTGTGGCCATAATGAGACTTGACAAAGACCACCTGGGAGTTAGGAAGCACAACAGCAACTCCCCACGCAGCCTGTGTGCACACAGGTAGAGAGCGGAGCTAGGTCTCACCTCCAGGTCGATCTTCAAGCCCTGGTGGTAGACCTCTGTCTCAAAGGTGATGAGGTGGAGCTCCTCTGTAACAATCAGGGAGGCCTGGGGAGGAACAGGACAGTCAGGGTTATAGGTCGATTTGACACTACTGCTACTATCAATACTGATGACAATTCCCCAAATTATAGGTTTAAGTTAACAGTATCGCTAGATCAGTCACCATAAGAAAGGGAGCATTCAAGATTGAGTGTGGGACTCACATCACTGTTGGTCCTGCCACCATTGCCACACCTCTGTTCCCTCAGGGTCTGAAAGAGAAGGGCAGTTATCAGTCAAGCAACATACTGTACAGTATCACACTAGACTCACCACTATACTGACTAACACACATCTACTCACCAGGTGTTTGAACTCTGCTGACAGACTGCCGTTGTTGGACTCCTCCATGTTCATCACCTTGGTGTTGGTACCTAGGATGTTGAACTTTCGGGACCTGGGAGAAGCAGGGGACAGCAGGTAGGGTCGGTTATTCACAGGCTCCATGGCAAAAGGGACGTTCTAATATTGATAGGTTAGGAGACAAAGGGTTTCAATGTAACATAAAAGTCACTTACCCTCGAATGGCAGCCACGTCCCCAGATTCCCTGAGAAACAAACAATAGGTCAATTCACAACTTCCCTGGGACTGAGTCGATCGTTGTGTTCTACGCAAATCAGACATGATCGTGGGAGTGATGGACGCAAGGCATGCAAAACTCACTTATCAATAATAACTTTGATCTTCAGCTGGTAATTCAATTCTGGAAACTTCACCAGTAATCTGAAAAGATTTATAAAATAACATTTGGTGAGAGTACATAAAGCAATCGCCAAAGACATCAAATAAGGCAGTTTGGTATTCAACATAGTCATCAACTGGTGGCATTGAGTTGTCCCGCAGCTCCTCTTACCTGACTTTGTTGGTGAACTGCACACCTGTCTTGATGACCAGTGGTCTGTCTGGATGCATGGGCATACAAGGCTGCCTCTCCACCACGAACGCACTGCAACACAGTGACCAGATAAGAGGTGGTGCATTAGAGCACAACGGTGGAAGTCTGTGATCGACAAAACTCTGAAGCCTCATCATAATAAAATGTCAAAATATCTCCATATTTACCAAAGGCTATGCCATGTATCCGAAACATCTGAATATTATGCAAATTCGATCCTATAATAAATATCCAAACCATCTGGACATGTGATAGATATTGAAGCTAAAAGAGAAGTTCCCCACCTCTTCATGAGGTTCCTGAACAAGTCCACTATCTTCTCCTCCAGAGCGGGCCGGTGCTGGATGATGGGGTCTCCCTTATAGGACACCTTTTGCTGGAGCTCCTCCAGCTTCTTGATCTGCTGGCGGATCTGCAGCTGAGACTCAGCCAGGGAAGTAATCCTAGAGGTCAAAGGTTAATCTAGGTCAGTCATTATGGCAGTGCTACTTTGTTCGTTAAACAATTTTGAAACTACAATTGAATCTTATGGTGTCTTGTATCGACTACCAATAACAGCAACTTCTCCTTCTTCGCCATTCTGACGTTTACTCTACATGAGTGTTGGGGGAGATAGTGTACGGTCATGGGGAGTGCACATAAAATTATTTTAAGTAAAGGCTACTAATGGTAAATGACCATGTCTCCAAGCGGTCCAGGCAAATGTTGGGTGGTCCTCCGATGCAGGCAATCTGCTGCCTCCTCTTCCAGTCAGCCAGCTCGTCATCTGTCAGGTTCTTCTGGACAAAGTCCATGGCTGACAGCAGCCCTGCCATCTCAGTCACAATTTGCTACAACAGAGAGGGACAACAACACATCCTTCAGACACTTATGTAACCAGTGTTAAAGTGATATTCAGGGGGCTCTTGAATTACATTTTATTAATCCACACGAGATGGATATCAGCCGCAGTGCAGCGCCCGATGAGCAGTTTAGGGGGTTAAGTTCCTTGCACCTGAGATATTGATGCCAGCAACCCACCGGTTGCCAGCTCACTCCCTGCCAGCATTAGGATTCGAAGAGACAACCCTCCGGTTGCTGGCCCGGTTCTCGAACGTCGAGGCTATGATTATATCTTGCACACGATTCTTAGGATGATTATCATGTTAGACAACATGATTAGTGAATTTGTTTTACAATTTTGGCCTCGGGGAAATTAAAACTAAATAGTCTCCAGCCCCACATTCTCCAATATTAGACAGCTATTATCGCCCTCGTCATCTTGCTCATAAATATTGAGTGCCTGACAACAGCATGAATATTAGTTTAACTCAATTGAAAATGAATGAACGAGCACACATTAATATCAACACACATAACACAGATCTCTGCATGTGTAGTGAAAGGTACTGCTGCGGAGTCCAAATGTTTATGTCGGGGATGCATCAGATAGGGAAGCAGGCTGCTTGGGGCAGAGAATTAGAGAATGACTAACCCAATTCTATTTAACAAACATGTAAATATGCAGGTTTATGTAATTTACTGCACACACGTATGTAGTTCAAGCAGACTGTCAACTAGCCTAGCCGACTTATCGCAGAAATTCTGACTATCCTGATTCAGGGTATTCGGACCCTCAAAGAAGGGGTGTATGATATAGGGTCAGATGGACACTAAGGAGGGGTGTACAAGGGCCCTACCCTCCTGAGCTGGTCCAGAGCACTCAGCATCTGTTCCAGCTGAGACATCTTCTGCCGGGTGGCTGCCGCCTGGCTGTTCCCATTCATGTCCTGGGACAACTCTGAGCAAATAGGAGAGGAGTTGGGTGGGTTATCTGTAGATTTAAGAGTCAGTGATATTTGGTAGTATTTGATGGTGGGCCAGAGTTTCAAAACAACAAGCAAAATAAATAGTAGTAATAGAGTATCAAATTAGAGCCTCTAACAGACTCGTATCATATCCATAAATTCAGATAAAATTAAATAAAAATAAATCTAGAATTGTATGTAATATTAAAAGTGAAACTTACCACCCTGACTTTTAAGGGTCTTGTAGTTGAAGTCAAAATCATCCTGGAGATTCTCAAGCATCTTCATCTTTTGTTCCATATCCTATAGCAAAGCAAAGCAACGCAAAGCATGTCAATCAAATGAGGTATAAAAAAAACATGCCTGTGTAAAACCACATTCTTCGGACTAAACATGCAGTCTCACCTGCACCCTCTTCCTGATGTCCTGCAGGTTGTGCTCCAGGATCTGTTGTTTCTCTGTCACCACAGTGCCAGACGGGTGAGACGCCGTTCCGTCCTGTGCGGCGGTGGTGGCGGACTGCAGCAGCCTCTGCTCTTCCCAGAGGCAGCGGGCTACGATGCGGGCGATCTCCATGGGTTTCTCCAGGTACTTGGACTGCAGGTGCTGCTTAATGCGCCGCAGGTTGTGCTGGTAGAGCACGTTGTTCTCCTGCAGGAAGCGGCTGTACTGCTGGTCAATCTCCCCCAGCAGGTTGTGGAACACCAGTGTGGCGTGGGACTCCTTGTTCGCTGCGTACGCCCTGCATAGAGCATTTAGAGAGGGGTTTAGCGAAAGCTTACGTTTTTTTTCTCTTCATTTTATTGATTTAATTGATTTAATTAACCAGGTAGGGTATTGAGAACAACCTATAGTAACAACCTAGCTTCTAATAATGTTCAAATCTCTAGTTATAAGTCAAACAAATTGTAATAACTAAATCCACAGATAAGACATGATATACTTTCCAAATGCAATCTATTCAGACCACGTTAAGTTACAGCCTAATTCTAAAATGGATTCAATTGTTTTTTCTCCCCCTCAATCTACACACAATAAACCATAATGACAAAGCAAAAACAGGTTTTAGAAAGGTTTGCAAAAGTATATTTAAAAAAACTGAAATATCACATTTGCATAGGTATTCAGACCCTTTACTCGGTACTTTGTTGAAGCACCTTTGGCTGTGATTACAGCCTTGAGTCTTCTTGGGTTCGACGCTACAAGCTTGGCACACCTGTATTTGGGAAGTTTCTCACATTCTTCTCTGCAGATCCTCTCAAGCTCTGTCAGGTTGAATGAGGTGCATGGAGATTGATGAGGACATGTTTTAATTGAATCCATTTTAGAATAAGGCTGTAACGTAACAAAATGTGGAAAAAGGGAAAGGGGCCGGACTACTTTCCCGAATGCACTGGTATCCATGTCATATGGAAATATGACCCACTGAATCTAACCCACTGAATCGAACTTGCTTTGGTATGAAACTAAGAACCATTTGGCAGGAAAGATAGAAAGATATTTGCATTAGGAGCACAGACTTTTACGGTAACAAGGAAGTTTGGGAACTGAAATAGCTTTGGGTAAATCCATTTGAAGTCACTATTTGACAGCATCACTTTTGCTTTAAACAAAACTTTTCATACATGTCTGCCAAAGGAAGAAGCTGTCAGAAAGTGACTGTTTGGACCTGAATGCCAAAACATGCTCAAAGTTGAACCATTTGGCTTTCCCCAGCACACCATGAGGCATCCATATCTTCACCAATGGAAAATATCAACGGTTGAGTTTGATATAATTTAAAAGTGTTGTCAAACGATTGTTTATTATTTTATTTGTTGTCTTAATAAAAAAATAAAAATCTTTAACCTCAATTACGTGTAAACTCCGATTTTGTTCATACGTTGTAGCTTAGACCCTACTTCAGATCCTCTGAGGTGTTTGTGTTGTGCCGCCGTCGGTTGAGACACAACATGCTGTTGAATGCAGGGTGAGTGTCATTTCAATCATAGAAATAGATTTAATAGAATGTCCTGATCAACTCTATGCGAAGGAGATGTGCCGCGCTGATGTGCCGCGCTGCATGAGGTAAATGCTGGTCACATCAAATACTGACTGGTTTTCTGCCCCTACTTTTCCATGCCCCTACTTTAAAAAAAAATATATATTTTTTTTTAAAGGTGTCTATGACCAACAGATGCATATCAGTATTCCCAGTCATGTGAAATCAATAGATTAGGGACAAATTCATTTATTTCAATTGACTGATTTCCTTATATGAACTATAACTCAGTAAAATCTTTGAAATTGTTGCATGCTGCGTTTATATTTTTGTGCAGTGTAATTACTACCACAAAGATGACTGCCGGTCCACCCACCAACGAATGTCGACTTAAAGATGGTAATGTCTATTCTATGATGTATATTTCAATAGGTTTCCTATGGATGATTGGCAGTAGAATTTAAAACATATCCCCATTAAGTCAAGAATCTCTGATGTGTGTGGACCGACAACCATGTTTGTGGTACCATTTGAAAGTTTCTCATTTGAGCACATTTACCAGCCAAAACATGACACCCACCTGTATTCAAAGAGCATGTTTGGTCTCAACCGATGGCGGGCACGACACAAAAACCTTAGATTATGTAAAAATAGGTTGTTAGCCGCAACATATGCAAATATGAATAAACACTGGAGTTTACGCATTTTTTTGATAATTGACATTAAAAGGTTAAATGAAATTATAAAATAGTTTGACAACCTTGTTCGTAAGCTTCTAAATTAAATTAATCTCAAGCGTTTATATTTTCCAGTGATGAAGACATGTCTCATGGTATGGTGGGGTATGCAATATAGGTCAACTTTGAGCACCTTTATCTCTTGAACGTTTTGGTATTCAGGTCCAAAAAGTCACTTTCTGAGTACTTCCACAATGGGCAAATGTGTATGGAAGGTTTTGTTCAAATCAAAAGGGGTGCTGTCAAAAAGTTATTGAATTCATATGGATTTACCCTTTTTCCTGGCAGAACTGACAACTTGAAATCATGAGATGCCAATTAGGACAATTATTTCCTGTGTGTTGTTCCCTGACGTGCTCCCTGCTAACAGTCTAGCTGTAATGTTGTTGTTGCTACTTCAAAATAAATCTAAACGATTGTAGAGGAAAATCAATGCCACACTGATTACTAAAGTCAACATTTTTGAAAACAGAATTCCTCACAATCAAATGTAGACCGCATTATCTACCCAGAGAATTCTCTTCGATTATAATTACAGCCATATATATCCCCCCCAAGCAGACACATCGATGGCTCTGAACAAACTTTATTTGACTCTTTGCAAACTGGAATCCATTTATCCGGAGGCTGCATTCATTGTAGCTGGGGATTTTAACAAGGCTAATCTGAAAACAAGACTCCCTAAATTTTATCAACATATCGATTGCGCAACCAGGGGTGGAAAAACCTTGGATCATTGTTACTCTAACTTCCGCCGACGCATATAAGGCCCTGCCCCGCCCTCCTTTCAGAAAAGCCGACCACGACTCCATTTTGTTGATCCCTGCCTACAGACAGAAACTAAAACAAGAGGCTCCCACGCTGAGGTCCTTCCAACGCTGGTCCGACCAAGCTGACTCCACACTCCAAGACTGCTTCCATCACGTGGACTGGGATATGTTTCGTATTGCGTCAGATAACAATATTGACGAATACGCTGATTCGGTATGCGAGTTCATTAGAACGTGCGTTGAAGATGTCGTTCCCATAGCAACGATTAAAACATTCCCTAACCAAACCGTGGATTGATGGCAGCATTCGCGTGAAACTGAAAGCGCGAACCACTGCTTTTAATCAGGGCAAGGTGACTGGAAACATGACCGAATACAAACAGTGCAGCTATTCCCTCCGCAAGGCTATCAAACAAGCTAAGCGTCAGTACAGAGACAAAGTAGAATCTCAATTCAACGGCTCAGACACAAGAGGCATGTGGCAGGGTCTACAGTCAATCACGGACTACAAGAAGAAATCCAGCCCAGTCACGGACCAGGATGTCTTGCTCCCAGGCAGACTAAATAACTTTTTTGCCCACTTTGAGTACAATACAGTGCCACTGACACGGCCTGCAACGAAAACATGCGGACTCTCCTTCCCTGCAGCCTTGCGAGGGTTAACACGTTTAAATGTTTTACTCACAAGGCTGCAGGCCCAGACGGCATCCCAAGCCGTGCCCTCAGAGCATGCGCAGAACAGCTGGCCAGTGTGTTTACGGACATATTCAATCAATCCCTATACCAGTCTGCTGTTCCCACATGCTTCAAGAGGGCCATCATTGTTCCTGTTCCCAAGAAAGCTAAGGTAACTGAGCTAAACGACTACCGCCCCGTAGCACTCACTACCGTCATCATGAAGTGCTTTGAGAGACTAGTCAAGGACCATATCACCTCCACCCTACCTGACACCCTAGACCCACTCCAATTTGCTTACCGCCCAAATAGGTCCACAGACGATGCAATCTCAACCACACTGCACACTGCCCTAACCCATCTGGACAAGAGGAATACCTATGTGAGAATGCTGTTCGTCGACTACAGCTCGGCATTCAACACCATAGTAACCTCCAAGCTCGTCATCAAGCTCGAGACCCTGGGTCTCGACCCCGCCCTGTGCAACTGGGTACTGAACTTCCTGACGGGCCGCCCCCAGGTGGTGAGGGTAGGCAACAACATCTCCACCCCGCTGATCCTCAACACTGGGGCCCCACAGGGGTGCGTTCTGAGCCCTCTCCTGTACTCCCTGTTCACCCACGACTGCGTGGCCACGCACGCCTCCAACTCAATCATCAAGTTTGCGGACGACACAACAGTGGTAGGCTTGATTACCAACAACGACGAGACGGCATACAGGGAGGAGGTGAGGGCCCTCGGAGTGTGGTGTCAGGAAAATAACCTCACACTCAACGTCAACAAAACTAAGGAGATGATTGTGGACTTCAGGAAACAGCAGAGGGAACACCCCCTATCCACATCGATGGAACAGTAGTGGAGAGGGTAGCAAGTTTTAAGTTCCTCGGCATACACATCACAGACAAACTGAATTGGTCCACTCACACAGACAGCATCGTGAAGAAGGCGCAGCAGCGCCTCTTCAACCTCAGGAGGCTGAAGAAATTCGGCTTGTCACCAAAAGCACTCACAAACTTCTACAGATGCACAATCGAGAGCATCCTGGCGGGCTGTATCACCGCCTGGTACGGCAACTGCTCCGCCCACAACCGTAAGGCTCTCCAGAGGGTAGTGAGGTCTGCACAACGCATCACCGGGGGCAAACTACCTGCCCTCCAGGACACCTACACCACCCGATGTTACAGGAAGGCCATAAAGATCATCAAGGACATCAACCACCCGAGCCACTGCCTGTTCACCCCGCTATCATCCAGAAGGCGAGGTCAGTACAGGTGCATCAAGGCTGGGACCGAGAGACTGAAAAACAGCTTCTATCTCAAGGCCATCAGACTGTTAAACCACTAACATTGAGTGGCTGCTGCCAACACACTGACACTGACACTGACTCAACTCCAGCCACTTTAATAATGGGAATTGATGGGAAATGATGTAAATATATCACTAGCCACTTTTAACAATGCTACCTTATATAATGTTACTTACCCTACATTATTCATCTTATATGCATACGTATATACTGTACTCTATATCATCGACTGCATCCTTATGTAATACATGTAACACTAGCCACTTTAACTATGCCACTTTGTTTACATACTCATCTCATATGTATATACTGTACTCGATACCATCTACTGTATCTTGCCTATGCTGCTCTGTACCATCACTCATTCATATATCCTTATGTACATATTCTTTATCCCCTTACACTGTGTATAAGACAGTAGTTTTGGAATTGTTAGTTAGATTACTTGTTGGTTATTACTGCATTGTCGGAACTAGAAGCACAAGCATTTCGCTACACTCGCATTAACATCTGCTAACCATGTGTATGTGACAAATAAAATTTGATTTGATTTGATTTAGTGAACTGTAGGTACTAGGTGTTAAGGGAATTTTTTTATCAATGACAACTAATTATGTATACATTTCAATCAGGACATGTACTAATCAGAATACTATTATGTTACTGTATATGTATGAATTTTCTTTTTAATCCTAGTACTGAATATAATGTGTGTAAATATAATCAAGAATTAGAACAATGACTGTCTGTTCCTTGGTAGAAATGAATGAACTATAATCGCCAGACTGGCTAGAATGCTTATCTACACAGGCTGACCTTGGCTCTAGTCGAGGTGGGAAGTCTTGAGAACTATAGAGCCTTTCTACCAGTGTCAAGAAGAGACGGAACATTTAGAAAACGCTGACATCATTTTCAGTTTATAACCTGTGGTAAAATGTGTAAGGAGCAGTACTCTCGTGAATAAAAGCTGCTGTTTGACTTTAAGACTGGGCTCTGTCCATTTTGATAAAATAAGGGTCATACAAATCCTTATGAATTGACAGTGTTTAATTTTAATTGGGTGTTAAAACATAGAGGAATTTAATTCCTGGAACAATTGGTCCTTCGAACGCTGAATCTAAATATCCGTCCCTGCCATCTGAAGGTCCTATGCCGAAAATCGTGCACGAGCGGGTTGGGTCCCGTTATTTAATACCTGGCCTCTAAATTGAGGGTAAAAAGACCAGGCCGGTGTACACCCCAGACCAACAGAGACGCTGACTAGATCCAACGAACAGTGCTTTTCCCAGTCGGCGGCAAGATCAGTAGCCTTTATTCTCGAATTTGGGAGGAATTATTTGGAATATTTTTGATTGAATGTTCTAAAGGAGTTTGGATTTAATCAATGATAGGTGCTTGAATATTCTGAACAAATACAACGGGTTTCTACTTTGTGTTTTAACCAAAATCGATAGGAAGGAAACAGGTCTGAAATTGACCTGTGGTAAGGTGCACTACCATAAATAAACTAGAGCTTAATAAATCCTGGTTTTGCAAGCCGGAAGGTTATTAAGGAGGGATATAGTACGTATTGGATGATAGGACAGTCGTTCTGTACAAATAGGATAGCCATTAATTCAAAAGAAATAAAGTTTTAACCTGAGTAGTCTATCTGTATATGGGAAGTAGTCTGACTATGAAGAAGTAGCAGATAGATATATTAAAACAGGTGAGGATAAATTAGGCTTGGTGAGAAGGCAGGGTAATTCTAGGCGAACAAAAAAATTGAACCTGTACAATGCTGAAAGAAATTAATATCTAAAGAGGAGGAGAGGGAAACTTAGTCTAGAGTAGTGAGATATGAGATATTAATGTTGAAAGTCCCGAGGAGAATATCCTACGGGTGAAATGTAATGTCCGATCAAAAGTCAAATCTATTGACAAAGTTTCCAGAAAGGAGAAATACATATAGAATCCCATACACATTGATTATCATTAAAGAGACACACACATAGTCAGACAGAAGAGCTAACTAAAATAACTGTGTAACGATAAATACACTTAAATAGGTCATAGAAATATATACACAGACAATCATGAGAGGCATATTCGCCCGAGATTAAGACGGGATATTAAATAGGTGCTGGGGGATAGGACGGTGATCTTGTACAAATAGGATATTAACTAGGCGTGGGGAGGCAGGCTATGCGGACAAGATAACTGGAATGGTCATTTGAATTGTGGGAGTATTGATCATTGTTCCGATTCAACAAATAGTACTGAAATATCCAATTGAGGAGGAGAAGGAAAACCAAAATCTAGAGAAATGGGATAAAAGCCAAATCTATAGACAAGAGGTTCCATGCGAGAGGGAAGCCTAAGAAATAACGGCGTGAGATAACGATTATTAGCGTTCTTTAAAAGCCCTCTGACACAACCGGAAAATAAGATATTAACTAGGGATTTACAACCCCTGGGCTTATAGTTGTAAGGTAAGACCTAATATCTGATTCAACAGTCAAAGCTATTGACAAGGTTTCCATAAAGGAGAAAACACAAATAGAAATCCAAAGAGGTCCCGGAACTAACGGGAGATTACCGTTATAGGAGAACAAAGAGAATGGAAGGGAGGCGTCCAAAATCTGACTCAGACAAAGAACCTGAATAGAAGCTGATATTACTAAAATAGTCAGGAAGGATTTTAAATTAGGACGATTTTCTGAGAATTCTCGGTATCGAAGTTTGCGACAACAGACAATTATAATAATATAGTTATTGGCGGGCAAACTCAATCATTTCAATAGCGGGACACCTAAAGGTTCGTATTTCAGCTTTGAAACCGATAGACTAAAATTGATTTTAGATTGTAATTCATCTATTTGTATGTTTTGCCTGAAAAAATATGGTCACTAGTGTTTGTATAAGATATTAACTGAACGTATTAATATGTTGTTTAGATTGAATTGAAAAAAGAATAATCGCGAGACAATTTCGATGTAATACGCTATTTTGCCCAAAATGATCTGCTGGAATAATGTATTGAGATGGGAGTCATATTTAAATAAATGTATCATAGAAGAGAAAGTCACCTAAACCTAGTTAAATGTAGGGAATAACGGAGAGATACGATACAGGTTTGTGCCACCAGGATGATATTTTTTTTACGAATTGACTGACATACGATACATTTAGCACAGAACATGGTACGTTTAAATGTTAGGGTATAGAAAGTTGAGAAGTTTGGTTGGTTTTACTTTGTTGATGGAGTTTAAAGCAGAACTCAATCTGAATAGGGAATATATATTTTACAGAGGCAGGCTGACTTGCGGCGTCATTTTACGTTGACAACACCGTTCCTCAAATTTAAACAGAGAAAATGGGTTGTGGCATTTAGAGGGAAAATGCGTGCATTATAGCTTAGAGTTACTTTTCAAAAGTGGCTAAAAGTTCCAAATACATTTTTTTTTAAAGGAGCTGAATATCGTAAGGATAGTCTGAAAAGATGCTACAGCTAGCAACAGAATTGCTAGGCATTCAATTGGGCTATATAGTGCACTACTTTAGACCAGAGTCCTATTCCCTATATAGTGCACTACTTTAGATGAGAGTCCTATTCCCTATATAGTGCACTACTTTTGACTATAAAATAGGTAAGAATAGTTGAATCGTAAAAAGTTGTGGTTGTTTTCCCGAGTATTGATTTTTGGTTAGGTAACGCCAGTGAATTCGAACAAGAAGTTAACGTATTCTAAAAACATTATCTGTTTTCATGACGGGGAACAAGTAAATGTCTTTTCTTAAAGGGACAGTGCACGTTTATCACAGTGGTTTGAGTGTATGGCAGTGTATAAAATATTTTGGGGCGACAATTTGGAGATAGACTGAATGAGTTACATGAAACATCGAGGGATTTAAAACGAATGATGTGAAGGGATTATCATAATTATTAGGTTTCGTTGTTGTAGTAAACGTTTGGGTTAAAGGGATTTCCCTGTTCCCAGAGACAAGATATCTTAAAGGGGTACACTCACATATGGAATATTAGGAGTTTTATTTTCTGAGTTTTAATTAGACAAGTGAATAATGTATTGGGAATAGAGTCGTAATTAAAATGCTAAGTCAAAGACGAGACAGTTACTTAAATCAAAATGAATTCTTAATAATAACGAAGAGACAATTACGATTTATGCCCATTGAAATGTTCGTATAAATTTAGCGAATTGAGAGATGAGATGTTGATTGATGTTGTAAATTCTAATTCAAGATTCAATGAGCGTGATGACATATTTCCTTCCCCACTACTAACAAACAGAATGAGCAAGCACAAAAATTAGCCATGTCATCCTGCACAGTGTTGCCAGCAGCAGTGGTGTTAGTGAACTGTAGGTACTAGGTACCTATTCTGTAGTGGTGTTGTGAACCACAGGAACTAGGAAAGTACCCACCAGTCCTGGCTTTCGATCCAGGGGGCGAGGAACTGCCGGAGCTCCATGGGGAAGCTGTCGCTGTATAGGTGGTACAGCTGCTCCAGGTACCTGGTCTCCAGCTGCTGCAACTGGTTCCACTGGGCCATGTTGCCGGCTGCCTCCACAACCCTGTATAGGACACACATGAGGAAACAGTTTGAGGGAGAAAGGGAAAGCAGGGAAGACACAATGAAGCTAGATACTAATGAGGGGAACAGCTGTGGTCTCTTGATACAATGATCGGCTCTTGAGAGCTAGCCAATGCAGGACGAAACCTTGAGGCCACCGTACAGTACGCCTCTACTTTGAAACATTTCCAATACCTTGGTCAATTGATTTGTTCAAACTCCGATTGTCTTGAATCTGATGAGAGCATGTATAGACACGTCATATTCGACCTGACAGGAAGACCTAAGAAACCGAAGACAAAGTAGCTGATGGTACCTCAGCCAGCTTCCTATAAACACATAGAGACATCCTGTTCAGCTCAACACACAGCCTTCACCGAGAAACACAGACCAAAATAAACCCTGGCCTTTGGCCAGACAGAAACCCTGTGGTCTCCCTCATTACAAGAAAACTATTCAGACTTCAAAGTAAACAGCAACCACATCATTGATATTCATCACCAGCAGAATATAATGTCACTGTTGTAATCGTCAACAAACCATTGAATTATGTAGGCCATGTAATACAGACGACACAGTCTGCAAGTTGGCACAAAAATGTTGCTGCTCCTCATTCCTTCATAACAGTGTAATTATATTTTCAATGTGAGTGATTTTCCACTAACAGCGGGCATGATTTCAGTTAGTTATTTGAGCAGCCATGCTAACCCAGGCCTGGTATTCTTTCTACATTAGCGTACTTGCTAAAAGCCTTGACAAAATCCTAATTACCACCAGTGAAAGGTAGAGAACAACAGAGCACCCCCCCAGCCCTGAGAGATCATACAGTCATCAGCAAACATCTGCCACCCTTCTCATTTTACTGGACACAGGGAGGAACACAATGTTCTCCTAGTAGCTCAAATGCACAATAACTTGCAAGGTGGTGGGGAGGCTACAACTGCCCTGATAACAAGTCCCTATACAGCAGCAAGACCATGTTGTACTGTAGGCTAGATGTCAGGACATCCAGAAGAGAGAAACAGGAGCAGACTGTATAGTCAGGGTAACATTTTAAAATCATGGGATTTGAGATTTCTTCCATTCTTTGCATCATCATATCTAATATGCTCCATTGACAGATTCAAATAACAGAACTTATCCAAGGAATTGGGTCTTTATGATTGGATAACAGGTGAACAAACATGCTCCAACCGCATTTTGCTTTGCAGAGAAACCTAGGGTTGCGTCCCAAATGGGAAGATTTTCTTGTGCCTTGGTCAAAAGTAGTGCACTATAGAGAATAGGTTACCATTTGGGATGAATCCTCATTTATAAAATGTCACTTCCTCTTGTCCTACACAGGTGAAACAATGAGTTTAAATTGCCTGTGACCTTTATTGCTCGTATTGGCGTTGAAATTGGTAGATTTGATTGCAATCCTGGTTTACTTCCCCTGAACTTTTCTTACCATGTCCACTTCCTGTCCGACTGGAATAAGGACAATAAATAAAATTGTATAATTCCAGTCGATTCCACAAATATGATAAAAAGTCTGTGAAATCATTTATCTAATGCAAGCAGAGGTTATGAGCCACAAGATCACACAAAAAAAGCTTGTGATGATGTGCACTGGAAAGCACCGGTGACAAATTGCTAAATGTTTGCCACTGTTTGTTATGTTGCTAGCGTGAACAAGCATGTTCCTTTTGCTAAAGCTTTTTGTCGTCGTTGTATTTTACCCCCTTTTTCACCCCAAATTTGATCGTCTCATCATTGCAACTCCCCAACGGGTTCGGGAGAGGCGAAAGTCGAGTCATGCGTCCGCCGAAAACATGACCCGCCAAACCGCGCTTCTTAACACCCGCCTGCTGCACCAATGTGTCGGAGGAAACACCGTCCAACTGACGACCGAAGTCAGCCTGCAGCCAATGCTTGCTAGCAGATATCCACAGAGTTCCAGTCCTTGCGCTAACGCTAGTTAGCAACTTCCTTCAAACTGCACGCAGAGACATAAGAAATGGGGTATCCACGAGTTTATCTGACTCTGGAGAAGTAGATACAATGACAAAGTATCCCTTGAAGTCATTCAAAATAATATTACTGTGCGTGAAGTTTTAAACGCATTCTGTCATTACTAAATGTGTCATGTGATCGACATTTTAACATGACTATTTTTTTATTTATTTTTTCCACACAGAACTGCTTTAACTCAGCGACATTTGAGTTTTCAAGCCCTGCCACAACATCTGAATTGGGATTAGGTCTGGACTTTGACTAGGCCATTCCAAAACATTTTAACCCTTTTCATGTAGACTTGATTGTGTGTGTTTGGATCATTGTCTTGCTGCATGACCCAGCTGCGCTTCAGCTGGGTCACGGATGGACATTCTCCTGTAAAATTCTCTGATACAGAGCAGAATTCATGGTTCCTTCTATTAAGGCAAGTCGTCCAAGTGCTGAGGTAGCAAAGCACCCCCAAACCACATGAGGTTGAGGTTCTTACTGTGGAAGGCAGCATTTGGTTTTTGCCAGACATAATAGGACTCATCCAAAAAGTTGACTCAAGTTTTCCAAAAGGCATCTGGTTGATCATCAAAACTCTTGGAAGAATGTTCTATGGACAGATGAGTGAAAGTATAACCGTCTGTGAGCTGGAGCTGAAGCTGAAGCTGAAGCGCATCTGGGTCATGCAGCAAGACAATGATCCAAAACACACAATCAAGTCTACGTGAAGATGGCTAAAAAGAAACAAAATTTTAAGTTTTGAATTGGCCTAGTCAAAGTCCAGACCTAATCCCAATTGAGATGTTGTGGCAGGACTTCAAATGAGCAGTTCATGCTTGAAAACCCACAAATATCACTGAGTACAGCAGTTCTGCATGGAGAAGTGGGCCAAAGTTCCTCCACAGCAACGTGAGAGACTGATCAACAAGTAGAAGTGATTGGTTGGAGTCATTGCAGTTAAAAGGTGGCACAACCAGTTATTGAGTGTAAGGGGGCAATTACATTTTCACACAGAAGCATTGGGTGTTGCACAACTTTGTTTATGAAATAAATTAAATATGTAATTGTTGTTATTTGTTCACTCAGTTTCCCTTTATCTAATATTAGGTTTTGGTTGAATATCTGATAACATACAGTATCAAAAATATGCAAAAGTAGAGAATTAGAAAGGGGACAAAGACTTTTTCACAGCACTGCGCCTGATTAAAAGGTGAGCCACTTTCGTGGTACTGGTTATCCCAAGTTGAACTTAGTTGACCAAAGTTCTCGCTAACTTCTCAAACCAGATACGTAGTACCGGGCTCTGAACTCACCACCGCGGGTTCAGACTAGCGTGACCAGGTCGGTCACGTCTGCGTATATACCTAGCAGGTTTGCATGCTCAGTAATTAGTATGTTCTATGTTGAGGGGCGTTTTCCTATGTGTGTCCTGATATGTTCAAATATATTATGTATTGGCCATTGATGTTTAAATTATCGAGATGTATTGACTATGGAGTGACATATTCATATTGGCTGAATACCTGCTCAAGGGCTTGCTCATTTCGAGAGAGCTTAGGCTAGAGTGACATCTTGTCCCAGGGCTCTACTAAACTCTGCTGTGAGGGTCCACTACATTACAAGGTTATTTGAGAAAATGAAAGATTGAAATGAGTAGGGGTGCCCTCTAACTTTCCTCATGTTAGACATGTCTCCTTTCCTT
The DNA here is from genome assembly GCF_018296145.1 of Oncorhynchus tshawytscha. Taxonomy (NCBI): domain Eukaryota; kingdom Metazoa; phylum Chordata; class Actinopteri; order Salmoniformes; family Salmonidae; genus Oncorhynchus; species Oncorhynchus tshawytscha. The sequence goes on from NC_056437.1 coordinate 73,687,111, forward strand.
TCCTCATTCCTCTTTCACTACACTGATGGAAACAGGTGCATCACCCTGCCTGGGGTGTATTCATTACGCTAATTCTGTTGGAAAAACGTTTTGTTTCGTTTGCTTCTGTTTGGTTCTTAAACGTTAAATGGCTTCCATTGCAAGGCATAATGAATACACTAGAGGTCGACCGATTAATGGGGCCGATTTCAAGGTTTCATAACAATCGGTAACCTGCATTTTGGGACACCGATTATGGCCGATTACATTGCAATCCACGAGGAAACTCCGTGGCAGGCTGACTACCTGTTACGCGAGTGCAGCAAGGAGCCAAGGTAAATTGCTAGCTAGCATTAAACTTATCTTATAAAAAACAATCCATCTTAAAATAATCACAAGTTAACTACACATGGTTGATGACATTACTAGTGTATCTAGCTTGTCCTGCATATAATCGATGCGGTGCCTGTTAATTTATCGAATCACAGCCTACTTCACCAAACGGGTGATGATTTAACAAGCGCATTCGCGAAAAAAAAGCACTGTTGCTGCACCAGTGTACCTAACCATAAACACCAATGCCTTTCTTTGAAATCAATACACAAGTGTATATTTTTAAACCTGCATATTTAGTTAATATTGCCTGCAACATTCATTTATTTTAACTAGGGAAATTGTGTCACTGCGTTCTGTGCAAGCATAGTTAGGGTATATGCAGCAGTTTGGGCCGCCTGGCTCGTTGCGAACTGTGTGATGACCATTTCTTCCAAACAAAGACCGCAATTAATTTGCCAGAATTGTACATAATTATGACATAACATTGAAGGTTGTGTAATGCAACAGCAATATTTAGACTTAGGGATGCCATCCGTTAGATAAAATACGGGAACGGTTCCGCAATTCACTGAAAGAATAAATGTTTTGTTTTCGAAATGATAGTTTCCGGATTTTACCATATTAATGACCTACGGCTCGTATTTCTGTGTTATTATATTATAATTAAGTCTGTGATTTGATAGAGCAGTCTGACTGAGCGATGGTAGGCAGCAGCAGGCTCGTAAGAATTCGTTCAAACAGCACTTTCCTGCATTTGCCAGCAGCTCTTCGCTTTGCTTCAAGCATTGCGCTGTTTATGACTTCAAGCCTATCAACTCCTGAGATTAGGCTGGCAATACTATAGTGCCTATAACAACATCCAATAGTCAAATGTATATGAAATACAAATGGTATAGAGAGAAATAGTCCTATAATTCCTATAATAACTACAACTTCTTACCTGGGGATATTGAAGACTCATGTTAAAAGGAACCACCAGCTTTCATATGTTCTCATGTTTTGAGCAAGGAACTTAAATGTTAGCTTTTTTACATGGCACATATTGCACTTTTACTTTCTTCTCCAACACTTTGTTTTTGCATTATTTAAACCAAATGGAACATGTTTCATTATTTGAGACTAAATTGATTTTATTGATGTATTATATTAAGTTAAAATAAGTGTACATTCAGTATTGTTGTAATTGTCATTATTACAAATATATATATAATTAATATTTAAAAAATATATATATTTTTTTAAATCAGCCGATTAATCAGTATCGGCTTTTTTTTGGTTCTCCAATAATCGGTATGGGTATTGAAAGATAAAATCGGTCGACCTCTAGAATTACACCCCTGGTGTGAGATCGTGCTACGTGCAAAAACCAGACTCAAACCACAACACAAAGCAGCTGAGCTGACTCATCATCATGTGTCAAAACTCAAACTGTCACCTTCTAATTCAATTACTTGTTGTTTTCTTTCAACTTCCTCTTACTGGAGATTCTCAAGTCATACAAAGTGCATGGGCTTAAATGGATCCCATGTTAGTTAATGAACAGCTAAGCTTGTAATTTACAGTACCTCAACAGGTGACAACCCAGTCAAAACCCATAAAATATAGATGACAAGATAGATTAACTACTAAAAAGCAGAAACTTCCTTTGTTCAACCGGACCCTGCATCCATGGGTAGCTTTTTGCAATTTTGGGGGGATTTCTCATGTCTTACTCATTGGTAGGAAGAAGTTTGGTGTTGGGTACTATATTTGACTATTATCTGAATCTTATAAAAAAAACTGTTTTGCCAATTTGGGTGCAAAAAATGTGCTAAAATTCTCAGAGATCAAATTATACTTTAACAAAATTATTTTTTCGAAATGCTAAATCGTCTCTTTCACTAACTACAGAAATGCTTTCAGAATGATCCGAGATGGTGGGTGTCGAAATCCTCTCTCTTTTTTGACTCAGTCACACTTAGAACATGAAAAGGACACCACACGATTCAGATCATATCCAAAGTGGGCATTACCAGTGCCTATAAAGACTGCTGGCTTCGCTATAGTTCTCCATAGACAACTGAAAAGAGCAGAGCTTTTGTCTGAGCAGCACTTGTCCCATCATTCCCATTAGAGAGTGGGGTGGAATGCACATGCAGACGACAGAGAGCCACAGAAACACAGAGCTCCACCAGGGTTAACAACACAGCTTTGTATAACACATTTCTACACCTCACTACAGTATCAAAGTCTGACTCAATGCAGTAAGCAGTTATTTTAAGTCACCAGGGCGCAGTTTTTCCAGATCAAAATGATCCTGTGTTTTGCTCCACCTTCCGATGTGGTCCGTCCTCATTTTTGGATGTAGTTTTAAGAGAAAATGGAAACAAATCTAAGCACATCATATGCTACAACACATATGTTATATGATACAATATATCAACCAAATGTTATGGTCTTTGTCTTTTTAAACAGGGAACACAACACAGGATCATTTTGTTCTGGATTAAATGTTTAGATAATCTGGGCCCAGGTAAAAAATTTAAAATAAATAAAAAACACAGCAATTTAAAAAATGATATTTAGACATAAAATATTCAGGACACACCAAGAGAAAAACAACTTTCAGTTATCATAAAAGCACCGCAAAAGCTGAAACAAGAACATTGGAAAGATTATTTGAGGAAGAGATTCCAGGAAAATGCATTACTTTATTCCGGTAAGTGTTTCCTGGTGCAGTGTCAGTAGAACATGGGACAAGTAAGGAACAACATCAGCGACAACCTTGCAGCTTTATAGTCACTCGCCAATGCTATGTAAACAACTAATGATGACAAATAGGTGGATTGTATGCTATTTGGCACATGGGTTATCTTACATGTGCTGCTGCCGATCATCAAGCAAAAGGGGCCCGCAGGGGCCGGAGCTGTCATCAAGGCAAAGGGTGGCTACTTTGAAGAATCTCAAATATAAAATATATTTTGATTTGTTTAACACTTTTTTGGTTACTACATGATTCGATGTGTGTTATTTCATAGTTTTGATGTCTTTACTACTATTGTAGAAAATAGTAATAACAAAGAAGAACCCTGGAATGAATAGGTGTGTCCAAACCTTTGACTGGTCCTGTAGGCCCAAAGGCTGAGACAATAGAAGACAGTGGCAGAACAAATTCAACCACACCTTTGTTTCATCACAAAACCGGATAGCTACCTCTGTCCAGTGAAGTCCACAAAGCATATTGCATGTAACAAACAGCTACATGACCGATAGCATGTTCAAGCAAGTTAATGTTTCCCACATTTTCAGACCACTAAACAACTATTGATTTAAAACCACAGAGTTAATGCAAGTCACAAAGAAAACCGTAGCTGCCTCCACTATTCCAGCAACATTTCAACTTCAACTAAAATATACCAAAAACAATTTAGTCCAATCAACGTAAGCTAAATATGATGAGGCTGTCCATGGTTCTGATTTCTGTGTGTGTGTGAGTGTTTTTGTGTGTGCACGCCTTCGTTCTAGTAGATTGAAACGCCAATGCCACCCTCCTCTCTTTCATGTTGATGAAACAGTCTATCACTGTCATACAAAACACTCTTTTATTTTAGGCTACCTGGCTAAAATGCTTGCTCCCTAGCCTAACTTCCCATTCATGGGCAACGTTAGCTAGTTAACATTAACCTTCTACATTTAGCTACATATTGAGTTTCCGTCCTTTAAGGCCAGGGTGCACAACAATGTATGAATTAATAGTTGGATCCGAAACAGCATAATAATCATTGGCCAGTACTGAGAATGAAGTAAAACCACAAGTCCAAATCCCTATCTCCATCCATGGCTAATTTAGGCAAGGGTCCATTTTAGCTTGCTGGCTAACCACAGGAGGACAACAACCCAACGAGATGGAACAATTCAAGTTTTTCAATCAATGACTTATCCTCTCAATGGGATTTGATAGGAGTGATTCCAAATCCAACGTGGCTTCCCATTACACTTTTTTTTGGTGTGCCAGGCTCATTCACAGTTGAGCTCAGCGCTGATTGACTAATTGCTTATACTTTTTTTGTCCATCGAGGCCAGACAGTTTTGATCGCTCTGATGCTTTCATCCTGTTAGGATTCAATTCGCAAGAGGCTGAGCGTAGGACAATTATGAAACAGACGAAATAAATGATTTATTATTTTTCATGTTTGGGCTTCCCTTGGCATCCATTAATACACGCCACTGGTTGTGTGTGTTTGTAATCCCTCAAACTGTAGACTGGTTGTTGCAAACCTGGAGGCATGCATGGTTGATGTGATGACTTTCCCAAGCACCGTTTGATGGATCAAATGGCCGTGACATGCCCACATGAAAGTGGTCATCAAAACCTGCACCACTGGATGTGGTTTTGACCGAAGTCAGCATCCCATCATGGTTGCACTTGCAACTTCATAAAATGTGCAATATCATCTTTGAAGAAATGGCCAGCACATCATCACAATAATTAGGCATAAACGGTCGGCGTATGCTATCATTTGAAAGCAAACGTAGAACATACAACCGCTGCAACGATTGGTAGGCCTAATCTATTTGCGAAACAGTGTGATTAAACTTTTGGCGACTTATGTAAAAGCATGGAGGACGTAGCTCCAGTTACTTAATGTCGAGTGATTTTCACCGATTGGAGGACGTATCTCCAGTTACTTTGTGTCGAGTGAGATTCACCGATTGGCAGTGTATCCTCAATCTGATAATACATTGATGCTGCTCGCCCACCACACACAACTACAATGTGTTGTGTAACACATTTTTAGAACTTTACTGTCAGGGCCCAACCACAATATGATGTATAAAGAATACAAAGTAAAGGGGTCTGCGAATGCCTACTTACCCTACTGTCCACGGGAAAGTGTCAGAAAAAGGATCCCGTCAAATCGTAGCCAGAAACCAGCCTTAAACCACCAGAACGAAATGTCTTATTGTACAGGACAATCGAGAACTTTTAACCAAACTGTATTTCTAACAATCGGAACTACAGTAACGTAGCCTACTTCAATGTCGCGATACTATACACACTGACAGCTAGTTGTCCAATTCCACCAGGAGTGCAGACAAACTTCGAGAAGGCGTTGATTGACATACCTAGGATGCAACAGAAGACGAGAACACAATTTCGTCCAATCTTTGTGTAGGATATTGCAAAGAAGGCGGGATTAAAGCTAAAGGGAGGTTATGTGTGTCGTGTTTATTGCGCTCGACACGGAGGCTGTTCCGCGTAAAACACGCTCCCTCCGTTTGTAGGGAAAATTGCATGTACGAGCATGACCTTGCAGCGGGAGAAGAAATAACCCCAACAGAACAGCTGAACTGGAAGTCATCTGAGTTACTGGCAGTCACTACGTCATCAGAAGTGTAATAAGTAGAAATGTGAACAACGTTGATATTTCTGTTTTACACAAATCAATATATATTCGCCATCGACAAATACTCTAACAAAGGCTTAGAAAACAGTTTTATTCTAGTATTTGCATATTCAAATTATACTTTAACAAAATTATAGCATATAAATTATATGCTATAGCATATACAAATGGGGTCTAGTCTTCTTCTTCATCATCATCATCAATGTAGGCTATAGCAAAACAGTTCAGCAATAATTAAATATTTGATCAGCATGTTTACTTGGTTTCATGGGACCTAAGAATTACAGGGTTCTATGCTCCTAAACATTCACATTTTTATTGTGCGGCATTGCCCATCAATTTGAGAGTGGTCATCTCTCAGGTAGCTAACCTTATAGGCCTAGGTCATTATAGTACATTGGGAGACTAATAGAATAATTTGAGTGTCCCTTTTCAGCAGGGAAATAACAAGAGTAGAAACATTACTGAGGTTATCATAATCGTAGAAGGTCAGGTCACATGCTGTGAAAACCAAATTAATATGATCGGTTTCCTGAGATTAGGACTAAACCTACACTAAAACGCATGCACAATGGAGTTAATCTCACTGTAGCTACAACTCTGGATCCTCTACCACTCCCAAATGTTCAGTTATTTGTTGTAATCTACGGAGGCAAGGAAACACGGTTGACAATGTTAACTTTCATTACAAACTCACTCACACATCGAAGCAGCATGACTCAAATCTATATCCCTAATGACCAATAGCTCAAGCACTCTTCTCTTTAATTGACGGTGTTTCGCATCATTAGTCAGTGTTTATTATGGAGTAACATCGGCCTGTCATTATTTACAATGTGTCGGTTTTAATGGTTTTCAAGGAAAAGTGAACATGTTGGTTTCTTCTTTATGATGCAAATTCATTCAAAGAAAATGAATGGCCTCTGTTTACCCCATGTGACTAATCTGAGTGTAGTAATGGTCTATAATACAGCTGTACTGGCTGCACTTCACATAGGTTAAACTTTGACCCATTCAATCATCACAGTGGTAAAGTCTGGTGTAAATCATATATCTTTATTGATACATAAGTGGTTAGACAAAAAAATAGTCATTTAATTCAACAGAAAAAGCAAGCTTCATTTTTTGATCTGTCATAACAACAGGGAGATATCATCATCTCAGTTCAGTTGAAAATGTCAGTGCTACGTTCTCTATACTTGTAATCAGGATATGTACCGTATCCTGCAGGGTTGAGGTCAGTTGTCTTTCAATTCCAGACAATTCAGGAAGTACACTGAAATTCAAATGATCTTAAACGCTTTTCAATTAGGAACATTTGGAATTGTAATTTGGTTTACTTTCTGAATTTACTGGAATTTAAATGGAATTGGCCCCAACCCTGGTAACCTGCAGTAGTTTGCCTGATCATTTTACAAAAAACTGCATATTGGCTGACAATGCTGCGAGACTACACTACATGGCAAATAAACAAATAAACAGTTGAAAGATGAGCAGTCACTGCTTGTATCTCCACTCTATCCTGAAGAAGGCAGGAAATGCTATAAATCTCCTCGGGTTAATTGGGGGAGATGAGGGGTGTTTAGAGTTGGATGTAAACTTAGCTCGTGTTTGACAAAAACTTAGTCAGTCTTTAATGTATCTGTGTGTTCAGTATTGGCCTTGGCATTTATGTAATGAGAATCCATTTCAGCCTTGTAAAAACATTAAGTAAACACAAAATATGAACTGCACAAAGACCTACAGATTTTTTGAGGAATAACTTAGGTTGCTTTTTGACTGCATCATCCCTCCTTCTCTCTGCACTGACCTCTCCCTCCACATGATCACCCTGCCCCACCCCCTCACTCTGTCTCTGTCTCTCTCTATCACACACACACACACACACACACACACACACACACACACACACACACACACACACACACACACACACACACACACACACACACACACACACACGCCCTCTCTCTGTGTTTCTCCTCAGAGGAAGCACTCTCCTTAATCAGATTCCTGCCTCATTGATTATCCTAATGGTGTTCCACAGAGACCTCCCCTCCCTACCCCGGCCCCTTCATCAAGGTCGGTCAGACACAGAGAGCTATGGAGACACGAAAGCCTTCTGGAGCTTTTCTACGTGTGCTTTCAGTCCTTCTGTACATAGTCTCACTACTTTGTTTTCCAGAGGCACGTCTTGTAGGTAGAGAAAGAACACGAGACAACAGCTTTTAGCTTGTATTGCATTTACTGGTCTTACTTCACGTCAAACTCAAATCATCTATTCTAATCACCATCGTCTCCCTATATCAGACCCTTGCCAGACCACACAGGCACAAACAAGCTGACAAGTAATTCAAATAGACAGAGACTGAGGTCCAGGAACGGACATGTATTTTATTTGTTCACATTTGTAACATTGCCATGTCATTCACAATCCCTTGTAATTTGCTGCCGGCACAATCAAAATTGGATAGCACTTACATTTCTGTATGTCACTATAGACTTTCATTTAACTGTCACCTGGCACATTGACATGTGCTGGAGGGGTTCCTACAAGATTCTCTCCTTTGTCTCCCCACAATTACAGCACCCAATGCAGTCCAGGTGAAGTGCTGGATATATCCTGTCGTTAGCTGTGGCCATGGTGATAGATTCAATAAGCAAGGCTCTGTCAATCTCAGACAGACTCCTGTTCCAGGAGAGAAGCCTCTGGAGTAACAGTAACGTGGCAGGTTAACACAGTTATGTCTGTGCTTATTATAGCATATATGTACAGTACAGGCATGATTCTCGTAGCACTGTGAGCATACATGCATACATTTGTACAATGTGTGTCAGTACAATTAAACATGTTTTTTTTCTTTGTCTTTTATTGAACATTATCATGTAAGCACAGTGAGAGGGGAAAAAAAACAGGGACACAAGTTAACTTCTACAGAACGACGGCACTAGGAACCTTTGATTAAAAGACGGCTCAAAATGTAATTCTCCTGTCATCAGTGACCAGCCCTAGTAACAACCAGGTAGTTTGGTGGTTACACTGGTAACTTAAAACTGAGAGTAAGATAACGATTTTCCAGATATCACAATATAGTACAACTTAAAAACTTGATGAAACATTCTTTAAAAAAAGGAAGGCAAAACTATGCAACTAAATTCAGATCTCTTTCAAGTCGTCACTAATCCTTCGTCCTTCTCGTTCTCCGTTTCAAAACCCCAAAAAAATAGGATCTGTTGCGATCCTGTTTTTTTACGTGAAAAACTTTTGAAATAATTAAAGAGAAGGATTACTTTACACACCTGGCATCCATCCACCCCATAACATCATTTAAAGGTACACTAGTTTTTCCCTGATTGGCTCAAGATTTGTGGCTGAAACGTTACACTCGCACAAAAATAGTTCCATTTATGCCAATCAGTGAGTCTTTTCCTCGTCTTTTTAATATTGCATTTGCCATGACCCTCCCTCTCGGTCCTCCAAAATGAAAACAATCAACCATTAGGGCCACACTGTTGATCAGAAATGAAAGCTTCATAGTGCTCCTCTAAGAAAAATGAAAACTAGCTTCATCTTTATCCTTATCTATCTCGTCCTTTCAAAACCTTGACATGTTGACAGAGCTTGTCTGCCCACTCATACAGTAGAAATCTGGCTGCTCAAAATGGCTGTGAACATTTGTTTAACTGATCTGTAAACTCTTCAGCCAAGGAAAAGAGGGTCCCCTGTGTCACTCCCCATGCACGTTGAAACCATCTTTAGATGTTTCCAGTTTGTGCTCTTACTCTTCATTTGTCAAAATTTAATTTCTCTGACCTGCACATCACATGACCATCAACCATCAAATCAAAAAATCTCAAGACACCCCAACACTGGGCACACACTGGTCGAATCAACTTTGTTTCCACATAATTTCAAGGAAATGACGTTGGACGTGGAATAGATGTTGAATTGACGTCTGTGCCCAGGGGGGATATTTCCATGTACACTGTTATGTACTGTATATCCTACGTTAGCAATTATTGGACATCAAATCACAATAGCAACTACTATTTATTCCATTAGCATTGTGGGTATTCTATTTCAAAAACAAAAAAATAAACAAAATTATATCAACAAGCAATATCCCAGACTAGACCAACCAGAGTCATTCACAAAGACAAGAAAATATGTAAGGAAGAAACAAAAATGCGAGCCTTGGTTAAAATGTTTTGTTGTTCTTGTCTAGAACAGCAAATACTACATTGAAAGTAATTCCTGGTGAGTAATACTTTTTTTTCTCAAACAAGATGTATTTAGGCACGTATGACTAAGTCGCTTTGGATAAAAGTGTCTGCTAAATGGCATATTATGTTATTATTATTTTTATTATAAGATGAATAGATTGTGAACACTGTCCCGACAGTCCTTATCATGCATGCTGTGTCACTGTCATCCAAATGTAGTATGTTTCTCTCCTCTTCTTTACTCTCCTCATCCCTCTATCATATTATTCTTCCAATCCTGCTAGGCCCTGTAGACAGAGTTATTTGCTGGTTGTCTTCATGCTTGTCTTCACCACAGGGAGCTTACTCTCCAGCCTGATCAGATGCTCTGCCACCTGGTCCTCAGCCACCTCCAGGAAAGCTGCCATCTCTGGGGTGTCTACTCTCACCAGCTCCTCCTCCTCTTCATCCAACTCCAGGACAGCAGCCATCTCTGGGGTGTCTACTACTCTTACCAGCTCCTCCACCTCCACATCTCCCTCTCCCGCCTGCAGGGCCTCATTCTCAGCCACCTCCACCATCTCTGTGCCCTCTGTGTGCACCACTTCCACGTCTCCATCACGGAACTTCTTCACGTGGAAGGTGAAGGGCGGCACGCGGTACACGGTCGTCTTGGAGCGGGCGTAGACGGTGTGGTCGGGGGTCAGAGACTTCTTCAACATCTCCTTGGAGCCCTTTAGCTTCTCCTTCCGCTCCATGTTGGGGGTCATCTTGTTGCCCAGCTTGCCCATCTTCTTCTCCAGGCTATGCTTGGTCTTCTCTAGCTTGTCGTGGGTCTTCTGCCTGGTCTTCTCCAGGTTATCCCTGGTCTTCTGCTTGGTCTTTTCCAGGTTGTCCTTGGTCTTCTGCGCTCTCTTCTCCCTCTGCTCTTTGGAGAAGGCCTTCTTGATGTTGTCCACGCGCGCCTTGCTGGAGCGTTTTATCTTCTCCGCCCGGGACTCTTCGATGATCTCCTCGATCTCCACCTCCTCGTCTGAGTTGAGGCCAGTGAGCGCCGCCTCGCCCCCCTCCTCAGGGATCTGCTCCAGCCCCCCTTCCACAGAGCAGCCCTCAGCTACATTCTCTGCCACCTTGGATGACTTTAGAGAGGCTTTAGCGGCCTTATTCTCATCCTGTGAAGACACAAAGGAGAGAGTGGATGAGGTTAGACAACAGGAAGAGTCAACATACAAGATAAGTATGAACGTTTATGTTTAAGGCTCCAGTTAGGGTCAAAAGAACCGCAGCAGATCCTGTTTTGCAGCCAGCTGATAGACTAGGACAGTATTACATATTTCTTTACTCTGTTTTACCGTTTTATATTTGATTTGTTTTCAAGCATGAGTTTGCAAAGACAATATTAAATCTACCTCATTATATATCAGTGCTCTGAGGGAGATAAGCTGTTCCCATCCTTTGTGTTCATTCATAGGGAACAATGTGTTCACAGAATGGGATTTGTCCAATATATATATATACACACATTTTCAAATTGACTGCATGATTATAGAGATTATATTGAAGTGTCACGTTAATTAAAGCCCGAGGCAGAGAAAATGAATTAATATCAATTCATATGAATGTGGGCTCTGAGATGGAAATGAAATTTGACATTTGTGTGTGATAAATTATTCATCTTCATGGCTTGCCTCAGATATGTAACTTTATATTTATCAGTCGCATAAAAAAAATATATGAAACATGACTGCTACTGGTGGCCAGCCCCATCTAGTGGTCATACAATACAAACTGACCAAGACTCCAAAATCAGCACAGACAATGAAATACTGTCCAGCCAATAGCAGACTTTCCATATGTACCCTAGAATGAATGACTACAATACTTTAAATAAAGTCTGACTGAAACCTCTGTTTGTATGTGAACCTGCAGACTGTGACTGATGTAACATTTAAGAGTGAGAGACTTTAGTCAGATTGAAAGTCAAATGTCTAGTTATGTGTTTCCCTGCCGGTTGCGTGATAACCACACCAAAGGGTTAGGTTATGTAAGATGCTTACTGAGATGAGCTGTAAAGAGGTAGGACTACCAGTGACATTTGAAAGGTTGTAGGTATCCATCCTTACACTCACTAAGACTGAAAAGCCTATTAGAGAGAAAGAGAGAGAGAGAGAGAGAGAGAGTATGTATGCATGAGATACACCAGGAGAACATTTACCACAGTTATCGCAATGATTCAGCGAGGTAGGAGTGTGCAGTGAGGTAGTTTACCAATAGCAGGAAATGCTTTTGTGTCTAGTTGGCTCAGTATGCTAGTTTCAATATTTGGCACCATACAAACCTGTATGACATGCTCTTTCACAAGCTGTTGGTGATTATACTTATTTTGTGTACTGAACATTTACCAATTAGTTTGGCTGAGAAGACCCTGACACTAGTTTCTAGTATAACCAAAATAACTGCAAATGTTCTCAGTAGTTCCAATGGACTGGATCATACAGTCTTGCACTCCATCTAGAGGTCAAGAAAGTTCTAGCAGCCTGTAAAGGGATGCCACATCAGATAAGGCATTGTCTGTTCCTAAAACCAGCACTTCACACTGACATTCACAAATACTCACACACAACCCATCTGTCCAAAACATCCCTTGACACCTATGCTTCTCTGACAGCTGCCACTCACTCAGCGTCTCAGTGATTTTTTTCTCTCACAATGTTAGAGAAATGTTGTATTGCTGAATATCCACTGAGGGAGACCAGGAATATGCAGAGGATGTTATCCCTCCTAATTCCCTATTCTAATCCTAGCATACCCCTCTGACCCTGCATCCCATAGAGATAGCTATGTCTTTGTTGTCACTGCCCCGCCCTGTCCCATCATAGCACTGCTCACATCACACATCACACTTAACACTTTCCACTGACTCTATGCACACTCATAAGACTATATGTACACTCAAACACTACACTACACTACACACACACCCTTTTACACTCAACATATGCTGCTGCTACTCTGTTCTTTAATTTACTCTTATTATTATCTATCCTGATGCCTAGTCACTTTACCCTGCATTCATGTACATATCTACCTCAATTACCTTGTTGATCTGGTACTGGTACTCCCTCTATATAGCTCCATTCTTGTGTATTTTATTTTATTCCTCGTATTACTGTGCCTCGTGTTACCATGTGACTTATAAGATTGTGTTTACATTTGACTTTCACTCATTCTGTAAAATTCTATAGTATCACTTATCTCTTCAAGTGTCTCTTGCTTCTCTATCGCTCTCTCTCTCTCTCTCTGTCTCTCTCTCTCTCTAAACTCTTTAACCCTGTCTGTCTCGACACCCTCTCTGTCTCTGTACACACTGTCCAGATATAATGTTGGGAAACTGTCCCAGTCCTGATTGTCTGAACTGAGTCACCTTCCTCTCTCCCCTGCCATATGTGTGTGATCTCACATTGAGATAGGGATAGGTCGGCTTGTAATCAGGGAGTGAAACAATCACAACTGAGTCTGTGTTATCTGAGGGTTGGTGAGCTCATCTTAACTTAGTTTTTTTTTTACTTCAAATTTTTTTTTTACCCCAATTTCGTGGTATCCAATTGGTAATTACAGTCTTGTCTCATTGCTGCAACTACCGTACGGAGAGGCGAAGGTTGAGAGCCGTGCGTCCTCCGAAACACATCCCAGCCAAGCCGCACTGCTTCTTGACACAATGCCCACTTTACCCGGAAGCTGCACCAATGTGTCGGAGGAAACACAGTACACCTGGCAACCATGGCAACCATGTCTGTGTGCACTGCGCCCGGCCAGCCACAGGAGTCACTAGGACATCCCTGCCGGCCAAACCCTCCTCTAACCTGGACGACGCTGGGCCAATTGTGCACCGCCCCATGGGTCTCCCGGTCGCGGCCAGCTGCGACAGAGCCAGGATTCGCACCCAAAATCTCTAGTGGCACAGCTAGCACTAAGATGCAGTGTCTTAGACCACTGTGCCACTTGTGAGGCCCCATGTTAGCTTTGTGTGTTCTCCATTTCTCTTCCTCTGCCTAAAAATAAAACGCTCATCTCCACATTCCCCTTTCCCTGTCTACTTTGCAATGTGTTGCGTAATCACACTGCTTATTGATTCCTGAGGCGATGGCTGGGGGAGATAATCCGTCCGTTAGCTGAGTTTGGCCTGTTGACAGAGTTGGGCATAATTTGAGGCACTGCGATGGAACAGATCTGTATCGCTTTAATCAACTAATTCGGTCAGGAACTGCCAATGTAAAAACAATGCCATGGCAACCCATCACAGTAATAAGGTTAAAGATGGAGATTTGCATCATTGTGACACATGAAAGCAGGTTTGTAATGTTTCTTTAACATCTCATGAAAGGTGTACTCATTGTCCTCTCCTACCTCTCCACCCTGCTGTTACCTCATATTAAATCGTTCTTTATCATTTGTTCCTTCCTGTGTAGGTGTACTCCCAGAGCATCTAGCCCTCCTCCACCTCAATTAGTATCACTTTCCTTTCTCCCCTTGTTATCGTCAAGGCAACAATCCCTTGACACTTTCTATTTGCTTCATCATAGTTCAAACAAGCAGCTCGGGATCACAGCTCATGCAAAGCCAAGGCTTTTTGTGAAAGCTTTCATTACTCTTGTACCGGGGGAGATGTGAGTGTTTTTTGCAATGATGAAATACATTTTAAAAAGTACTTGACTGGAGCAGCGTGCACTGTTAAACAGGATAATGTGATGTTCAAGCCTGCAACATATGTTCTGAGACAAGTTGTGATTTTGAATTCCGTACTTTGGTTTATTCTGACATACTGAACATCATACCTCATCACTGCCAGGCAGATAGTATGTTCATACGTTTCATATACTGTATTTCTGCATCGGCATTAACCAATACCACACCCTTCCCCTTATTAATCCTTGTGCTGGTCTGACGTTCACAATGGTACTAGTGGAACCTATCATAAAATGACCATCGCTTCCTTATCTGGTGCTGTGTCCTACTCTGCATGCAGTGTGTGTGTTTATTTCGGGCTCGCCTTTCCCTCTCTCCGGATTCCATCCACCATTCCCTGGCTACTAGCCACTGTAACATTCTGCCCCCTCCCCTCCTAGCCTCTCCTCCCAGTCCTCAACAGGGCAACAGATAAACACAGGAGCATGTCACCACGGCAACCACCATTGTGGAATATCGCCCCAGGTGGGGTGTGAAGATTAGCCTGATAAACGACTATGGAGGATGATGACACCCCAGCGACACCATCGGAGGAACGAAAACGCTACGGTACTGTGTTCTATGGGACAGATTAGATTCAGAACATAACTGTCATCATCATACTAATATCAACAGTCTTGCTATAGCTAAACAGTACATTACCCCTAAGCAGCATGTTGGCCTGGCCTACCACTGATTCCATTGGGGTGACATAATAAGATGATGGGTGCCTCGCCCACCTCGGTACAATGCCACATTGAAACTGAGAGAACAAATTGAGAGGGCAGTTCTCTCTGATGCCAGCCAGCCACTATGTCTAGACTAGGACCCATTAAAAAGCTCTTTCCCCCAACCAGCCCTTGGTTCTTCCAGAGTCAGACCCTGTTGACTCTCAGAACCTTCACTCAGAGCCTCACTGCAGAATAACAATCAGGAGCTGTGAAGTCTGGAACAGGAAGAGGCTGCAGGCAATGGAAAAACTGCTCAGCCGGGCATTCTGGGGATGTCATCCAAACGTAGGACGCTACATCATTGAGGGCATCGCCGTCTCCTGTGTCGAGGTGGTGCCCCGACGCAGCCGGATTAAAATCATGTAGGAAAGGAAATGCACGTCTTTGCAGCAATCAGTAGCTCTCCCTGTGTGTGATTAATGAGAGAGAGAGGGAACCCTGTGTTACCCTCCTCTCTCCTCCCACTCTAGCCGTGGAAAAGTCTGGTCTACATGTCAGTGTGTACGCTACTATGCTTGAAGGAGTGCCTGTGGAGAATGTGGTTTGTTGAGTGTGTGTGAGTCTTCACAGAAAGAAAGAGCTCTGTTTGTTAATGTCTCTTTCTTTGCTCGGCTCGAAAGGGAGAGTGGCCTGGGGGGGGCCTGAATTACAGTTCATGGAAAAGCTGGCAGATGGAGGAGATTTAGCACTGGTCACACTGTGTGTGTGTGCGCGCGCGGCACACGCATGTTTGTGTGTATGTGGAACAAGAGTATCTGTAAATCTCTATGTGCAATACTGTGTGTGTTTGTTGGCTATGACAGTGTATCCTATTCAGGGTGCTGAGTCCAGGCAAGTCTATTGCTCATGAGTCGTCTCTCTGAGGGAAACACTCCCTAGGAGGTATTCTGAAAACACACAAACCAGCCTGAGGCAGTAAACAAGTCATGAGAGAGAGAGAGAGAGAGAGAGAGAGAGAGAGAGAGAGAGAGAGAGAGAGAGAGAGAGATATATATATATATGAAGGTACAGTGGTAAACAGGCCTCTTAACATTTAAAGTCTTGCAGTCCCCATCGATGCTACATGAAGCCTATCCTGTTTTGGCACCTGAATGCAGCATTTTACTATTAAAACCTTAAAAGGCTTTCTAGTTTGGTTATTTTTCTCTGAGTTTGAGTGTTCTGACTCATAGGCACTGCGGATCATTATTAAGCACACACTAGTTGCCATGGACGACAACAGAGCAAACAGTTGTCCAAACCACAGCTAAAAACTACAGAAGCTATGGCTATAAGGGCACTCTTTCGTCTCCTAGCCAGCCCAGGGCCCCTTTTCTGCAACACAAAGCCACACTCTCAGAATCTCTCTCCTTAGATATCAGTCACAGTCCTATGACATCAGCATTTTATAACGTCAATTAAATAAACCTAATATTAATGTCTGTCTGTCTTTCATGACCTATCAAAAATGTCATGTGGATTTGATAATTGTTGTAGATAAGGAATGTCACAGACTAAATTGTTTTGTAAATTACCGTCCATGCCCTTTTGGATGGAACTGAAGGTTTTCACAACAAAAGTTTTGGGAATGTAGATGAGGACATGTTTGGATGACATTAGGATTGATGCCAACCCTTTACTCTGGTACTCTCCCACATGCATCAGATATTTCACAAGAACAAGAGATGAAGCCTAGTGAGGTAAGAAGTGCTCCTTGGGTTTTACTAGGAAATGGACATCTACCTACAGATGTAGGATCTTAATATGAGCCAGTTCACTACAGCAGGAAAATAATCCTTCAGCAACAGTAAATGTGAATTATTATATGGATTATAATGAATTTACATTTTATTTGTAGGGGTTGATACATTTTCCGATAGGGAATATCAAGTCTGACATTTTAAAATGAAAATTACAATCCTTTTTAAGCCTTGAATATACTACAAGTTTGCATTTCATGCTGTGCAGGAAAATTCTCAGTAACAAAAGCGCAATCAAATTAAGATCCTACATCTGTAATAAATGACCTCTACTACCATCTTAATCAGATGCCCGTGACCTCCCTCCCCCATTCCTCCTGGGGCAGAGATGAGAGGCATGCCTCGTGAGTCACCCTGGCAGCTGTCTGATCCTGTCTAGCCCCAGTCTGCAGTATGCAGCTGTGCCTTCAGCTTTCACAATGGCCCATCTGGGCCCCTTCTACGGCAGGAGCAGAGGGTGGAGGGCCCCTGGCAGTTGTAAACATGGTGCTAGCAGCTGATGTACTACAGGCTACTGTACATTTCCGTTGCTTAAGCCTCCTATAGGTATAGTATTTTGGGGCTCAACACATTTAACACACGACTATAATGAGAATCGTTATTTACAAGAAGCTGTTACAGAAGGGAGTGGGGTAGTCTATGCATCCCAGCTCACTATTTTAGTTCAATTAGACGCAGCCAAGGCACAGAGATCAGGTTCTCGTTCCGTCTACCTCGAGGATTCCCCAGGATGCTCATGACCACCATCATGATGCAGTTGAGGAGTACAAAGGGAATTCTGTGCAATGACCCACGACACGTTTTGCTCCTCTCTGATCTCACCATCCCACTATGGCAAACAATGTAACATAGCCCAACTGTGATGAAATGAAGCAGTGGAAATACACTCTACACCTTTGCCACCAGGACCTCTCCCTTTCCAAACTGAATTCCAGACATTCCAGACAGCCAGGTTGAAAAAGTTCCCTGTATTCTATTTGGGCACAATTGTGGTGTAATGGTACATCTTGTTTGACACCGGAAGGGAGTTCCTTGGGGTTTCTTTCAGAGCTATGTGTGACCTCACCACACAGGAGTCTGGCGGGGATATATCCCTTTCCAAGGCTCAGCCAATCCCCTCAACCTCTCTCCATGACTACAGCCACTGGATTCCCTACAACTACAACCACTGTCAACATGGCATCACCAGCCATCATGGAACCTTTGCCTTTCCACATGTTTTTCTGTAGGACTGGAACGTCTGACTCTCTAACGTAGTGATTCTGTAATGTCTGTACTGAGATCTGCTCCCAGCGTCTAACATTAATGCCAGGTTGACAGTTTAGATGTAAAGTCTGTATCAGATCGCATCGGGCTGTAGTAATGATTAATGGAGCCATCGTTCCTGCCTAATAACATAAGACACACATCAAGCCATTAATCCTGCGTCATGTCAGTCTGCCTTTTGTTCTAACTGTCTCCACTGCGTAACTGATTCTGCTTTATCTAAAGGGCACATCCTTGGGGAAGGGAGGGGGATGTTTTAATGGGAAAAGTTTGACATTCGAGGAAGAGCTTTTGTTCTCAGCCTTTGTCTGCTCGTCAGGTGTGCGGCAGCCTCTGTTTCGGTTTACACTATCAGACTATCCCTGGAGTTTATTGGGACCAACACAATCCAATGTGTTCTCCTTCCCCTCGTCCACCTCTGGTGGAAGGTTATGCCCCCCAAGACGACTGATTAATGTCCTATTATGAGATATGCCAGAGTTGTCAGAATCTCTACCGCTGAAGTTCATATCTCATAGTTGACATCAACATACCTGTGTGCGAGGCATTAGTTCTATTACCTGCACTTAAATGTCTTCCCTCTCAGAGAGAGACGTGTTAAGTAGTTCTAGGCAGTGGTGTGTCTTAATAAGGGTGAAGTATAGGAAGAGTAATAACAACTAAAGCCAGTGTCAAACCCTCCATCCACCAACGAAAGCTCCTTAATAAGAAACCATTTTAAAAGCTTGATCGGTCTAATGTCCTCTGTGTGCAGTCTGCTAGTTTAATAATCAGAGTTATGAGTGGCCATAACCCACCCAGTGCCCTGCCTAGATCTCAGTGATAGGATATAACTCACAGGCCGGTGCCAGGAACACACAGTCCGAGCAGCAGGCACATGTCACCAGCTAACACAGCCGCACCTGGAACTGCAGGACACACGCTCTGAATACACATATGTTATGCACTGTGTTTTGATGTTGACATCTGAATAGCCGCACACAATCACAAAGACACAGGTGTGCACACACAGAGATACAGAAACACGGAGGCACATCCACACACACACACACACATACACAGACACCATCGTTCTGTGCTGCTGCCGGTGGCTAAATCAAGTCTCACTCTATGAAACAGGACCCTCCGCCATTCCATTCCACATCGTTGCAAGAGTATTTATAATCAAAGCACCAGAGCAGATTTTCTTTTACACGGTTTCTGAAAAATTTGGCTGAGTTATTACGATCTTGGCAGAGGCCTTTGAAGTAACGGCTAGAGCGTAGGCTACAACGTACAGTAAGTAACATGTTGCTCCAGGCTAGAGCGTAGGCTACAACGTACAGTAAGTAACATGTTTTCAGTGGTTGCCTCAGCTCCCACAATTCTGTTGACTGGAATTGGAACAAAATATCTGTTGACCAACCCAGGAACGTTGAGTGGCAGATGGACAGGTGCCCTGACCTTTAGCTTGCCTGACAAATCATGTCTTCTGTTGTGGGAGCGAGGCCTGTAAGCCAAGAGGGCAGTGGGTGGTTGAGCCCAGTGTAGACGTCTGGGTCATACGAGTAGTTCATGTTTGTATATCTTAATAAGTGCAGCTCACAGTGACTTCATCTGGTCCCCTTAATTTGGTCCTCAAGTGCAAGAGTAAAGGCTTTGACCCATACACTCGCTCACAAGTACACACACATGCACTCATTGACAGGATGAGAGCTGAATTAGCTAACGGGCAGCAGGAAACAACAGTCTTGTGGGTCTGCGAGTCAGACGACACAACAACAAGTGATGCTGTTTCCCAACAGGACCCCACCTCTCACCCCCAACAGCATCAAAATGAGCCCAGCGTGAACCATGCACATTGTTAACAATGCTGCATGTGCTCCAGCTGTAAAGTCTACTGCTAATATATAAATAGGCATGGCCAAAGAGACACACACTACAGTGGTTTCAGGGTAATATACTGTGTTCAGGTTGGCAGTGTCTGAGGGCCACTGGCCTTCAGCCTCAGGAATAGCAGGGGTCCTCTTTCTGCTGCACATATCCCACTGGCAGTGATATAAAACCCTGTACGCAAGAGTAACACTGTCTATCAGCCAATCCCTTATCAAGCCTTCACACAGCCATGACACCCAGATACTAGCTATGAGACAGATCTGTCAACCTTCATGAACCCATTGATCTTTGTAAAGAAATGATTAGAAGGAGAATAGCTTTTACCACCGGGTGTGATCGGGCGGAGCAGGGGTCTTCAACAGGTGGCCCATCTGTTTGGGCTTCATTCTGTCAATTTGCAGTCTACAAATGATTATAATTATGTTCCGTCCCCCAGATCATCCACTCAGAATCTAGTTGGGGACTCTAATGGTAGAGGGAGGTGTAAAGAAAGACAGAAGAGAGGTGGATAGAACCACCACCGCTGAAGGGCGTATGTAGTCGGGTTTTAGAGGCACGCTGCACTACCACCAGACCAGACCACGGCAAAGCCCTCCTAGCTCTGACGGAACTGTGTAAAGCAATATGGCTGAAACTCTACCAAGCTCTCTGAGTTATTAGGTGGAGCTAAATGATTGAACCTATCCAGTCATGTCTGGTATATCTGTTTCTATATCCGTGTCTTTTGTTAGGGGCCAGGGGTTGATTTGAAATCAGGCATACATTGCATTCTTTAGGACATAAACTCTATGAATACTGTGACAAGAGAATAGAAAATAGAATAGAAAATAGAGAATAGAAAATAACTATTCTGTGATTTTGAAACATTAAGTTACAGGACAAAGCACGAAGAACCTTAACAAGGGAAGGCATACACTCCTTTTGTCAAGAGTGGAACCACATTGTTAAAATAATACACAATCCTTTTACACAAGTTAGAACAAAGGCAGAGAGAATCCTTTCAAGCCAGGGAATGATACTGTGACCTATCGCAGCGCTTTTTGATATTTCCCAAGTATAAAAAGGAAAGAAAAACTAAATGAATGACAGCTCAGTGCTCTTGGCTGAACTCTTCCTAAAGCCAGAACAGATATGAGAGAAGAGGGAGATAATCATTAGAGGAGCACAGACGGCTACACTTTGCCAATAGATACAGTCCATGTAGTTAGCTGGCTCCAGGCTGTTCCAGTCTGTTCCTGGGCCATGATAAAGACGGTGATGATGGGAGGGAGAGCCAACAGAAAGAGCCTGTGGTTTGGAGTGGACTCAGGATGTTCAAGGAAAACCCACACCGGAGGAAAGAAGAGGAACATTTTATTTGACGCAAACATACAAGAATGTAGGATCTCCTTGTCAAAACGAGGGCTCCCCCTTTTTCCTGGCATATTATGGCTGTGGTCTTCCTTCTGTTCTGTCCATACAACATTTAGGATCCCCTGAAAACTCGGGCAGACATCTTAGAACAAAAATAACAATAAAGTGAGTGTAATTAAGGTGAAAGGGCATGAAGGGATATACACTTCAAATAAACTGTACATGAACGGCTTACCAAAACTGATATAATACTCCTGAATTTGCACTCAACATAGAACATAACACCATGTCAGTGTGTCATTCAGAAATGTGAACAGTGCGGGAGAGGGGCAGTCAACTAACGTTTCACACACGCAAATGCACAATGACCCTAGAATTGAATCTCTCAGCCAGTGTTCTACAGAAGAGCTGACACGCAACAGTGAAATGTAGAGCCTGCCAGACATCTCTCCACAAGCTGCAGGAACCGGAGGGTGGGGGGTGGGTAGGAGTATGGATGACAGGAAAGGTTGACCCGGAGGGGACTGAGAGACAGTGAGGGAAGGTGGGAGATTCCAAGGGGATGAATCAGTGCCAACTTGGTCTGCTGTCTACCTCTCCATTCCCCTCTCTCTCCACCCTACTGTACGTTATCATCACACCCCTCCCCGGTTCCCCCACAGTGATCACAGTGAGTCTTTGGAGGACAGGTTAGTCCCCGACTAGACCATAGAGGGGTCACAAGCTTGAGGTTATTGGTTCTGAAGTGCTGCCATGTTTGCCTGGGGTTGGGGACAGAGACTGGGGGAGACAAGCTGTAACTGAGAAGCTGGATGTCTCCTGTGATAAAGGACTGTCACTGTCCCCTGACTCTGTCCCCTGACTCCGTCCCCTGACTCCGTGCCCTGACTCCGTGCCCTGACTCCGTCCCCTGACTCCGTGCCCTGACTACGTGCCCTGACTCCGTGCCCTGACTCCGTGCCCTGACTCCGTCCCCTGGCTCCGTGCCCTGACTCCGTGCCCTGGCTCCGTGCCCTGACTCCGTCCCCTGACTCCGTGCCCTGACTCCGTCCCCTGAGTCCGTCCCCTGACTCCGTCCCCTGACTCTGTCCCCTGACTCTGTCCCCTGACTCCGTCCCCTGACTCCGTGCTAGAGCAGTACAGGGATGCGGAAGAGACTCATCCATCATAGACACACATATCCTCACAAAGTATGGTGATCTTGAGTCTTCAATAACAGATGAATGAGTGGACTGACAGTCCATGCTACACCCTCAATGCAATGATCAGATGGGCGGAAGGCCTTGGTCCACAGACACCTCTGAAGCATCCCTGGGGGAGGGGAGGAGTAGAGGAGGAGGAGAGAGAGAGGGGGGTGGGGTGATAGAAGATGGGTCAAGGGACATTTGAAGTTGAGAGAGGGTCATGAGATGTAGCTTTGCCCTAGGCTGTCACAACACTGTCAGCTGCTGCTGGGACCCTCAGAGAGAAAGAAAGAAAGAAAGAAAGAAAGAAAGAAAGAAAGAAAGAAAGAAAGAAAGAAAGAAAGAAAGAAAGAAAGAAAGAAAGAAAGAAAGAAAGAAAGAAAGAAAGAAAGAAAGAAAGAAAGAAAGAAAGAAAGAAAGGAGAGAGAGAGATTGTGTGTTCTTCTGTCGATCCAGGTTTAATTATAAAGCATCCCTGTCAGTATGTTTCCCTGATGCTAGTAATATGAAAGGATGTGACTATTCTCAGAGTGTACTCACACGAGAGAAGAACAGCTGTGGTTGACGCCAGCACAAACTCACACAGGCAAATCACGGAACATGCACGGACAGAACATGGAACCCTTGACTTGACACTTGACACTATCAGCAGTTGAAAACGTAAGGTTATTTGCGTAACCCCAGTTCTCTGATGATGGACATGAGATGTATCACATGTGGGGTTTGCTAGGACCGCCTACTCTCTCGAAAGTACCTATCAAATGTGTTTGTTGGGGACAGACAGGTAGAGTGGAAAATGTGGTGAGAGACCATAAAAGGAGCCAGTCTCCCGCTGTCTGGTTATTCTCAATCATAATTATCTTCCTCACACTCTTGCGAGCAGGGCAATGATATAGTCACTACTCCACGACAAAAACTGCAAAAACAGAGAGTGTGCATCAGTATCTGGCAGGCCTGTTTTTTCTTCTCTCTCACTGGTTATGCCTCTCTCTCCAAGTGAGGATGGATAATTGCTGATATGCTAGGCCAGCAGCATACCACCCTACATCCCACTACTGGCTTGCTTCTGAAGCTAAGCAGGGTTGGTCCTGGATGGGAGATGCTGCTGGAAGTGGTGTTGGAGGTCCAGTAGGAGGCCCCCTTTCCTTGGGTTGAATTATTTTATCCCAGGGCAGTGATTGATTGCCCTGTGTAGGGTGCTGTCTTTTGAATGGGATGTTAAACAGGTGTCCTGACTCTCTGTGGTCACTAAAGATCCCATTGTAGGGGTGTTAAACCTGGTGTCCTGGCTAAATTCCCATCTGGCCTTCATACCATTATGTCCACCTAATCATCCCCAGCTTCCAATTGACTCATTCATCCCCTGTAACTATTCCCCGTGTCATGGCTGTAAATGAGAATGTGTTTTCAGTCAATCTACCAGATAGCTGCCAGGACTAGTCCTAAGCAGGATTTTAACTGCCGACCGGGAAATCACTGGTCATCAATGGGCTCGAAGATGAAGAGGGAAAGGATTGGTATCGCTCGGGCATCCAGGGGGCCACTGTTCCTTTGTCTGTTAAACTGGATATTCTCAGCCAACGTGTCATTTCTCCCACCACCACTAGGCTCATGGTACGACCACATCCTAGGACGACACTACAGGAAGCATGGATGCTATGGTCTGTAATCATACAGACCTCCTCCCAAGCATCTGGGTCTAGGGTCTCCAAGTTCAGTTTCTTCCTCACCTCCACCAGTAACTCAGCCGGATATTACTCAACAATAAAGAGGTCCCGTTGAGAGCTCTAAATGCTTGGGCCAAGACCATGTTAGTTTTCTGAAAAACAGAGGCAGTGAGGCTGGTGTCGTTAGTAACACAGCACATGGGGCTGAGTTGGTGAGCCAGTGATGGCTGCACCATGGGAGAGTTGCCAAAACTATATTGGGTATGTCCAGGCTTGGGGTACCCTTAGCAAGAATTCTGCTAGTGATGGGTTTTTCCCACAAGCCCTTAGCTTCCCTGAGGCAAGCTGGTACTGCAGGGAGCAATTCCTTTATCAAGGCTGTATGGGACTGGAGTCTCTTTCTGTCGTATAGGTCCCTTGACGGGCCCTGAGCCCGCTTGCAGATACTGTATGAAGGAGCCCAAACTCTATTGGAGGAAGGTCAGCTCCACTGCTCTTGGGCCGTCAGGTCAGCTGGCGTGAGAGGGCGGGAGAACGTGATCGTAATCTCGAGGATCTCCGTGAGATTAATCCCATCGTCATCCTCATCAACCCCTAACTCACCCTCCCCCAACACTACGTCGTCAGACAGTGAGGGGAGGGAGTCAAGGCCATGACCTCGCTGCAACTGGGCTTAGTTGCGGAGAGCTGAGCCTCAGCTATCGCTGTTGGCTCAAAGACAAAGAGGGGCTATTGAGATGCAAGCACGTTTTAGACCTTTTCTCATAAGCACTCCGCAGTGCTCACAGGACTCAGGGTCCTCGAATAGAGTATGGGAATCTTTCCTGCTTGACCTATGTCACCCACCCACACACACACACACACACACACACACACACACACACACACACACACCAACGAGCTGAGAGCGTTTGCCACAGAGACAGTGGGAAGGAGTGAAACCTGACTCAGAGCCAGTGTTGATTCACCATGCTGTCACTCTCTGGCCGAGCTCCTCCTCCTTTAACCCGACACCATGCAGTCGCTGGCAATAAATGGAGCTGGGACTGAACCGTGTAGGACTACGGCAACATGAAGGCCACAGTTCATACGACTGACTACTGGTAGAGTCACAGTTCAGACAGTTACAGTGGTGTGGAGTGGAGTCACAGTTGACAGTTCAGACAGTAACAGCAGTGGCATTCACCATTCTGAAAGTACATTCAGTAACATAGGGGTCAAATTTCATTGGGTAATATGGGAGTCAAGGTTAACACAGTAACAGTTCAACAGTAAGTATTAGTTAGTTGTTTTGATTGGCAAAGCACAGGTGATGGAGAGGA
Source organism: Oncorhynchus tshawytscha (assembly GCF_018296145.1). Taxonomy (NCBI): domain Eukaryota; kingdom Metazoa; phylum Chordata; class Actinopteri; order Salmoniformes; family Salmonidae; genus Oncorhynchus; species Oncorhynchus tshawytscha. Next base: position 73,712,878 of record NC_056437.1, read on the forward strand.
TGAGGAACTGAGGAATTTTCAGCTCCATCCATGGCTTTTTTGGAACTTGATTAAGCATGAATTTAGGGAAATGACAAGGCATCAGTAAACAGAGAAACCAAAAAGTGTTGTAATACTTTTCACTTCACATTGGGTTGCTCGCACGCACACAGACTGTAAAAGAAGTCAGAATGCCTCAGACAGAATCCAGGACTGGGCGATAGGAGCAGCGTGTCAAACAGCAGGGGGGCCCTCCTTTACTGAGGTAATTTATTAAGACCGGCCGTCTCCGATTGGGTTCCTGCTAAATGCCAATAATGTAACCTAGTGCCACAGTGGACATTCCAGGACAGGGATCTGACAATAAGACCGCAAGCCAATGCGGTCTTTGGTAATCACTCTTCCCAAATATGTCAATGTTTTATAAGGCATTATACTGACCTCCTCTATAGGCATTTCTAAAGATTAAAAGACAAAATATATCATTTAGGCATTAGACAAAATGTATTTTCCAAATAGGTCCTTCCTCTGCTTCCTTCTCCTCTGGTTGATATACTGTACTGCAATCATGCCAGCTAATAAGATCAGAACTGAGTTGAAATACAATTTAAAATATCTCAATTACTTTCACATGCATTCAAAGTAAGTATTCAGATATATTTTATTTGAAAAGACAAGTAGTTTAATATTTTAATGCATTTGGAAATATACTTTGAAAGTATTTGAAATACTCAAAAACACTTACTCAAAAACACTCCCATGCATTTAACACAGGTATTTGAAAATAGTATTTGAAATAAGTATTTGAAAACGATGTCAAATACAATTTGGCAGACTATTTGGTTTTTACAAATAACCATTAAAATACTCAAACAAAAGTACTCATTTTGGGTTGTTTATCAGAAAATCCTCAAATACACAGAAAAAGTATTTGAAATACCAAATACTCAAAGGCACATGTATTTGTAGCCAGGTCTGAATAGGAGACAAGACATCACTGAACTTGCCCCCTGCCAGGTTGCAAGCTACCAAAAGTCTCGCCCTGCCATGAGGCTGCCAGCTGCAAGCCATTAGACAGACATTGCAGCACGCAAGGCTAAAAAAACACCAGCCCATGGAGTAGCAGGCTGCCACAGAGAGAGTGGCTGTTCAGACTCAACTCTCTGCCACTCATTCACACTCTCTCCCTTCCCTTTCCCTCACTCATCATAACGGAATCCCTCTGCTTGACTAGGACTTTATGCATGTACACTGGAGTGGTGTGACTAGGAGGTATACAGCCTGGTAATCTGGAATTAGGCTACTCTGTATTGAGACACAGGGGAAAAGTACCCCCGCTGGTTGCTATGGAGAGGGCAATACAAAGAGACAGCCATACATGTGAGGGGGGAACGTAGGAATGCATACCAGGGCATACTCAAGTTTATATTGGGCATGAAACAATATATGTACTGTATCTTCACTCACTGTATACGCTCAGGTAAAGCGAAGCTAAATACCCCCAAGCGCATACTGTAAACAAATAAATTATAACTCTGGAAATCAATGATAATGCAGAAAGTGAGTACAAAAATACAAATAAATTATAACTCTGGAAATCAATGATAATGCAGAAAGTGAGTACAAAAATACAAATGCATTAAAAGAAACGCTTTGAAAGCAGCTTGGTTAGCCCTGCGAGGAGCATATAGTTGTAGGCTACAGCTACTTAGAGAGTAGAGTAGAGTTGACTCTTTCCACAGTTCTATATTCACACAGAGTTATTGAGGGTTTTCCAGCCAGATAGGCCATGATGAATAGGCAGCATGGCACCGCTTCAAGACTAAAATGACGTCTTCATCTTACACTGTGTTGAGGCTTTCAACTATCTGTCACAGTCAGTTGTCATAGGTCGGGCGTTGGTTTAATCACATGTGGACCACCGGTACTACTGTGTTTATGGTGTCATCTTATGATTTGGTCCCACAGGTCTGGCTTTATATAGCATTAGCCGCATTGGTCAACCATGAGACACTGTGGTCTGGGAAAGGTCAATGAACTCACTCCACGTGTCATTATTCATACAAACTACCGCACTGGGCAGACGTCAATTCAACATGTATTCCACGTTGGTTCAACGTAATTTCATTGAAATGATGTGGAAACAATGTTGATTCAACCAGTATGTGTCCAGTGGGACTAAGATGAGTATCACTACTAACTAACACACTTGACATGCATAGCCAATCTGTGCAATATAATTTCCTGTTGGTAGACAGTGTTTGGGGTTTTTCAGAAAGGGCTGAATCCTAATTTGGGATACATGCACGTAACTCCAATGTTGAAATCTTTGACATTATGTTTTAGTAGAAAGTATAAGTTACACACACACATCTCAAATGATAAATTACACCATCGCATCAGCATTCGGCTCTCAAGCAAGAGCTTCCTCTCCTGTATCAGTGTTTCTCTACTCCAGTCCTCGAGTACCTCCTAACACATTTGTATTGTTGCCCCGGACAAGCACACCTGAATCAACTTGTCAACTAATCATCAAGCCCTCTAATGAGTTGAATCAGGTGTTTTTGTCCGGACCTAGAGCAAAAATGTGTACGGCTGGGTTTCCTCGAGGTCCGGAGCTAAGAAACACTGGTCTAAATACCTCACTGGTCTAAATACCTTACTGGTCTAAATACCTCGCTGGTCTAAATACCTCACTGGTCTAAATACCTCACTGGTCTAAATACCTTACTGGTCTAAATAACTCACTGGTCTAAATACCTCACTGGTTTAAATACCTCACTGGTCTAAATACCTTACTGGTCTAAATACCTCACTGGTCTAAATACCTCACTGGTCTAAATACCTCACTGGTCTAAATACCTCACTGGTCTAAATACCTCACTGGTCTAAATACCTCACTGGTCTAAATACCTCACTTGGTCTAAATACCTCACTGATCTAAATAACTCACCAGTCGTGGAAAGCCTGAGGCCGAATAGCTTTGGCCAAGTATATCAGCTAGAGCAGTACCAATTTTAGGGTAAACTCATCCTTGAGTGAAGAGTCACTCACTCTGGTGAGAGAATGTTAAAACAGTTGCTGTAACGTTATAATAAAGTTCAGAGTGTATTTCACACCGGCTCATGATTTTCCCATGCATTATGGAGAATTCACCCAACCCTGTGGTGGAATCTAGTGGTCTTGTACAAGCTTTCTCCACCTCACATCTGAAGCAGCCTACTACAACCCACTGTTACAATCTACCATACACAAGAGGCTGTGTATCCATCTTTTGATCCACTCAAACACTGATACACTGCTAACACTTTCTAATAACTTTCATGGATAAGCATTACTAAACTACATATATGCTACCTTCATTTTTCCACTCTGTTACCGCAGAGAATTTTCCTGCGCAGCAGAAAATTTAAATTGTATTGTGTTCAAGATTTTTTTAAAGTTTGTAATTTCCACTTAAAAAAATGTCAGACTTGATTTATCCTAACTAAAAATGTATCAACCCCTACAAACATGTCCATTAATTATAATCCACATATTAATTAACATTTCCTGTTCCAGCAGCATTATTTTCCTGCTGTAGCAAACTGGTCAAAAAAAGATAGCACACCTGTATTCAGCCTGGCCTCAGAGCCTGTTGGTATGAATACACACCCCTCTGTTTCCCACTCTCACCTGGTAGATGAGAACCTTGAAGTGTCGTCTCTTGAGCAGCTCATTCTCGTTGCTCTCCAGCTTCTTGATCTGGCCCGCCTGCTTCTCCAGGTTGGTGCGGACCGTCTTCACGTTGACGCTGACCTTGCGCACCTTGTCCAGCATCTTGTTGACGGTGTTGGCTGTGCCAGTGTGGCTCTTGGACAGCTTGGCCAGCTCTCCCTGGATGCAAGAAACAGACTTCTCCATGTCCTGCTGTCTGGTCTCCAGCCCGTTCTGGGTCTGTTGGATCTGGTCAACCACCCCGATGATCTTGTCTAGCAGAGTCAGCACCATGACCCCGTTGACCTGCGCCTCACTCTTGGTGCCCGTGGCCAGCACCAGGTCCACATCTTCTGAAAGGTCGTCTTCATCGCTGTCGGTGGCGGGCTGGACCGCTGCGGCCACCAGGGACACCTCCTCGTCGTCGTCAGACACCTCGGTCAGAGACACTCGCCCCTTCTGCAAGCCTGCTGGATCCGCCATGGCTGTCAAGTCCAAACACACACCGATCAGCTCTCACGCTCACTCAGGATAAAAATACACTACCGAGAGAACAAACTTTGAGGGGCCACCCTGACCAAAATTCTAATACAAATACGTTTCCTTTCTATGAAGGGACACTTCCACTTCCTTGGCGTTTTTCCTCTTCCCAATTTCAAGTCTACTTGTCTTCTTGCTGTATTTCTTCTCCTCCTTTTTCTCTTATTCTCAGTCGTCTCAGTCTTTCTCTCTCTCTCTCTGTCTTTGCGTCTGCCCTGGGATGCTGGCCAACCAACGGGAGTGGAGCCTCTCACTGCTGAGGCATGTGTGTCCTGACTCAAATGACAGGACTCCCTATGATACCACCCAGTCAAACTTTTCCTTTCCTACAGCCGGCCCCCAGTCCACCCCACCCACCCCCCTGCTCCTGGGGCTCCACCCCATCCCCTGCCCAGCCTGAGGGTATAAAAACCCCAAGCCCTTGTCTCCACCCCTAGTGGTTGGGCAGAGCCTGGCAGACCCCGCCCCAAGGGGGTAGGGACTGCCAGAGGGGAGGCAGGGGAAAGAGCCAAACATGCACACAATGGCACAAACTGGCACAGATTAAGTGCAAGGTTTTAAACTCCAGTCACTTGCATAATTCATTTAATCAAATCTGTAATTTCAAATATCATACCACATGGTTGAGTCAGAATAGAGTTTTGGCTAAACATGCTCTATAACTGGGAATAGAGCCCAACAGTGGAGGTGTCATAATACCCATAAAACCTAGCAGTCAAACAGGGAAATGGTTCCAGTCGTTTTCCCACCACACATTTTTCCCATAGGGAATTTTAGAAACATTTAAAATAAGAGATGTGCTTCGTGTAGGCTTACCCTGACGTGATGTTTTGATAGCCATATAAATCTCTCTCGGACAAGGTGAATTTATCAATATATTCTATTTACTCTCAGATTTGAAAATGCTAATTAGTATCAAAGTAGACATGCAAGACTACAAATCCCTGCAAGCTCCTGCATGTCATCTCTAGCTGACACCTTTGCTGACAGGTATTGTGTCAATTTAAAACTTGGACAAGACAGTTCACAGAATTGTAAATTTAAATACATTTTGCCAATTTATTCATTGTTAAACTTAGATAGTATTTTTTGTTTAACGTTTGCCTTGATTCGGCAGTCTCATCCAGATCCTCATGGCATTTGTAGTTCTTTATGAGAGCCACATTAGCAGCTAATTAGTATTTCATTTTTGAGGGGTTATTTATTGATAAAAGTCACCTTGTCCTAGAGAGATTTACACGGTTTACATCAAAACGTCACGCCAAGGTAAGCCTACACGAGACACAAACCTAATTTGAATTATTTCAAAAAATCCTCTATGGGAAAAATGAATGGTGGAAAAACAATTGGAACCATTTCCTTGTTTGACTCCAACCTGTAAATGACAAAAATGTAAATGAGACAGAGAATAGGGAGAGAAACTAGGAGTAAGGTACATTTTTTTATTAAAAAACATGGATTAATTTTTAAATTTAATATAGCAGTACACGCACAGAATTTTATCCGCCATATTTGTCCAAGTGTTATTTATGTTTTGGCGGTGGTAGACAGACCAAACAGACCCCACCTTAATATCGTCTCCTTATAGAAATCTATTTGTAAGCAATATGGACTCTCTTTCTTGGGATCCTACATGTCTTGCATAAAGAGGATGAAAAGTATGGTGATTGACACTGTTGTTTAGATCTCCAGCAGAGGGCATATTGTCTTCATGGGCCCTCCACATTGTGAAGTTGCACACTGTCATTTTTCAGCAATCAATTCCAATGACAGTAAGCTAACACATTCTTGTCAGGTCAATGCTAGTCAGTCACTCAACTTTACATTTATGGCCTTTCCTGTTTCCAAATATAAATTTTCTTCATTACAGGGTTCGTGGTAAATTTTTGGACCAGTCACAATTAGGCAGGCCAGCAATCTCACATGTATCGGCACACCGGAGACCAACTTACTCACACAGGACAGGCCCATCTACACACACTAGAAACAAGCTGTTCAAAGAGAAAAGGAAATATGTCAGTATCTAGTCTTCTAAGTGCACTTACTCAATTGAGGGCCACATCACAATCACAGACACAACTAGGTGTTGGTATAGTTGCCCCCAGAGCTATATACTTAGAATAAATACATGGCTCCGTTTGTCCCAAACCTCTGCTTCATGGTCAGATACAGTGCCTTCAGAAAGTATTCACACCAATTGTCTTTTTCCACATTTTGTTGTGTTACAGCCTGAATTTAAAATGTAATACATTTAGATTGTTTTGTTGTCCCTGGCCTACACACAATACCGTATAATGTAGGATTATGTTTTTAGACATTTTTAGAAATTAATGAAAGATGTCTTGAGTCAATAAGTATTCAACCCCTTTGTTATGGCAAGCCTAAATAAGTTCAGGAGAAACAAATGTGCTTAACAAGTGACATAAGTTGCATGGACTCACTCTGTGTGCAATGATAGGGTTTACATGATTTTTGAATGACGACCTCATCACCTCTGAACCCCACACATACAAGTACAGTTCACTTATGTCTGGAGATGTTGCTTCAATATATTCACATAGTTGCACCCCCCTCATGATGCCATCTATTTTGTGAAGTGCACCAGTCCCTACTGCAGCAAAGCACCCCCACAACATGATGCTGCCACCCCCGTGCTTCACGGTTGGGATGGTGTTCTTCGGCTTGCAAGTCTGCCCCTTTTTCCACCAAACAAAACAATGGTAATTATGGCCAAGCAGTTCTATTTCTGTTTCATCAGACCAGAGGACATTTCTCCAAAAAGTACAATCTTTGTCCCCATGTGCAGTTGCAAACCGTAGTCTAGCTTTTTTATGGCAGTTTTGGAGCAGTAGCTACTTCCTTGCTGAGCAGCCTTTCAGGTTATGTCGATATAGGACTCGTTTTACTGTGGATATAGATACTTTTGTACCGGTTTACTCCAGCATCTTCACAAGGTCCTTTGCTGTTGTTCTGGGATTGATTTGCACTTTTCGCACCAAAGTATGTTCATCTCTAGGAGACAGAACGCATCTTCTTCCTGAGCAGTATGACGGCTGCGTGGTCCCATGGTGTTTATACTTGCGTACTATTGTTTGTACAGATGGACGTGGTACCTTCAGGCATTTGGAAATTGCTACCAAGGCTGAACCAGACTTGTGGAGGTCTACAATTTTTTTTCTGAGGAATTGACTGATTTCTTTTGATTTTCCCATGATGTCAAGCAAAGAGGCACTGAGTTTGAAGGTAGGCTTTGAAATACATCCACAGGTACACCTCCAATTGAATCAAATGATGTCAATTAGCCTATCAGAAGCTTCTAAAGCCATGACATCCTTTTCTGGAATTTTCCAAGCTGTTTAAAGGCACACTCAACTTGTGCATGTATGTAAACTTCTGACCCACTGAAATTGTGATACAGTGAATTATAAATGAAATAATCTGTCTGTAAACAATTGTTGGAAAAATGACTTGTGGCATGCACAAAGTTGATGTCCTAACCGACTTGCCAGAACTATAGTTTGTTAACAAGAAATTTGTGGAGTGGTTGAAAAACAAGTTTTAATGACTCCAACCTAAGTGTATGTAAACTTCCGACTTCAACTGTATCTGTAAGGTCCCTTAGCCGAGCAGTGAATTTCAAACATAGATTCAACCACAAAGACCAGGGAAGTTTTCCAAATCTTTGCAAAGAAGGCACGTATTGGTAGATGGGTAAAAAAAAAGCAGACATGGAATATCCCTTTGAGCATGGTGAAGTTATTATTAATTCCACTTTGGATGGTGTATCAATACAGCCAGTCACTACAAAAATAAAGGCGTCCTTCCTAACTCAGGGATTTCACCATGAGGCCAAGAGTGACTTTCAAACAGTTACAGTGTTGAATGGCTGTGATAGGAGAAAATTGAGGCTGGATCAACAACATTGTAGTTACTCCACAATACGAACCTAATATTCCAAAACTTGCATCCGGTTTGCAAAAAGGCACTAAAGTAAAACTGCAAAACAAATCTCTAAAACAATACACTTTTTGTCCTGAATACAAAGTGTTATATTTGGGGCAAATCCAATGCAACACCTTACTGAGTACCACTCTCCAATTTTTCAAGCATAGTGGTGGCTGCATCATGTTATGTGTATGCTTGTAATCATTAAGGACTGGGGAGTTTTTCAGGATAAAAAAATAAATGTAATGGAATTAAGCACAGGCAAAATCCTAGAGAAAAACCTGTTTCAGTCTGCTTTCCACCAAACACTAGGAGATGAATTCACCTTTCAGCAGGACAATAATCTAAAACAAATCTTACCAAGAGTTGCTTACCAAGAGTCAGTGAATGTTAGTGGTTGAGTTACAGTTTTGACTTAAATCTACTTGAAAATCTATGGCAAGACCTAAAAATGGTTGTCTAGCAATGATCAACAACCAATTTGACAGAGCTTGAATAATTTTTTAAAGAAACATGCTGTAATCGCTTCCAAATGTGCATTGACTCAGGGGTGTGAATACTTATGTAAATGAGATATTTCTGTATTCCATTTTCAAGAATTAAAAAAAAAAAATATCTAAAACATGTTTTCACTTTGTCATTATGGGTTTTGTGTGTAGATGGGTGAGAAAATAATTCAAGGGGTAGGAATACCTTCTGAAGTCATTGTGTTTTATCCTTCGAATTTGGAGTTGGCGGGTCTGCACCCAGATCTGTTGCTTGGACAAGTTTAATTGGAAGGTAGCATAGCGGTTAACAGAGTTGGGCCAGTAACCGAAGGTCGCTAGTTTGAATCCTCGAGCCAACTAGGTGACAAATCTGTCATTGTGCCCCTAAGAAAGACATTTAAACCTAATTGCTCCTTTATGTCGCTCTGGATAAGAGCGTCTGATAAATAACACATTTTAACGTGAATGCCAATAATTAGATGTTATCTTTATATGAGTTGAGGGGTGCATCATCATGATCATCAATATTATGCCTGGGTGACGTGAAGCACAGTAGCCAAGCCTCTGATCAGCTGATATTTCGTTGAGCGCTGTGTGTGGAACAGCGTTGAAAACTGGGAGCCGGGAACGGGAGACTAGTAGCTAGCTACAACAATAGTAAGAAATGTTTGGTGACAGTATTACTTGTTCAATACCAGCATTGTTTCCAATATATATATTCCCCCTATAGCTAGTAAAGCAAACGTTACGGATGATTCAGTAACATTCACCGCACAGTAGCTCGCTATAACGTTATCCGGTTACCGTAGCTAGGTTTAACTTGCTATGCTAGCTATGATTTAAGATTAGTTAGATTTCTGCCAAGAGAGGTCAAATAGCCAAATAACCTGAGTGTCAGTCGAGTAAGAACGTTAGCTAGTAATTTTGTACTTTTAATATAACATTGTTGTTTTTGCTGAACAACGTTAGCCAGCAAGTTTGAGGTCCAACAAGTGCTTCGCCTGCGTCCTGGCTAACTAGCTAGCTTGCTAGTAATGTTTGTTAGTTAGCTAAATTAGCCAGTTAGCCAGCGGTACAATTAATTGTCAGTTCATATCGTCGATATACGGTGACAATTAACTGTACCGATGGCTACCGAATTTTATAGCGAACTGCTTTGTTCTTATGTAACGTTAACTAACGTTAGTTAACGAGTAGCAACTGTCAAAACACACGAACACTAACGTTAGATCAGACTCACTGCCTGACTCGAGCTGTCAAGGATGCAGACAAAAACTGGTCATGCAGATATGCTAAGCAAGCAGTGACCCTACTAAAGAGACCCTCTTTCATGGACTTCAATTATATAGTTTGCTAAATGTATCCCCACTAGTTGTTCAACCGTTGTAGTTAGTGTTGATATTGACGACGTAATCCTGTTTGACTGGCAAATCACATGATACGGTTTAATCCACAGCTAGCTAGCTAAACCTGTTATGGCACTCGAGGCATTTGCACTTCAAGAACATATGAATGAATGTGAGTTTAATTTACTTTTAATGAGTATAGTGTGCACCTGTTGTCTGTCCTGAGTCATTTTGCACCCTAGACTGAGAAACTCAAAGGCTTGGCTCGAAAATCTGTCATTGATTGTACAAAATGAGATAGGGGGCCTATTGTGAGATTAAACTAAATGAGGATCGTACTGTCACATATGATGGTACTTTTACATGTATTATGGTTCTTGAAAAGTGGCTCCCCAGTTTCATGATAAAATAATGACTAATGAGCCAAACTGAATTCCTGTAAAGATTATGGGTGCTAGATGTTAGATTTTTTTCTGACGCATGCCTGCTCCTCGCTTAAGTATAAACCATCACTAATACAGAATGTTTATTACTGCTGTACAATTAGGGTCATCCTTACAACACACATTTAGAAGAGGGTGCAGGTCTATGCAAAATCTTTTTCTCTGAAATTACACTTCAAATCAAAAAGTTAAGGCTATTGTATTGTACAAGGGAACTCCTTTGGCAATGTAGGCCTATGTATTCTCAGAGTTAGCTGTCTTTCTGAAAACATTGGAGGCTCATTCCTTCTGGTGGAACTCAGCTTCTCCTGTTTACTGTGCAGGTGATGTTTTCAATCTTTTTGACCCTAGCTAGATATCCAGGAGGATCCAATTGATCACTGAGCAGGTGCACCACACTACGCCATCATGGGGGAACTCTTCAGAAGTGAGGAGATGACTCTGGCCCAGCTCTACCTCCAATCAGAGTCTGCCTACTGCTGTGTCAGCGAATTGGGAGAGATTGGAATGGTGCAATTCCGTGATGTGAGTCGTCCAGGCTTCTCTTTTTCCATTCCTCATTGTGATGCTCTAGAGCTAGACTATGCTTATTATCTCTCCTTTCTTATTTTGAGTGCTATTCTGTCTGTCAATCCATCTTCAGGCTATATAGGTCTAGAGCAGTGTAATGTATGGCTGTTAACAAAGGACAAACTCAGGAAGGATGTAGATGAATATGGTAGTCTGTTGTAGTAATATCGAATCATTCAGATGGTTGTGAAAGCACATACCTTGGCGTCTGCAGCATTTTATCATGTGCCCGTAGCTGACCCTTTAGGCTGAGCATGGGAAAGCTCACACATGACATCCCTCCTGGATCATATGGTGTGGGGGAAAACTAAGGCAGTGTTTCCCATATTCATTTAGCAGCAGCGGGCCGCCGCTGCTAAATCGTTGCCGCCACTCCCCCAAAAATATTATAGATTTTTGGGATGAGACAATGTTTTAATTTAAACATAAATGACTAAAACATGAAGAATTATGTAGGAAATATAATGGATCTAAACATTTTTTTTATAAGATCATATTTGAGAACTAACAATCACCAAAATAAGTGACAGTTGGAGAATTTCTAAGAGAAAAAGGGGGAAAAAGCCATGGTACCCCATTAATTTTAATTTTTGTATCACTCAGATAGCATAAGAACATTGCAAAATGTGTAGAATTGCAGGAAAACTTGTCTCTGTAGCCAAGAGGGCCTCAAATGTTCTGTTGGAGATGGCGCTACTGACCACGTCCACACTCACCACCTAAGCCCCATTTTGTTCCAGGAAAAACCCTGGAGTTAGTGTACAAAACATTAGGAACACCTTCCTAATATTGAGTTGTAGCCCATTTTCCCCTCTGAACAGCCTCAATTCGTTGGGGCATGGACTCTACAAGGTGTCAAGCGTTCCACAGGGATGCTGAGCAATGTTGAATCCAATGCGTCCCACAGTTGTGTGACGTTGGCTCGATGTCCTTTGGGTGGTGGACCAGTCTTGATACACACGGGAAATTGTTGAGCGTGAAACACACTCTGCAGCGTTGCAGTTCTTGACACTAAAACAGGTGCAGCTGGCGCTTACTACCATACCCCATTCAAAGGCACTTAAATCTTTTGTCTTGCCAATTCAACCTTTGAATTGCACACATACATAGTCAATTGTCCCTACTTTAGCCTGTCTCCTCCACTTCATCTCTACACTGATTGATGTGTGTTTAACAGGTGGCATCAATAAGGGATCATAGCATTCACCTGGTCAGTGTCATGGAAAGAGCAGGTGATCCTAATGTTTTGTACACTCAGTGTATATTTGTAGCATTTGACTCATTGAGTCCTAGGTGTTTTTCAATTAGGTAAATACAGATGGGCAATGCCATGTTTCAGCCAATGTATTTGAAGCTGCTATGCTGCGTCAGTTAGGCTATAGTGCTTTTAAAGGGAAATTATATTTTAGATGGTGTCAACATAATTGAACTTTAATGCATTTTGCCGTAAAATGTCCTTTTAAAAAAAAGTCACCAGAAGTGAATTTCTCAGTCGTTCTCCCCCAAAAAACTCACGGGTGTGCATGCCCCCAGACTGCCCCAGCATAAGGACATTCTCCCCATCCCCCACACCAACGTTGCCACATGTTCTGAAAGAAATCCTAGGGGAAACACTGAAAGGGACCAGCTGTTGTACCCAGTATGTTGTTATTATACCCTTTATTTGGTTGTATTACCTCTCATTCATAAGATCAAATGATAGTGCGGCTACTTGTTAGCTGTTTTCAGAAGATATTAGCAATGCTGTTTTCGCTCTGAGGTTTCCTGGATAAGTTATTGCATTTTTATAGAAGTAGCCTAAGCTACAGTTTCTTTGAATGCATCTTAGTGTTACAACACAATGTTTGTCTCTAGTTGTATATGACAGATAATGGCAAATGGATTGAAGGCATTTTTATCCCTGCGATGGCAAAAGGTTTTGAATAGTTTGTATGTTTGCATTACAGTTGAACCCAGACGTGAACGTGTTTCAGCGCAAGTTTGTCAATGAAGTGCGTCGATGTGAGGAGATGGACCGCAAGCTTCGTGAGTGAGCTCAAGTGTTTAACCCATTGCTTCACTCATTATACTCCCCCATATTTACAACAGTATCACTGCTATTAGTTATCCCCACTCAGACCCAGTCACCTCGCTCTCTCACAGGTTTTGTGGAGAAGGAGATCAAGAAAGCCAACATTCCAATGGTGGATACAGGAGAGAACCCAGAGGTCCCCCTCCCTAGGGACATGATTGACCTGGAGGTAACTTCTCTCCGTTCTCGCTAAGAATCCACTCTGGTTACAAAGTGCTCAACTCACCATGTCCCCAGCTCACTAACTCCCCCATCACCCTCTGTCTCTATAGGCCACTTTTGAGAAGCTGGAGAATGAGCTGAAGGAGATCAACACCAACCAGGAGGCCCTGAAGAAGAACTTCCTAGAATTGACGGAGCTCAAGCATATCCTGCGCCGCACCCAGCAATTCTTCGACGAGGTCAACTCCACTGTACACAAACCAATTCACTATATATTCACAGCGTTTCTGTGCCTGCCTTACTGAATAGGCCCCTTGCGGACTTCATAGTGAATCATAGGATTATGTTAACTTAGTATGGGTCAGATGTCTGCATCCTTTGTACAGTATATGGTAGCATAAGGCTTGTGTGTTTATAACGGTTTGGTAATTACATCCCCAACCCCAGACCAGTTATTCAAGTTTAAAGATGCACCTAGGTTACATAGCAGAGTAATACGCCATACACAGATAGTCATTCACATATGACAGAGACGAGACTACCCACTGTCTGTACTTTTGACCTGCATCAACTCTACTCCACTGAGTTTGCAAGCAAAGCTACTTGAACTTAGAATGTTATCACCTATTTTACAAGCTCTTATGAGGTTGCATGGGGGTAAATCATTCAGCTGAATGTGTAGCCTTTTTTGCCAATAATTTACTGTTCATATAAACCCTAGCTAGCTGTTTCCTATGTTTTATGAAGAGCCTGGCCTGTGTTCAATATCATGCTCCTGCCCACTGAACTGTCAAACCTTCCCAGGGTGCAAATAGTTCCCCAACAAAGCAAGCCAGTTGTTCCTGAAAACAGGGATGCATTTCTAATGCTCTTTTATCATATGTCTAATTGGCTGAAAATATCTTGGTCTAAATGTAATGGTTGTCATTCTCTCCACCCCGCTGCAGATGGAGGACCCCAACCTGCTGGAGGAGTCGTCGACCCTGATGGATCCGGCTGAAGCAGGGACCCGTCCTCCTCTCAGACTGGGGTGAGTCCTTGGTCCACTCTATTAAGGATGCATTAGCCATCTCCTCAAGACTTAAAGGTCAATGAAAAGACTGTCATTACATTACTTCCTAGAGGTTGAGTCAGTCAGTGTAACACCTAAATGGTTTGGCCCACACAAGCTCAGGCTGTCAGATTAGTTGGGCCACTAAGGTCACTTGACGGAGTGTGTACGGCGGTGCTCTGTGTCTCTCTGCGTACTCCGTCCCTAAGCTGACAGCCCACATGCCCTGTCCGTATCGGTGGACAATTGTTTCCTAATGACTTTTAATGGTTGATAAGAGGCCAGTACTTCTACTACTACAGGTGCTACCACTCTAGCCTGTTGCCTGGCAGTAAGATGTAGCTCTGTTTATCAGGGTTCTGATACGTGGACACATGCATTCTAGAAGAGGGGGACGGCAAAGTTTGTCATCTATTTGCAGACAGAGGCAAAGAAAATAATTTGATTAAATGTCATAAAGTGTAAGCAAATCGGGGACAATTTCAACAGAAAATGGGGTGAAAAAAGAATTCTCAGAAAACCGTAACTAAAATGGCTCAATACTGTGGTTGTGGCAAAGTTTAGCGCTAATTTTTTAATGGATTGCTTGGTACGGATGCAGTGCCCCAAGGCCCTAGGGCTTCCCATCTGATGTCTGTTTGATGCTCCTCCATGGCTCCCATGCCCTCAGCTTCCATTCCTATATCCACCACTATCCAGAGAGGATGTTTTCATCAGTAGTGCTCCCATCACCAGTGTGAACAAACAAAATCAATGACCTGTGTCCTTATGTGCCCAGGTTTAATTCTGTAATGCCATTGCATTAGGGACTGATCTTGGATCAGCTCCAACTTGAGCTGCCATTTAGGGACTTGACTCATTGCAAATATCAAACACCTTATTTTGAGATGAGATGCATTTTGTAGCTATTCTACTATAAATGCTGATCCATGCCTTATTGTCCTCCCGTAGGTTTGTTGCTGGGGTGATCAGCAGGGAGCGCATCCCTACGTTTGAGAGGATGCTGTGGAGGGTTTGCCGTGGTAACGTGTTCCTGAGGCAGGCAGACATTGAAGACTCACTGGAGGACCCTGCCACGGTCAGTAACTGTTCACTGATACTAGTATAATAATCTGGAGGGCTTAGGGGAACAAAAACTGTGCAGGATTTTGTGACTTATTCAGTGGTATACTGTTGTACCATGACCGCTTGGTGACATTGTGATTGTCATATGAGTGCCATTGATCTCCTTATTCATGCTCTCACCCATACTCTTTATGATAGTGATATTTCTGCTCTATAAGGCAATGTTTAGTCTCCTCTTCACTTAACTCCTGTTGATATGTTTCCCCTACAGGGTGACCAGGTCTATAAGTCTGTCTTCATCATATTCTTCCAAGGAGATCAGCTGAAGACTCGGGTTAAGAAGATATGTGAAGGGTAAGGGTCTATGATTGGTTGAGAAATTCAAGAAACGCTAACTAATCTAGACAGAGGAATGTTATAATTGGTTTTCTGTTTCGCTCCAGGCACTCTGGGTTGATCAACCCCTCTCTCCTTCACCTCTCAGGTTCCGAGCGTCACTGTACCCCTGTCCAGAGACCCCCCAGGAGAGGAAGGAGATGGCTGCAGGGGTGGCCACCCGTATCGATGACCTGCAGATGGTACGACCTGCCTGGCCTATTGTAACACAGACAGGGAGTCCACACAGTCAGCTAGCCAGCCAAAACTAACACATATTTACATCATGTCTTGTTACATAAATTAAATCTAACAGATCCTTACATTTTCAAGTGAATTAGTCCCTCAATATTTCATCTGTTTTCATTGTGAACTTGATCTGGGCTCAATCATGGCTTCTGATCAGTGTTCTGTTTTGCCTGTAACTGTATACTCAGCTGCCAGAGGCTGTGGTGGAGGGGAGTGGTAGGTAACTACATGAGGCATGTGGCTAACTCAAAGGTGTTTTTAGTCATTAGTTTGAGGAAAGAAACCTTCTTTCTATTTTTCAACATGACATGAGTCATCTTTTGATGTGCTTTTTGGATAGACCTTTATTTAACTTTCTGCTAACGTTAGACTTTTGCGTAGTCAGGATTCTTGCTCTGCGTCTTGCTGCTTCAATGTCTGCGGAAGTTTCAGTTCCTCTTTCTGCCATTTCCTCTGTATTGAGCCATCAAGCCCTCAGCCAAATTATGATGAGTGGAGGGAAAGACTGATACCAGATTAGTTCCCCCAGCAGTGTTGCAGTAATAGATATTTTATCTATCACACAAAACCACAGAGGATATGTTTGTTGATCACATTAGGGAGGCCTTCAAATTGAGTTAACTTCTGTCTGTTTGCAGTGTTCATATCTCAAATGTTCTGGCTTCAGTGTTTGACTCACTCAACCTCTTTGGCGGTAGTGGGCGTCGGCATCAAAGGGCTGGGTGGAGCTGGGTGTGAAAAAGCTACAGGGAGAGGTCAGAAACGGTTGTCACTCGTGCCGTGCCAGGCCCATGAGGTGGCTGAACTGGATCTGCCTCTGGCCTGCCTTTGGAAGAGCACCTCTAAACCTGGCACAGTGACTCACCGCTCTAAAACGGGGCAAAAACAGGCACGGGACTGGGAGTGAAGGCCAATCCCAACACAAACACCACCTCTTTGGTATTATAATCCAGTGTCTAACACCCTGTCTCCTTGTGCCAACTGTGTCTGGTGACCCAGGAACAATGCCTGTCTCAGTGTTTTCTGTTTTTTTGCAGCTGTTGAGCAACATGTGAGCTTGTGGTCTTTAGAAGTCCAGCCCACACAGACAGAACTTCAGTTTAGCCCTCCATGGAACAGCAGCAGTGTATGGTGCAACACAATCCCTATACGAAGAGAAACTCAATACTCCCTCTGGGAATACCCAGTTCTGCTCCAAAGCCCTACGTAGTCTGGTGGCGCAGACGGTTTGCACTTGGATGGACAGGAGGCATCCTTTCCTTGTTTGGCTAGGAAGAACCCTCACTCGCCTTGCATATGGGAAACCAGCTGATCATCAGGGTGGTTTACACCGAGTTCAGCCAATTAGCCACCCACACCACCCACACTCACATAGTGACCACATTTACTACTCACATTCTCAGGAATGGGCTAAGCTTGAAGTAAAAAATTTTTTTTTTTTAAATCACTCACAATGCACTTCTCTCTGATAGACAGACGCCCAGTGGTGTGTGTTTTTCAGTGGTGTGTGTTGAGAATCTCTGTGGTTCAGGATTAGTTACAGACCCCAGTGTGGACAGAGCGTGAGAGACTCTGCATTACGTTTGGCAGGCCCCCTGTCTGCCAGAAATGTTAACATCCTCTCATTGCCAGTAAGTGCCTGGGAATGCTTGCCTCGCTGTTTGAGGGTCCACTGTTATGCCCGTCGCTACGGGGGCGGGTTGGTCGTCGACAAGAGAGAAGGGCGAGGGTGGAGGGGAAATGCCAGGCCCGCTAGTTTGGGAGTGAACAGTGTGTGTTTGTGGGCGTGAGAGGGTTTCGACAACGTGGGCGAGAGTGGGTGTAGGGTAGCGGCATGTTAGCAATCCGCTGATCATAAGACATTAACTTGATATGAGTCAGTGCTGCATACCTGAGAACGCCTCCGCCGGCTCTTACGGGAAACCCTGCTACACTGGGTCTGATATAACCCCTTATCAAACTTGATCACATAGTGCACACTGTCCAGCAAAGCCTTCTATTAATGTGAACCACCTCCACAAATAAGAAGCGGAACATGATTCATTGCAACAGCACTTGCTGTTCTGGGCATGTAGGGAAGGCACACTATGTAGACCAATGCCACTCCCCACACAATTCTAGCTTTGAGTGGAAACTACTAGAGGATTGTCATGATTCCACAGTCTCCGACCCTGGCCTACATCTAGGCCTGCATCTGTTTTCCAGTTGAGGTCAGTTTAGTTAGGCGCATACCTTTTTTTGTTTAAATGCTGAGTGCGAATGTGTTAATTGAGAACTGAATGCAAACTTGAACAGTCGGTAGACTATCTAGGACAGAGCACCTGAGCTAGTTACACAGCTGGATATGTTCTGACCACAGCCACACAAGGTTTCAACTACAGTAGCATCCTAGTCGCATCTTGTCTTCATATCTCAAACCCTGATCTCCCTCCCCGCTACAGGTGCTGAACCAGACGGAGGACCACAGACAGCGGGTCCTGCAAGCTGCAGCCAAGACCGTCAGGGTGTGGTTCATCAAGGTGAGGAAGATGAAGGCAGTCTACCACACCCTGAACCTGTGCAACATCGATGTCACCCAGAAGTGTCTGATCGCCGAGGTGTGGTGCCCCGTGTCAGACATGGACTCAATCCAGTTCGCCCTGCGGAGAGGCACGGTGAGTTGAGAGGACACCCGTCTCGACTAGAGGCATGGGGGAGGTACAGGAAGTTTTAAGTTGCGTCCCAAATAGCACCCTATTACCTTTTTAGAGTCCATAGGGCTCTGGTTGAAAATAGTGGGAATGGGTTAATTCCATATCTATTTAATGGGACATTTCTATTATACTGTTTAGGTCAAGTTCATTTGATGGAGAACACCGTAGCTTTAAGAAATTACGAACCAGCGAGCCTCATAGTCACCAGTTAACCCAGCTTTGAGGCCATTATGCCTGGACTCTGCTAGGCCATTAAGTCGTAACAGATCCAGACTGAGAGACAGTGCTAACAGGACATGGAGAGGCACTGCGTGAGTGCTGGGTATTTGAGGATTTTACACCCATCATGAGGCTAGATTCCAGCGGTATCAGGATGTCATGCTGTCTGTCCTCTTCTGTAGTCCTGTCCTCTTCTGTAGTCCTGTTCTGTTGCCCTGTTCATGCCAGTAAGGGTTTAACCCTGTCATGCACAGCATTGTCTCCATGCAGCATTTATCCCACCAGGCTTTTTTTTTTACTCCATGTGCCTCGTTGAGAAACACAGGGACATACTGCCCTCAATATACACACAATGATTCTGCTTCTACCTCAGCCATCGAACCATCCCTTGGACAAGCTGTTGTCTTTCACACACAGCAGGTGTGGGAGATCAGATGATACATGTAGTATGATAGATTCATCTCCAAACCAGCTGTGGAAATGAACCTGTCATATTAATCTGATTTATTGAAGACGTTGTTGCAGAGCTTTTAGTGATGGCGGTATGGAAGGTCCCAGTGCCCAGTCTACAGACTAATGGGGAAAGCAGGAGTATTCCTCTCATTCCTGAGTGCTGAGGAGATCCCAGGCCAGCTGACAGTCAAACTCTGGCTGGAACAATGCAACATCCCTTTGTTAGACACATTCATGGGAGATTGAGCTAGTAGGGCAACTCCTGATGTTCTCAATGCTTTGTAGGGCTGAATACCTCAACTCCCTGTAGAGGTTAACAGAGCTCTATTGTTGTGTCCTCCTGACCATTCTCTGAGTGTGTTTCTCTGACCGTCTTTCTGTCTTGGTCTCCAGGAGAAGAGTGGTTCCACCGTCCCCTCCATCCTCAACAGGATGCAGACTAAGCAGACCCCGCCCACCTTCAACAAGACCAACAAGTTCACCTCGGGCTTCCAGAACATCGTAGACGCCTACGGTATCGGCAACTACCGCGAGATGAACCCAGGTAACCACATCTGACACGATCAACCTCCTCTCTCTCTCTCGCTATCCTTTATTCCCCTTTTATCATTCAACTACCTATTGTTCAAATGATAGGCATTGTTGTTTCATGTACCTCACTAGGCAGCAGACTTTATTTTATTTTATAGGGATCTCATAAATCTCATAATTTCTATGTATCCAGCTGGCTAGATCACTGTGCCAAAGCAGGTGATAAATGTTCACCCCCGGTGCCAAGTCTATTTCCCCCATTATCACCCCATCACTGTCGATCATGCTGTGTTGTGTATCACTGGTACGTGTGTCGGTGTGAGCTTGGGTTGGTTCACTCTCCCATTCCACAATGTGTACGCTCATGATTCCCTCCCTCCCTGTCCCCAGCCCCATACACCATCATCACCTTCCCCTTCCTATTCGCTGTCATGTTTGGGGACCTGGGCCACGGGGTGCTCATGACCTGCGCTGCCCTCTACCTGGTCCTGAGAGAGAGCCGCCTGGTCGCCCAGAAGAACGACAACGAGGTAGGGAGATCACTACCCCTGCCATCAGCCCATCAGCTCCATCCCTCACCCCTTATCCAGCCTCTAGCTCCATTACTGGGAACTAAACAGGGCTTGGTTACCTCTCTGCTTTAGACAGATTCTATGGCCCTAACACTGTAGTGGCATCATGATGGCCAGTTTAACTTTCAAGTTGATGCTTTTTGAGTGTGAATAAATAACCAAATCCTCTATGGCTAAAACAAAATGTAACTGAGACCAGATTCTAACAGTGTAAAGTATCACTTTTGGTCTCTGCGGATGTTCGGCGTGGTGCGCATTCAGCAGGATGCAATATTTTGGAACATTCTGATAAAAATATTCTATGTAGAACAAACATGCCTCTGACATGTAGAATAAGGAATCACTTCGGCTCTATTTATGTTTTTTCAGTCTGCAACGTTCTACAGTGTTTTGCAACAGAACGTGGCCATAGTTTGATTCTAACAGTGTAACGTGTCACTTCCTGTCTGCGGGTATAGATGTTCAACATGGTGTTAGATTCAAACAGTATCACTTCCTGTCTGTGTAGATGTTCAGCATGGTGTTTGCTGGGCGCTACATCATCCTACTGATGGGCATCTTCTCGATCTACACCGGCATCATCTACAACGACTGCTTCTCCAAGTCCCTCAACCTGTTTGGCTCTGGCTGGAGCGTCAGGCCCATGTTCGACCTCCGCGCTAACAACCTCACCTGGTCGTAAGTATCCCTCTCTATCGGTCTCGTACTGTCTGTGGATTAGATTAGTTTATCTCCTGTACCTTGTTGGCAGTGCCCTCTGTGAAGTGATGATTCATGCCATGTTTGATGTTCTCAGGTTTCAGACACTTGATGAAAACAAGGTTTTACAGTTGGACCCTGCAGTAAGAGGAGTCTTCAATGGACCTTACCCCATTGGCATTGACCCAGTGAGTACTCCGTCTCTGTGACAACAAGCTGAAATCCCCTTACAATAAAGATGGAATGTGAGCTAAATAGGTGTTATTTTGATAAATGTAATATGTTACATTTCTATCATCCTGATTTCATTGTCTTATAACTGTTTGACTGTGTTCTTCAGATCTGGAACATCGCCACCAACAAGCTGACCTTCCTCAACTCCTTCAAGATGAAGATGTCAGTGATCCTGGGGGTCATCCACATGCTGTTTGGAGTGTCTCTCAGTCTCTTCAACCACATGTGAGTCACGCTTAGAAGCTACAGTCCTTGTATATAGAGCACTGTCTGAATTTGAAAGGGTTTATATTTCCCCATCCTTATCCCTCTGCTGTCTACCAAAACAAGTGGTGGGGCGCTTTTTTATTTTTGACTTATTTTTTTTATCCCAAACTAACTTTTTAAGGAACCATGACAGTTTGTTTCCTGTCTACATGACTATTTCCTGTCTACATGACTATTTTATCTGTCTTGTTGTTTTCTGAAGGTATTTCAAGAAACCCCTGAACATCTACCTGGGCTTCATCCCAGAGATTGTGTTCATGGCCAGTCTGTTTGGCTACCTGGTCATCCTGGTCTTCTATAAGTGGTTGGCCTATGACGCTCACACCTCCAGAAATGCTCCCAGTCTTCTCATCGCCTTCATCAACATGTTCCTGTTCAACTATAACGACCCCACCAACCAACCCCTCTACAGAGGACAGGTGATCATTCCATCCATCCTTTCATCTGTCAATCTGTCCTTTTAAAATGGCTCGCTCAATTTATTTTTTTATGGTGGGATAATGTGTGACGCCCCATACGCATCTAACATCCTTCGGTCTCTCGTCCTTCCCCTCCACAGATGGTTATTCAGACGCTGCTGGTGTTGATAGCCCTGGCGTGTGTTCCCTGTATGTTGATAGTGAAAACCCTGGTTCTGCGGCGACAGTACCTCTGGAAGAAGAACTTGGTACTGTAGTAACATCTGCCCTCCCACACACACTTGTTCCATTGGGATCTGGAGTGTAGAGTTTGTGACCCTGTCGTCCTCTTGTCTGTTCCTCCAGGGCACACAGAACTTTGGAGGGATCCGGGTGGGAAACGGCCCCACGGAGGACCAGGCTGAGATCATCCAGCATGACCAGCTCTCCCAGCACTCGGAGGACGACGAGCATGAGGTGAGAAACCAGGATGCCCCCTAGCCTCCACTCTGTTGGCCTAGCACATATATGAAGTATGTGACCATAGTAGTCTATTATAATGCTGGCCCAATAGCGGACTCCATTAGATACTGCTGTAGGCAATATGATCCAGACCGAGCCCAGATGGAATAACCTTGAGTAATGAAGTCATCAGCCACATATAGAAACCCAACCCATTTACTTTACATTACCAGAGCTCTCATATTCCCTGCTTCACCAACAGCAGCATAGAATATGTATTCATTATAGAAGTGGCATCTGGCAGGAGCAAATGAAACGGACCACAAAGCTACTCCAGCACCTCTTATTACTCAACGTGCAATATTGTAATACCTACAAAAATGTAGTTTAATTTTTAGACAGTATTCAGTCACACTGAATCAAGTCTGTGGGATTGTTCTGTGTTCTCTCCCTCACCTTTTCAGGAGTTTCTGATAAACATATGAAACGATACAACAGGCTCCTGTGAACTTCAAACCAGACAAGCTGTCAGTTTGTTTCTGTAGCTCTCAGGAAGCAGTTATGGCTGTTTACAAACTGTTTGCTCTTTTATGGTTCCAGGACCCAGGATTTATAGAGCAGCTTTCAAAGCGCCTCACACAGATTCCTCTCCTATCATTGTTGACTTTGAAGTGGAGAGGAATTTCATTTGATTGGAGGTTACTTTTTTTAGCAATGTTAGTCTACAGTACATGCCACTATAAACTCTATGGCCGTGGACTAGAAGCGATCTCTACGTGATTCAGTGGACGGGGCTGTGCTGGAACAAATCTTTTAATTCTAATATGTTGTATTCATTTCCAAGACGTTTTAGAGCCATGTTACATCGCATGTTGATAATGTGAGCTCTGGCTCATTAACAAAAGGCTGAATGAATTGCAGTGGTTGCATGTATCTCCATACAATCCGTTTCAAGCCATTTATTAATTGCATTGTGTATTTCCAGTTCACTGACCAGACAGCGTTTGTGTTTAGAGTTGTGCAGCTCCTCCCTCTGGCCAGCAGGTGTTCAGGCAGGCAGGGTGCTAAGTAACTAACACAGTAACTATAGCATTTCTGTTTTAACATGGAGGAACTCAGTTTAACAGGCCACCTTTAATGAATTCCTGCCTATAAACTGCTCGGGTCATCTGGTCAAGTATCCAAATTACGCTAACTGTGTTAATCCTAAACGACAGAGCTTAATTCATTAATTTGTGCTAAATTGGGAAATACCGTCTTTTGTCTGCGATATGGTAAATGGCTATACTACCGTTAACTAGGCTAAAGCTTTAGTTAGCCTTTTTTCTAACCAGCCTTCCTGAATGGTTGAGCAGGGTGTAACCCAAACAGCCCAGTCCCACCTGCTGTCACTGTCAGAAGTGGGTCACCAACCCCATTGGTCATTACATTCCCCATCAATGTCTCCCCTAGCAACCACAGAAACACACACAACAACAATATGCCAAAGACCAAAGGCCTATAGATATATCTGGAAATGTCACAGTACTAGGCATGCACAAATGCATGCTTTTGGAGGAATTGTTATGCATCAGCTAGATACCAGTGCCATAATGTTTTTATGCAGCCACTTAAGAAACTTTGTCAGTAGTTTTGATCCAGTGCCTGTGATGACTGCAACACCTAATTACCTTCTGTATATTATACATCTTCCTATGTTTAATGTCATTGTTTTCTCTTGTTTCTCTCATCACTGTGTTCTGTTGTCCTGTCACCTGTCACTAACAAACCTAACTCGTTGTCAATTGCTTTCAAGGCCACCGAGGAGGAAGTGGTAAGCCAAGCACTCCCCCCCCATCCCCTTACCCAAAGCGCATGTCTTGCTAGTCTCTCTATGCCTCTGCTTGTGTGTGATCGTGTGTATCTCTGTCTTACATGTGTGTGTTCTGTCCCCTGAGGCTGTTGACTGTGTGTGTGTGTGGTCTGAGATTTTGCTGTCTCTGGGTGTTCAAGGGATTCTTCAAGGGATTCTTCTAACGCGCAACCACACCCTTAGACTAGTAGTGCTTCCTGTCTGCCCCGATCATGAGGTGGTACTACCATTACTAGCATGGCATATCCTGCAGAGCTCCTCATTTGTCTGGTTCATGGGTTGTAAGGAAGGAGCTTCTTGGGAGACCTCTGCTACAGAGGTCTGACTAGTGGGTCAGGCTGCTGTTTCTGGAGCTGTTTTAATCTGGTGAATGTCTTCCTCAATGTGGTACCATTTAGCCATGAACTTTACTGTCGTTAGAGATTGCCCCGGACCTCATTTGGACCGGTCTCCCGGGCCCTGTACTGTTGTGTCCTTGTCACCTAGCGGTTCATACTGGGTGTGTGTTCTCTCTCTCCCTCCTCCAGTTTAACTTTGGGGACGTGGCTGTGCACCAGGCCATCCACACCATAGAATACTGTCTGGGCTGCATCTCCAACACAGCTTCCTACCTACGCCTATGGGCCCTCAGCCTGGCCCACGCACGTGAGAACATAAATCTCTCTCTCTCTCATGTTCTCTCGCTGCGTCTCACTTTTTGGTTTCTCTTTGAAAGGGTACAGAAAAACAGTTGATTTCCTTCTCTTCCTCTGTGATCCAACAGAGCTGTCAGAGGTTCTGTGGACCATGGTGATGCACCTTGGCCTGTCCTCCAGGAGCTTTGGGGGTTTCGTTGCCCTGTCCATCATCTTCGGGGCCTTCGCCGTGCTCACTGTCTGCATCCTGCTCATCATGGAGGGCCTGTCTGCCTTCCTGCACGCACTGCGTCTGCATTGGTGAGAGACACACTGATCTCTTGCACATAGACAACATGTTTGTTCAGTCTGAGGAGTCTCAAACTAAGGTCTCTAGAACCTTCCCTGCACTTAACAGCTACTGTAAGCTGTGGAGGGCTCCATCTTCTGCTAGTCTGGAGTCCTCATTGACTTGGGTCAAATCACATTTTATTGATCCCATATACATGGTTAGCAGATGTTATTGTGAGTGTAGTGAAATGCTTCTGCTTCTAGATCTGACAGTCTAGCAGTATCTAACAGGTAATATCTAACGATTCCACAACAACACCTAATACACACAATCTAGTAAAGGAATGGGATGAGAATATATAAAATATATGGATGATCGGTGACAGAGCGGCTAAGATGCAGTAGATAGAATAGTGTAGTATACAGTATATACATATGAGATGTAATGCAAGATATGTAAATGTTCTTAGTGGCATTATTAAAGTGACTAGTGCTCCAGTTATTAAAGTGGCCAATGATATCAAGTCTGTAGGTAGGCAGCTGCCTCTCTGTGCTAGTGATGGCTGTTTAACAATCTGATGCCCTTGAGATAGAAGCTGTTTTTCAGTCTCTCGGTCCCAGTTTTGATGCACCTGTACTGACCTCTCCTTCTGGATGGTAGTGGTGTGAACAGTTGTTGTCCTTGATGATCTTTATTGCCTTCCTGTGACATCGGGTGCTGTTGGTGGGCAGGTAGGTTGCCCCCGGTGACGCATTGTGCAGACCGCACCACCCTCTGGAGAGCCCTGCGGTTGTGGGCGGTGCAGTTGCCGTACCAGGCAGTGATATAGCCCGACAGGATGCTCTCGAAAAAAAAGTTGGTGAGGGTTTTCGGTGACAAACTACTTTTTTCCCCCCAGCCTCCTGAGGTTGAAGAGGTGCTGTTGCTCCTTCTTCACCTGCATAAGAGGACCATTTCAGTTTGTCTGTGATGTGTACACCGAGGAGCTTAACCTTCCTTCTCCACTGCTGTCGCGTTGATGTGGATATGGGGGTGCTCCCTCTGCTGTTTCCTGAAGTCCACGATCATCTCTTTTGTTTTGCTGACATTGAGTGAGAGGTTATTTTCCTGACACCACACTCCGAGGGCTTTCACCTCCTCCCTGTAGGCTGTCTCGTCGTTTTTGGTTATCAAACCTACCACTGTTGTGTCATCTGCAAACTTGATGATTGACTTGGAGGTGTGCCTGGCCATGCAGTCGTGGGTGAACAGGGAGTACATGAGAGGGCTGAGAACACACCCTTGTGGGGCCCCAGTGTTGAGGATCACGAAGTGGAGATGTTGTTTTCTACCTTCACCACCTAGGGGTGGCCCGTCAGGAAGTCCAGGACCCAGTTGCACAGGGTTGACGAGTTTGGAGGGTACTATGGTGTTAAATGCTGTAGTCAATGAGCAGCATTCTTACATAGGTATTCCTCTTGTCAAGATGGGATAGGGCAGTTGGATGGCGATTGCATCGTCTGTGGACCTAATGGGGCGGTAAGCAAATTGAAGTGGTTCTAGGGTGACAGGTAGGGTAGAAGAGATATGATCCTTGACTTGTATCTCAAAGCACTTCATGATGACAGAAGTGAATTGCTATGGTGTGATAGTCATTTAGTTAAGTCACCTTTGCTTTCTTGGGAACAGGAACAATGGTGGCCATCTTGAACTGGGGGACAGCAGACTGGGATAGGGAGAGATTGAATTTGTCTGTAAACACTCCAGCCAGCCAGCATGCTCTGAGAACGTAACTAGGGATGTCGTTTAGGCCGGCAGCCTTGTGAGGGTTAACACTTTAAAAAAAAATGTTTTACTCATGTTGGCCACGGAGGAGAGCCCACAGTCCTTGGTTGCGGGCCACGTCGGTGGCACTGTATTGTCCTCAAAGCACGCAAAGAAGTTAAATTTTTTTGGAGGCAAGACGTCCACGACGGGGCTGGTTTTCTTTTTGTAATCCATGATTGTCTGTAGACCCTGTGAAGGAAGGAGCATGTCTTCAGTTGTTTCCTCCTCTGTCAGAGGGCATGGAGGTGTGGCTCAGCCCTGTAGCTCCCCCTGCTGGTGAAACTATGGTAACAGACGTTTTAGCTCTAGTTTCTCGGGGAATCGTCTGAGCCCTCAACCGTGTGCGTCTCAATGGAAACAGGGCCTGTCTCTCCGTCCCACTGGTATTAAGCAGACCGGTGCTACTGGGAGCTGTGGTTATCCAGCTCTCACCTCCAGCTCATTCCTGGCCATCTCTCTGCATCCCATAAAGCAGTGGATTGTGTGTGTGAGATGCTTTCCATCATGGAGAAACTTCTGGTGTCTCAGAACAGCCCTCTCACCCTCTCACAGCACTGACACAGACCCTCATCACTGTATTTACCCAGCACATTGGAATCTAATGCTCCACTCTCACTGAAGGGCAAATAGGACATGAGGCCTTCTAAATAACTTTTAAATTTATTTTTTAAACTTATTTTTCTTAGTGGCCACTAACACAGTTGTAAATTTGATTTCGAACTGCCAAGGTAATGTCAGGCATCTGTCGAATGTATAGCAGTAGCAAATGTTTATCTAGCTGTGGCCAACATGCATATGCACTTGCTCCTATTTTAAAACCATTTGATCCAGCCAGAGCGATTCCTCCAGTAGCTGAGAGAGGAGTCATCCCTTAAACACTTCTTGGTATATTTTAGCTTCAATCAAATACTGATTCTGTACTCCAGCTCTTTGGATTTGAAAGGATACAATGACTGTAGTTAAAGTGCAAACTGTCAGCCTTAATTTTAGGGTATTTTCATCCATAGCGTTTTGTGGAGGGTATGACATTTGTGTGTATCATTTCCACTCAAATGCTGGAGTGCAGATGCAGAGTAGAGGTTGATCGATTAATCAGAATGGCCGATTTAATTAGGGCCGATTTCATAACAATCGGAAATCACCTTTATTTAATCTTTAACTAGGCAAGTCGGTTAAGAACACATTCTTATTTTCAATGACGGCCTAGGAACGGAGGGTTAACTGCCTTGTTCAGGGGCAGAATGACAGATTTTCACCTTGTCAGCTCGGGGGATCCAATCTTGCAACCTTACACTTAACTAGTCCAACGCTATAACCACCTGCCTCTTGTTGCACTCCACGAGGAGACTACCTGTTACACGAATGCAGTAAGCCAAGGTAAGTTGCTAGCTAGCATTGAACTTATAAAATAAAAAAAATCAATCAATCATAATCACTAGTTAACTACACATGGTTGATGATATTACTAGTTTATCTAGTGTGTCCTGCGTTGCAAATAATCTGACTGAGCATACAAGTATCTGACTGAGCGGTGGTAGACAGCAGCAGGCTCGTAAACATTCATTCAAACAGCACTTTCATGCGTTTTGCCAGCAGCTCTTCTTTGTGCGTCAAGCATTGTGCTGTTTATGACTTCAAGCCTATCAACTCCCGAGATGAGGCTGGTAACCAAAGTGAAATGGCTAGCTAGTTAGCGGGGTGCTCGCTAATAGCGTTTCAAACGTCACACGCTCTGTTGTTCCACTTGCTCTGTGTGGGTAACGCTGCTTCGAGGGTGGCTGTTGTCGTTGTGTTCCTGGTTCGAGCCCAGGGAGGAGCGAGGAGAGGGACGGAAGCTATACTGTTACACTGGCAATACTAAAGTGCAAATAAGAACATCCGATAGTCAAAGTTAATGAAATACAAATGCTATAGAGAAATAGTCCTATAATAACTACAACCTAAAACTTCTTACCTGGGAATATTGAAGACCCATGTTAAAAGGAACCACCAGCTTTCATATGTTCTCATGTTCTGAGCAAGGAACTGAAACGTTAGCTTTTTTTACATGGCACATATTGCACTTTTACTTTCTTCCCCAACACTTTGTTTTTGCATTATTTAAAACAAATTGAACATGTTTCATTATTTATTTGAGGCTAAATTGATTTTATTGATGTATTATATTAAGTTAAAATAAGTGTTCGGTATCGGCTTTTTTGGTCCTCCAATAATGTGTATCGGCGTTGAAAAATCATAATCGGTCGACCTCTAGGTCAGAGCCAAAACATCAACATTTGTCACTATCCCAATACTATTGGAGCTCACTGTAAATCGGTTTTCAGTCTAGGGAGAAATTACGATCTCAGATTCATAGAAACAAAAAGCCTATCACTTTTTTTTGTTTGCCTTAAATGTTCTGAAGGAAAGTAGTGCTAGTTGACTACATCAAACATAATGCTGTGAAAGTTTTACTTTCTCTTGTAAGCATATTCTAGTGGAATATTCTAGAGCCCCAGCCTACCCAGATGAACATCTACCTCCAGACATAGGGAGGAATGACGAGCATGTCTGCTTCCTCCATTGAAAGGTTATCCAGCCGTTAGTTTGCAGGGAGATTTTATAAATAGGGAGATGGGGAAAGAGGGTTGTGTTTCGCTTCTGAGGACCAGGTCTAGGCCTTAACGTGGGTGTGATACACAGGGAGGTTGTGGAATGGAGAGCAGGGGTCATCTCGCCATCATCTCCATCTGGCTTTGGTTTTATACAATCATTAAGGGCTACCTATATTGCACCTCAAAGAAACTCTAGTTTAAAGGGACTCTTCAGACTTACTTTCAAAAGATCTTTGTATAACTGTTGATGGTGCTAGACTTCTATGTCTGTGCAGCATTGATCTTTGCATTGATTGATGGTTCTTATTGTAATAGGCCTGATGTTAACTGTCGCCTCTTGTTCTCTCTAGGGTGGAATTCCAGAATAAGTTCTACGTAGGCCAAGGCTTCAAGTTCCTCCCGTTCACCTTTGAAAGCATTCTGGAGGGAAGGTTTGAGGACTGAACACTGTCCTGACCACTGCTCCAAAAACCTCCCTGTTCCTCTTGACAGCCAATGTGATGTTGGTGTAAGGTAGACTCCACCCACCCTGGGCGTTGCCACAGGAACCAGTGTGATTAACTCTGAGCTGGCTGGTCAGGATCTTGGGTAAAATAGCTCTTTCTGAACATCTGAAGTTAATCACATCTGTATTTCATATCCTGGTGCCGTGATTGTTTTGTTTGTTCGATAAATTATTTAATGTGTTTTGTTGTTGTGAAACCTGTCCAATGATGTGTTTGAACCTCCCTATGAAAATTGCACTTCTGATCATTGTAAACGAGGACTAGCTTTCCGGTAGTCTAAAATGTAGTTATTCTACAGATTGTCATTGATACAGTAGATGTCCACAAAATGACACCAGGCTCTAATCCAGTAAAGGCTGGAGGTCTTTAAGTGTGTTTGTTTGTTTGTCCCTTGCCCTTACCAACATCTCCCTCTCACGTCGCTGCTCATATTAATACACAATGTTCACCCACACATTCTCTGCAGCACATAAAATCAGACAGACCTCTACTGAAAAAAAAAGTCTAAAGGGATTGCTTTCTACCATACAATGACTCTTCTTTATGCGACGCAGTGAATTGAATTTCAAGTATCAGAGGTAGATCTTGACACGTCCTATCATTTTCTGCCGTTTTGACCTGGTGTTCTGTACTGACTGCACTGTTTTGGACTACATATCTGTGATGTGCAGTGAACTATGGGTAACCTGTCTTTCACATTAGTGTGGAGTATTTCAAAGTGTAGAAAGTAGCTGGATTTTCTGTGATAATCTGTGACTATGAGATTATTGGTCATTGTGTGTTGATTTGTTTTTGTTCCACACCTGTCTAATTAAATGTTTACACCGTGAGTGTAGGCCCGTGTGAGGGGAGAGGGAAGGACAAACCACACAACAGGAATTTGTAAAGGGGATCCGTGTATTGACATCAACTAAATCTGTATATGATGGTGGTTGCATTGAGAATCTGTCTGTATGTGTTTGTCATTAAACAGGAAAAAGCTGGTTAAACAAACACGTTTTACAATTCTTCTGGCTGGGATTGGTGGAGGGTCATGCGTTTCAAGTGAGCAGTTAACAGATCAAGTAAATTAGTGTTGGGTTTTGAGTGTTTAAGGGTGTAAGATGCTAAGTGGATAATAATATATTGAATGCACCACACTTACATTCAATTCCAACACTTTTTTTTAGGGGTAGTATGGCAAATGGTTAATGCATTATGCATGCTTTCAATATACAGTCACAAACGTCAAGGTCTTAGCCAAAGTTTCAGTTTTAGCACAGGCTATATGAATACAGGGATGACAACAACCAAGCCAAGGGCACTTTCTGGTGGTTACTGAGTGTAGTGCAGGTATGGCTTTCAACATCCGTGTCTAGTTTCTCAGCAGTCCCCATGAGGGAGCTATTGGACTGGAGTTATCACTGATCAAGCAGCCAAACACATTCTCACTGTAAAAGCTTATTCCCTTGAATCATTCAAGTAAGGTAAATGTTATTTAGTAGACAGTGCTCTGTTCTTCAAAACTAGCTGTCAACAGAAGGAAACTTCATTTGCACCATAAGGGAACTTTCCCTTGGCTGTCCTACCAGAATCTGATATGTGTAAAAAGGTCTTAACATCAGCTAAAACGTCTCCGTGACACATCAATTATTTGAATGACCTGCTCTACATGTGTTCTGGAATGTGATATCTTAAAGCTCCGTGCTAACCAAAGGAAATGAGTCCAGAAACGGCTGGGCACTTACTGTAGCACATCAAGGTACTCATCCGCTCTCAAATAATAGGTATTTTCTTATAGTAAACCACTTTTCATTGCATAATGGATTGACCTGATTTATAATGGCAGGGGATTGTGTTATGATATTATTTCTCCAAACATCTTAAGTGCACACTAGATATTTCTCCTGTTGCACAGCCAGCTCAGAGTCACATTGACCCTCTTTATTCTGTGGAAGACAGCTTGAAAATAGAAGCCCCCCACCCCAATCCCATAATTAATCCTGACCTGGTTTATCTCAAGGAATAACAAGGACAAGGGAAGACATATCGAGGGGCTCCTCAATTGAACTACAGTGCCTTGCGAAAGTATTCGGCCCCCTTGAACTTTGCGACCTTTTGCCACATTTCAGGCTTCAAACATACAGTTTTATATCTTTATTTTTTTGTGAAGAATCAACAAGTGGGACACAATCATGAAGTGGAACGACATTTATTGGATATTTCAAACTTTTTTAAATCAAAAACTGAAAAATTGCGCGTGCAAAATTATTCAGCCCCTTTACTTTCAGTGCAGCAAACTCTCTCCAGAAGTTCAGTGAGGATCTCTGAATGATCCAATGTTGACCTAAATGACTAATGATGATAAATACAGTCCACCTGTGTGTAATCAAGTCTCCGTATGAATGCACCTACACTGTGATAGTCTCAGAGGTCCGTTAAAAGCACAGAGAGCATCATGAAGAACAAGGAACACACCAGGCAGGTCCGAGATACTGTTGTGAAGAAGTTTAAAGCTAGATTTGGATACAAAAAGATTTCCCAAGCTTGAAACATCCCAAGGAGCACTGTGCAAGTGATAATATTGAAATGGAAGGAGTATCAGACCACTGCAAATCTACCAAGACCTGGCCGTCCCTCTAAACTTTCAGCTCATACAAGGAGAAGACTGATCAGAGATGCAGCCAAGAGGCCCATGATCACTCTGGATGAACTGCAGAGATCTACAGCTGAGGTGGGAGACTGTCCATAGGACAACAATCAGTCATATATTGCACAAATCTGGCCTTTATGGAAGAGTGGCAAGAAGAAAGCCATTTCTTAAAGATATCCATAAAAAGTGTTGTTTAAAGTTTGCCACAAGCCACCTGGGAGACACATCAAACATGTGGAAGAAGGTGCTCTGGTCAGATGAAACCAAAATTGAACTTTTTGGCAACAATGCAAAATGTTATGTTTGGCGTAAAAGCAACACAGCTCATCACCCTGAACACACCATCCCCACTGTCAAACATGGTGGTGGCAGCATCATGGTTTGGGCCTGCTTTTCTTCAGCAGGGACAGGGAAGATGGTTAAAATTGATGGGAAGATGGATGGAGCCAAATACAGGACCATTCTGGAAGAAAACCTGATGGAGTCTGCAAAAGACCTGAGACTGGGACGGAGATTTGTCTTCCAACAAGACAATGATCCAAAACATAAAGCAAAATCTACAATGGAATGGTTCAAAAATAAACATATCCAGGTGTTAGAATGGCCAAGTCAAAGTCCAGACCTGAATCCAATCGAGAATCTGTGGAAAGAACTGAAAACTGCTGTTCACAAATGCTCTCCATCCAACCTCACTGAGCTCGAGCTGTTTTGCAAAGAGGAATGGGAAAAAATTTCAGTCTCTCGATGTGCAAAACTGATAGAGACATACCCCAAGCAACTTACAGCTGTAATCGCAGCAAAAGGTGGCGCTACAAAGTATTAACTTAAGGGGGCTGAATAATTTTGCACGCCCAATTTTTCAGTTTTTGATTTGTTAAAAAAGTTTGAAATATCCAATAAATGTCGTTCCACTTCATGATTGTGTCCCACTTATTGTTGATTCTTCACAAAAAAATACAGTTTTATATCTTTATGTTTGAAGCCTGAAATGTGGCAAAAGGTCGCAAAGTTCAAGGGGGCCGAATACTTTCGCAAGGCACTGTATATCTATGGGGTCTCTGTCTACATGGTGTGGCCCTGAGGCTAGTGTGGTTCTGATCCATTTGTTACTGTAAAGGGCCCTTTTAAACAGTAGTCCTCAGACAAGAGGGAACACTGTGTTCTTCTCCTGACAATATTTGTTTTCTAGGGCCCTCGACACTAGGCCCCCCATCTGTCATAACAGCACAAAGTAATAATAGTTGTTTATTTAGTGTACTTTTTTTTTTACAACTTTTATTTCCCAGCGTGTCATTGATAAGCAGCAGTAAGAGCTGGCTTGCGTAAGAGGCCTAGAATCCCCACTGTGTTTACATCACCAGCCCCCCCCCCGACCCCGTTGGTCATGTTTCTAAGGATGAGTTTATTTTTCTCCTTTACCAAATTAAAATATACAGTGTTCTTTAACTGACCACAATCTCCTTTGGAATGTTCTTTTTCTAGTATAGTTACAAGAGATTTCTACTGGGTCAAAATATGCTTTTACAGCTGTTGTAATTGTACTGCCTCTGATTCTCAAATCTCTTCACATCCAATGATCCAGGTACAGTAAGATATAGGGACTTACAGGCTCAAGATGTGATACTCAATTAGATACAAATATGTGCACAGTCACAGCTCTGTGGTAGGTATCACCCCCCCCATTTCAAAGCCCAGTATTCTGTTGAATAACAGTATTTGCGCAGTCTATTTTTAGACACTTGTGTGTACTGTACACTGCCTGTCTCTGTGTGTGTGGCTTGTGTGTACAGTACACAGGTCTATAGGGACGGCAGTGTACTCCAGCATGGAATTGGAACATTGTGTACCTTGCTAAACTCATTATTCTGATTCTAACACCCCTTTAACATCCTCTTGACAGGCTTACGGAAGCTTTTTGTTTTTGTTTACCACAATCTGTGACTCGGAATTCGATCGATCATATGCTTTTCTTTAGGTTGGCACTTTTTCTTCCCTCCCACAATTGGGGCCAATGAACCTTGGAGGTGACAACCCCAGTGCTCAGCCAACCACAAGGTTCTTAGAGGTGAAAACCTGGCGGGACACACATCCAATCATTTCTAGCCCCAGTTATTGTTTAGTTATTCCAATGTGCATCTGCTTCTACTGTCTGAGTTGCAGGCACATTGAAATGATGGAGAAATCCTATTCTAGCTTTAATCCAAGGCACCACTATAAACCACAGGCATTACTCAGTAACGGGAGTAAAATGATCTGTGAATTACAGGATCATTAATGACCCCGACTGTGGAACATGGCCTAACCATAGTATATTACCCATTTTGACCAGGATGACTGTGGAACATGGCCTAACCATAGCATATTACCCATTTTGACCAGGATGACTGTGGAACATGGCCTAACCATAGTATATTACCCATTTTGACCAGGATGACTGTGGAACATGGCCTAACCATAGTATATTACCTATTTTGACCAGGATGACTGTGGAACATGGCCTAACCATAGCATATTACCCATTTTGACCAGGATGACTGTGGAACATGGCCTAACCATAGCATATTACCCATTTTGACCAGGATGACCCCGACTGTGGAACATGGCCTAACCATAGCATATTACCCATTTTGACCAGGATGACATTTGGCCTAACCATAGATTACCCATTTTGACCAGGATGACTGTGGAACATGGCCTAACCATAGCATATTACCCATTTTGACCAGGATGACCCCGACTGTGGAACATGGCCTAACCATAGCATATTACCCATTTTGACCAGGATGACTGTGGAACATGGCCAACCATTTTACCCATTTTGACCAGGATGACCCCGACTGTGGAACATGGCATATTACCCATTTTGAACCATGGCCTAACCATAGCATATTACCCATTTTGACCAGGATGACTGTGGAACATGGCCTAACCATAGCATATTACCCATTTTGACCAGGATGACTGTGGAACATGGCCTAACCATAGCATATTACCCATTTTCACCAGGATGACTGACCCAGTCTTAGAAGATGTATCTTTCAAGTAAAATATCTGACTTAAAAACAGAAATAAACTTTGATTGAAGAAATCAAGTCTCTCCTGTTTGTTTGCCATTGAATAACAGAGGAGGAAAGATGAGGCAATTTGTCCTGGGAGTTGTAGGACTTGTTACCTCTTGACATTCCTCTGAAGGCCCCTCTCTTTCCCCACAGCAGTAGCCACCTCTTACATTATTTAAGTTTATCATCTGTCAGTTTATCCTGAGACAGGTTAAAGAAAAAACTCCTTAAACTTAAATTGGCACATCTGACGGATGGTGTAAGAAGGTAGAGTCAGAGAGACAGACGATAAAAGGAGAGTGTTAGACACGTGAGTGACTGGTACATTAGGTATGTTAAACGCCCAGGTGAGGCTGGGACAGAGAAACCCACTATTCTGAGGGCTAGGGGCTTTTCCTCGCCATAGTGTTATTACTGCTAAGAGCTCTGATAACATTGTTACAGAAACACTTTTCCACGACCTGTCTGGCCTCGCCATTGTTATCAGCGGGTTTTTTTGTTGTTGTGCACAACGATTTGGCCGATTACATCAGGAAGTTTCTCACAATATGAACATCTGACTCTAATGACGGCATTATACACACACACACACAAACACACCTCTGTGGGAGTGGGAGTGGGAGTGGGTTACATCACAACAGAAAGGGAAGGAGGTGGAGTGGAGGAGGAAGAAGCTGCAGACACACAAATGAAACGATGACAGCCTTTCTTCTCGTTAAAGTGTCCGGTGGATCCCCGAGCAACCTTGAAAGTATTCTTAGAGGGTTCCAACAAGTTCTTCCGTGGTATCCTGATAAATCAGCTGGTCCTAAACTGTAAGAACACAGGTTTATTGGTTTCCCTGCCTCCTCATCAACACACCCGGCGGAACAGAACCAGTAATACCAGCTGCCATGGCCATCATATCATCACGCAGCACAAGATTGTCACCAT
Organism: Oncorhynchus tshawytscha; assembly: GCF_018296145.1. NCBI lineage: Eukaryota > Metazoa > Chordata > Actinopteri > Salmoniformes > Salmonidae > Oncorhynchus > Oncorhynchus tshawytscha. The sequence continues at coordinate 73,749,674 of NC_056437.1, forward strand.
TCTCCTTTACGCACACACAAAATGACAGTTATGTCACCAAACCAGAACCAAAAACAGCTAATGCCAGCCACCAGCTGAAACCATCATGGTAAATAGTCTGATCCTCATCTCACATGGGCACACCAAGTGGCAGTTATGTCACGTCACTGACGAATCGCAAGTCATAGCTTGCAATTAAATCCAGGAAGCCAGTTTTATTGTTCCCTTCCTCTTTGACAACTACAAGCGTGGCAGAGTAGTTGAAGTCACAGGGTAGAGAGGTATTGAGAAAGACAGTTGGAGCATGAGATAGGCCGGGAGAGGAGGGAAAGGCCAACAGTATCAGCCTATAGCAGCTAGAGAGCGTGTTGTGTACTTGATTGTTCCCCGACCCCAGAACCCCAGAGCTGAAGTGAACAGTGTACATGTGATTGGGATGGAAATGACTAAGAGCTCTGAATGATCCAGACCGCTAGATTCAGTTCTGTTCCCCCTCACTCTGAAACACTGGACTCCCTTACTCGCTAGTAGAGTCACAGTGAGCCCACAGAGTTCATTGTAGGTGCCTGCGTGCGTGCGTGCGCCCAAACAACTGTATTTGGCAGTATTTTTATTGCTGTCAGTAAGCTTACCCACCACACAGAAAATGAACCCTATAAGGACTGGCTTAGCTGTGCCTCTTGTTTTGATTGTGGCCTTTTCAAAGGTATTGAGTTGAAGTTGAGAAGATCCCCCTGAGTTGAGTATCACCAAGTTCAATAATATCATTTCTGCCAATGCTGCCTGCCTCTTCCATGTTGTGGCAGGATGCAGTTGCCACAGACCGAGAAAAAACAGACATCAGCCATCTGACCTAGCAACTTTTTGTTTAAAATGCTTTTGTGTTCTTAAGATTTTTTTTCCAGGGAAAGAATAAATAGCTGTGCTTAACCAAAGGCATTCAATGTCTTGGCTGAGAATGCCTCGCCATGAGAAACATATTACCCGTGGTTAGGATAGTCTTTGTGCTCTCTGAACATTTTCTTTTTCTCTCTTCAAAGCGTGACTTAACTTGTGAAAGCAATTTTCTCTTTATTTTGTCTTAGTTGATATCTACAGAGGACACAAGCAGAACGTCACTACACAGTAGAGGAACAGTATTTGCATGTGCCATGGTTGGTCTTGTTATCAATAGGAAACACTACTGGCCATGAAACACAAAGATATGAACCTCTGGGTCTTTTCTCATTGAGTCTTCTCTCAGTCTCCTGTGAACTGCACTTGATGACATGAGATACTTGAGGTCAATGCTGGAATGTAACACAACAAGTAAACTAATTGGAGAGGGCCAGACAAACAGGCACATACCAGATGAATTGGTATGTCAATGAACTGCCAATGTTGTAGGCTACACTTGAGCTACTAGAGGGCAACTAGAGTCATTTGCTGGAACACAGTTGGATCATTTGTCGGCCTGGGGAATGGAATGCCCTGTGATGTGACGAGGGGTTGATAGATTGACAGGCTTGTTCACTGGAATCTAATTGCTGTACCATTAACAATGCCTTAATAATTGTTCACATACAAAGCTTGTCAAACTGATACAAGTTCTGATATTTAAAAGGTGAGCAGGTCCTGAGAGAGAAGAGCGTAAAGGGGGTGGGGTGGAGAGAGGGAGTATCCTAAGGCAGCAAGTAGGCAGGGGTATAAAAGAAAAGAGTCTGGGCCATTTTATTCCCATGGTGTCAGCTTTTAAATGTCCTTAAGTATTGAAATAGAGCATGGTAAGGACATGTGTTGGCTTGGTCTTTCATACGAACAGCCTTCACACTAATCTCACAAGGAAGATCTCTCGAGACGTCATATCGATATGATCTTATGGAACAAAGTCCAACATTCTATTTGCATAGTATTTGCTCTTTGCTCAAACAATTCAAATGAACACCGGTCCAGTGGTCCATATCCCTAATTCCAACCTGTTGTCAAACATGGTCAATCTTGGTTTTGTAACTGGTGATGTTGAGTTCAGTCAATGGTGTCTATATGGGAAGACAAAAGATTCCTCCTCTTCCCCACATTCTGCTTTTCTGATTTCCTGTTACATGTTCAACTCAGGGATCAAGGTTGTGACAACTTCTGCTCTTTTAGGATGCTTGGTTACCAGGGAACAAAAAGCTTGCTGGCTGCTTTTAGCAGGAACGATTTAGAATTCAGACGTCTGACACTTTCCGAACGGCCACATTTTGTTTTGTACATCAGCAAAACAGTTCACACAGAGTACGACTAACATCATGGCTGGAGATGTGAAGGGGAAGGGCAATGGAGATGAGTTAGATGCTGTAACAGATCATTGAATCAATTTATGTCCTGCTATGGTGGAATAAGATGGCCAGGACTGATAAACTAAAGGAAACCCTCGACGCCAAAGCCTTTGCATCTGCTTCTCATCCAGAGCAGGTTATCTTAGTGTCTATGGAAGCTTGACTTTATTCTTTTCATCTATATTGGTCCAGTGGTTTTGAGCTGTAGTTCTTCCGTGAAGGCGCTGGTCTTGATATAACTACACCAGAATTAATTTTTAAAAATCCTCACAATGGCTGTCTTCCAGATATCAGGACACAATGTTCCCGCAACTGTGAAACCCAGCAACATAGGCTATGACTATTACCTCTGTCATGGTTTGCATAATGTGTGCGTGCGAGGGTGTGAATGTGTGTATGGGGTTGGTAGGTGTGAAAAAAAATAGCAATGGTGTAAAACAGAGCCACTCCTGCTGAGAAAACAAAGGCTATATTAACACGGGTGAATAAAGTGAGGGGGAAAGTTACTAACATTTGCATTCCAAAGGTCTGAGGAGCAGGATATAAGGGAAACAGTCACTCCAGGCAGGGCCCGTCTCTCCGTCTGTATAGAGCTCAACACGGCCTGAGTGGAGCTAGCTGGACTTAGTGACGACCTTCAGCGGAAGAGCACATTAAAGCAAGAATCCAGAATGTTGGCATGCAGGGACATTGTCTCCCTTGTTTACTTGCAGAAGGTTAAACAGTGTGTGTACACACACACACACACACACACACACACGTGAAGAAAGCGTTGCAGCATGTCCCTTTAAGTGACACTGGTATTTCCTGTGAAGAGTAGCGAGATATTTCTGAAAACCCATCAGTTCTTCTTGCTACATTTAACTTGTTTCCCCAAAAAGACCAAAAACAGGAAAGACAGACACTTGGGAAATGGTCTTCAGTGTAAACTAAAGATACTGTAGTTTGAGGAATGTTTTTCAAGTGGAGAGACTTGATATGCAGCACACAAGAGGAGAACAAGGTTAAAAATGGGTCTCAATGGTTCCCCGGTCCTTTGTACAAGGAAATGCATTCTAACCAGACTTATGCTTTGTGGTTGAGGGAACAAGACACGCAGTGGTTGTTCCATGCCTAAACAGAGCACACAATGAAGTCAAAGTCAAGATGAATAGTTTAATACAAAATGTACATTTATTGTTCTTCGATAAATCTTTGCGAGGAATGCCATCAACATTTATTCATTTCAATGTAACGTCCACCTGGACACAAGTGCAAACCTGCCTGAAATTCATGAGCAGTAACCAGGAATGAAAGTCACAAGTACAGAGTCGAGATTTTTAAAAAAAGAAAAGAGGCATACAATAATTATTAAAATGTTCATACATTATGGATCTTAAAATATTTTACAGATTATTCTTACACTATCAAACAATACACACTTCAGTAATTTCTGAGAAGTCCTCAAGAGTAATTTCTCTTCACTCTCAAACACCACATATCCAAAAGGAGCCTTCTTCAAAGCCTTTCAATTGGTTGCAATTCATTGAACTGTCATTAAACGCCACAATTCAAAATTATGACATCATTGAATCCTAGTCACTTCCTTTCAAAAAGACATTTGTTCACAAAGCCTGAAGGGAAATATATTGTGACATATCCAATATGGCAAACTGATATTTCAAACATGAGTACATGGAAATTGTGCAACAATAGCAACAACAACAATCTCACAAGAATAAACAGAAACATCAACACAGCAGGTGAACTATATGGCACTTGGTGGAAACAGGTGATGTAAATATATTAACAGATGGTGGGAAGTGGCCATGTACATTTGTGTCTTAATTAATCATTCAACTAAACTGTGCCTTTTGAGCCATTTCATCAAGACTTTGGTTAATACTTTGATCCTTTGTGTAGTTCATTCTTAAAATAAAAAGTGCTTTAAATTGACATCAAGATTGTCCTTACACTAAACAAAGGATGTGATTTAATTAGATGTGGTGATTGAGATGGCTTTCTGTTTGGAGGCCTGAAGTGGTCATATGAACAAACAAAATCAGAGAAGACTATTTAACCCTTCTGACTGGTTTCTGTGAGGGCACTCCCCTAACACAGTCAGTCAGTTTTCCTTTGATGCGTAGGCAGCATCTCATCTAGGGACATCTGTCTAACCACATTGGCATCCTTCATAATCAACATCATCATGAAAGGCATTTAAGGTTCAGACCTCAACAAAAAGCAAAGCGGTTCCAACTTCCTGTTGGCCAACGTCATTTCCTCTCAGCAGTTACATCCTCACAAAGGAGAGGCGAAGTTCTGGTTCAAAGGTCGGTGAGGGAGTGGAACATGAAGGGCAGCCAAGGTGAGAGCCAACAAGGGATCAACCCAGCCTGGGACAAAGCAGGACTTCCTTCACTGAGAGTGCAGACCAGACCAAGTGATGGATGAAGTCAGTCCCACTGTTCTAGTCTTCTTAGCCGAGCACAAAGAACTGGCCCACTCCTTCCATTCACAGCACTCATACAGTTACAGTACCCTCGCTACACATGCATTAAAGTGTGTCAGTGTGGCTCATTACCAGATGCCACGCATCAGCACACTATCAGCACAGGGTAACATGCATCAAACACGCATGACGTACTGCACATCGTCAGCTGAGCTCAGACAGATATCACATCCATCGCAGCAGTAGCAGCAGCACACATACAGAGTCAAACAGAGCTGGAGGCCCTGCATCGGACCAGACCAGGTCTCACTGGCTTCCAGACAGTGTCCATTCTGTGACAGCAGTCCAGTCAGTCACTACATACAGTGTCTAGTAGAGCCCTTCCTCAGCAGATGAGCTCCTGTTGGATCTCTGGCAGTGCGGGGAAGGGCTCAGAAGTGAAGGAAAAGGCATTGCGGCCTGTCTTCAGGTCTACCTGACCGGGGCATATCAGGTACGAACCCATGCTCTCCAGCTCTGGGGAGGGTGCCGGGCTCTCAGGCTCAGACTCTGATTGGCTGGTCTCAGGCTCGTCCAATGAGGGTAGGGAGCTGGCGTGGACCTGGGTGTAGAGGTCAGCTGCTCCAGTCAGCCAGGGGTGGTTAAGGCACTCCGCTGCAGTGGCTCTCTTTCTGTGGACACACAGAGAGAATGCGTGTCAGATCTCAAATCAATCATCAATGTCTAGGCAGCAAGGACTTTAAAGCTTCTGTTCATCAGTTTTGAAAGTAAAACTGAAATAGCTAATGTGAATATATGTAAAGGAAAGCCAATGGTAAAAAGGTGACAAATATGCAGTTATATAACTTCCTGTCCCTCCCATTCCCTCAGACACTCTTCTTTCCTTGACACAGTCTTTTTGAAAAACCACCAAAGCCCACTGTTTCATTGCAGTCTTTTCCCCTTTTTGGGATTACTCAGACACACAGGAATTTTTCCACTTAAAAAAATTTATTAATTATACTGCCGATAATCTGCAGCAATTAAATTATATTGAGTGAAGATTATGGGCCTGGATCACAGCGATAGACCACTGCTGTTTGTCATTGAGACATGATGGTGACATACAGTATCTAGCCCTTCTGTGCTGGAACACTTGATCAAATAGTGACAGTGGTGACACAGAATGTGTTAATAGTCAAAACGTAACAAGGACCATTATCCTTATATTAAATTATTAATATATACGTTACCACGCATCGGGAGACTTAATGAGGATGTGCTGCAAACAGCAGTATGAATGACATCATTCACCTGTTAATCAGTGTTGAACTCACTATGGGACATGTGGGAGAACATCTGTCGGGCTGTGGCACTGAACTGATTGAGTGTTGAGTCTTGAACCTATCCTGTTCCTCACCTGGGGTTTTTGAGCAGCAGGGTCTTGATGAAGTCAATGGCGAGGGAGGAGACGCCCTCGAAGGCATCCTGGGAGTAGTCCACATTGACCTGGGAGATGTTCAGGAAGGTCTCCTGCTTGTTGTCCCCCAGGAACGGAGACTCGCCCGTCAGCATGACGTAGGTCAGGACCCCTATGGACCTGAGAGATGAGGAGGGAAAGGTGTCAGACTACAAGACATGGGGAAGTATTTTTCTCAGATTTCCACTGTGGAGCTGGCTGGTGATCAATATTTTATGGCTTCTGGAAAAACCAAGATGTATTGAAGACACTAGCTGATATCTGCTTGACACTGTCTCTTTAGCTCATACTCACCACATGTCTGTCGCTATGCTGATGGGTTCATAGTTCAGGATCTCTGGAGCTGGAATAGCATAGACAACGCCAATTAGTCCTAATAAACATTTTACAGTACTGACATTAAGAATTGCTTATCTATCTTCCTTATTGATATAATCTGACTGCAGAAGCCAGGAGGCAGGACTCACCCACATACTCCGGGGTGCCCAGGATCTCTCGGACTTCTGTCACACTGTCCATGCTTCTGGACAGGCCAAAGTCCACGATGCGGATATCACCCAGTGGGATGGCACTGGTCAGCAGGATGTTCTGGGGCTGAGAGGCGAGACCGAGATAGACAGATTAGACCAAATCCAAAGAGTGCGTGGTAAGTGAATTTACAGTCAGAGGTCACATACCATGCTTGATAGATAGTTAATCAGTTGAGTAGTCATTGAGCCTCAAGGCCTTCCACTAAAGAGTCTAATCTACCTCTACATGAATAAGCCAAACCCAGAGTGTACAGCCTCAGAGAGATTCAATATCCCTAAACCAGGTTCATCCCCTTAGCCTATTAGAGGATTCCTAGGAAAGGTGGGATGTCTTGGAGGGCCTATCACATTAGATGGCTCCTATATCATATACGATGCTTAACCTCTGGGTCATACTGGCTAGATTCCTGGCCTGGGGCCTTTGGCCAGGACATCTTGGGGGACCAAGTGGCACAGCGGTCTAAGGCACTGCATCGCTAGAGCTGTATTACACACCCAGGTTTGATCCCGGGCTGTATCACAACCAGCCGTGATCGGGAATCTCATAGGGTGGCGCACAATTGGCCCAGCGTCGTCCGGGTAAGGGGAGGGTTTGGTGGGGTAGGCCATCATTGTAAATAAGAACTTGTTTTTAAATGACTTGCCTAGTTAAATAAAAGGTCAAATAAAATAGAAAAATCTAGGATAAATGAAGGACCAAGAGAGACAGACCAGAGCCAGAGACAGCAAGCCTGTGACATTTCACCAGGAATAGATTTAATACTGTCTATCACTGGGGGAGTAGAAAAGGAAAATGGGGAGCCAATCAAATCTAGTCTGAGGACAGTCGGTTCAGTCCCCCTCACCCAAAAACCCTGCTCATTATCAACAATACAAATGTTTTTGACATCACAAAACAGACCTATAAGACTTACAGCTTTTGTTCTGTGTCTTCTGTTACACAACCCTGCAGTATTTACAAAATAAGTTCTAGAGAGAAACCAGACCCTGACAGGGTTCATATGTAAGAGCAGGAACTACAGGACAAAAACTACGTAGCATTCACATACAAACAGTTGTCACTCGTTAAAAGCTAACAGAGTAACTTGGATGGGCGTCTTTATTTGCTAGAATACAGGAAGTGTTACTGCTCTGCCATATTAAGGGGTTCTCATTGCTTAAGGGGAGAAATATGGCAGTTGAGAAACAGTCGTCCATTCCAGGAGTGTCCTGTTTTTTTCACTAGTCTCGCTTTGACAGCCGTAACTTGTAGCGGGTTTGGTTTTGGGTTCCAAGAAGAGCTTTCTACTGACCTTCAGGTCCAAGTGGACCACATTGTTGCTGTGCAGACAGGCCACGCCGGTGAGGATCTGTCTGGCCAACCTGATCACATCCTTCTCTGTGAAGGCCTCGTCGTTCTCCGCAACACACTGGTTGAAGATCTCTCCACCGGCAGCACTGGAAAACACAGAGGCAAAGGAGGATCAAAATAGAACCATAGTGATGAGATGAACAACAGTACATGTTTATCATATCTGTAGTTTTTACTGAGCATTTACACTCATGAAGTCTACACCCTTACACTGTAAATCACTGCATTTGTACAACTATCAACTCAAACATGGCGACAATGCCAATCCCACCCCTATCCCGTTATCACATACACAGTGAAGTGTTACGCAACTGGCCCTGTGGTTATTGTACTTTGGGCTTGGGAACAGGGTCCGTGCTCCACATCCACACACAAAGCATGTGACTCCTGTCTGTGGCACTCCGACGTTCCCACACGGAAATCAGAAGAAAAATGGTGCCTCCCTGACCTCAGCTTTGACTCGAGATACGAGGACCCATATCAGTCAGTGCCAGCCCCGGATAAGGCTTTCCAGAGTTACACATTCCAGATCAGTTAAGTCAAAAACAAAAAACGAAGGGGAAAGAATTTCAAATCTATCGAACTAGAGATCCCTGTTGTATAATAAAGAGTTACCTAAGACTTGAGACAGTGACAGCACACTGAAACAATCCCATAGTTTACAGTAGTGGATTACCACCACACTGCTGTGTCGCTCCCCCAAAATTGGAAGTTTATCCAATCTGGGCACCCACTCCCAACTGCTCAGGATTAGTGGGGAGGGGGGTTGTCCTATTTTTTGGATCCACTTAGAAAATAGAAAGGCCAATTAACAAAAATGAGATGTGAGCATTTTAATTTGTTAAGGCAAATGCCTGGTTTGTCAATTCTTGTCATGCTTGTGTAACAATGGTAAGCAATGCCGTCCGGGACATGGCAGATTTATGTTGGATGTTTCTCCAAAGCAGATGAAAAGCCTGGAGAGAGGACGCTTGCCAAATAGCACAGCCATGTGTGGGGGATTTAGTCAGCACACATGCTTTTTATCTATGACCATGGCCCGGGCATAACTGTTACATAACCACACCTTCTAATCCCTGGGTAGCCCCGCACTGTTGCATCCCTACCTTTACTGTCCTCAGCTGTGAAAATATGAGATTGTGTTTTTCTGGATATCCATCATTGCGCCATATAAATCCCCTTTCGCTTGGGGCTCCACACATTTAATGCTGGCTGTCTCTTTTGACCCCCCCCCCCAAAAAAAAATAAAAAAGTGTTGGTGGAAGACTACTAAAAGAAGAAAGGCGACCAAAGTCCCTACAGTACACATGTATACCAAATATGCATAGCAGTCCTAGTTGACCAGTTTTAGGATAGAGGAAATGAGAGACATCAGTGTGTCGTTGGAAGCATGGCTTTGATTTATGCTTGCTGACAACTGCATGATTAAAAAAAAATACATTCAAAAAAATAGATTGTGCCACTCATCATTCGTCTGTTCCATGTGCTGGGTCTCAATTTAATACAATTGACTCAAATAGGTCTAATTATCCCACCCCTTCCTTTCCCAGTTTTAACTAATTTACCAAAAGGCGAAAAACAAAAATACCCTCCAAAATACTTCAATAAACTCTCATCTAGGAGGAGGAGACAAGGCTTTTAGTACTAACAAGAGCCATCCTGTAGAAATTAAATGGACTGAGGACTCTGAAAGCACTATGGAAAGATCTGATACATCTCCTGCCATCATGTTTGTATGGTCTCATTTCTCCATCTATGCCTCAGTGGATCAGTCTCCCCACTGTCAGTCAGCAGATAGATGACATGGAATGGTTTCCCCATCCACTTAAGACAGAATAACTGTGCAGAGTCCCATCAAAGAGATTCACAGTAGCCGTCACCCGCAGAACATTAGGGTTGGGCGGAGGGCGGGCAAAGAGCTACTTGAGAATGAGCTGAAGACCGACGAGCCATGACTTCCCAATGAGAGAATGTGGGACAGAGTGTGTATTTACGTATGTGCTTCACAATATTGGCTGCATTCTCACAAGCCAACTTGGTTAGTCTGGGCTTAAGATCTCCAGGAATAGGCATTTTACTCTTGCTGGCCAGCTACCAAACCTCAAAGCCTACTACTGATCACTTCTCACAGGGCCTGTGTGTTGACTGCATAGTGTACTCAGCACAGTACATAGACTCTGGTTTCAGAGTTTCAGAGTTGAAGGCCAGCCCATGTCAGACAGTGGAGATGTGTGTCAAAGACTCGTATATAATCCATTTACTTATCCGAGGACTGCATACATTTTGAAGTGACAAAGATAAATGGCTGACATGGACTGGAGGTGAGGGTTTCAATTTGCATTACGTAAGATGTTTCAAAACCCATACAAAAACATCAGATACAGTTACACTTAAGGATGAAAGCAGAATTAAGAGGACAGAGGGGGAGAAAAAAAACAACAACATCATCCTCTTTCCCAATTACAGAGGGGCTGAAAAACTGTTCTAGAAAAAATAACCTCAGGAATGATTCCATCAGCACTGAAAGATCAAGCTTGAGTGAGTCAAAGTGCTACATTTTCATCAACATATCCTGTAAAGCTTTAAAGCTGCTCTCAAGTTATGATTGGCCGGGCAATCTGTGGACCCGACTGCCATTCCCAAGACTATCCGATTGCCTGTAATTGGTTAAGATTTTGAGTTCCTCTTATCTGAAGTTACCTCAGAGTTTACAGCAGTGTCATGAGTTCAAAGACTGAGGTGAAACGTACAGTATTCACAAAATGTGTAACTCATATTGTTTGCCAGATAAACAAATATGTAGTGACTGAGGGTTGGACCAAACCTTCGCCGTGCGTACACTGACCTTGAAAAACAAACGTTGGGTGACTTGGTTCATCTCATTTTCCCACATATAATGTAGACCTCTAGAAATGCACCTGCACAATACTGTATTTGTCAATATGACAAAAACGTAAGATGTTTGGTCTCATCCTAGCGGGTTGTTTGATCTCTGGTAACGTCATGGGTTTCCTTGACAAGACATGTAGAGTTGGGAACACACAGATGACAATCTAATGTTTGTTGGAGAACCATTGAAGACATTTATTTCGTGCAACTATTCACCACCATCAGAAGCAGGCCATGGACTGTGCCCCTAGTACAGAAAACCATCAGAATGCGTTCTAAGCAGAGATGATGCAGGTTAATTTCTCATTAAAGTGGCATTTTCGGTTAGACTAGTCATTATGTGAGGTGTTCGCACAGACTGGGTTTAGACTTACTGATGAGGAAAAGTTTGTTTCTCGCTCCCATTTCTCATACGTTGCGTGGGGATGTGGTTGTGGCTATGTGCAGACCAATGTGTGAGTATGAGTGTGAGTGTATGCGCATGCTACTTTGTGTGTGTGTTTTCTACTTTTGGGAGCATTACTAACTGCTTCTATGTAAACCCACAGGAAATGGAACATTATTCTCTGGTTTGCAGCAAAGCTAGCCCACGCTGAGGTCAGAGAGCCCTTTAACAGGCAAAGAGTTCACAGTCGTACAGGCTGCAACAGCATCTCAATGGCTGCAGATTACCAGGTTAGTAGGGGATTTCACTAGGAACCATAACCTATACTGGGATCTGGATGAACATAGGCCTAGAAGAATCTCCAAAGAATCTCCAGAACTTTCAGACAGACAAAGGACAACTGCACAAATGCACAAGGAAGCGCAAAGTTATCTGGCAGCTAGTGCGGGGCTATGGACCAGTGCCTGCCCCTGCAGGCAGGAAATAGTGGCTCTGCTTCCTCTTTCAAACTGGGGTCCAAGGCCAAGCACATACCACCACCACCCCCCCTCCCTATAGGGAACCTTTTGTTCTGCGGGAGAATTCTATGTCTAGGACGGGAATGGGTGGAGATGTCTGGTCATAAACCACCCACCAGGGTCAGGAGGGGACACAGTCTTTTGGTCTTCTAGATGAACTGGTTGGTGGGGTGTGGTCTATTTGTAATGGGGCTTGGGGATCATTACAATGCTTGTTACCATCTCTGGCTCCTAATTAGAATGAGACCAGAGTGGTCACGGAGGACAGCCATGACACATACGCTAGATAGTAGTCATAGGATATGACACCAGACCAGACAGAGCCTTTCCTTCCACCCTGACCTCATTGCTTTGTTGATCAGATGGATGCAGCTCAGATGCTGACTGGTTCACCTGTGTTTGGATAGAATGGATGCTTTGAAGCATGATGGAATAATTTGACTGATGCTAGTTTCACGTGACAAATACTTATTCTCAAGAATCTTCAAAATTGAGTCATTTGGTCCATCTTCGTCCGTTTGTTTATAGAAGCACTGACACAATCATAGTCAGGCAAGGTAACAAGAATCGGAGATGTGGCTATGAGCACAGCGACCAACCACAGGGGAGTTATCATTTCCTTATAAGGTTACAAGGTTCAAGCAGGCCTGCGTGTGTTTGGCGTGCGTGTTCATGCAGCTGTTTCTAAAGGTGAGAAACTCTTGATTGACACGCAGCTGCATCCTCAGAAGAAAGAGTGCAAACACAGGAAGTTGACGTGTGAGGGTTAGACTGGAGAGATGTAATCTACCATTTTTCAAGAAATTCAACGCTGACATTCGCGTCACTCAACATCCTGTCCACGCAAGATCTCATGCGGTTTGAAACAAAGAGGACATTAAAAAAATCCCATGTTTTATATGAGCAGAATACATTTTTACTCAGGCGACCGGATCAAAACCTCTCGAAACTACACAGAAAGAGAAGAACCTGCAGAGACGCAAAGTTTTCGGTAAATGGCGCATAATGAGTTTATTTCCCTCCTCATTAGGAACCTTATCATTTCATCCCATTTTTCCTGCCAGTGCTGCATTGTGGTGGAGCATCAACATGTACGGAGAGTTTAAAGGGACTTCTAGATTACAATCACCAGCATTTTCTCCCATCACTGGCGACATGACCTAAGGGTGGTGCAGAGATCCAAACACACACTCACATACTGTGCACACCACGTTTTTCCATGGTCTTTGCGTTTTGATGCATACGAGTTAACTCACCACTCGAGGATGAGGATGATCTCAGAGTTGGTCTCATAGACCTCATGCAGCGCCACCACATAAGGGTTAGCCTTGGCTGACTCCAGAACAGCGATCTCGTTGAGGATGTCCATGCGGCAGTCCTCGCCCTTCCGACGCTTCCTCAAGAACTTGGCAGCGTGCTCCGTCCCTGTCGCCTTTTCAATGCACTTCTTCACCACAGCAAACTTTCCCCTGGGAAAAGAAAAATAGTGGGGGAAAGGGATATGTTGAATAATCAGAAACACAATTAGTTTCATTTACAGTAGGCTTACACGTTTGATTTGGTTGTCTTCAATGTCTTATCGGTAAATCTGATTTGCCATGAACCTGCAGGGAGTAATCATGGGAGAGAAACAGCAATTACAGCACTGAGAGCTCCAAACAATTATAACACAACCAATAAAGCAAAAAATAAAATAAATGCAGTGCAGTGAAACGGATTAAAATAGGTAGGATGCACAGGCCACTGAAAGACCACCAAGGAAAATGAGGTGGACTGAGTGGTATTACAAAACAGAGGGATACACATGGAGTTATCAACCATTGTTATGCATTATAGGACTGATGATGAGCACCAAGTGATAGGCTCCCTCATCAATGTAGTAAGATTTCCTTCTCTCCTCTTCCTCCTCGGTGGAGGGCCTGACGGGCAGGAGGTGGGCCCCAACTGTCACTCCTGAGTGGCTGTATGGACAGGCGGGGGGGGGGGGAATAAGACTAATAGCACTCTTTAAAAGTCAACATAAAGAGAGGAGTGCAACAGCTTGGCTTGTCTGTCCACAAGCCCCACCCCCAGAGAAAAGAAAAGAGGAACGTACAACCACAATTCTAGAATACCATCTGAGCATTCCATTTGCTGCTGCATACATTGATGGATTCAGCAGAGGTGTTGTGGGTCAGGCTGCGGGTGTGGGCAGGAAATCCAATGTGTAGAATCACCCCACTGTGTCCAGCCTTCTACAAACACTATCCCAGGGTGATAACGGAGCCTTGTACACTTCCCATTCTTACAGCTGACAACAGCGGGGGACAAATGGAATTCCCAAACGCCTACACCCAGACCTTAAGCAGGACCCTACATCTCCTCGGACAGCCACACAAAGGCCTGTGCAGGCTTACCAGCAAACATGGCAGCCCAGCAAACATGGCAGCCCCTGCACTAGGACCACCCACTTCCCGGGGGCTGGACTCAGGGAGAAGTGGGTCCAGGAGGCCACAGCAGAGTCCTCCTAACCCCTGAAAAAAAAACAGAGTCCGCAACTTCACTTACCAAATCATTTGGCATCCCTGTTAGTGAATTTTGGCCTTCCCTCGCTTCCCTGGTTCAACTGACAACTGTTTCTGCCATGTTACTTGACATACAACAGACACTGTTTTAGAGTCAATGTCTTTAGCCAGACTAAGCCTGGCAGTGAAAGGCAACCATTCATAAAAACTGCACAGGTAGACAATGGCATCCCTACAGTTCTGCTATTAAAAGCAGTGTCTGTATGGAGAGGGAGTGTAAACTTGGTGCTGGTCATTTTCTCACATCTTACCTCCAGGACGGCTGTACTGTAAACCTAAGCCTGCTATTCCTCCTGGATGTTAGCTGGCACAAGTCCATTCCCTGTGGGCTGTTCCTCCTTCCCCTTTCTTCACTCACTGGTTCCCAGCCCTAGTGAGGATTGCTAGGGCACATTGTTCCAAATCAAAAAGACCCAAACCAGTCAAAGTCAAAGCCTTTCTCCTTTAATTAGCCAATTCCACAAGTTCAGAGCAGCTACCTCTGTGCTGGGAACTGCCGATGATATTAAAAGACACCACAGGCGATGCTGAGGAGCAACAGGAGGCCTTTTAAGATGGTGACAACAGGTCAAAGGTTGCTAAACTAGGCCATCATTACCCTGCTGTTTTCACACACTGTCTGTAGTAACACACCAGAGACAAGAGCACAGGGGTTATAGGTGGATACAGACATAAAATTCAACATGCTTCTAATGTCTGATCCATGAGAGAATACATGACTTTCAGCCTTCTCCTTGAGCAGGAAGCTGCTCCTTAGAGACACTCAGACAGAAATCACATCTGCCACTTGAAGTTTGTCTTTAACATTTTGTGCAAATCCCAAATCCCACAGAAAAGGCAATTATGTAGACACACCAACACCTGATTTGCAGATCTATCATTATGCAGCTTCACATCATCATGTCTGCATGTATGTGGTGTGTCACTCCCCAAATCAACAGGGGATCATAAAAGGAAGTTTTCATTCAGTATGCATAGTGATGGCACTAATTTAACTGAGAAATGTTTTTTCCTGTGGGGTCTGTGTTTCTCGAAAGGGGAGTGACCCAGACATGAGTTACTCCCCTTTTGAGAAACATAGACAGCTGATCGCCTTCAGCTGCCTCACACAGTACAGGCTGGGTTCCTCTTCATAAACTCCTCTCAGACGACACAAAAACCTATTGACAACCCCTTTGCTGTCCTTCTAAATCATAGTGAAGATAGTGAAAATCTAGGCTAAGTAAATATCAGAGGACACCCATTTGACCTAGAAACAGGGATCGGTTCCAACTAATTCAAAGTCAATATCTTTCATGTCAACTCTTGTAACTTGTTCTCAAAGTCAAAACTCTTCTACGTTATCTAAATGCCTGATTTTTGTGTGAGTATATTTACAGAGAGGGAGGGGGGGGGGGTCATTGAAGGGAAGCAATCAGGGGCAGATTTCAGAAGCCTTCAAAAGGTGTTACTGCAGGTTTACCAGGGGCCACAATGTCTCAAACATAGTGAAGAAGGGGGGGAAAGAGATCCATCCCTCCTCTTCTACTGGCCATCTAAATCTTGACAAGCTGCTCTTCTGGCATCCAACACAGCTCACATTCCTGCACTTAATGGGATTTATGAGGCCAGATCAGGATGTTGTGGGGGCGAGGAGGTAATGAGAGGAGGATGAGGATGAGAGAGAGAGAGATGGGGGCGGAAGAAGTGCTGAGAGGACGCTGGGCTCGCTCAGAGCTCAAACAGCTCCCCCCAGGTCCTGGCTGCTGGCCCAGGATGTCCCATGGTGTCAGACAGGGAAATCTGGCTGCTACCAACTGCCAAAGTGAATGAGTCTTTATTTAGCAGCCGACTGCATACTATCCAGAAAAGAGAGAAACATGTAACACCTCCCTGTCTCCCACTCCCTATGAAGTTATAAAAGGACAGTTGCATGGGGTATTGGTACAATATCACCTGAGACAGAAACGATGCAATGACCCAAGTCCAGATGAGTTAATAATCCTAGTCAACAGGTTAGAACTAAAACATTTTGGCCCTAGGGAAGTAGTAGCCTGGCTACTGGCTTTTTAACAGGAGTTTAAAATCTCTGAGACACACCCCCCCCATTCAACTGCCTTGGAATGCACACATTTTAGTGTCTGTGTTCAAATGCATTGTAGGTCACACTCGCTGATCTGTGGAGAACAACAGGGGGCCGGAACAGGGCGGAGGGAGACTGATGGTAATTGCACGTTATCCCCCACCCTGACCTCCAGGACAAAACAGGGCTGATTGGCAGGGAATTAGCCCACTGTAACAATCCCAAACAAACAGCCATGGGTGAGGCTGTAGGCATGGTCTGGATTCTGGAACAAACAGAATAATAGCAAACATCTCTTCCTGTGTTAATAGCTTGTGTGTGTGCCAGGGATTCCTTGGATGGTGGAGATATAGAGATAGGGAGCTACTGAGGCCAGTGATGGTACATGTAGGTCAGAGCATATTTCATGCTAATAATACTGGGGCTGGTAAAATGCATTGCATATTCACCTTTCTACCGAGGGCCCCCACAGCAGTAACAGTTAAAGAGGGGAGAGATGGGGATATAGGGTAAAATTATTATCTCAATTCAGTTTACAGGGGACAGAATGTGGCACAATTGAAGGAGAATCAAAGAAGTCTCACAAGCCATTGATTGAGGCTAGGGATAAATTCATTATGGAGGACATTTTTTGTGCTAGTGTTGATACTCTATGTGTATCATGAGCATAAAAATGGTCCTGTTGTAGAATTAAGTAACATTCAACATACCATCCACCCCAAAATAAAACAGCACACAGGAAAAACGAGGTTGATTTAGCATCAATTTATCATCTCAAGTCCTTACTCACGAAAAACATGTAGCCTACATACCAAAACCAGCTCTCAGACTACAAGAGAGACATAATTATGATGCTCTTTATTGCGACTGAAAATATGCGCCTGCGTTGGTGTCATCCGAACACTCCATTTAGTATGACACGTTTCATATGGTATGTATTCATTTGTGGCTGTCCATCATTCATTTAGTATGATATATTACAAATTGCAATTCATTCATGTTATTTATGTTACGAATTCCAATTTGCTGTCGCTAGCAGCTGCTAACGTTCGCTAGCAGCTGCTAACGTTCGCTAGCTGCTGCTAACGTTCGCTAGCTGCTGCTAACGTTCGCTAGCAGCTGCTAACGTTCGCTAGCTGCTAACGTTCGCTAGCTGCTAACAGTTGCTAACGTTCGCTAACGTTCGCTAGCTGCTAACAGCTGCTAACGTTCGCTAGCTGCTAACAGCTGCTAACGTTCGCTAGCTGCTAACAGCTGCTAACGTTCGCTAGCTGCTAACAGCTGCTAACGTTCGCTAGCTGCTAACAGCTGCTAACGTGCGCTAGCTGCTAACAGCTGCTAACGTTCGCTAGCTGCTAACAGCTGCTAACGTTCGCTAGCTGCTAACAGCTGCTAACGTTCGCTAGCTGCTAACAGCTGCTAACGTTCGCTAGCTGCTAACAGCTGCTAACGTTCGCTAGGCTAGGAGTTAGGGTTAAGCATCAATGGTGAAAAAGGTACTCACTTGTCATACTTGAGTAAAAGTAAAGATACCTTAATAGAAAATGACTCAAGTAAAAGTCACCCAGTAAAATACTACTTGAGTAAGTCTGACAATATTTCATTTTAAATATACTTAATTTCAAATTCCTAATATTAAGCAAACCAGATGGCACAATTACATGTTTTTATTAGGGGATAGCCAGGGCATAATTTACAAATGAAGCATGTGTTTAGTGAGTCCACCAGATCAGAGGCAGTAGGTATGACCTCATGATAAGAGTGAATTTTACAATGTTTCTGTTCTGCTAAGCATTCAAATGTAATTGAGTAATTCTGTGTGTCAGGGAAAATGTATGGAGTAAAAAGTACATCATTTTCTATAGGAATGTAAAAGTAGTAAAAAACTATAAATAGTAAAGTACAGATACAACCAAAAAACAGATATAGTACTTCAGTACTTTACGCCACTACTTAACATGCTTAACATGTAGTAAGTCGTTTCAAAGTTGCTAAAATTGTCCATTATGAGAATCCAACACGCATGCTAGATGTTCGTGTTAAACACCTGGCCAACAAACCATTTTTTTTGCCATAAGTAACCATAGCAAAAGTAACACACTAAATTGATGTATTCCGGATGTACGTTTACTATATTACGTATAGTCTATGAGACAAGGCTGGTTATACTTAAATCAAATTCCAGAAATATTAGGCCTCACACAAAGAATAAATCCCACAGATTTCCCTTACAAAAAAACAAAATGCCAACTACACAAAACAATTTCATGGGCGCAGATCGAGAGTCTTCATAGCAGTGTCAGCGCAACTCATCCGGATTGGGCCGACACCGTGAAATGTTTACTTATTCCCGTTTGCACGTGCAGAGAAAATTACAAACGTTTCCAATTTGTAATCTCTCACTTTAAAGACTGAACAGTGTGTTTACCCCTGCCTCCCCGTGTTTACTTCGCACTGCAGCACGCTTTGATACCCATTGTAGCGCATCATTTCATGATCTGGACAGGGTAACATATTAAACATTTCATGATCTGGACAGGGTACACTATTAAACATTTCAAGTGATTTACCTGCCCAATTCTCTGCCAAGCAACTCATAATTGCTCGTGAAAGGATCGGTCCTAATTCTCGTGTGAATTTTTGTCACCATCCCGTTCTTGTTCATCATTGCTTCGCAGTCCGTTTGGAGAGAGGTGATAAAATATATTTCCTTGTCAGAAGTTATATTTGCTGTTCTACACGTTCAAGTTAATTTCATCACAAAAAATACAGAGGAAGATAAATTAAGAGAAAAATGTTGTAATAGAACAGCAAACTTCTCAGCACAAAAAAATGCCCAGGTGAATTCTGTGACCCTCAGAAATAGACGCTGACTGACAAGAAATAGAAAGATTAATCATTCAAATATGAAGGAACTGGTAATACACCGCAGCTGTAATCAAGACAAGCGCGGCATGTTGGTTTGCGTGTGGATAGACAGTCCCAAAATTGAGCTCTATCTCAGGGCCAGGCTTTCTCAGTGACGCTGTGACATGAAAGCCAATGGTAATTTGACTTTGTTAAGGGGGAGGGTTAAAGTCAGTGCGCATACTACGACACGGCTGATAGACAGGCACTAGCCTTACTTGGGGTGGCATTCAACAGGTTGCCTACTCCTACTGCCTCAGTAGATGTCTTTAAAAAATTGGACACAACTACACCTCTTATGCAGGTAGTAAGTAACCAAACATTACCGCCTACTACTTAGATTGTGCAACACACACACACACACACCTAAAAACAATAAGGGTTTGATGTAACAGAAACATGCTGTAGGCAAATGAGCAATCAAATGTGTCAATCATTACTTTGGGCAAGATTTTACCAATTGAGACATGCATCTCTCCCACATATACTGCAATTATGGCAGTCAGTCAGACTGCCCATGGGGCATGATGCTAGGAACTGCTCTTCTCTCCTCCTGAACATGTGTCCTTCACCCCACCACTGGGAGTGGCACATTTTATGTCAGTGTCCCTGCCCTGCTGCCTGTCATCGAGCAAGAACATACAACATGTCCCCATCCATTGGCAGACAGATTCAGACAAAGAACACACAAAGTAGAACTACCATGGCCTGAAATATCATGGCCCGTAACAATGTTAAAGTCCAAAATAACTTGAAAAGTAGGCCAGTCGTCAAGGAACGCAGTTTTCCCTTTATTTTACAATGACATAATTTCATCAGGACCCAAAATAATAAGAAAGCATCCCTCCCTGGGCAGCCACAGTTGAGACCCAGTAAATTGGGCAGCCACAGTGGAGACCCAGTAAATTGGGCAGCCACAGTGGAGACCCAGTAAATTGGGCAGCCACAGTGGAGACCCAGTAAATTGGGCAGCCACAGTGGAGACCCAGTAAATTGGGCAGCCACATTGGAGACCCAGTAAATTGGGCAGCCACAGTGGAGACCCAGACAATTGGGCATCCACGGAAGAGACCCAGTAAATTGGGCAGCCACAGTGGAGACCCAGTATATTGGGCAGCCACAGTGGAGACCCAGAAGATTGGGCAGCTACAGAAGAGACCCAGTAAATTGGGCAGCCACAGTGGAGACCCAGTATATTGGGCAGCCACAGTGGAGACCCAGTATATTTGGCAGCCACAGAGGAGACCCAGAAGATTGGGCAGCCACGGAAGAGACCCAGTACATTGGGCAGACACAGTGGAGACCCAGTATATTGGGCAGCCACAGAGGAGACCCAGAAGATTGGGCAGCCACGGAAGAGACCCAGTATATTGGGCAGCCACAATGGGTCCCAGTAAATTGGGCAACATGCATGGCAGGACTTCAGGCATCCTCATTAAGTAATTGCTGTTTACAACTGTCAGTAGAGCAGAGCAGAGTGAGTTGGCCCATGATGCAGCAGCACCAGGCCTGGGCTGGGCTCCGTCCCCTGGGAAATGTGTCACCTAAGCACCAGAGGCTTGCTGACATCACGGCTGGCCTGGGCTGAGGATGTTCAATGTTATAGGGCTGAAGGCCCCTGTGTTGGGGTGGATTGCCCCCTGGACAAACAGAGCTGGTCATTCTGTATGGGGGATAGTTTTCCTACACAGCTGAGACACATCCCAGACAATAAAGGAGTGGTGGGGGGGAGGTTGAGGTTATGACCTCACTTTACAAATGGTGTAGAGTGGAAAGACCACATGTGGCAAGGTGCCATATTGATCTTTATCAAGCCATTCATTCACAGGACCAGTCAGCTTACAGCGTCCTGCTGTAGCAGAATGCAAATGTACTGCTGCTGTTGACGTTGAATATCAATCAATGGTGTCATAATGGTAGGAAACATAATTATCTTGAAATTGGGTGAGTCTTTGTTTTTGTACATGATAGCCCAATCTTCATTCCCTGTGTTTATACTGAAGGAGAGATATGTGAGCAGATAAGCGGGAAAGAACAGGAATGCATAAATAATGCAGAACAAAAGAAAAATGGAAAGAACCCAATCTAAAATTCAGACGGCTATTTCTGGTTGTCAGGTGGCCATTGAAAACTACTAATGCGTCTTAGAAAATCGCCACCGGTCTGGGGCACAGTATTTAAGTAGAAATATACTTTTACTTTTTACTTTGACTCAATTATGACAATTCGGTACTTTTTCCACCACTGTATTTCAGTACATTTTAAACCAGATACTTTTAGACTTTTACTCAAGTAGTATTTTACTGGGTGACTTTCACTTTTACTTTAGTAATTTTCAATTAAGTTTATCTTTACTTTTACTCAAGTATGACAATTTAGTACTTTCCCCACCACTGCACAGCACAGCACGGTACGACACAGCACAGCACAGGACAGCACAGACAAGGGATTTGTTTAAGGTTACCATACCAAACCTTATTTGTCTTGCCACAAACAGAGCGGTGAAAAAGTAGACTTATTGAGAATTGGACATTCCAGGGGGCCTGTGAAGTCATTAAGGACCAGTGACTATGGGTTACATAACCCTGTAATGTTGCTGCCTGCCTCCTCAAATTGTTACCTTAAGTCTGGGCTGGGTGCGTTCCAAAACCTTGACCCCCATCGCTATCACCCTGCATTAAACCGGGGTCAGAGTCCATACAAGCCACGCTAAGGAGGGGGCTCTACTCGGCCCCTGAGACCTAATGAAAACATACCAGTGAATTAGCCTGCCAGCCTGCAGTTCAACTCACATACATACGAGATGTTCAGCCGTGAGCTGGGGACCGTGAGCACATTCAGAGGGACTGGAACCAATCGGTCTGGACTGCTGTCGGTTTTAAAAAAAAGAAGCTTTGTGTGTAAGTTTTGGATCGGTACCGATAGATAAAGTGTCAAAGTTATGTGCCCGATGTTCTTCAATTGGCATTTGAATGGTTCTGTATATCAGGGAACATCTGAACTCCTAGCTATGTACGTAAGCTAAATGGTTCCATTCAGAAAAAGAATAGCTTAAAATTGTGTGCAAGTCTTACATGACCATACGGTAAGCACACGTGAAAAAGAAACAAACAAGCACAGAGGTGTGGCTGGGCACGTTGTCTCAGTCACAACATTGCAAATCCAATGGCATCCAATAGCACTGAGAGACCAGCTAGAGACACAGACAAACATGTCAAGGCAAAGGGCCCTCTAAGTGAATCTTTCCTCACAAGACTGATCATGTGACACACAATCCTTCCTAACATGAGGTGTCTGCCATCATCCGTGTGGAGGGAGAAAGAGATGAGTGTAACGTCGCGGAGGAATTGGGAACTTAAGGACTTGAAGACAGATCAGGAGGAATGTACGCTGCCAAGCACCCTTAGTTACAACAGCCATTAAGTTAGTGAAACAGATCTTTTGTCCAATTAATCAATATGGTCATTTCTCTTCTTTTCTCTTTCTTAGTGCCACTAGGGTCTGTTAATGGGGATATTTGTTATATAAGTGTTTTTCTCCCTAGGCCTAGACCCTGTCACATGCTGGTAGATAGACATCTGCTGCTGTTCCATTATGAGGCTCCTCAGAAACCATCCTAGAGTAGTTAAGTGGAGATCTTCTGCTTTGATAAACCACTGTGACTTTCCTTTTCTGTCTGAGGGAAGGAACACCATGACCTTTTCTCTCTGTTTTGGTTGTTTTTCTACAGCGAGGGAGTTAGCGTGGCTGAGGCAGCATGTCATGGACAGGCACCAGCAGGCAGGCAGGCAGGCGGTCTGAGGAGGGTGTGCCGTCTCCACACACGCCAAGTGTGGTATCAACGATGAGAGGCATCGCATTTCAAAGCCCTATCTGACACACACTGAACACGTCTCTACACTCTTAGAAAAAAAGGGTTCCAAAATAGTTCTTTGGCTGTCCCCACAGGATAGAGCCCTTTTTGGTTCCAATTAGAGCTCCTTTTGCTTCCAGGTAGAACCCTTTTGGGTTCCAGGTAGAACCGTCTGTGGAAAGGGTTCTACATGGTTCCTAAAAGGGTTCTTACCTGGAACCAAAAGGGTTCTTCCTGGAACAAAAAAGGGTTATTCAAAGGGTTATCCTATGGGGACAGCTGAAAAACCCTTGTAGGTTCCTGATAGCACCTTTTTTTCTAAAAGTGTAGAACTGACAGGGTGACGATGAAGTTTCTGGCACACGTCTTTAGACATACAGTGCCTTGCGAAAGTATTCGGCCCCCTTGAACTTTGCGACCTTTTGCCACATTTCAGGCTTCAAACATGAAGATATAAAACAAAAACTTTTTTTTGTGAAGAATCAACAACAAGTGGGACACAATCATGAAGTGGAACGACATTTATTGGATGTTTCAAACTTTTTTAACAAATCAAAAACTGAAAAATTGGGCGTGCAAAATTATTCAGACCCCTTAAGTTAATACTTTGTAGCGCCACCTTTTGCTGCGATTACAGCTGTAAGTCGCTTGGGGTATGTCTCTATCAGTTTTGCACATCGAGAGACTGAAATTTTTTCCCATTCCTCCTTGCAAAACAGCTCGAGCTCAGTGAGGTTGGATGGAGAGCATTTGTGAACAGCAGTTTTCAGTTCTTTCCACAGATTCTCGATTGGATTCAGGTCTGGACTTTGACTTGGCCATTCTAACACCTGGATATGTTTATTTTTGAACCATTCCATTGTAGATTTTGCTTTATGTTTTGGATCATTGTCTTGTTGGAAGACAAATCTCCGTCCCAGTCTCAGGTCTTTTGCAGACTCCATCAGGTTTTCTTCCAGAATGGTCCTGTATTTGGCTCCATCCATCTTCCCATCAATTTTAACCATCTTCCCTGTCCCTGCTGAAGAAAAGCAGGCCCAAACCATGATGCTGCCACCACCATGTTTGACAGTGGGGATGATGTGTTCAGGGTGATGAGCTGGGTTGCTTTTACGCCAAACATAACGTTTTGCATTGTTGCCAAAAAGTTCAATTTTGGTTTCATCTGACCAGAGCACCTTCTTCCACATGTTTGGTGTGTCTCCCAGGTGGCTTGTGGCAAACTTTAAACGACACCTTTTATGGATATCTTTAAGAAATGGCTTTCTTCTTGCCACTCTTCCATAAAGGCCAGATTTGTGCAATACACGACTGATTGTTGTCCTAAGAACAGAGTCTCCCACCTCAGCTGTAGATCTCTGCAGTTCATCCAGAGTGATCATGGTCCTCTTGGCTGCATCTCTGATCAGTCTTCTCCTTGTATGAGCTGAAAGTTTAGAGGGACGGCCAGGTCTTGGTAGATTTGCAGTGGTCTGATACTCCTTCCATTTCAATATTATCGCTTGCACAGTGCTCCTTGGGATGTTTAAAGCTTGGGAAATCTTTTTGTATCCAAATCCGGCTTTAAACTTCTTCACAACAATATCTCGGACCTGCCTGGTGTGTTCCTTGTTCTTCATGATGCTCTCTGCGCTTTTAACGGACCTCTGAGACTATCACAGTGCAGGTGCATTCATACGGAGACTTGATTACACACAGGTGGACTGTATTTATCATCATTAGTCATTTAGGTCAACATTGGATCATTCAGAGATCCTCACTGAACTTCTGGAGAGAGTTTGCTGCACTGAAAGTAAAGGGGCTGAATAATTTTGCACACCCAATTTTTCAGTTTTTGATTTGTTAAAAAAGTTTGAAATATTCAATAAATGGCGTTCCACTTCATGATTGTGTCCCACTTGTTGTTGATTCTTCACAAAAAAATACAGTTTTATATCTTTATGTTTGAAGCCTGAAATGTGGCAAAAGGTCGCAAAGTTCAAGGGGGCCGAATACTTTCGCAAGGCACTGTATGTCTTTAGTTTTTAAGTATTTTTTTCAGTGGTTACAGACAGAAGACATTGAGCTATTGATGACTTGAAGCAACCAACCATAGGGCTGTTGGTTGAAATGAACATGGGGGGCTTTCTTGACTAGTTATAGAGAGAATATAATGTTCACTAAGACAGAGTCCTTGATATACCCCTATGAGGAAATTTGCCATGTTAAAAGGGGTGAAAGACTTCAGTTGCAGACTTAAACCATGTTCAATCCCCATGGAGGATGATTGCTGGTTGTCGACCTGCTGTGTTTACGGTTCTTAGATATAAACTGTTACTTACGCACAATGTGATCTTCAGTAATGAACGGGTGATGCCCCGAAAGGTTACTTTAGTTAATCTCTGCCTAAATCCATCTTGGATGAATGAGATGCATTGCCTGTCATTGCATGTTTACAGTATAATACCTGTACATACAGTGCATTCAGGAAGTATTGACATCCCGTGACTTTTTCCCCATTTTATTGTGTTACAAAAGTGTGATTAAAATTGATTTAGTTGTCATCTACACAAAATACTCTGGGAAGTTAAAGTGGAAGAAGAATTCTATATATTTTTTGTACTTGATAGACATTTTAAACACTAATATCTTGATTGGTGGCTATGTAATGGTCCTGTGTGTAGATGGTGTAGAGAGTCAGGCGCAGGACAGCAGATATGAGTAATCAACGTACTTTACTCAAAAATACAATAATACAAGGCAACATAGCGAGCCCAATGTCTCCACTCCTTCAATGATCCCAAACACACCGCCCGGGCAACGAAGGAGTGGCTTCGTAAGAAGTATTTCAAGGTCCTGGAGTGGCCTAGCCAGTCTCCAGATCTCAACCCCATAGAAAATCTTTGGAGGGAGTTGAAAGTCCATGTTGCCCAGCAACAGCCCCAAAACATCACTCCTCTAGAGGAGATCTGCATGGAGGAATGGGCCAAAATACCAGCAACATTGTGTGAAAACCAACAAAGGGTATATAACAAAGTAGTGAGATTAACTTTTGTTATTGACCAAATACTTATTTTCCACCATAATTTGCAAATAAATTCATTAAAAATCCTACAATGTGATTTTCTGGATTTTTTTCAAAGACAGAATGGAAAGTGAACGCTCTCCAGACCGTGGATGTGAACTGGGTAACCCTATCAGAAACTATGTCCTCAGGCACCCCGTAGTGCCGGAAGACGTGTGTGTGTGAACAGGGCATCCGCAGTCGGTAGGGCCGTAGCGAGACCGGGCAAAGGGAGGAGACGGCAGGACTCAGAAAACCGATCCACAACGACCAGGATCGTGGTGTTGCCCCGTGAGGGAGGAAGATCCGTCAGAAAGTCCACCGACTGGTGCGACCACGGCCATTGTGGAATGGGTAGGGGTTGTAATTTCCCTCTGGGCAGGTGCCTGGAAGCCTTGCACTGGGCCCACACCGAGCAGGAGGAAACATAAACCCTCACGTCCTTGGCCAAGGTGAGCCACCAGTAATATCCACTAAGGCAACGCACCGTCCGACCGATGTCAGGATGACCAGAGGAGGGTGACATATTGACCCAATAGATCAAATGGTCACGGACAGCAGACGGAACGTACAGGCGCCCAGCTGGACACTGGGGGGGAGTGGGCTCTGTGCGTAACGCCCGCTCGATGTCCGCGTCCAGCTCCCACACCACCAGTGCCACCAGGCAAGAGGCCGGAATTATGGGAGTAGGATCCATGGACCGCTCCTCTGTTTCATACATCCGGGACAGTGCGTCTGCCTTAGCATTCTGGGAACCTGGTCTCTAGGACAGAATGAAAACAAAATGAGTAAAGAACATAGCCCACCTTGCCCGGCGAGGGTTCAGTCTCCTCGCCGCCCGGATGTACTCCAGAGAACGGTGGTCAGTCCAGATGAGAAAAGGGTGTTTAGCCCACTCAAGCCAATGTCTCCACTCCTTCAGAGCCTTGACAACAGCCAACAGCTCCCGGTCCCCCACATCACATCTTAGAAAAGAAAGCACAGGGGCAGAGCTTTGGTGGCGTGCCCGAGAGCTGAGAAAGCACGGCTCCTATCCCAGCCTCGAACGCGTCCACCTCAACTATGAACGCCAAAGAGGGATCCGGATGAGCCAGCACGGGAGCCGAGGTTAACAGAGCCTTCAGGTGACCAAAAGCCCTGTCCGCCTCAGCCGACCACTACAGCCACACCAGTCCCCCCTTCAGCAGTGAAGTAATGGGAGCTGCTACCTGACCAAAACCCCGGATAAACCTCCGGTAGTAGTTGGCAAACCCTAGAAACCACTGCACTTCCTTTACCGTGGTGGGTGTCTGCCAATTACGCATGGCTGAAATGCAGTCACTCTCCATCTCCGCCCCTGATGTGGAAATGCGGTACCCTAGGAAGGAGACGGACTGTTGGAAGAACAGACATTTCTCAGCCTTGACGTACAGGTCATGCTCCAATAGTCGACCAAGCACTCTGCGCACCAGGGACACATGCTCGGCGAGTGTAGCGGAGTATATCAGAATGTCGTCGATATACACCACTACACCCTGCCCGTACAGGTCCCGGAAAATCTCGTCAACAAAGGCCTGGAGGACTGATGGAGCATTCATCAACCCGTACGGCATGACGAGGTACTCATAGTGCCCTGAGGTGGTACTAAATGCCGTCTTCCACTCGTTCCCCTCCCATATACGCACCAGGTTGTAAGCGCTCCTGAGATCCAATTTTGTGAAGAAGCGCACCCCGTGCATTGACTCGATCGCACTGGCGATGAGAGGCAGCGGGTAGATGTACCTCACGGTGATCTGATTGATAAATCGTTAGTCAATACACAGGCGCAGACCTCCATCCTTCTTCTTTACAAAAAAGAAGCTCGAGGAGGCAAGTGAAGTGGAGGGTCGAATGTATCCCTGCCCCAGGGATTCGGAGACATATGTTTCCATAGCTGCTGTCTCCTCCTGTGACAGAGGATACATGTGACTCCTGGGAAGTGCTGCGTCTACCAGGAGATTTATCGCACAATCCCCCCATCGATGAGGTGGTAATTGAGTCGCCTTCTTCGTACAGAAGGCAAGAGCCAAATCGGCATATTCTGAGGGGATGCGCACGGTGGAGACCTGGTCTGGATTTTCCACCGTAGTTGCACCGACGGAAACACCTACACACCTCCCTGAGCACTCTCGTGACCACCCCTTGAGAGCTCTCTGTTGCCACGAAATAATAGGGTTATGACAGGCCAACCAGGGTAGGCCCAGCACCACGGTAAACACAGGAGAATCAACAAGGAAGAGACTGATTCTTTCCTTGTGACCCTCCTGCGTAACCATGTCTAGTGGAGCGGTGGCCTCCCTAATCAGCCCTGACCCTAATGGTCGACTATCTAGTGCGTGCACAGGGAAAGGCATATCCACAGGAACAATGGGGATCCCTAAACTATGGGCAAATGAACGATCAATAAAATTCCCAGCTGCGCCTGAATCTACGAGCGCCTTATGCTGGGAATGCGAGGAAAACTCAGGAAAATTAATAAACACATACATGTGAGCAGCACGGGGCTCTGGGTGAGCCTGGTGCCGACACACCTGGGGTGACACAATAGTGCCCTGCCTGCTGCCTCGACTCCCTGAGGAACCCCCCCAGCACCGACCAGCAGTGTGCCCTTTGCGGCCACAGATGGTGCAGGGAATGGCCCCTCCTCCGGTCGCCCTAAGCGCAGCACCTCCATGGGCGTCGAAGCGGAGGTGCTGGGGGATGGAACTGACAGGCCCCGATCTGGGTGTCTGTGGGTAGCCAGGAGGGTGTCCAGCCGGATGGACAGGTCCATTAGCTGATCCAACGTGAGGGTGGTGTCTCGGCAGGCCAACTCCCGACGGACGTCCTCGCGCAGACTGCACCAGTAGTGATCGATCAGGGCCCTGTCATTCCATCCCGCGCTGGCAGCCAGGGTCCGAAAGCCCAAGGCGGAATCCTGCGCACTCCTCGCCCCCTGCCTCAGGTGGAACAGACGTTCACCCGCCGCTCGACCCTCAGGCGGGTGGTTGAACACTGCCCGAAAGCGGCGGGTGTACCCTGCATAACGGTCCAACGCCGCGTCTCCTTCACTCCATACGGCGTTGGCACACTCCAGGGATTTGCCTGAGAGGCAGGAGACGAGGGCAGACTCGCTCTCACGCCCCGAAGGAGCCGGGTGGACGGTCGCCAGGTAGAGCTCCATCTGGAGTAGGAACCCCTGGCATCCGGCCGCTGTCCCATCATACTCCCTCGAGAGCGCGAGTCGAATCCCGCTAGGACCAGGTGAAGGAGGGGTGGACAGTGGGACCTGCTGTATTGGGGCTGGTGGAGGCTCTGGAAAATCTTCTCCTCTCTCCCAACGATCCATCGTCTGCAGCCCGCGATCCATGGAGGTGCCCAGACGTTGCAACATGGTCGCGTGCTGCTGAACGCGCTCCTCCACTGCCACAGGGAGGGCGTCTGTGTCTGCTGACTCCATTGTGGGTGAGAGATTCTGTAATGGTCCTGTGTGTTGCTGGTGTAGAGAGTCAGGCGCAGGACAGCAGATATGAGTAATCAACGTACTTTTCTCAAAAATACAATAATACAAGGCAACATGGCGAGCCCACAAAAAAACGGACCGATGTACAATGAACAATCACTCACAAACAAAACATGGGGAACAGAGGGTTAAATAATAAACAAGTAATTGGTTGAGTGAAGCCAGGTGTGTAAGACAAAGACAGAACAAATGGAAAATGAAAAGTGGATCGGCGCTGGCTAGATGGCCGGTGACATCGAATGCCGAACGTCGCCCGAACAAGGAGAGGGACCGACTTCGGCGGAAGTCGTGACAGGCGATTACAGCTGTGAGTCTTTCTGGGTTAGTCACGAAGAGCTTTGCACACCTGGATTATACAATATTTGCCCATTAAGCTCTGTCAGGTTGGGTGTTGATCATTGCTAGACAGCCATTTTCAAGTCTTTCCACAGATTTTCAAGATGATTTAAGTCAAAATTGTAACTAGGCCACTATGGAAAATTCAATGTCATCTTGGTAAGCAACTCCAATGAATATTTGGCCTTGTGTTTTAGATAATTGTCCTCCTGAAAGGTGAATTTATCTCCCAGTGTCTGTTACAATCAGACTGATTCAAGTTTTTCTCTAGGATTTTGCATGTGCTTAGGTTGTCTAAACGTTGTTAGCCTTGTAAGGTTTGTAGGTTTGGTACCTAAAGTCCTGTAAAAGTGCAGAATGATTGGACGATATCATTGCAGAGTCACTATGGTGACACTGGAGTGATGAGGGTGGGCCCAGGTCACACACTGTTGCTCTCGCCTCTGTGTTGGTTCTGACCTCAGTGGAAAGATGCCTTGAAGGAGCAGGAAGGTCTCACACCACATAAAACCACATTTTTTATTTAATTGGGCAAGTCAGTTAAGAACACATTCTTATTCTCAGTGATGGCCTAGGAACCCCTTGTTCAGGGGCAGAGGGACAGATTTTCACCTTGTCAGCTCGGGGATTCAATCTTGCAACATTTCAGTTACTCGTCCAATGCTCTAACCACTAGGCTACCTGCCGTCCCACATAGGGCTAATAGCCTATGCCTAATAGCCTTTTGTTGATTTAGATCCTTACCACACACACCTCTCATGTCTTGCCCCCAGCCCTCTTTCTCCAACTAGTGGCATTTGTGGCACATCTATTGTGGCTAACAAAAGGAACAAATGTCCCCTCCATCGGGCTGGCGGCGAGCCGTTGTACTGTCCTGATCACTCGCCGGCCACACAATGGTGCTGTGCGTCACTCGCCATGACAGAGCTTGCTGACGTACCGTGGTGACGTTCAAGTGATAGAAAAGGCACAAAAAGACTGATTCCAAATACAGTTAGAAGCTGAGGGTAGAGAATAAAACAACAAAGGGAAAGAGCGAATTAAAGAGGAGAACGTCAAAGTGATATCATTCACTCATTGGTAATCGGAGGAACAAAGAGCAGTCAGGTTCAAAAGTAATGGGGTTAAATCAATGTGTATTTACCAGAAGAGGCTGGTAGGAGGAGCTATAGGAGGATGGGCTCAGTGTAGTGGCTGGGATTGATTAAATGGAACGGAGTCAAACATGTGGTTTCCATATGTTTGATCTGTTTGATACTGTTCCATTATACCATTCCAGCCATTACAATGAGCCTGTCCTCCTATAGCTCCCACCAGCCCCCACTGGTATTTACTCATGTTAGATTGGCGTTGAAGTCACTTCTTCATGGGGACAAACATGCAGTATAAGGTATAGGAACTTAGAATTGGTGATGACAAAGGGTAGGGTTGCTAAATTGAGATTTAGATAAAGCTGTCAAAGTGAGATCCCTGATAGGATTATTTACCACTATCTGAGGGGGTGACTGATACTGAGAAATATTGACTAGCCTGTTTAACAACAAATGACCTTTGACATGCAGACCATCAACTTTATCCTAAAACTGCTTTCATGCCCAATCATCTTGTTTTGGATGATAACAGTCAAACCATTGTTGTTGCATTTTGATCAGTGAGGCTGAATAAGAATGGGGTCACCTATAGTGCAATCTCCTTCTCCTTCGTTTACTGCTGCAGCCTTTCCAACTCTAAGGATGAAACGTGAAGAAACGTTTCCTGATGAACTGTGTGACTTTGGTCAATCATACAGGAAGAGGGGGTCACCCAGCTGCCTGCTCCTAAGTAGTTATCAGACACATGGCGTTTTTAATCAGTGTGAAAAATAGGCTTCCCATACAATTGTTCACATGCTTCGTAAACAACAGGTGTAGACAAACAGTGAAAGGCTTATTTATGGGTCTTTTCCCAACAAGGCAAAGTTAAAGAGAAGATAGAAAATAAAAATAGAAATAATGACACAAGGAATAAATACACAGTGAATAACAAATAACAGAGTACCAATACTGAGTTGATGTGCAGGGATACGAGGTAATTAAAGTAGCTATGTAAATATAGTATGGGTAAAGTGATTAGGCAGCAGGATAGATAACAGACAATAACAGCTTATGTGGTGTGTGTGTGCGTGTGCGTGTGCGTGTGCGTGTGTGTGTGTGCGTGCGCGCGCGCGTGTGTGTGTGTGGCGTATTCGTGTGTGCAGTATGCGTGCACGTGTTATGTGTGTATGGGCATATGTAGTATGTGTGTGTGTGTGTATATGTGTGTGTTGGGGTGTTAGTGTAAGTATGTGTTAGTGTGTGGGTAGTGTCCGGTGTATGTGCATAGAGTCACTGCAAGAGAGTTAGTGCAAAAATGGGTTAATGCAGGTAATCCGGGTAGCCATTTGATGAGCTATTCAGCAGTTAATTAACTTCTTGAGTGTAGGGGGCAGAATTTTTGTTTTTGGCTAAACCCATCTGTTGGGGGCACACCTGGGAACGAATCGCCGCCTGGTTCCACTGGCCCGGGATGAGGTGGGCTGTGGAAGGCTATTGTCACAGCTGCCCAGATTGTCAAATCACTGCCCCAAAAGCACACTTCCGAAACCCGTGCCATTTGAACGCTTCACCATGGATATAGTGGGACCCCTGGTAAAAATGACACAAGGACTCCGGTACATCCTGGTAATAGTAGATTATGCCACCTGATATCCCGAGGCCATTTCCCTATTTTTCTTTATTATTTTAATAAACACCCTTGAAACTGAACGATCACACGTGTCCATGTCTGATCAGTATAAACATTTTGATAAAACCCCTGTTCTGCCACAGCACTTATTACTGAAGTGGGTGACTGATGTGGTAAACTCCTCAATGTTATCGGATGAACCCTGGAACATATTCCAGTCTGTACTAACAAAACAGTCCTGCAGCTTAGCATCCACTTTATTGGACGACATCTGTATTGAGCGTGTCATAGGTACTTCCTGTTTGAGTTTTTGTTTGTAAGTAAGAAGCAGGAGGGTGGAGTTATGTTCTGATTTGCCAAATGGAGGGCGAGGGTGGGTCTTGTGAGCATTTCTGTGTGTTCCCATTTAGATTCCAATACTAGGTGAGAGCTGACACATTCACAATGCAATCTGATGGAGGAAACCATCCCCCTTTTTCCTCCAAACATAACGATGGTCACTATGTCCAAACAATTCTAATTTTGTTTCATCAGACCAAAGGACATTTCTCCAAAAAGTACAATCTTTGTCCCCAAGTGCAGTTGCAAACCATAGTCTGGCTTTTTATGGCAGTTTTGGAGCAGTGGCTTCTTCCTTGCTGAGAGGTCTTTCAGGTTATGCCATTTTACTGTGGATATAGATACTTCTGTGGATATAGCATCTTCACAAGGTCCTTTGCTGTTGTTCTGGGATTGATTTGCACTTTTCACACCAAAGTACGTTCATCTCTAGGAGACAGAACGCATCTCCTTCCTGAGCGGTATGATGGCTGCGTGGTCCCATAGTGTTTATACTTGCGTACTATTGTTTGTACAGATGAACGTGGTACCTTCAGGCATTTGGAAATTGCTCCCAAGGATGAACCAGACTTCTGGAGGTCTACAATTGTGGAGGTATTGGTTGATTTCTTTTGATTTTCTCATGATGTCAAGCAAAGAGGCACTGAGGTTGAAGGTAGGTCTTGACACACAGGTACACCTCCAATTTACTCAAATGTTGTCAATTAGCCTATCAGAAGCTTCTAAAGCCATGACATCATTTTCTGGAATTTTCCAAGCTGTTTAAAGGCACAGTCAACTTAGTTTATGTAAACTTCTGACCCACTGGAATTGTGATACAATAAATTATGAGTGAAATACTCTGTCTGTAAACAATTGTTGGAAAAATGACTTGTGTCATGCACAAAGTAGATGTCTTAACTGACTTGCCAAAACTATAGTTTGTTAACAAGAAATTTGTGGATTGGTTGAAAAACAAGTTTTAATGACTCCAACCTAAGTGTATGTAAACTTTTGACTTCAACTGTGGGTACTTTATATCATTTATGCACTGAGCTTACACATAGATACCAACTTGTTTTTGATTTGCATCTAACCTTAGGCTTGGAGAGTTTCTCTGTTTTGCTTTAAGGTAAAATATGCTTAATGAATTACTTTTTTCATTAACTGCTAAAAGTACTCTCTTTGTTCCAATCTAATTAACTTATCCTTGGAGACCAAAATGGGGGAACTCCTTCAGCTATCAAGGTAGACTACTGTTTGGGCTGAATTAGTGCAAAAACCACACACCCCTGTCTAAATGGAGTGAAATTATTTATTTTCCTCCGGCAGACCCAAATAGCCCTCATCTATCAAGCCTTTCCCCCAGGGAGTATATACACTCCTAATTGCTTGCGTTTCTCCGAGTTGAACCCCAGCCAAAGCTAACACCCCCTGTTTGCCAGCCTGGGAGCGCCATTCATAAGCGTGAATAATGTTAGTAATTTCTTCACACCTACAATAGTATATCAACAGGAGAGACAGGCCGACTAGATGAATCATGACTGTTAATCAAACTATAATGGCTGGTCTCAGTTCAGCTCTCTTGTCCTGAACACTGTCTAATAGGGAAGGAATGATGGGACGGACTCAGAGAGCGAGAGAGAGAGCTTGAGGGTGAGTCAATGATGAGAGACAGATTCAGGCACGCTAGGAGCATGAAGCTCAGCGGCCTGTCTCTCCCACACACACTGCTTCATTAACAGTACATTACAGTGTTCTGGCAGCAGCATGTGTTTATCACTGAAACAGGTCTGCATCGGTTGCGAAAACAGAGATATAGCTATCGCTCCCCAGAATGAACACACAGTAGGCTACAGTAGCTCTGTAGATGCAAGGCAGGATGCCCATTGCTGATGTTTCAATCATCTTTTCAACACACTTACATTTTTCTTGAGGACAGGATGTTTTCTCTCTCTGAGCTCAAGCTGCGTGGGTTGTTGCAAAGCAGACACAGGAAGAGAGAGAAAGAAAGAGTGAGAGAGAAAGAGAGTAAAAAAGAGAAGATGAAAGCCATTCTCAGGTAAAGGCAGCAGAGATGTTCAGCCACATCCTGCCGCGCTCCATCGCTCTGTGTGAACTCTCTGACTGGAGGATGACAAAACGATAGCTACTGCACTGCACATGGTTATCAGACACACACTGCACGTGGTTATCAGACACACACTGCACGTGGTTATCAGACACACACTGCACGTGGTTATCAGACACACACTGCACGTGGTTATCAGACACACACTGCACGTGGTTATCAGACACACACTGCACGTGGTTATCAGACACACACTGCACGTGGTTATCAGACACACACTGCACGTGGTTATCAGACACACACTGCACGTGGTTATCAGACACACACTGCACGTGGTTATCAGACACACACTGCACATGGTTTTCAGACACACACTGCACGTGTCTTAATGTGTTGAGGTGTGTCTATAGCATGCAGATAGGTCGAAATAGGCAATATATACATGTATGGACTGAAATACTTGTAAAATGTGACAAGAAATTGGATTAGGGTAGAGATACAGTATGAGCAACCTTGATTCCATGCTATTGAAATATGTTGGTTGGGCTACACTGAGATTCAGGGAATGTCTCTGCAAAAAGGAGAAGCCAAACCTGTGAGTTACTGAAAACCATAAACAGTAAGCACTGCTAGCTAAATCAGACAAACATACAATAGTTTCAGCTTTGTCAAGTTAACGCCACAAATGGTCACATGACCAGAGGCTTTCAAATGCATGTTACAGTTTGCCCAGATGAGTTTCAGTGGTCACATACTACATGCAGCTATTACACCATCATAAAGACATTTAAGGTCTGCATGGCTCTAGCAGATGCAGCCTTGCCCTGCCCCAGATAGACAGGAAGACAGACAGGCAGGCAGGCAGGCAGGCAGGCAGGCACAGACGGACAGACAAAAAGACAGACAGACAGAGATTTTTCAGCTGTTCCTGTAGGCAGCCAAGTGTCTCCATACTCCATCCCCCTCATAGCCGGCACATTGTCTCCCTAATCCAATACAAGGCAACACGAGACCCAGAAATGACATGGGCCAGATTTACTGTACATACAGTTGGCTATACCTCATCATGAAGTTTAGATGTCAGATGTGATCAAACAAGATGAAATAAGATTGCTGAAACTGTGGGCCTTTTGCAGGCCCAGACGAGAGGATTGTGTTGGGCAACCGCAATGTTGCACCCGTGGCCATCCATCAACAGCATGCCTGTGTCAGGGTTTAGTTGTAACCAAAACAAGCTACTATTGTCTCTTCCTGGCTGTCTGATGATGTGGAAAAAATGGAACAAATAATTGCAGAGAGAAAGCAAGAGAAACAGATGATCTCCCAAAACAAACATACAAGCACTGGTATTTGTCTCCACCATCTCTAGATGGCCAGCATAACATCCTGCTAAACCGTGGGAGAGGAGCCTTTCTCAATGGGAAGGGTTCCGCTGCAGAGCCTCACGTATGCCTACGCTTCCTATGTATGGGCTTGTGTATGACTGGTGGATAAATGGGGGGAAAGTAATAGGAGACGGCTATAGCACAAGGCTTGACCTAGTCAGTCAAGACCAAATCAAACACAGAGGGAAAGACTATAGAGGAAGAATGGAAGTGAAGAATGAGGAAAGAAGCTGCATGAGGTCGAATATTAAAAACACAAGGACGGAGGATGTGGAAGAGGTGGTGGAAGAAGGGAAGAAGATGGAGAGAGGAAAGGAGGAGGTGAAGAGATAGGAGTCAAGTTAGAACACCTGACTCAAGGTCCACAGATTGTCAAATATATTTGATTTGGCTTCTGTGATTAGTGGTGTGCAGAGAATGAGAGAGAGATAGAGAACACTAGTCTGGCAGGCGGAAATACCATGGTCTGACTGAGTCAGACAAGGAGCAGCTGGAGACACTACACAACAATCACTCCCACCACTGAAAAAAAAACCTGTGTAAAACACAAGACTCCAGAACAGAACATTGTAAACTTATACCGTAAAACTGCACACACAGTCCCAGACCATCGTCTGAGAATAACAGATATTATGATAAATGAATTTGCATTAATTTTTAGAGGCTTTTGGTTGTAACTTCTAAAAATTCTAATATTTAACGAGGGAGAAAAAAAGTAACTTCACTGCTATCGCCTTGTGCAGTCAGGCGTAACAAACACACTTCCAGGAAACAAAAACAAAAGGTCCTAGAATAATATGGTAACGTCTCTAATTCAAAATGAAAAACAGAGAGAGGGTGCTGCAGAGGGCTCTACTAGGAACACCACCTAACCTCAAACAATATGCCCCCCCCATTCCAACTGCAGCACCCACTAAAGGCGCCAGCAGGCTTCAGTTCGGCTGGCACCTAGCAACGGCTAGACGAAGCAAACAAGTGTTTTCGCATACTCCCTTAAAATACCTTAATTGAAAGCGGCAATAGTACTGTTTGTCCATTTTGAGATGCCGTAGCCAAATCAAATCAAATTGTATTTGTCACATGAGCCAAATACAACTGGTATAGTAGACCTTACAGCGAAATGCTTTCTTACAAGTCCTTAACCAACAATCCTGTTCAATGGTGTTTAAGAAAATATTTACTAAATAAACTAAAGTCAAAAAATAAAAAGTAACACAATAAAATGACATATCAATAACAAGGCTATATACAGGGGTTACCGGTACCGAGTCAATGTGCAGGTTAGTCGAGGTAGTTTGTATTTGTAGGTAGGGGTAAAGTGACTATGCATAGATAATAACTGTGAGTAGCAGCAGTGTAAAAACAAAGGGGGTGGGGGTTCAATGTAAATAGTTCGGATGGCCAGTTGATTAATTGTTCACCAGTCTTATAGCTTGGGGATAGAAGCTGTTAAGGAGCCTTTTGGACCTAGACTTAGTGCTGCGGCACGCTTGCTGTGAGGTAGCAGAGAGAACAGTCTATGACCTGGGTGACTGGAGACTTTGAAAAGGTTTTGGGCCTTCCTCTGACACCACCTAGTATATAGGTCCTGGATAGCAGGAAGCTTGGCCCCAGGGATGTATTGGGCTGTGCGCACTACCCTCTATAGCGCCTTATGGTCGGATGCTGAGCAGTTGCCATACCAGGCGGCGATGCAACAGGTCAGTATGCTCTTGATGATGCAGCTGTCAAACCTTTTGAGGATCTGGGGACCCATGCCAAATCTTTTCAGCATTCTGAGGTGGAAAGGGTGTTGTTGTGCCCTCTTCACGACTGTCTTGGTGTGTTTGGACCATGATAGTTTGTTGGTGATGTGACACCAAGGAACTTGAAACTCTCAACACGCTCCACTACAACCCTGCTTATGTTAATGGAGTCCTGTTCGGCCCTCCTTTTCCTGTAGTCCAACTCGTTTTCATGCAGTACACACTTTCTCAAAATAGTCCGAATTTACCTAAGATAACTCAAGAAATCTGTAGTTTTTGCAGGAGAGATCTTAGTCACACAGTTTTACATCTAAGATATTTACTGCAGTATTTCGCAATGAAAAAATGTGCATGAAAACGAGTTATCTCTCATTGAATGACAACAAAGATTTTATTGAAGAATCCTTACTGTTGACCAATCACCGACGAAGGGGCGTAGACTTCGGCTACTGACTTGAGCTTGCCTTGAGAATTTTGTTTGGTGTGCTCGAACAGCCAAAACAAACCTTAAATGAAGACCAAAACAAACAAAAATTTCACAAAATGTTGTTATAATATATGCACAAACTCTTCCGAACTGTTTCATCTGAGAAGCATGCAGATGCCTCTAAAAGTACTAAGTACCATGGATCATTTAGCTATTTGATTTTGACATTTTAGGAACCCTTTAGGTATCAAAAATAATATTTACAAATTATTTGGACAAAATATTGAGTTTGGCCTTTACTACTATATCTCATAGATAAGCCTGGAATAGCACATTCATAAATGGCAAAAAGACAGTTAATAAATAAATCATAAGGAATAAGGTTGTAAAGTGTCTGTCCTATATCTAGGAGATATAAGAAAGCTTGTGAAATATGTTGGTGTTTTTTGGAGACATATTTAACCCCTTATTTTTGTTTGCACAAAACTACCTCCATACTTCCATTAATTTGCATAGATTACCTTCAGACGAGTCCCCTGACACATGTGAGTCTCATCTTTCCATAAAGGGGTCATAATCATTTTTAGGACAACCGTTCGGACGCTATAGACGTTTTTGTGAGAAGACCGATTTCCGGGATGTCTTCTGGTCTGACAAACACCACTGTACCTCAGCCACCTTCCACCACAGATGTGGAAGACCTACATAGGTGGTCCGCAGCCCATGCAATAAACTGACAGATTTTGATGGGTATTTTTCATTATGTTACTTAGATTGTAGCACGGGTGCATTAATAGACTCGTAAGGATTAAGGCCTCTGTATACTCACTGTCCACAATTTGTTGGATGAAACATGGGTTATAATCAGCCCTAACACTCTACACAGGAAACTGGTAAACAACACTTACCATGAAACATGGGTTATAATCAGCTCTAACACTCTACACAGGAAACTGGTAAACAACACTTACCATGAAACATGGGTTATAATCAGCCCTAACACTCTACACAGGAAACTGGTAAACAACACTTACCATGAAACATGGGTTATAATCAGCCCTAACACTCTACACAGGAAACTGGTAAACAACACTTACCATGAAACATGTTCAGACAATGTGCACTACTACAAAAGTACAAACAACAAATACAGTGCCTTGCGAAAGTATTAGGCCCCCTTGAACTTTGCGACCTTTTGCCACATTTCAGGTTTCAAACATAAAGATATAAAACTGTATTTTTTTGTGAAGAATCAACAACAAGTGGGACACAATCATGAAGTGGAACGACATTTATTGGATATTTCAAACTTTTTTAACAAATCAAAAACTGAAAAATTGGGCGTGCAAAATTATTCAGCCCCTTTAAGTTAATACTTTGTAGCGCCACCTTTTGCTGCGATTACAGCTGTAAGTCGCTTGGGGTATGTCTCTATCAGTTTTGCACATTGAGAGACTGAAATTTTTTCCCATTCCTCCTTGCAAAACAGCTCGAGCTCAGTGAGGTTGGATGGAGAGCATTTGTGAACAGCAGTTTTCAGTTCTTTCCACAGATTCTCAATTGGATTCAGGTCTGGACTTTGACTTGGCCATTCTAACACCTGGATATGTTTATTTTTGAACCATTCCATTGTAGATTTTGCTTTATGTTTTGGATCATTGTCTTGTTGGAAGACAAATCTCCGTCCCAGTCTCAGGTCTTTTGCAGACTCCATCAGGTTTTCTTCCAGAATGGTCCTGTATTTGGCTCCATCCATCTTCCCATCAATTTTAACCATCTTCCCTGTCCCTGCTGAAGAAAAGCAGGCCCAAACCATGATGCTGCCACCACCATGTTTGACAGTGGGGATGTTGTGTTCAGGGTGAGGAGCTGTGTTGCTTTTACGCCAAACATAACGTTTTGCATTGTTGCCAAAAAGTTCAATTTTGGTTTCATCTGACCAGAGCACCTTCTTCCACATGTTTGGTGTGTCTCCCAGGTGGCTTGTGGCAAACTTTAAACAACGCTTTTTATGGATATCTTTAAGAAATGGCTTTCTTCTTGCCACTCTTCCATAAAGGCCAGATTTGTGCAATATACGACTGATTGTTGTCCTATGGACAGAGTCTCCCACCTCAGCTGTAGATCTCTGCAGTTCATCCAGAGTGATCATGGGCCTCTTGGCTGCATCTCTGATCAGTCTTCTCCTTGTATGAGCTGAAAGTTTAGAGGGACGGCCAGGTCTTGGTAGATTTGCAGTGGTCTGATACTCCTTCCATTTCAATATTATCGCTTGCACAGTGCTCCTTGGGATGTTTAAAGCTTGGGAAATCTTTTTTTATCCAAATCCGGCTTTAAACTTCTTCACAACAGTATCTCGGACCTGCCTGGTGTGTTCCTTGTTCTTCATGATGCTCTCTGCGCTTTTAACGGACCTCTGAGACTATCACAGTGCAGGTGCATTTATACGGAGACTTGATTACACACAGGTGGATTGTATTTATCATCATTAGTCATTTAGGTCAACATTGGATCATTCAGAGATCCTCACTGAACTTCTGGAGAGAGTTTGCTGCACTGAAAGTAAAGGGGCTGAATAATTTTGCACGCCCAATTTTTCAGTTTTTGGTTGTTAAAAAAGTTTGAAATATCCAATAAATGTCGTTCCACTTCATGATTGTGTCCCACTTGTTGTTGATTCTTCACAAAAAAATACAGTTTTATATCTTTATTTTTGAAGCCTGAAATGTGGCAAAAGGTTGCAAAGTTCAAGGGGGCTGAATACTTTCGCAAGGCACTGTATATCAGAGGATACACAAATCGAAATGCTCAACAACACCTTCTTGGTTACAGGGTCTAATGAGGAATTGAAAAAGTTCCAGCAGAGTTTTTTTCCCAGAGAAGAAATGAGTGTGGAGGACGAAGTTGCTTTAAACGCCAGCCAACAAGATCTTTAAGAGGTTGCCATGAACCTTACATCCATCGCACCACAGAGACCAGACTAACAAGGAGAGTTTTGTGGTTTGGGTCAGGGGGAATGTCTCAACGTCAAATGCATTGAAAGTAGAGTCAAAAATCCTAATATACCTCATTAAAATATACAACAGTTAAAATTTGTGAGGCGTAGTCCACATACCGTGGGGGTCTCACGGGTAACTCAGAGCACAGGCGGGATTAATACCCAAGTTCTGAATGTCATACTCTATGTACCTTTTACTCAGCATTATGTTCTTCATCAGGGGTCGAAAACAGTGATTTTCTTTGGTCAAAATAATAATAAAATCACCAGGAATTCAGCTAACAATGGGTTTCATTTAGGAAATCTGTTCACCCAGTATTCCCACAAATAAATAATACATACATATGTGATCATGTAAAATTATATTAAATTATAGTTCCTTTCAAATACAATCTCTTTTTGGGCTTAGTTGTGGTCAATTTGCAGTGTACATGACATGAGGTAGGGGTCACAGGTCAGAGGAGGTGGATAATCTTCCTCTTTCTCTCTGCAACGGTCACCCTCCTCTTCCTTTTCTTCCATACACTAGATACATTCTTCCATACACTAGATACATTCTTCCATACACTAGATACATTCTTCCATACACTAGATACATTCTTCCATACACTAGATACATTCTTCCATACACTAGATACATTCTTCCATACACTAGATACATTCTTCCATACACTAGATACATTCTTCCATACACTAGATACATTCTTCCATACACTAGATACATTCTTCCATACACTAGATACATTCTTCCATACACTAGATACATTCTTCCATACACTAGAAACATTCTTCCATACACTCGCACATTTCCCAATTCTCTCAACTCTTACGTGTTATGGTATTGTTATTGTAAGTAGTAGGCGTTCTTACCTCTAAAAAATAATCAATATCCTGTGCTTTATTCTCCTGCTTTGCTGACTTGTGTTTACAGTTTATTGAGTAGGGGAAAGAGGGGTACATTCAGCATCACCACAACAATGTATTCTTTTTAACAAAGATATCTACATACATTACCAGTCAAAGGTTTGGATACCTGCTCATTCCAGGGTTTTTCTTTATTTTTACTATTTTCTACATTGTAGAATATTAGTGAAGACATCAAAACTATGAATTAACACATATTGAATCATGTAGTAACAAAAAAAGTGTTAAACATATCAACATATATTTTATATTTGAGATTCTTTAAAGTAGTCACCCTTTGACTTGATGACAACTTTGCACACTCTTGGCATTTCAATTAACAGGTGTGCCTTGTTAAAAGTTAATTTGTGCAATTTCTTTCCTTCTTAATGCATTTGAGCCAATCAGTTGTGTTGTGACAAGTTAGAGGTGCTATACAGAAGATAGCTCTATTTGGTAAAAGACCAAGTCCATATTATGGCAAGAACAGCTCAAATAAGCAAAGAGAAACAACAGTCCATCATTACTTTAAGACATGAAGGTCAGTCATTGCGGAAAATTTCAAGAATTCTTAAAGTTTCTTCAAGTGCAGTCACAAAAACCATCTGTGATGAAACTGGCTCTCATGAGGACCGCCACAGGAAAAGAAGTTACTTCTGCTGCAGAGGATAAGTTCATTAGAGTTAACTGCACCTCAGATTGCAGCCCAAATAAATGCTTCACAGAGTTCAAGTAACAGACACATCTCGACATCAACTGTTCAGAGGACACCAATAATAAGAAGAGACTTGCTTGGGCCAAGAAACATGACCAATGGACATTAGACCTGTGGAAATATATCCTTTGGCCCAAATTTGAGATTTTTGGTTCCAGCCTACGTGTCTTTGTGAGAACAGAGTAGGTGAACTGATGATCTCCTCATCTGTGGTTCCCATCGTGAAGCATCGAGGAGAAGGTGTGATGGTGTGGGGGTGCTTTGCTGGTGAGACTGTCTGTGATTTATTTAGAATTCAAGGCACACTTAACCAGCATGGCTACCACAGCATTCTGTAGTGATACGCCATCCCATCTGGTTTGCGCCTACAGGCTGTGTAAGGGCTATTTGAACAAGAAGGATAGTGATGGAGTGCTGCATCAGATGACCTGGCCTCCACAAACACCCAACAACCCAATTGAGATGGTTTTGGATGAGTTGGACTGCAGAGTGAACGAAAAGCAGCCAACAAGTGCTCAGCATATGTGGGAACTTCTTCAAGACTGTTGGAAAAGCATTCTTCATGAAGCTGGTTGAGAGAATGCCAAGAGTGTGCAAAGCTGTCAT
Source organism: Oncorhynchus tshawytscha (assembly GCF_018296145.1). NCBI lineage: Eukaryota > Metazoa > Chordata > Actinopteri > Salmoniformes > Salmonidae > Oncorhynchus > Oncorhynchus tshawytscha. The sequence goes on from NC_056437.1 coordinate 73,793,672, forward strand.
CTAGGCAAAGGGTGGCTACTTTGAAGAATCTAAAATATATTTTGATTTGTAAAAAAGAAAATTGGACTGGTACTGTATATGTCAGAATCTTGTGTATCCCTGGAAATAATCAGAATTCATGTAAACATAACAGTTTTGAAAACATAGCTTGTCCAAAAAACATGGTCTCTTGCCACAATTTATGGGGTACATTGAGCATAGGGACAGAGTAAGGTGAGACGTCTTGGGGTAAGTGGGCAATGTCCTGTGAGAGTGGGCGATGTCCTGTGAGAGTGGAGGATGTCCTGTGAGAGTGGGTGATGTCCTGTGAGAGTGGGTGATGTCCTGTGAGAGTGGGTGATGTCCTGTGAGAGTGGGTGATGTCCTGTGAGAGTGGGTGATGTCCTGTGAGAGTGGGTGATGTCCTGTGAGAGTGGATGATGTCCTGTGAGAGTGGGTGATGTCCTGTGAGAGTGGAGGATGTCCTGTGAGAGTGGAGGATGTCCTGTGAGAGTGGGCGATGTCCTGTGAGAGTGGAGGATGTCCTGTGAGAGTGGAGGATGTCCTGTGAGAGTGGGTGATGTCCTGTGAGAGTGGGTGATGTCCTGTGAGAGTGGGTGATGTCCCGTGAGAGTGGATGATGTCCAGTGAGAGTGGGTGATGTCCTGTGAGAGTGGGTGATGTCCTGTGAGAGTGGGTGATGTCCCGTGAGAGTGGATGATGTCCTGTGAGAGTGGGTGATGGTGCTGGAAGGTCAACGTTTCATTCATGGAATGGGGTTGTGGTATATTGTAAATCTTAAATGTATGCCTACATTCAAATATAGGTCTCTCTGTTCAATATCACGTACCCTTCCATTTCTTGACCTGTTGTCTGGGATGGGGATGTTGTTTCGATGTGCCAATTCATCTTTCGATGTGTCCTTATGTTAGGTCCTAATGCGGCTATGATAAATGGCTGTGCGCTACACTAGTTAATTTAGCAGACAAGTGTTGCTTATAATTCTGTGGCATTATTTTATAGTATTTCATAGTATGAAGAATAAAACTGAACAAAGCTGAATAAAACATAAATATTTTCTCCAAATGATTTGAGGGAGTGTGCACATGCAGCTATTCTGTGATGAACGTTTAACAAAGAAATATGTACTCCCAAATGCTTAATTTAGAGTTAGTATTGTAACTTTAGTTGTTCTACAAACATTGGGCTGTGTGATTTGATGTTTAAGACATTGTAAGGCTGCATGCTGAGACTCTAAGGATGATTTGAAAAAGTTGCATGAAAGGCATGAGCTCTACTTTGTTTTTTTTGTGCAGACTGTACACACTCCAATAGTCTCTCATTCACAATTTGACAAGCACTTGATAATGCCTCGATTTTACAGCCTCATCCCCTTTGTAGCCGTAATGGACCCCCCAAAAATTATGCTGGGCGTCTTTCACACGTTATAATATACAATTCACAAGTGATTGGCTAATATTGTCACCCATCAGACTATTCTTGATTTAATCTTGTCTTTACATGTACTAAATAATATATGTGTGACATTTGTTTGATTTGGAATGGACCATTATCATGCACCTGTATCGAAACGGGGGCAGCTGTAAAATACATGTCATCTATGCACTTAAATAACGAATGGAGGACGTTTTCCCCGTGGTTTATTTTCATGCCAGCCAGGTAGGCTATACTCCTGCTGTACATATAAGCAATGTGCTTAATATTAGGAAAGTTGAAAAATAAATATAATAGGCCTGTAACGTACTGGGTGTAGTAGGTGAGAAGTCAAGCGCAGGAGGCAGAGAGTTCAGGGTAGTGCTATATTTAATGCACAAAACGGCGAACATACGCCAACCCCACGAAACACAGGGCACACAACAAAACAAATGCCCCAAACACGGGCACTTAAACAGTCCAGCAAAACCCACGAAATGGGAAACACGTAACCCACAGACGTGCACACAAGTTACACAAAACAATCCCGCACAAAGAGCAGGCGGGCCTACTGGTAAATAAAGCCTGACTAATCAGCCTAAAACACAAACAGGTGAAACCAATAAACAGAAAGGGGAAAAAGGGATCAGTGGCAGCTAGTAGGCCGGTGACGACGACCGCCGAGCGCCACCCGAACAGGAAGGGGAGCCACCTTCGGTAGGAGTCGTGACAAGGCCTAGCCTGTAGAAAGCTGATCCTCCTCCTTTTATTAGAGGCCATCACTCTGTTTTCTCCCGCAATTGCATAGCCTATAAAAAATATTGCGCAACATGAACTCATGAGCCCCCCTTGAAATGTTTGATTAGATTTTTGAATACATTTGCATTGATGTCAGAGTGATTAGAGCAACAATAGAGTACTGAGTACCAGACAGTTAGCAAGTTTTGTAGGCTACTAATGACCAGAAGCAGCATGAGAGGTTGGAGCCTAATTACCATGACTGAATTTGACTCCCTTCATGATATGGCGTATGCCGGTATGCCGGTATGGCGTAAGCCCTATGACACATTGCAAAAATACTATGCATATTATGCATAAAACATAATTATAATTTGTATGGGGTATGGTGGCTATTGGCTATTGGCTATCAACTTACCCCATGGCTATTGGCTCAACTTAATCCAAGGCAAACATTTTGACTACAGTATACTAGCTCACACAGGCTAGGTTTAGGACCTCATATTGTAGTTTATAGAGACTCCAACTTATGTATAAAACAATCTTAAAACATCTACCTTGTTTTACATACAAGCATCATGAAACCTAGAACAAAATAAATGTGGACCCAACTTGCTTACCACCTTTTCCATGTGGTTTCTTCCCTCACATACTCCATGAAATGATGACTCTCCCTCTCCCCTACAAATACATGGAAAATATAAAAAAGAGGCCTATTTCACTGATTTACTTCTTCAATATAAGTAATCCAGACGTTATACATAATGTCTACAGCTACAATATTGATAGCTCACTCATACTCTGACATTACAGCAAATGTATGACCATTGGTGTCTGGAATCCAAACTACCTCTGCATGGGGCAATTATTTTAATCTTAATATTGGGCCTTGGAATGTAGTCTACCTCATACACAACAGCAGCCAGAATAATCATACAAGCACCACAACAAAGCCATGAGCAACGTCTTCATCACCACTGAGTGTACATCATCCTTACACTATAGTCGCTACAGTTCCACAGACACTAGATGACAGCGAGCGTTTCCTAACCTGAACCTCCCCCCGTGGAACACTGGACTGGACCACAGATCGGTTCGGGAATTTCCTGGATTTCCTGCGGTACTTCAAAGTGGCTGGATGAAAGGAGGACGTTGGACCAGATCCAGCTCACAGCTGGCTTCAGTGAGGGGTCGTAGCGTGTAAGAAGAGATGAGGTCAGAAGGGCAGAGCTGATGAGTCCTTGAAAACTCTGAGGGGAGCAACACAAGCAGCCCATTGCAGAATCTGACGAAAGAAGGAAGAAGGGCTGGGGGGTACTTCTCTCTCCAGGCTCTAGTTCTTTGATTCTGTCCGTGTGAGCTGATCATGCACAGTCCTGCTCGTCTGTCTGGTGAAGTCATTCAGATTCACCCCATTAAATGGTGAGGAGCAGTACTGGCCCTTGCCCAGTAGCCTGCTTGTGCTTCCTGTGTTTTGTTCACTTCCACACAAACAGATCGCCTCCTGTAAATTCTGAAACCCAAGTTGGAGATTTTTAAGAAACCCTAAATGAGGGTGTAGCTCTCTCCTCTCCCATAAACCCACTCTTTGGGTTCTTTTAGTAGTCATAAACCCCTTGGCCTATCAGACACTTCAGGGCGACCTCACATCTTGAGAGTGTCAGTGTTTCCTCCAGCTTGAGGACCCAACATGTATGAGTTATAGCACATATCAGCAGCCAGTTATTCATGTGTCCCTCATGACCCCAGTAATAAAACGACCTACCATACAACTCCCCATTTCCCCTCCGCTTTTCAACACATCACTCCCTTAACCGGACCATCAACGCACAGCACCAATTCCCTCACACACTGCCTTCTAAGTTTAAGATGACCAGATTTTCCACCAGAAACATTTACAAAGCCAGCCTTCAACAGAAGTTCACGTTTTACAGTACTCCAGAGGATTAGGTACAAATGTACACATACGGATGTGTAAGATGATGAAAGGTGAAAGTTTGGTGAAATATGGTCTCTGCCAAATATACTATAAGGAACTCAGAGGGTGTCAGATTTGTACTGGTCTGGTGTGTTGCACCTTGCTCAGGCCTCTCTGTGTTGTAAATGTGGCCACACAACACACTGGCTGTGATTCAGCCACCCGGTCCCCTGTTCTGTCTACTGACATCCAGGGGGAGTGGCCTGTCTAGAATGGATGTCCCACCACTGTTGCACCCTAGACGGATACACCTCTGGTTGTGGGAGGGGGCCGGGGGGGACACTCCTCCAAAAAGCCCATTGAGGGAGGGGTGAAGGGGTGCAGCACACCATCTGTTAGCTTAAACAGCCTCTTCATAATCAATATCAATGGTGTGTTACGATCTGAGATTACTACATGGTGTTGGTGGTGGTGGTGGAGCTTGTGGGTGGAGATTCTCCAGATGTTTTATTTCTCCCATCCCGATTAGATCAAAGTCCTACTGTTGTGTTTTACTTAGGCTGACCACACTTCCTTTCCATACATAGAGCAGAATTGAGCATTTTGATGGCTCTTGTGTTGAGAGATGTTGAATTGCACCATTGTCCCGTCTCCTCGCCTGAGGAGGGGCTGTTAGGGGGTTGAGGGGTGCTGATGAAGAGGGAGCGCTCTTCACTGTAGGCTGAGGTTACTTGGGTGTGGGCCACTTTTCGCCTCCCGGACCATAACTCTGACCTCAGTGTGCATGTTTCTCACACCCCTGCCTCTCCTCAGCTGCAGCACAGGCCCTGCTTGTGTCTCTGTGTGCAGCAGGGCCACTGTGCTGGCGCGTGAGTGTGGGGATGGCAACTCGTGGGGACCGGGAGGAATGCAGCTCACAGACAAAGAGCCCAGAGGAATCCCCCTGCTGATGCAAGGCTGGGCCAACAAGAATCTGCTGCCACTCCAGTGTTAAACTCAGAGACAGGCCTGAGACTGTCTGTGGACCAACTCTGAGAGCAGATCAACACTGGGGCAGTCAGAGAGCATTTCACACACATCACCAACCCTACTGTCACATGCCATGAATCACTCCCTCTACTCTCAATAGACAATGACATGATCAAAATACTTCTAGCACATGCCGTGGATGACATATTTTATGACATTAATGTAATGTGTCTGAAAATCTTTCTCACGCTTCACACATTATCAAAGTTCTAGCGAACAGACGTAATTCAAGCCCGATCTGGCTCAGTGTTTTCCCAGTTCCTTTGAAGCTGTCTCTTTCTTGTGGTCAGAGTGACCTTGCTGACGACCACAATAGCTGTCCACTGCGGTGTACAATACCGGGCGCTGATCAAAGAGACAGACACATAACAACAGTCACGTGATCTCACTCAGTCAGGCATGAGAGCGTGACGGACCTGGGTTGGAAATATACAACCAGCCGCTCAGCAGAGGACAGGTCATGACAAGTGTCCTCTATGATTACATGTTAAACACTATGTTCTAGGTAAGCCTTAGAATACTAGTCAGGGTGCTGTTCACAGTGGATGAGGAAAAGCTGAGAGGGATTCGTGATGACACCTAGAAAAGAGCATAGGAAGTATCCTTCTGAATGACTGGAACTCATAAAGGAGAGTTAACTTGAATTGGAAGCTCTGTTATGTCTTTAATCTGGGTGGAGTTGGTGTTCCTCTCAAACATCAATAGAATACTCTAATGGAAATACTCCCAGAGCTAAACTTGAATTGCCACAGGACAGGTTTGACACGATTTTACAGCCCCATGACCAGGCTGCTTATGACGCTCTTCAGACTTTGTGTACCAGAGAAATGAACCCACAGCAGTATTATTCTACTGTTCTCATTCAGTCCTTACATAATCAATGTGACTTACTGTCAAAACCAATAAATCATGTTTATTAATATACTAACTATAAAATCACTGTAAGTATGACAGATTTCAGGCAAACAGAGAACAGAACAAATCAGGGTCAAGTGTAGCTGAGGAATCAGTTGTTGGTGGAGGAATTTTAAGAGACTTTCGGGGAGACGTGCAGCACATCGTGTTCCCGAGAAATGGTCATCGACCTTGTTCAAATCACCCCATATCCACCCCAAGACAGTAAGTAGACCTGGTCAATGTACTGGGCCAGACAAAATGGCATAGACCCATTCATTTGTCGAGATGATGTCACTTAACAATGCAAGTTGCAATGTATCATTACTGCCAATGAATTGACAGTGTAGAACAGGTCAAGTGAGGCCCGGGGTCCAGGGACAAGGTAAACAAACAGGCAGTGGCGATGTCTGATAGGCACGTACGGCCTTTTAAAAACACTCACACAATTCAGAACTTGGCTTCATTTCTCCATGGTCTCCCTGGTTTTTATGAGAAGGAAGTGATGCTGTGAAACGATAAGAGACAGATGGGCCTGTGGAATGTTTTTGAGTACATTGGATGTGCATCCACAGCCTCTCAAACAGTAGGGGGGGGGACACGGGGGAGTCTATATAGAACAAATAGATTCACGGGATTCACAGGATTTCTGGAAAATGGCCATGATATAATGAATCATCCCAACTCGCTGCTATCCTTTCCTAATGTTGAGGGGGCCAACAATGTGTCTGGAGAATGAATTTGAGATGTATGATAGACTTTTTTTGCTTCGTGATTGTTATTTAAGTTTTGATTTAAATGTACGTTTTATTGGCCCTGGTTCATGAAATGAATCATGGGATTTTAGAGTTAAATGCCCTTAAAATACCAAACTCAGTCTGATCTGGATGTCTTTACCATTCTCTCACTATTACTTCTATTTTCCCAAACTTTCCCAGCTTGGGAGAGACTTATGGGAGCAGTATCTTTCAATTAAGCTATTCCCCCATGTCAAAGTGAGGCACCAGAATAACATGCAGACTTCTGTGTCGACAGGCTATCTGAGTATGGTGGTGACACATTATTCCCTCCAGTGGAAACAAAAACACCAGAAGGTAGTCCCTGGTCTGGACACCAGTCAAAATGGGTGAAACTCCTGCTGGGCCTGTCTTTCAAATGAACCTAGCCAGCTGATTTCACCCAGTGAGATTTCAGAGGGTTAGTTAAGCCATTAAACGGCCGTAGTGCCTCTCCATCGAAGACAGGCTCATATCACCACTAGAAAAATCACGAAGATCAATCTGAAGTCTTTAAGAACATTCTGAAAGAACAGAACAGTGAGAAGGAAAGGAAAATAAACATCTATGTGCATTGCCGATGCACACCTGTCTCTCCACTGATGCCTATATATAGTCATCCCACCTAAAAAACTATCTGTGGTGATTCATGGTATGGCAGATCTAGGCCATACAAACATGGTTCTGGTAAACCGCACCCATCCAGATACTACATGTCTAGAAACTGCTGAACAAAGAAGAAAACAATCAATAAGAATCAACAAGGTCTCAGAACAATGACTCACTATGACAGGAATGCTCAAAATGAAGACTGGTGACATTTCTTTCTATTGAGGTCTCAGCCCTATTCAGGGAGGAGGAACAGTTGATATAATTGTGAGGATTAGTCTCACTGTGAAAACAAGGAAGCTAGGCTGGGCTACTGGGCGAGTACAGGGAGTAGGTAGCTAGCTAGGTGACAACACATTCTTAGCAGGAAATATAATCATCTAATAGCATCAATTAGAGCAGTGAAGAAAAACATTTCAGGTGATCTCCCTAGTGTTGTTTGCATACCTGGGTTGTGAAACTGCAATTACATTATAACATTGTGTTCCCTGGGCCCTATGTTCCCTGGGCCCTGTGTTCCCTCAGCACTATGTTCCCTGGGCCCTATGTTCCCTGGGCCCTATGTTCCCTGGGCCCTGTGTTCCCTCAGCACTATGTTCCCTGGGCCCAATGTTCCCTCAGCACTATGTTCCCTGGGCCCTGTGTTCCCTCAGCACTATGTTCCCTGGGCCCTGTGTTCCCTTCAATATGTTCCCTTACACAGTAGTGTAAAGTACTTATAATAAGTCAAAATAATTTTAAGTACTACTTAAGCAGTTTTTTGGGGGATTATCTGTACTTTACTTTACTATTTATATTTTTGACAACTTTTACTTTTAATCTAATTCACCCACTTATCAAGAGAACATCCCTGGTAATCCCTACTGCCTCTGATCTGGCAGACTCACTAAACACAAATTGGTTGTTTGTAAATTATATCTGAGTGTTGAACTGTGCCCTGGGCTTTCCGTAAATCATTTTAAAAACAAGAAAATTGTGTCGTCTGGTTTGCTTAATATAAGGAATTTGAAATTATTTATACTTTTACTTTTGATACTTAAGTACATTTGAAACCAAATACTTTTAGACTTTTACTCAAGTGGTATTTTACTGGGTGACTTTTACTTTTACTTGAGTAATTTTCTTTTTAATGTATCTTTACTTTTACTCAAGTATGAAAATTGGATACTTTTTCCACCACTGCCCTTACGTAATGTGTTCATATGTGTGTTATTGTAGTTAGGTTGCTCAGGTAACAATATACTTAGAGTGTGGCTGGCAGCCAATCAGTGCAAATCTTCCCTTCAATAACAAGCTCTGGGTGGAGCACCCTCTCTAGAAAAATACCTGAAATGCCAGTTTTGGCAATGTCAGAGTCTAGACCATCAGGTCAGAGATTGTCATAATGTTAAATGTTGGAAATGTGCTGGCCTGGGCCATAAAGCAAAATACTGTACTGAAGAAGACATGTGCAGCCTGGGCCATAAAGCAAAATACTGTACTGAAGAAGACATGTGCAGCCTGGGCCATAAAGCAAAATACTGTACTGAAGAAGACATGTGCAGCCCTGGGCCATAAAGCAAAATACTGTACTGAAGAAGACATGTGCAGCCTGGGCCATAAAGCAAAATACTGTACTGAAGAAGACATGTGCAGCCTGGGCCATAAAGCAAAATACTGTACTGAAGAAGACATGTGCAGCCTGGGCCATAAAGCAAAATACTGTACTGAAGAAGACATGTGCAGCCTGGGCCATAAAGCAAAATACTGTACTGAAGAAGACATGTGCAGCCTGGGCCATAAAGCAAAATACTGTACTGAAGAAGACATGTGCAGCCTGGGCCATAAAGCAAAATACTGTACTGAAGAAGACATGTGCAGCCTGGGCCATAAAGCAAAATACTGTACTGAAGAAGACATGTGCAGCCTGTGTGGAGGTGAAGGTCACACCAACTTCCAACCAGTGGCCTGGACATTGGTAAGAACAGTTGCAGCCTCTAATCCCAGGCCTGACAAGGAGGGAGAGAGAGAAAGTGAACCCCCGGCATCTGACCCAGCACCCCAGACAGTCAGCAAGACTACCGCTCATGCTTTGGCAGTGTGTCTAATCACAGCTGCTGGTCCAGGAGCTGTGACAGAGCCCAGAAGAGATCCAAGACAGCAGAAGAAGAAAGACATGGAACCAGTCCCTATCCCTGTCCCTCTTCCCATCCCTCCCTCTTTTCCTCCCCACTTCCCCTCCACCCTACCTCCCAATGATGGCCCAACCACCAGCACTCCCATCATCACGGAAGGTCTGAAAAGACAGGGGGTTTCTCTGGGAGAGGAGGGAAGAGAGAAGAAGAAAAGGAGGAAAAACAAGTAAGGTAAGCTAACTTATTTACTGCAAACTACGGACAATGTGCCTATTCAAAGACGAGATATTTAAGATATCATTTAAATATCTCTATATAGGCCTATCTATTATTTTGTGGTTCATCTTAATACTGGCACTTGATTTAAAAAAAAATTATATTCTGGACTTCATAATTTTCCACAGGTCAGTCTTCGTTAGTATTTTCAGTTGACATACTGTATATTCTGTGTTTCAAATTTCAATTAATTTATCATATCTTTGTTATCCAACCATTTCACATGAAGTTTTCAAAATCTTTTTGGGCATTGTTTAAATCATAGTAATTACTGAATTAACAAAAAGGATAACAAATGTATAGTCTGGTTTAATCACCTCTCTTTGATCCCAAACAACCAGCAAAATATAACCAACCCCCCAAAAAACATATACAGGGCATGCAAAAGTATTCAGACCCCTTGACTTTTTCCATTTTGTTACAGCCTTATTCTAAAATTGATTCAATTGTTTTTTTCCCCCATAATGCAAAAACATTTTTTTAAATATCACATTTACATAAGTATTCAGACCCTTTATTCAGTACTTCGTTGAAGCGCCTTTGGCAGCAATTACAGCCTCAAGTCCTCTTGGGTATGATGCTACACACCTGTATTTTTGGAGTTTCTCCCATTCTTCTCTTCAGATCCTCAGAGTAACGGCTGAACAAGGACATGGATAATGTACATCTAGCTGGTTTTCTATGCATCGGCAGGACAGAATGGCAGAGTCCAGTAAGATCGGGGGGAGGTGTGTCTTTTTCTACAACAGCTCTAATATTAAGGAAGTCTCAAGTTTCTGCTCACCTGAGTTAGAATACCTCATGATAAGCTGTAGACCATACTATTTACAGAGAGAGTTTTCATCTGTATATTTCGTAGCTGTCTATTTACCACCTCAAACCGATGCTGGCACTAAGACCGCACTCAACGAGCTGCATAGGGCCATAAGCAAACAAGAAAATGTCCATCCAGAGGCTGCGCTCCTAGTGGCCAGTGATTTTAATGCAGGAAAACTAAAATGTGTTTAATCTCATTTGTACCAGTATGTAACCTGTGCAACTAGAGGGGGAAAACTCTAGATCATCTTTCCTCCACACACAGAGACGCATACAAAGCATACAAATATGACCATAACGCTATCCTCCTGATTCCTGTTTACAAGCAAAAACGTTAACAGGAAGTACCAGTAACATGCTCAATAATAAGTGCATTGACGACAATGTCCCCACATTTACCATGCGGACATATCCCAACCAGAAGCCATGGATTACAGGCAACGTCCACATTGAGCTAAAGGATAAAGCTGCCGCTTTCAAGAAAAAGGACACTAAGCAGGATGCTTATAAGAAGCCCTGTTATGCCCTCTGATGAACCACCAAACAGGCAAAGTGTCAATACAAGACTAAGTATATATTCTACTACACCGGCTTTGATGCTCGTGGCAGAGCTTGCAAACCATCACAGATTATAAAGGGAAGCCCGTCCGAGAGCTGCCCAGTGACGCAAGCCTACCAGATGAGCTAAATGCCTTCTATCCTCGCTTTGAGTCAAGCGAGCATAGAAGAGCACCAGCTGTTCCGGACGACTGTACAATCATGCTCTCTGTAGCTGATGTGGGTAAGACCTTTAAACAGATTAACATTCACAATGCCGCAGGGCCAGACAGATTGTGCCCAAGAATGCCAAGGTAACCCGTTTAAATGACTACCTCCCTGTAGCAATCACATCTGTAGCCATGAAATGCTTTGAAAGGCTGGTCATGACTCACATCAACACCATCATCCCAGAAACACTGGACCCACTCTAATTCCGCCACAACAGCTCCACAGATGATGCAATCTCTAATGCACTCTACACTGCCCTTTCCCACCTGGACAAAAGGAGCACCTACGTGAGAATGCTATTCATTGACTAGAGCTCAACGTTCAATACCGTAGTGCCTTCCTAGCTCATCACTAAGATAAGGATCCTGTGACTGAACACCTCCTTCTGCAACTGGATCTTGGACTTCCTGACGGAGTGCCTCCAGGTGGTGAGAGTAGTCAACAACACATCCGCCACACTGACCTTCAACATGGGGGCCCCTCAGGGGTGCGTGCTCAGTTCCCTCCTGTACTCCGTGTTCACCTATGACTGTGCGGCCGATGACAATGAGACAGCCTATAAGGAGGAGGTCAGAGACCTGGCAGCGAGGTGCCAGGACAACAACCTCTCCCTCAACGTGTGCAAGATAAAGGCACTTATCGTGGACTACAGAAAACGGAAGACCGAACATGCCCCCATTCACATCAACGGGGTATCATGGTCCGAACACACCAACACAGTCATGAAGAGGGCACGACAACACCTCTTCCCCCTCAGGAGGATGAAAAGATTTGGCAGGGGCCCTCAGATACTCAACAAGTTATACAGCTACACCATTGAGAGAATCTTGACTGGCTGCATCACCGCCTGGTACGGCAACTGCTCGGCATCTGACCACAAGGCGCTACAGAGAGTAGTGCGTACAGCCCAGTACATTACTGGGGCCGAACTGCCTGCCATCCAGGACCTCTATACCAGGCGATTTCAGAGGAAAGCCCAAATAATTGACAAAGACTCCAGCCACCCATGTCATAGACTGTTCTTTCTGACATCAAAGGGCTCCTGAACAGCTTCTACCCCCAAGCCATAAGACTGCCGAACAGCTTATCAAATGGACTATTTACATTGACCCACTTTACTATTCATTCTTTATTGTCATTTTTTTGCACTGACTTTCATGCACTGGCTATATGCACACTCACTTGACTCTACCCAGACACTCACACGAACTACACTGACACTCCAACACACACACACACACACACACACACACACCAAAACACAAAATAATATATTTTCAGTTTAGTTGTTTTAACTACCAGTTAATCCAATCGCAAGCAATGCAAAATACAGTATGTTTCAAATTGCCCTTGGAAGTACTGCTGCTCAAAGTAACATGCTACAGTACTGTAAATTACAGTAGATCACACCGTTTTCACATTAGGCAATACACTTACATTACCCAGAAAAATGTACAGAAAATCTATAATTTCTATAATATCTATCCAATGTGTAATCAAAAGTGTGATCAATGAAGACATCCTCAACAATCATTCATGCCCCAATTTAAAAAAAGATATAATTGCAACATATGTGTACTGTCTGTAATAAAATTTAAGAAATGTAATAAAACAAATGAAATGATTGAAAATAAAAAATAACGTTTAGCACAAATTCATTTGCATCAAGCCTGTCTCATCCACATCACAGTGAATGTTCTCATTGTTCATGCACTGCGGTAAAAACCTTTTGGCATGGCGAATCCAAGCTTGACATTGGTCTGCATTGATGTTGTTGAATGCCTCATCCATGGCCAGAAGGAGGGTGGCACGCTCATGAGGATGGCGATCGTACACCTTCCACCTCCATGCTGAAAATAAGTCCTCAATAGGGTTGAGGAAAGGAGAGTATGGGGGCAGGTATAGGGTCATGAATCTGGGATGGGCCCGAAACCATGTCTGAACCACTTATGCAAGGTGGAACCTTTCATTGTCCCACACAATGACATAGATGACCCCTTCATCTTTACAGGCCTGCTTAATTTAATTGAGAAAAAACAAGTAGGTTTGCAGCGTTGTCGGATCCAACGTCCTACCAGACCATTTTCAGAGACAGCTGCATACACGTAGATGTTTCCACCACGTTGTCCCGGTACTTTGTCCAGGCCTGTTAGCCGATGAAGTTCCGCCCACGGCGCAGAGTTTTGGCCAGTTTGAAGCCCACTTCATCAACAAATAGTGTATATACTTGTGGTGGTTCACAGGAGCATCAAGCACCATCACCCATTACAAATATATTTGTATTAGTTATTTTACAGTATAGTTCTAATAGGATGTAGTGAAGTAGCATGTGCATCAATAGCAACAGTAATACAGTATATACTGCTGTACCTGAACACTCGGCCCGCAGTTGTTTCACCCGGTCGTTGTTTCTCTCAAAAGGCACCAGGTAAATGTGTTTCATAGATACCTGGTTCCTCATCAAAAGGCGGGTGACTGTTAGTAGGCTGAAGGATGCTACATTGACAAAGGTGTCATCGTTCTACTCAATGTCCTGCTTTATTTCAGACAGCCGTATGTCATTCCTGGCCCTCACCATTTCCACCACTGTCCACTCCTTCTGGTTGGTCACCACACGGCCATGGCCACCACCATGGGGTCTTCTGTCAATTCTGAGAGTAGGACAGAGTATACTGTCAACAGATCATGCTGTAAGAATACTGTAACAAGTTTGACATTACAATATGTAATTTACTGTAAATGTAATGGTAAAGAATAGTGTATATCCTGAAGAGCTAACCGGTTTAAGTGGCTAAATGTTCTCATGATCGAATTGACTGTTGATTTTCTTCAGATTGGGGTAAACTAATCTGTCAGCCTCTGTCATGGTAAGGCCTCTGTTAACCCATTAAGCGCAGTTGGCCGCCCCATTAAGCACAGAGATGGCCGCCTCGCTTCGCGTTCCTAGGAAACTATGCAGTTTTTTGTTTTTTTATGTGTTATTTCTTATATTAGTACCTCAGGTCATCTTAGGTTTCATTACATACAGTCGAGAAGAACTACTGAATATAAGAGCAGCGTCAACTCACCATCAGTACGACCAAGAATATGACTTTCACGAAGCGGATTCTGTGTTCTGCCTTTCACCCAGGACAACGGAATGGATCCCAGCCGGCGACCCAAAAAAAAGATTAGTAAAAGAGGGAAAAGTAGCGGTCTTCTGGTCAGACTCCGGAGATGGGCTCATCGTGCACCACTCCCCAGTATATTTCTCGCCAATGTCCAGTCTCTTGACAACAAGGTTGATGAAATCCGAGCAAGGGTAGCATTCCAGAGGGACATCAGAGACTGTAACGTTCTTTGCTTCACGGAAACATGGCTCACTGGAGAGACGCTATCGGAGTCGGTGCAGCCAGCTGGTTTCTCCACGCATCGCGCAGACAGAAACAAACATCTTTCTGGTAAGAAGAGGGGCGGGGGCGTATGCCTTATGGCTAACGAGACGTGGTGTGGTCACAAAAGCATACAGGAACTCAAGTCCTTCTGTTCACCTGATTTAGAATTCCTCACAATCAATTGTCAACCGCATTATCTATTAAGGGAATTCTCTTCGATTATAATCACAGCCGTATATATTCCCCCCCAAGCAGACAAATCGATAGCTCTGAACAAACTTTATTTGACTCTTTGCAAACTGGAATCCATACATCCTAAGGCTGCATTCATTGTAGCTGGGGATTTTAACAAGGCTAATCTGAAAACAAGACTCCCTAAATTGTATCAGCATATCGATTGCGCAACCAGGGCTGGCAAAACCTTGGATCACTGCTATTCTAACTTCCGCGATGCATATAAGGCCCTGCCCCGCCCTCCTTTCGGAAAAGCTGACAGCTGACAGAAACTAAAACAAGAAGCTCCCACGCTGAGGTCTGTTCAACGCTGGTCCGACCAATCTGATTCCACACTCCAAGACTGCTTCCATCACGTGGACTGGGATATGTTTCGTATTGCGTCAGACAACAACATTGACGAATACGCTGATTCGGTGTGCGAGTTCATTAGAACGTGCGTTGAAGATGTCGTTCCCATAGCAACGATTAAAACATCCCCAAACCAGAAACCTTGGATTGATGGCAGCATTCGCGTGAAACTGAAAGCGCGAACCACTGCTTTTAATTAGGGCAAGGTGACCGGAAATATGACCGAATACAAACAGTGTAGCTATTCCCTCCGCAAGGCAATCAAACAAGCTAAGCGTCAGTATAGAGACAAAGTAGAATCTCAATTCAACGGCTCAGACACAAGAGGTATGTGGCAGGGTCTACAGTCAATCACGGATTACAGACTAAATAACTTTTTTGCCCGCTTTGAGGACAATACAGTGCCACTGACACGGCCTGCAACCAAAACATGCGGCCTCTCCTTCACTGCAGCCGAGGTGAGTAAAACATTTAAACGTGTTAACCCTCGCAAGGCTGCAGGCCCAGACGGCATCCCCAGCCGCGCCCTCAGAGCATGCGCAGACCAGCTGGCTGGTGTGTTTACGGTCATATTCAATCAATCCCTATCCCGGTCTGCTGTTCCCACATGCTTCAAGAGGGCCACCATTGTTCCTGTTCCCAAGAAAGCTAAGGTAACTGAGCTAAACGACTACCGCCCCGTAGCACTCACTTCCGTCATCATGAAGTGCTTTGAGAGACTAGTCAAGGACCATATCACCTTCACCCTACCTGACACCCTAGACCCACTCCAATTTGCTTACCGCCCAAATAGGTCCACAGACGATGCAATCTCAACCACACTGCACACTGCCCTAACCCATCTGGACAAGAGGAATACCTATGTGAGAATGCTGTTCATCGACTACAGCTCGGCATTTAACACCATAGTACCCTCCAAGCTCGTCATCAAGCTCGAGACCCTGGGTCTCGACCCCGCCCTGTGCAACTGGGTACTGGACTTCCTGACGGGCCGCCCCCAGGTGGTGAGGGTAGGCAACAACATCTCCACCCCGCTGTTCCTCAACACTGGGGCCCCACAAGGGTGCGTTCTGGGCCCTCTCCTGTACTCCCTGTTCACCCATGACTGCGTGGCCACGCACGCCTCCAACTCAATCATCAAGTTTGCGGACGACACAAGTGGTAGTGGTAGGCTTGATTACCAACAACGACGAGACGGCCTACAGGGAGGAGGTGAGGGCCCTCGGAGTGTGGTGTCAGGAAAATAACCTCACACTCAACGTCAACAAAACTAAGGAGATGATTGTGGACTTCAGGAAACAGCAGAGGGAACACCCCCTATCCACATCGATGGAACAGTAGTGGAGAGGGTAGCAAGTTTTAAGTTCCTCGGCATACACATCACAGACAAACTGAATTGGTTCACCCACACGGACAGCATCGTGAAGAAGGCGCAGCAGCGCCTCTTCAACCTCAGGAGGCTGAAGAAATTTGGCTTGTCACCAAAAGCACTCACAAACTTCTACAGATGCACAATCGAGAGCATCCTGGCGGGCTGTATCACCGCCTGGTACGGCAACTGCTCCGCCCACAACCGTAAGGCTCTCCAGAGGGTAGTGAGGTCTGCACAACGCATCACCGGGGGCAAACTACCTGCCCTCCAGGACACCTACACCACCCGATGTTACAGGAAGGCCATAAAGATCATCAAGGACAACAACCACCCGAGCCACTGCCTGTTCACCCCGCTATCATCCAGAAGGCGAGGTCAGTACAGGTGCATCAAAGCTGGGACCGAGAGACTGAAAAACAGCTTCTCTCTCAAGGCCATCAGACTGTTAAACAGCCACCACTAACATTGAGTGGCTGCTGCCAACACACTGACTCAACTCCAGCCACTTTAATAATGGGAATTGATGGGAAATGATGTAAAATATATCACTAGCCACTTTAAACAATGCTACCTAATATGATGTTTACATACCCTACATTTCTTCATCTCATATGTATACGTATATACTGTACTCTATATCATCTACTGCATCTTTATGTAATACATGTATCACTAGCCACTTTAACTATGCCACTTTGTTTACATACTCATCTCATATGTATATACTGTACTCGATACCATCTACTGTATCTTGCCTATGCCGCTCTGTACCATCACTCATTCATATATCTTTATGTACATATTCTTTATCCCCTTACACTTGTGTGTATAAGACAGTAGTTTTGGAATTGTTAGTTAGATTACTTGTTGGTTATTACTGCATTGTCGGAACTAGAAGCACAAGCATTTCGCTACACTCGCATTAACATCTGCTAACCATGTGTATGTGACAAATAAAATTTGATTTGATTTGATGTAATTAAATGAGAAGAGAATCAGGCTATATGAAAGATATTTCTAGATGAAACACTGATTAGGTTTGGTGAAAAAGTAACTTGTGTGATTTTGTGTGTTGTACTTTGTCAATTGAAAATAGTACCAAAGAGATACTGTATTTAGGTGTACTTTTAACTTGGGAACAGGCTCATAATTAAGCGTTTCACTGTAAAGTCTACACCTGTCGTGTTCTGCGCATGTGACCAATCAGATTTGAATAGATTTTGAAATGTGTAATAAAGATAACATATATGTTTAACAAAAATAAAAAGAAGCAACAGAACAAGAGATGATGCAAAAAAATCTCTGTAACTCACGAAAGACAAAAGTAACAGAGAGATATGGTTTTAGAAGCTGATCTTGTTTTTAAAAAAGCAACGGTGGGGGGACAAAATAGCGCCGTAGAGAGAACACGGTGTTTCAGCGAGCTCTCGTGGCATTCGTAAATTTATATTTTAACATTAATCTCCTAGCTTGAAAAAGTGGTAGAATTGGCTAAATAAGTTACCATATAATGAGTCTTGAAGGCTATTTCGCAAAAATCTCCGACAACATGCCCAACAGAACTACTAAGAAGTCGACCAAAACCACCACCCCTGTGGATGTGCATGAGGAGCTAGCTAACGTTAGCGAGGCTAACACCATTGCGGATCCAGGCACAATGGACCTGGTGATTCAAAAGATGACTGATAACATTACTAAAGTGATTGATGCTAAGATAAGAACGGTCTTGGAAGCAATAGCAGGCCATTCAGCTGAAATACAGAGCGTTGTGAAACGTGTTGTTGAGGCGGAAGGAAGAATTGCTGCAGTGGAAACTTCAACTACATCTATGGACGATAAGATAAAAGCACTTGAGAAACAGGTGCGCGAAATGGCGGAGCACGTTGACGACTTGGATAATCGAGGACGCAGATGCAATATTCGTGTTGTGGGACTCCCGGAAAATTCTGAAGGGACACGTTCAGTAAAATTCTTTGAGGAATGGATCCCTGGCTACCTACAAATGGACACTAAAGCTGGTCGTGTGAAGCTGGACAGAGCCCATCGCTCTCAAGCACCGATACCCGGTCCCAATCAGCGCCCACGGCCGGTGGTTATAAAGTTCCACAACTTCACCGACAAGCAGCGCGTCATGGACATGGCTAGAAACATCGGCTCTGATGGTAGTCAACGTAAAAGTCCTAAGGTCTCATTCTTCAATGATTATTCCACTGCGGTTGTACGAAGACGCAAAGCGTTTGATGAGGCGAAGGCTCGACTCAGGAGAATGAAGATGGACTACGCACTGTTATACCCGGCCACATTGAAGATTATGGTCAACGGATCACCTAAAAAGCTCTACACACCTGAAGAGGCTGCTGCGTTTATTGACTCTCTCGGGTAAATAACTTTTAAGCTGCACCTCCGCTGCATTGGATAACTTTGTTTATTTCTAGTTGAATCTGATCATGAAACAGTGGTGTGAGTCCTCACGTACTCCGGCTCAGTAATATTCGTATCTTTATTATTTTTCTTGCTAAAGTAATAGCCACTATAGCTCAGGCTGAGATATGTGTGAATCCATATTGGTGCCCAGGCTTGGTTTTAGGTGGAAGAGCCTCAATCTTCTATTGATTTTCTTTTCCATACATATAAAGGATGAGGCTATTGAGCG
This sequence comes from Oncorhynchus tshawytscha, assembly GCF_018296145.1. NCBI lineage: Eukaryota > Metazoa > Chordata > Actinopteri > Salmoniformes > Salmonidae > Oncorhynchus > Oncorhynchus tshawytscha. The sequence goes on from NC_056437.1 coordinate 73,813,007, forward strand.
GCAATGCGGACTTAAGAGTCTACATTGGAGAGTTGAAATCCCCTGCATGTTAGCTAGTGGGAAAACCCCCTTTTGGATCTTTACATGTAAAATGTTTGGGTTTAGTATAGTTCGAGTTCAGGGTTCATATCGTTTGTTTATGCTCGGTGAGATAGAGGAGAGTTCAACACATGGAAAAAGGTACCACCCCACTTTTACAGTGGGATCCAGCCTGGATATTGAATGGTCAAGATACAATGGCAGGTAACGGACTGCGTGTATGTACATGGAACATTAGAGGGAGCCATAACCCCATTAAGAGGAAGAAGGTACTGTCTTTTTTGAAAAAAGAAAATATTGATATTGCACCTGAAATTACAACAAGGGGGGTTTGGTCAAGTGTTTTTCTCATCATTTACATCCAGAAGTAGAGGTGTAGTAATTCTGATGAAAAATAATTTACCACTTAAGGTCTTGAATTGTGTGAAAGATAAATTTGGTCGCTTTATTATAATTAATGGTACTTTACAAGGGCAGAACATTTCCATAATGAATATTTACTTCCCCCTGCTCACCCCCTGATTTCCTCACTAAGGCATTTCTAGACTTTTCAGAATTAAACTCAGACACTGCAGTGGTTGGAGGAGATTTTAACTGCTTGTTGAACCCCTTATTGATAAGTTTCCCAGCGGTATAGCTTCACTCTCTCCTCAAGCTAAGTCACTTAAAGCTATTTGTGATGATCTGGGGTATGCGGATGTCTGGAGAGCTTTTCATCCCTCCAACAGAGAGTTCACTTTTTTCTCTGCACCTCATGGATGTCAGACTAGAATAGATTATTTTTTTATGCCCAGGACGTCTCTGCAGTCTGTTTTATCTGCTAGGATAGGAAGCATAGTCATATCTGATCATGCTGAGGTGATCCTGGACATAAAACTCAATGGGGCATTCAATCGGTCAAGACATTGGAGGTTGAACACAACCATTCTTAAAGACCATACATTCACATCATATTTTATTACAGAGTTTAAAGCATTTTTCTCTATTAACTCTCAATCAACAGATAACCCCTCGCTCCTTTGGAAGACCTGTAAAGCGTATGCCAGGGGTCTGATTATGTCATACACAGCTACTAAGAGATGGAAAAAGTGGGAAAAGCAAAAATGTTAGAGGGTGAATTAGGAACTAAAGAGAAGGACTACATTAAAACGCCCACTCCTGCCCTATTAAAGGAAATATCAGTCATTAGATCAAAGTTAGACTCTCTCCTAACACAGGACGCTGAAAAGAAAATGAGATTTGTCAGGCAAAAGCTATATGAACATGGTGATAAGCCAGGAAAGTACTTGGCATACCTAGCTAAAAAGAGGGCTGACTCTCAGTCAATTGCTACTATTACTGATTCTGATGGTAATCATTTATATGAAAATAAATTGATAAGTGACTAATTTAAGAAATTTTATACAAACCTTTATGCCTCAGAACTGCCAAATGATGCACCCAAATTAATGGAGAACTTCTTTTGTAAGATTGAGCTCCCTACTATCTCCGAAGAGCAGAGGTCCCTCCTTAATGCCCCTATTACCAAGGAAGAGATAATGTTCGCAATTAAGAATCTGCAAAATGGTAAGGCCCCAGGACCGGACGGGTTTTGTAGTGAGTTCTATAAAGAGTTCCATGGCCTGATTCTTGAGCCATTGCGTGATATGTTTAACCACTCATTTTCAAATGACCAACTCCCTCAAACGCTGAGAGAAGCCAACATTTCACTTATTCTCAAAATGGGAAAATGTCCAGAGTCTTGTTCCTCGTACAGACCAATTTCCCTTCTGAATGTGGATAGAAAATTGCTTTCTAAAATTCTAGCCACAAGATTACAAGTCATGCAACAATGTCAGGCGGCTTCTTAATGTAATTCAAGCCTACCAACAAAGTGCTGTGGATGGTCTTGTGCTCTCCCTAGATGCTGAGAAAGCATTTGATCGTGTGGAGTGGTCTTACCTATTATTTGCTCTAAATAAATTTGGTCTGGGTGACAACTTTATAAAATGGGTGAAAGTTCTATATGATGATCCTTAGGCTGCTGTCCTTACTAATGGGCTAAGGTCAAATAGCTTCTCTATAAACAGAGGTACCAGACAGGGCTGTCCTTTATCCCTCCTCCTCTTTGCACTCGTTATGGAACCACTGGCCAAGGTCATCAGGGTAACGCCTGCTATACAGGGGCTGCTCATTGGTGATGTTCACCATAAAATAAGCTTGTATGCTGATGATGTCCTGATATTCATCTCTAGTCCCGAGACTTCAATTACATCTCTTATTAATATTATTGAATTATTCAGTGAATTCTCAGGCTACAAGATTAACCTAACTGAGTCAGAGGCTATGCCACTTGGTAGCCTACACTCTGTACCTAATACTTCTCCCCTTCCCTTTTAAATGGTCTCCCTCAGGTTTCATGTATCTGGGTATATTTGTAACTCCTAAATTCCAGCAAATGTACAAAGCCAATTTTGTTCCCTTGTTTGATACAATAAGACAGGATCTGGAGCGCTGGAACTCTCTCCCGATTTCTTGGTTGGGTAGAATATCCCTCTTGAAAATGAACATTTTACCTAGACTACTTTACCCAATCCAAATGATCCCAGTATTACTCTCCAATAAGGTAATAAAGGATGTAAATGGATGGCTAAGTTCCTTTATATGGAGTAAATGCAAGCCAAGACTTAAGATGGCAATATTGCAGCTGCCAAGTTCTATGGGCGGCTTGGACCTGCCTAATATCAGGTTCTATCAATGGTGTGCCCACCTTTGTTATATTTCTGACTGGATCACAAATGATGACTCCTCTATTTGGTTAGACATTGAGACTTCTCTTTCAAAATACCCCTTACAGGATCTTTTATTTTTCAGAAGTTTCAAGTCTGTAGAAGATCACTGCAATAATCCCGTTACACTTAACACACTCAAAGTATGGAGGTCAGTTCAACGCTTCCTGGGAAGGTCCAAACTAACCTCTGCTCTTACCCCAATTCTTAACAACCCAGATTTCAGTCCAGGATTGTTGAATGCTGGATTTAACTTTTGGCTTAATAAGGGCATACGCAGGCTAAATGACTTATTTGCTGATAAGATTTTGTTGTCATTTGAGCAGATGGTCGAGAAATATCGACTCCCAAAGCAGGACTTTTTCCGCTTCCTACAAGTAAGACATTATATTCTGAAGAGCACCACCTTAATTGGTAACCCTGATGTGTCTGTCATTGAAATAATGCTTTTTTTTCCCACAAAGGAAAATGTCTGTAAGTCTGTTTTATGATACTTTAAGGTCCTTTTCTGCTGTCAACACACAGAGGGTGAAACAAGTGTGGGAGAAAGAATTGTCTGTTACTATTGACGAAGAGATGTGGGAGGACATTTGGAGATATGCAAAAACAATATCTATATGTAATCGTACTAGAGCAATCAAATTAAGAATAATACACAGATTGCATATATCCCCAAATCGCAGACATGCTTTTAGCCCCACTTCCTCTTCCCCTCAGTGTCTTAAATGCAAAACTGATACAGGCACCCTAACACATTGTTTATGGTCATGTACCAAAATACAAAGATACTGGTCTGGTGTTCTGCAAGAAATTGAAAAGATCCTAGGGGTTGATCTAGAATTGGACCCAGTTTCTTTACTGTTGGGTCTCCCTAGTAGGCATGTTACTTCTGTGGGTAAAAGGAGGCTTTACAACATCCTTACCTTTGCAGCGAGGAAAAACATCCTTTTACAGTGGATTAGTGATAAGGTTCCTTCTATTAAAGATTGGCATAAGATACTATTTGAATGGGTGCCTCTGGAATATCTGACATGTACATTGCATTCTAAAACAGACCAGTTCTACAAAGTATGGGAACCTTATCTAAATTACCTAGAACCTGAAGTATCAGCTATTATGCTGCAAGGATTCTCGTAGAATGGCGGGGATCTATGTATTTCAGAACTACACTGTACGTTCCATGTGTGGAACCTAACCTCTTGGTTTAAACTGAGCTTTTTTGTTTAATTTCTGTTTGTAAGTTTGTTTAAAATGTATGTATTGAGAGACGCAATGATGGTGATGGGGTGAGAGAAGCACCGAGCGGGAAGAGGAAAATGGTGTACGTATGTATGGGTGTGTATGTGTGTGTACGCGTATATGTGTGTATATGCATGAGTGTATGTATGTATATGTATGGGTGTGTATGTGTGTGTGTGTGTGTGTGTGTGTGTGTGTGTGTGTGTGTATGTATGTATATATATACGCGTAGATATGTGTAAGTGGGTGCTGTTTTTCTTGTTTATTTTCTGTATGCTTTGTCTCTGTTGTTGTATCTCTTAATATGGGTGAAAATGGTGAAATTCCAATAAAAATACTGTTTAAAAAAAAAAGCCACGGTGGGCAAACCTGACAAATTGTAGTATTGTAGTATTGTGCAGAGCCAAAGCCTAATCACAAGCATATTTCATTGTAGAATGATGTGGTGTTTGTGTTCTGTTCTGTGTCCTGTGTTAGAGTGGCTGAGGAAGTGGGTCTTAGCAACCAGCACACAAAGTGTTGCAACTCACCGAGAGGGAACACAGGAAAGAGCCTCAGACAAGAGAAGGCAGAGACACGTTTTGCCAAAACGTGCAAAAGTAATGTGTTTGTGTGTGTGTGTCAGGGCCCATGTTACCTTTACCTCTACAGGCACTCTGTTGTCCTTCAGACAGTCGCAACCACCTCCACAACCCACTTCATCATGCCTACACACTGAGTCAGCTGAAAACAGAGAGGGACGGAGGGTGGTGAAAGAGCACACCACTGCCCTCGGGTCCACACAGCTCATCAGCTCTTTCTATAGATGAGAGAGCACAGACAATCATGCCAGGCAGCAGGCAGCTATACTGAAACAATGAGGGGGCGGATCGAGAGATGGAGTGTGTCAGAGTGAGAGATGGAGAGATCGATAGTGAGTGTGTGGGAGCGAGAGAGGGAACGGAGGAAGGATCAAATACATTTCCAGAAGGACATATACAGTACTATAGGAAGAGAAAGATGAAAATAAAGAGAAAGAACAAGAATAGAGACAGGAGGAGGCTGTAGCAGGTTGAGAAAGCACTGGTTGAGGGAGTATATAGTGTGTGAACCTATCTGAGCGCTGTGCAGTGGGGTGGAAATGTGTCTGGTTAAACTGCAGGGAACAATTAGGTGCATATCTGTATGGTTGACTCACCTGCTGTGCCTGCGTTCCCCCTGTCACTATAGCTTCCCTCATCACAGGTGAGCAGGCAGAGCTCTCCCTAGCAGTCTCACCCAGCAGCACCTGGGGCTAGGTACACTGTGCCAGAGAGGAGAAGATAAAGCGCTCTGGCATTTAGTTTACTGGCACACTATTTGGGATACTATTTGTGATACTGTACAGCAAATGTTCCAATTACCTTCTGAGTATGGAGCCAGGGTCCTCTTATTGCTAACTTGTTTTCACGGTTGACGTACATGTCTCATGCACTCAAACAACAATGGTTTGAATTATGTCATACTTGTAAATGTATGTTAAAAGTATGGGGTTTACCTGATCTGACCTGTGATTTAATGATGTGATGAATCTATGCAGAAAGTAAAATGGCTTGTCGTTCCCATGTACAACATCCAGCATGACAGATCTCACTGTAATGACTGAACAGGGAAGATACGTATTAGCCCTGTTCATTCTGACATGTATTTTTTATGCCTGTCAATCTGACGGACTCATTCATCAGAAAAGCCACCATGATGCTTCAGCTGCATAGCCAGGTCACGTATCCCCACTAGCTCTGTCCTCCACTGACCCAGACCATGACGTAGTCAACAGCCAAGACGTCAGGGATGAAAACAGACTTGCCCTGGGCCTAGAGCAACTCAAGAGCTGCCGGACTAAAAGTGAAGCCGGGAACAGGATGTCCCCAACATAACTGAAAATAAAGAATGGCCGGCCGTCTATTCAAGTAGATGGGGGAAATTTCCCACGACACAATCCCCGGCATTTCCTGGAATGCTGGGACTCGAAACAGAACCTGGACTAGTGGAATGCTGGGACTCGAAACAGAAACTGGACTAGTGGAATCCTGGGACTCGAAACAGAAACTGGACTATTGGAATGCTGGGACTCGAAACAGAAACTGGACTAGTGGAATGCTGGGACTTGAAACAGAAACTGGACTAGTGGAATGCTGGGACTCGAAACAGAAACTGGACTAGTGGAATGCTGGGACTTGAAACAGAAACTGGACTAGTGGAATGCTGGGACTCGAAACAGAAACTGGACTATTGGAATGCTGGGACTCGAAACAGAAACTGGACTAGTGGAATGCTGGGACTCGAAACAGAAACTGGACTATTGGAATGCTGGGACTCGAAACAGAAACTGGACTAGTGGAATGCTGGGACTCGAAACAGAAACTGGACTAGTGGAATGCTGGGATTCGAAACAGAAACTGGACTAGTGGAATGCTGGGACTCGAAACAGAAACTGGACTAGTGGAATGCTGGGACTCTAAACAGAAACTGGACTAGTGGAATGCTGGGACTCGAAACAGAAACTGGACTATTGGAATGCTGGGACTCGAAACAGAAACAGGACTAGTGGAATGCTGGGACTCGAAACAGAAACTGGACTTGTGGTATGCTGGGACTCGAAACAGAAACTGGACTAGTGGAATGCTGGGACTCGAAACAGAAACTGGACTAGTGGAATGCTGGGATTCAAAACAGAAACTGGACTAGTGGAATGCTGGGACTCGAAACAGAAACTGGACTAGTGGAATGCTGGGACTCTAAACAGAAACTGGACTAGTGGAATGCTGGGACTCGAAACAGAAACTGGACTATTGGAATGCTGGGACTCGAAACAGAAACAGGACTAGTGGAATGCTGGGACTCGAAACAGAAACTGGACTTGTGGTATGCTGGGACTCGAAACAGAAACTGGACTAGTGGAATGCTGGGACTCGAAACAGAAACTGGACTAGTGGAATGCTGGGACTCGAAACAGAAATGTGACTAGTGGAATGCTGGGACTCGAAACAGAAACTGGACTAGTGGAATGCTGGGACTCGAAACAGAAACTGGACTAGTGGAATGCTGGGACTCGAAACAGAAACTGGACTAGTGGAATGCTGGGACTCGAAACAGAAACTGGACTACTGGAATGCCAAACTACCGGTTGCTGTTAAAACTGATGCACTGAGACTCTGGTCCCGTAAAGGACACTTCCATACCCACCATTGCCCAATACATCACTCTGCAGACCTGCACCAAGGCTCCCTGGGAAAAGACACATTCATAATATATGACCCTCTGCTCCATGGCCGTGACAGGATCTGAGTGACCTTTAACTTTATCCTGTGGCATATGATTGGCCTGTGGCTTCCCTGGAGACTATTGCTGGAGCCATTGAATGTTGAATATGTTTTTCCTGGAAATGTAGTTGCAATGAGCTGTACAATTTATCATTTATTTGTCCAGTTCTCAGATTATTGATATTAGCGGTGCCACGGCACGGCTTCAAATACTAATAAGATTATCAATGTTCTGAAAACGTATTTCATTACGACGTATTTATTATCATGCATTATCACTTCAGTATGACATGCTCCCTCAACCATTTTTATTGGTTTGTCAAGTGAGTAATTTAGAAAACATGTGAACTTAACTAATTCCATTTCATCTAATGTGAAAAGTGCACAGTATAAAAGTGCTGATTGTGCTTCGAAGTGAGTCTGTTAGCTCAGAGCGATCCATTCTTTCCACACTTCCTCTTGTGTTTGGGCCTTGATGACTTTACCAGAGAGGAGTGAAAGCTGCTCCCTCCGTGCCAGCTTGTGAAAAATGTGCTGTGCATTTCTCAGGCTCTTTCTTCTCTCTCTGCCTCTGTAAACCTGCCATCTACTCCATGGCAGCAAGAATGGAACTATTCCTACTCTTCACATTTCCCATCTTTTTGTGGTTTAGAAGCATTAAGCAGGCATATAAAGTTATAGCTCCTTGGTTTTTATCATTTGGGATCAAATTCTCTCAAAGGGGGGATTTCTTTAAATCTCCCACCACTGTCCCTGCAGACCTGATGAGTTTCACAGAATGGAGAAATACCTTTCATCTTTACTGTATATCACACCAACATTTACAATATGTGACCGACCGCCTCTATTCAGGCTTATGTAGCAAAATTTGAAATTGTGTTTTTTACATTGAATAAAAGTAGAGACTCAGAGCTAGAAAATGGTATATCATACACTGCAGTTGAGAAACAGTGTGAAAGTAATTCTGCTTTGAAAGTTAAAACTTGTAACCCCACTTTTGAGAAAAAGTGGCCCTTGAATATTTTGGTACGCCTTCTCAAGAGCTCTTCTTTATCTACACCCATTCAGCATTGTTCACACCCTCTTAAGACTTAGCCGCATCCATCTCTTTAAGGATTCACATGTGAGGATTCACAAGTGCATGGTAGCGTGACGTCAACCGCCGAACGCCGCCTGAATAGGGAGTGGGACCGACTTTGGCGGAAGTCATGACAATACCCCCCCGATGTGCGGCTCCAGAAGCACGCCGACACCGACCTCGGGGATGACACGGAGGACGAAGTGCAGGGCGATCCGGATGGAGACAGTGGAAATCTCGCAAAAACTAAGGGTCCAGGACGTCCTCCACCGGCACCCAGCATCTCTCCTCCGGACCGCACCCCTCCCACTCCACAAGGTACTGAAGGCTCCTCGCCCGACGCCTTGGGTCCAGGATAGCTCGAACAGCATACGCCGGGGCCCGCTCGATGTCCAGAGGGGGCGGAGGAACCTCCCGCACTTCAGCTTCCTGGAGTGGACCAGCCACCACCGGCCTGAGGAGAGACACATGGAACTAATACGATAATCTGGGGGAAGCTGTAACCTGTAGCATACCTTGTTCAGTCTCCTCAGGACTTTAAATGGCCCCACAAACCGCGGACCCAGCCTCCGGCATGGCAGGCGGAGTGGCAGGTTTTGGGTCGAGAGCAAGACCTGGTCCCCCGGCGGTGGTGGTCGGCGCGCCCTCTTTTTGCCGCCTCACCTCCCGTTGTAGGTGCACATGGGCAGCGTACCAGGTCTCCTCCAAGTGCTTGAACCATTCGTCCACCACTTTGGCAGAAGTCGTGACACTGTAGTATGAATCTGCAGGTAGCTAAAGCTAACAATCTATGTTCAATGTTAGCAAGCGAATATTAGGCTATAACTAGCAATGCAAATGGGCTTTTGATTCGAATGATAGTACTACACAGATCAGACACGTAGAATTAGCTAGCGAGCCAGGAAGCTAACATTTGCAAGCTAACTAAAAGTATGCTTTAATGTGCAATAAAAACAACTTTCTGACAACATTTTAAACTTATATCTAAAAATGTAGCTAGAATCTTATCTGTATACTGTACATGGATGAACACTTCATGGAAGACTGGAACCATTGAACTTTGTGTTGTTTGTAGCTACATCTTGTTTGGCCAGTGTTGTGTCAATTCACTCCAGTTCACACTGACCGTGGTATGTGCACAAGTTAGCCCATCACTTTTTACAACTGAAATGTCGATAGCGCCTGCTAAATTCAGGCCATCAATGGTGTTGAGAAAGTAGCAAAACTTCTGTAGTTTTCAATGGCTAACGTTATATCTTTCAAAAACAGCATGGTAGAAAGGCCTGTCAACACATGTTATAGACAGAATTATGCTACATGGCAGACCAATCCAAACTCATCTCCTGGCCTGTCCAGCCTATCCATTATCTCAGCCAATCATGGCTAGTGGAAAGACCCCTGGCTTTTTCCGTAGCAAAACCAACTAGGCTCGTAATTTAACAATTTTATTTGTATTTATGGATGGAATACAAGTTTGGTACACACACTTCCACTGACGGTTGGCACAGATACAGATATATTAGACCATGCCCCCAAATATGCCAATAAACCAAACCAGTACATTGGCCCCACCTACATTTCAAAGCACAGTGATTATTGTACCTTATATTCAAAATATTGGGGAGAAAAATTGACCGTTATATTAGATTATCTGCACATGTACCCTAAAAGGAACCGACCAGTATCATGTGAGTTCCTATGTGTACCTTTGAGGGTACTTTGTTTATCTTTGACCTTTTTGTACCCCAGGGAACCACACTGTACCCTAACCGTACCCTAATCTTGAGAGTGTGTGGATATATGTTCTTGGTAATAAAAATGTAACCTGGTGGCACTGCCGAAACATTAATGCACCATCCACTGGTCTCTACCCACTCAGACACAACATACACTGCTGCTAAAATTATTATTGATTAGATGTATTACTCCAGTACTCTGCTGTCCATTGATTATTGATTGCCATTAGTATTTATCTACTTATCCTGCTACTGGTCACTATTACTCCTGTTTACATGTATATATTAACATTAGTATATTACAAAAAGTGTTTATATATTCATGCTACCAGTCACTTTTCAGCCCTGTTTACATGTATATCCTACTACCAGTCACTTTTTATGTATAAACCCACCTCAACCACTCCCGTACCCCTGGACATGGAATAAGGTACTGGCAGTGACCTGTATATACTTGCATTCTTGTGTTTCTTATTCACATCATAGTTCTTGTGTTTTTTATTTGTATTTTATTTTGTATTACATTTTGTATTATTATCTATACTATTATTAGTATCACTACATTGTTGGGAAAGTGATCTCAAGGTAAGAGTTTCACAGTACTGTTTTTCAACTGTATCCTATGCGGGTGGCGAATACAGTTTCAAACTTGAAACTTCCACCCAAAAGCTTTCAAGTTTAAATCCCCAAAGCATTTATGCACACTTTACATCAAGTGTCCCCGAGCACTGCTTTTCTTTTTAAGTTGTTGTCGAATAATCAGATCATTTTTTACTTGAATCTGGGCAACTTTTAGCGAAGTGCAGAACTGTAATCATGCCATTAGATCTGTGTACAATCTCTACCAGGCCCGCAGACCTGGTGGCATCGCGGGAAATTCAGGTCACTAGCAACCAACAGTTCTGAGTTCAAGTCCCAAGAAATGTATAGTCTCAAGTAACCAGCATTCAGCAGCATACTATCCTTTTACAGCAATAATACCTTCATTCAGCTGTACAAATGCTGCAACTTGTTGTTTACCTTAGTTTCACTGCAACCAGTAGCCTGTAGTGTAGCGCTCAATTACAGGAACTTTTTAACACTGTAGTATTTAATGCCATAAAAGGAAAACATGGTAGAGAATGAAAGAACAGGATGAGTCTTCACAACCATCACAACAGTAAAGAACCTTTTTTATGTGTGTATGCTGGTCCAGCATGGTCAGATAACTTTATTTACGATACCAGAGACAAAAGGTAACCTGCATGCCCTCCTCTGTCTGTCAGTTTCAGTAAACATCACAAGAGGATAACGTCTCAACCGGATGAGACAAATCCGAGGTCATTTTCTTGTTACAAAAATGAGCAAAAAGTTAGCGGAAAATTCCACCCCAAAACTATATTTTGGTATTTGTTTCATTAGTCCATTGTTGACATTGTCCCAGCACGCTATGCTTGTCATCAATCAAGTTTTCAAGATATGTCATTTTCAAAATACAGAAATCATACCCATATGCTGCAAAACGCAGCATGATGTGATGCAAAATGCATCATACGGGATGAATTCTTAATTCTAAAATCTTCATATTGATATAGGTTGTATGTTGTTTATCTAAACTCAAAACGTAATGTCTGTACTGTACCATACTGTGCCTATTACCTTGTCATAATCAGAGGAAAATCAAGGTCATATTTTTACAAATGTTTTAGAGATCGAATGACTATCCTAGCAGTTAGAATGTTCGGCCAGTAACCAAAAGGTCGCTGGTTTGAATACTCAATGCGACAAGGTGAAAAATCTGTCGATGTACCCTTGAGTGAGGCACTTAACCCTAATTTGCTCCAGAGGTGATGTACTACTATGGCTGACCCTGTAAAACAACACATTTCACTGCACATGGCAATAAAACATATTTTTCATTTATTTTTTACTATCACACAGTTAGCTTCTGTTCAGTACCAAAATAATTCAACACTTTCTTGATTGTTGTTGTTCTTAAACTTATGGTCAGTGGTGCCACCAGCATCTTCATTGTTTAGGAAAGAGATTTAGTTGTGGATATAATCATCCTATCAGGTGATCACACTGGAATCAAGCAGAGGCATTATCTCAAAGTGAAACCCTTACTAAACAAGCCCCTATCTCCTTCCTCTAACACTGCCCAGGTGACACAAAGCCACCTGCACGGCCACTATCAGCCAATCACGGGCAAGATAAACAGCCACAATGTCACCCTCATCTGAGCTGAGAAATGAGGAACATGCTGTTGATGACAGCAGAGCAGGTTTTGGTTTTATGCATGTAAGCAAGAGGTTTGGGCTATTGGTAAAGTTAGCAGGGAAGACTGTATGTTATAAGAGTGTTATAAAAGTCGTATTGATAGGGGCGGCAGGTAGCCTAGTGGTTAGAGCGTTGGACTTGTAACCAAAAGGTTGCAAGATCAAATCCCCGAGCTGACAAGAGAAACATCTGTCATTCTGCCCCCGAACAGCACTGTTGCTAGGCCGTCATTGAAAATAAGAATTTGTCCTTAACTGAATTGCCAAGGTAAATAACAGTGCAGCATACTGTGGACCTTAAAGATATAAAGGATGAGAGATGATACAATGAGAATTAATATAGCATGATGACTTCCTCACAGTTAGACCATTTCACATTTTGAATTAGTTGAATGTTTGTTCAGTCTCACCTTCAGAAACCTCTCACTGTGAGAGTGCAAATGAGAATCAGACTCTCACTGCTATCTATAAAGGTTTGGTAACGTGACATTTCAGTTCTACCTCAGTCACCACAACACATCTGCAGTTGTTTCACTTCTGCTCATCTTTCTCACATGGGACATCCTATTGAGCGTGTGCTGCTGTCTTTAAATGTAGACTTTTCACTTTAGTCTACATATTCAATGCTTTCAGCTTCGTTTGATTAGCCAAACTCTATGTGGCTTAGCCCATCTCTATACTGCTCATAGACCAATGACAGTGACTCTTTCCTCAGTGTGCCAGACAGACATTTATTGTTCATCTCCAAAACATCCTCCAAATTCACTCACATTTCTACTGAGAGAAACACCCATACACAGAGCCTAACACATGGGGTAACCGTTCTGTCTCTAAGCAGCCCAAGGGGCCTCCTGAAGGAGGTGTGTATTTTGTGTTATGTCTGGTTGTGGAGGTGGGCCAAGGAAGGGGAATTTTCCAGACCTACATACCCTCCTGAACCCGCTGTGGGCAGGGGGAGAGGACACGTACAGAAGCACCGGGCTCTAGCATCATCTGATTCTGACTATATGGAAAACAAATCCTTACAAATGACACAGTGCAATCTAATCTACAATCAGTCATCCACAAACATGGATCGTATTCATAAAAAAATGTCATTCTTGAAAATGGGGCAACCAGGTAGGTCTATCCAGTGAAAGAAAATAAATACTGTATTGGAAACTGAGGCTTTATCACCACCTAGTGAGTATTTATGAAGTCTATGGTAGGACACAGACATAATACTCACAGAGACAGACAATACTGAACTTAGGGCAAACCTAGTCTCGGCTCCCAGGCTTCTCTCATGAAGGTGAAGAGAAAGCCTGTGACAGTGTCAAGGGCAAATGACACTGTGTGTTTGTTCAGTAATTGGGACACAAACACCACTATGCAAGCACTCCATGGGAGGTCTTTCTAAACACACACTACACACTATGCATGACCTGATGCATCCATTAGGCCTACAAACCTTAGGACTCACTCTACACCACAAAGCATGCACACAACAGCATAGCAGCCTAATAATAGACTCTCTGTATCACTGGGGCCCTCTTGTTGCTGGCAGACAAACAGGGATGGGCAAAAATGACAAAATACCATAGAGTTCAACGTACCAAAATAAACTACAAATAAACTATTTTGAAATGTATTTAAAATGCACGTATTTTGTATTTTAAAATACAGCAATAGATTTGCAAGTAGCCGGCCCGAACAGTAACACCATTCTCAGTAACGGTTCTGTCACACCCTGACCTTAGAGAGCCTTTTTATGTCTCTATTTGGTTTGGTCAGGGTGTGATTTGGGGTGGGCATTCTATGTTTTGTTTTCTATGATTTTGTGTTTCTATGTTTTGGCCGGGTATGGTTCTCAATCAGGGACAGCTGTCTGTCGTTGTCTCTGATTGGGAACCATACTTAGGTAGCCCTTTTTCCCTTCCTTTCATTGTGGGTAGTTAACTTTGTTTGAAGCATCATAGCCCTGTGAGCTTCACGGTTGGTTTTTATTGTTTTTGTTGGTGACATTTTTAATAAAAAGGAAACTGTATGCTCACAACGCTGCACCTTGGTCCTCTTCATTCGACGGTCGTGACAGGTTCCTTGCTATGACAGTGATATGTGTTGTTTATCTACCTTAGGTGAATGCACTGACTATAAGTCACTCTGGACACTGGTTATTATTATTGGCCTTGTTTCAGGGCCATGTCTAGATGGGATACAGTTTAACATAATTCTCCTAACCTGCTGCGTAAATTCTCCTAAACCTGGTACGAAAAGTCCATTTTGATAAACTGTATCCCTTCTAGACAAAATCTTGTTTCAGGGCAGAGCTCATTAGAATAATACTCAGCATGCTTTGCAATTGTCAATTTTTTCATACACATTTATATTTAGTTAATTTGACAGACGCTCTTATCAACAAACCATAATTATCAAATTTCTGATACCAATTCAGCATGAAAGGGGGCCACAAAATGGTGAACCACTATAAAAAAAATGGTATAGAAAAGTATTTGGTGTTTTGAAATTATAAATTACAGCTCTACAAATATCTTGTTACAAAATACATTGGAGTGTAGTTCAGCCCAGTGTAATACAAATGACAAAATTCTCAGAAGTAATTGAAATACATATTTCAAATACATGCAGCAGAAATACTGCCCATCTCTGGAGACAAGGCCTGTACTGTACACTTTTCTGACAGTCGGAGATTAACGCACTTGGCATGCAGATCCAATCACCAAATATCTGCGCTAAAAATGAACGGCCACTTGGGGCTTTAGGGAGCGCTGCTGAGTGATAGAGTGGTCGAGCGCGGGCTTGTGAGCGCCCTTTAATTTGCTATGGCAGTGGGGGGAAGAGATCTATATCGGAGGAAATCAAGAGCTGTCTGGACAGACTCCTTCTTGGCTGATGAACAAACCCCATTTCTCTTTTACCCAGAGGAGTTGACTGGAGACGGCCATTGGGGATGAGGTCACCGTCACCACCATGCGAATATTTGCGTGATGGATTGAGCCCCTGGTTTATTTGCATTGAATAATAATAGTGCACTTATGTTAAATTATTACTCGGCCAGGCGCCACTGATCTGAATACCATATTTAATACTGACCTATATCACTTTTTCCCATGCGCTTCTGACTCCAAATGGAAATGTAGGACAAACTCAAATGTCAGGTGACCTGACACAGGCACATAGTAAATTAAAATAATAGGCCTACGATTATTGTGAATACTCAAAATGATTCAACAACTGCCTTAAAAAACAACTTCTCACTTAGAAAACAGCCTATATGTGGCATTGATATGAGTCAGAAACATGCATTATACCGTCAAAATTGACTCCAATGTGTAAATAGGATCATAAAGTCAGTGTAGGATTATTTTATGATAAATAGTATTTTCTAAGCTACTGTTGCTAGTTCTAAAATATGGTGAATCAGTTGTTTGTAATAGGAATGATAGATTTTCTGTCCCCTACCTACCTACCCCTACCTGTCCTCTATTTTGTTATATTCTGATTGGTCAGATGTTTGTTACTTGTAAAGAGTACAGGACATAGCGCAGCTCAGGCTGTAAGTAAGGTACCAGGGTTCTGGTTCTAGAAGCACAGCTCCTACAGTCTTTTTTCGGTATTGCAGTTTAACTGACACCCGGCCCAGAAAGAGAATTTCCATAGACGACACATAGAGAAGTTCCTAATAAGACACTTTAGTCATCACATTTGTGCACCAAACATCCACAGAATTATTTAAATTGTCACTGAAACAGTTTTTTTTTTCATTACTTGCAGCCAAAGATGTTAACATTTTATATTCATCCAATGTCTACAATGTTTTTGGATGATGTGAAGACATCGTCACTGCTAGTGCTGTTCCCTGTGCTCACTAAGTGCTAGTGCGCATGGGAAGTTGGACCATGTAAACCGGATGCAACCTGTATATAGAATGATATACTGAAAAAACAGTCGTACATCTTGGGATGCAGTCTCCAGTTCTTTATACCTCAGTGGCTGTAACAATGGTCAGTTGATGATTAAATATACAAAAGAGTAATCAGTCTCCATCCTATTTCTATCCACATAGAGAGTCATCCATCCACCATTGAAAGAACCCTCAAACTATATCAGTCTCGTCCAAAACTGAGTTTTGTGAGACTTGTGTTCCTGACTGCACACAATGTACATGAAGGTTGGGTTTTTTCAAACCTACCCACATGCCACAGCTGGCAGCACACAAGTAATCATCAATTCGAAGTGCAACTGCATGCGACCCAATCGTCATGCCCGTGGTAAATTTGGGTTACCTTTGGATATCCCAATGGGGCTAGTTAGGGACCATCTGTAAATTACACAATGTACATGAGACAATATGTTAAAAATGTCCAAGAGCTCCAAATTTCAATGACTTAAAAACCTCAAACCAACTTGTAGAAATTCATATACAAATATTGAAAGTATTTAATAAAAATACTAAAAGGTGTGCAACATGAAAACATTGTCTCATTTACATTGTGTCATTTATTGACGTCCCAAACTAGCCCCAGAGATAGGCAATCCAAAGGGAAACCAATTTTGCCACAGGTCGCACACCAGCCGGTTGAAGCTATTTGGTGAAATAATTTGTCTAAATAATTCCCACCTGCGAACACACACAAGCGATACCCACATCAAACCACACCCCAAAACCAACTCAAGTTTGAATTCATTCATGGCCGCTAACAAGGCAAGTCAGTTAAGAACACATTCTTATTTTATAATGACGGCCTACCCCGCCTAAACCCTCCCCTAACCCAGACGACGCTGGGCCAATTGTGCGCCGCCCTATGGGTCTCCCGATTACGGCCAGTTGTGATACAGCCCGGGATCAAACCAGGGTCTGTAGTGACGCCTCTAGCACTGAGCTGCAGTGCGCCACTCCGGAGCCATGCAGAAATTCTCCAATAAAAACAAATGTTCTACCACACCATGTTATTATTTGGAAGCCTATATGATTCGGAGTTCGGACATATAATGTTTGTATGTGAAAACTATTTCTAAGATGCATACTTTCAATTTTTCCGAACTAACTCTAACCCTTTTCCTTAACTTAACCTAATTCTCCTAACCTGTGGCACAAGTTCTGAGAAGTCAAATGTCAAGGTTTCAGCACTGGCCTCTGCTATCTATTCCAGCAAGAGAATGCATAGGCCTATATATTAACATTTGTGCTATAACTTAGTTCCTCTGCCTAGAGGTCTGAACTTAAATGGCACAGTTCTTAGGATGGACTTGAAACAATGTTTCAGCCTACCCTACCATAGCACTAGACTTCAGCTTTCCAAAACAAAGAGCATCTACATGACACTCACTACGAGCCTTATAACTATCCTACCAGGGGTTTACAGGCTTTAAATGACTGGCTATGTAGTCATTTCAGCCAATGCATTTCTGGTAATTGTGGGTGTCAGTTGGCCAGTATAGCCAATGAGAGACTAATTATACTCTAAATGTCTCTATTCTTCCTTTTATCTAAGATCCTTTTGTGTTCTTCACTGGCTTTTCTCAACATTATTGTTTTAGGTGGAGTGTTAGTGGTCCACTGTGTATTCTAGGAGAATGTGTGGTCAGTGTGGGTTTGAGTGTGACCCGATACTAACCAGAGGGCTCACTGGCTAGGGCTCCTGTGCTGCACACATTGATAATGACAGTGCTTCCATCTCCTGGGTAAAGTAACTAACTGCTGTAGGGATCTTTATTGTTCCAGATCATTTTCCTCAGGTTTGGGAGTTTTTTTCAAATGATGTGATAGTTTGGCTGACAATGAGGAAAAAAATCAAAGCTCCAGTCTCTATCGGTGTGTCATATTTATTTTATTTGTTTGTTTGGATCCCCCAGTAGCTTTTGCAGAAGCAGCGGCTACTCTTCCTAGGGTCCACAAAAAAAACACAAAACATGACAAGTAACAAAACACTGATAGACAAGGACAGTCACACACATTTTAAATACAACTAAATACACACCATACAACAACAAAAAGAATACAAACAATACAACTAGAAAATAATGTGTGTGTTAGAGTGTGTCTGTGTGTGCGCGTGCTTGTGTCTGCCCCCTCACAGTCCCTGCCGTTCCATGAGATGTTGTTTAATCCGTTTTTTAAGGTCAATTTGTTGTTTGCTTGAGTAATTGGAGATGGAAGGGAGTTCCATGTGATCATGGTGCTGTATAATACTGTGCGTTGCCGTGAATTCATTTTGGACTTGGGGACTGTGAAGAGACCCCTGGTGTTATGTCTTGTGGGCGACATATGGGGTGTCTGAGCTGAATGTTATTTGATTATGCAGACAATCAGGAATTTTCATCACAATAATATTTCTCATAAAATCTAGGAAAAGCAGTGAATCTCTCATCAACCCTCAACCAGGAAAGACTGGAATGACATGTTATTGATGTTAGTTCTGTGTGTGCAGTTAAGGACAAGGCCTGCTGTTCTGTTGGGAGCCAGCTGCAGCTTTACTAGGTCTTCCTTTGCTGCACTTGACCATATTACCAGACAGTAAACAAGATAAGACAAGACCAGAGCCCGAACAACTAGTACAGTTGATTTTTATGTCAAAAACGCAGAACATCTGTTAAGAACAGACATACCCCTCCCCATCTTCACAACAACTTTGTCAATATGATTTGATCGTGATAAGTGAACATCCAATGTTATACCTAGACGTTTAGCTTCCTCAACTTGATCAATGCTCCACAACTCCAGGTGAGGTTTAGGTCTTAGAGACTGTTTTGAACCAAATAGGGAGTGAAAGGGCTCGGGTGATGGGTTGATGGCCACAGACAGACCTCGTGGGAACACCTGGCCTAGCAAAACTTCATCCTGGGCTGGGAAATGAGAGCATGTTTACATTCTAGGGACCTTGTGATAGGGATGACAGTGAAAACATGACTTTGAGCATCAGTAAACAACACCAACTGGATCTCTTCCCATACCATCTCATCTCACACTCCTCATCAAGCCCTACAGAGCTGCTCCGTGTATCTCCTCGTCTCCTTCCCTCAGACCTCATCTCTCTGTTAGCTACCAGACCCAGAGGACGTGTAGACCAGCAGCCCAATGGAGCAGACAGTGGTGCTGATCACAGGATGCTCCTCGGGGATAGGCCTCAGTCTGGCCGTCCGGCTGGCCTCGGATCCAGCGAAAATATACAAAGGTAAGCAGTGACTGACTTGCAAGCGCATCACTGTACAGAAAGCGTTTATTTTATTCAGTGCCGTAAGATCATGCAATAAACAGTGTGGGTACAATACGTGATGTGTTTGTTGCATAAGAGCTTTGAAGCAGTAAGCTGTCTCTGAGTTTTATGCCTGTTTACTACATGGCATCCACATATTAGAAACAGGTTTTGGTTGGTTTACCTGCATCACAATTTAATTACAGAAAATTCTAGTTTTGGAAACTATGGTGACAATATAATGTCAATGTCAAGCCCTGTATTTCATCTGTTTTGTTTCGTACATGTTTAATGGTAAATCTTTGGTGACGAAATCTCTGATATCCTTGACCACTGATATCAACTCTGTTTAGTCTATGCCACCATGAGGAATCTTGCCAAGAAGGAGCGTCTGCTGGACTGTGTGAAGGACCTGCACAAGGACACCCTGGACATCCTCCAGATGGACATCACTGACCAGCGGTCCATTCTGGATGCCAGGGACAGGGTCAGGGAGAAGAGGGTGAACATTCTGGGTATGACCAGAGTCATGACTTACAGGAATAGTGTTATATCGTGTGTGTGTGTGGTTGTGTGCGCGAAACAGAAGAACAGATGTCCTTCACATTTTTACATCAACAACAATTACTTTACATGTGTACAGCATACAGGATGTCATGTGCTCTGGATTTCTGTTTGTCTGTGGTATTCATGTTGGCAGTGTGTAATGCTGGTGTGGGGTTGATGGGGCCGCTGGAGGCCCAGTCTCTGGCCACCATGAGGCAGATCCTGGAGGTCAACCTCCTGGGCACCATCAGCACCATCCAGGCCTTCCTACCAGGGATGAAGGCCCAGGGCCATGGACGCATCCTGGTCACTGGCAGCATTGGTGGGCTACAGGGTGAGAGAGAGAGAGAGCAGGGCTGGGGTGACAGGAGGGGGAGTGGGATGAAATTGCATTTAGACACTACTCTGAGGTCAGATTTGGGGGTTTGTTAAGTATTTATTGCCATGATAATCACATATCTCTGTGTGTTATTGTATTGTAGGACTCCCCTTTAATGAGGTGTACTGTGCCAGTAAGTTTGCAGTAGAGGGCGCCTGTGAGAGTCTGGCCATTCTCCTGCAGCACTTCAACATCCAGTGAGTCCAGACAGTCATCAGCTCATGTATCCCTTTGTCAGTGTTTCATTTTGGATGTGCACTGTATCTGTGTTGGTACTGATTGACTCCATCCAACGTCATCACGCAGTGTGAGTCTTATTGAGTGCGGCCCTGTCAACACGGATTTCCTGGACAACCTGCAGAGGGCAGAGCCAGGGGACTCTTCGCTGCAGCAGGTCGACGCCCACACACGCAGCCTCTATGACACGTACCTGCAACACTGTGGGATGGTGTTCCAGAACGCAGCTCAGGACACAGAGGATATTGTGAAGGTACAGGTACTGCTTACTTGACATCTATTAGTTATTTAGCTGATCTTCTATGGTGCTCCTCCCTGTCTCCAGAGCATACTGCATGTACATACGTATGTAAATGATACTAGATATTTAATGATTTTCTATGGAAGTGTAAGTAGTACTGTTGAGTAGATTTAATAGCTGGACCCCTCTCAATACAGGTATTTCTGGATGCCATCCAGTCAACGGACCCTGCATTCAGATACTACACCAACAATGCCCTCATTCCGCTCAGCAGCCCTAAGATCTCAGCACTGGACGGGTCCCAGTACATCAGAAATATGAGCAAGATCATCTTCTCAACCAATGGGAAAGGGGAACAAAAATAGCCATCAAACTATGGAATGTAATATAACCCTTTACTTTATACATACAGTACCAGTCAACATTTTTAGAACGCCTACTCATTCCAGGGTTTTTCTTTATTTTTTAGTATTTTCTATATTGTATTACTATAGTGAAGACATCAAAACTGTGAAATAACACATATGGAATCATGTAGTAACCAAAAAGGTGTTAAACAAATCAAAATATATTTAATATTTGACACTTTTCAAAGTAGCCACCCTTTGCCTTGATGACATCTTTGAACACTCTTGGCATTCTCTCAACCAGCTTCATAAGGAATGCTTTTCCAACAGT
Organism: Oncorhynchus tshawytscha; assembly: GCF_018296145.1. Classification (NCBI taxonomy): domain Eukaryota; kingdom Metazoa; phylum Chordata; class Actinopteri; order Salmoniformes; family Salmonidae; genus Oncorhynchus; species Oncorhynchus tshawytscha. The sequence goes on from NC_056437.1 coordinate 73,834,683, forward strand.
CTTGAAGGAGTTTACACATATGCTGAGCACTTGTTGGCTGCTTTTCCTTCACTCTGTTGTCCAACTCATCACAAACCATTTCAATTGGGTTGAGGTCCGGTGATTGTGGAGGTCAGGTCATTTGATGCAGCACTCCATCACTCAACTTGGTCAAATAGCCCTTACACAGCCTGGAGGTGTGTTTTGGGTCATAGTTCTGTTGAAAAACAAATGATAGTCCTACTAAGCGCAAACCAGATGGGATGGTGTATCGTTGCAGAATGCTGTTGTAGCCATGCTGGTTAAGTGTGCCTTGAATTCAAAATAAATCACTGACAGTGTCACCAGCAAAGCACCCCCACACCATCACACCTCCTCCTCCATGCTTCATGGTGGGAACCACACATGCGGAGATCATCCATTCACCTAACCTGCGTCTATCAAAGACACAGAGGTTGGAACCAAAACTCGCAGATTTGGACTCATCAGACCAAAAGACAGATTTCCACCAGTCTAATGTCAATTGCTTGTGTTTCCTGGCCTAAGCAAGTCTCTTCTTCTGATTGATGTCCTTTAGCAGTGGTTTCTTTGTGGGCAATTTGACCATGAAGGCCTGATTCACCTCTGAACACTTGATGTTGAGATGTCTGTTACTTGAACTCTGTGAATCATTTATTTTGGCTGCAATCTGAGGTGCACTTAACTCTAATGAACTTATCCTCCGCAGCAGAGGTTACTCTGGATCTTTCTTTCCTGTGGCGGTCTTCATGGGAGCCAGTTTCATAATAGCTCTTGATGGTTTTTGCGATTGCACTTGAAGAAACTTTCAAAGTTCTTGAAATTTTCCGCATTGACTGACCTTCATGTCTTAAAGTGATGATGGATTGTTGTTTCTCTTTGCTTATTTGAGCTGTTCTTGCCATAATATGGACTTGGTCTTTTACCCAATAGAGCTATCTTCTGTACACCCCCCTACCTTGTCACAACACAACTGATTGGCTCAAACACAATAAGAAGGAAAGAAATTCCACAATGTACTTTTAACAAGGCACACCTGTTAATTGATGTGTATTCCAGGGGACTACCTCATTAAGCTGGTTGAGAGAATGCCAAGAGTGTGCAAAGCTGTCATCAAGGCAAAGGGTGGCTACTTTGAAGAATCTCAAATCTCAAATATATTAACACTTTTTTGGTTACTACATGATTCCATACGTGTTATTTCATAGTTTTGATGTCTTCACTATTATTCTACAATGTAGAAAATAGTAAAAATAAAGAAAAACCCTTGAATGAGTTGGTGTGTCCAAACTTTGACCTGTAGGCTGTATATAGGTTATACACATGATTTGCGTTGGAGCCACACACAAGGACATAATTTCAGCAAAATTCATAGATAGCCAAAATTGTCTTCTTTACACACACTGTTCAACCACCAACTTCAAGGTGGAGGTTTTGCTATTATGTCACAACTTTCTTATACATTTGAAACGTTTATTTCTAATACTCTATATCCACCAATGTTTTTCTTCATAAGTGATTGCTAATGTGTACCTTCATGTGTGTGTAAGATATTGCTGTTCTTAGATTTTAGTGTATGTGTATGAAAATGCGTTTTTTTTCTTCTTTCAAATCTCGATATATCCATTGTTTAGCATGGAATGAAGTGATTGTATCCTGTATGTGATGTGTGGTTGTCTCACCTAGCCATCTTAAGATGAAGGCACTTTTACTGTAAATCGCTCTGGATAAGAGCATCTGCTAAATTATTCAAATGTAAAATATGTATATCTTATATTACGGTATTGAATGCTTTTTAAAATATATATATAAAATATTGATGTCACAAATGTATCATTCATACAGTTCTTTATTAAAAATGTAGTTATTTTTTTTACATTTGACTGTGTAAAACCTAGCAGTACTACTAGCAGTACTATTTATCTGAGAGTGAAGGTGAATTTGTCTCTCAGGGATTCTCGAAAGACAGGACAATCACAACTTTTGCTTTTACAAATATTTTTCTTAATATTAACAACATTTGAAATATAAATGTTTATAGACCAAAGTATCAGCTACCACACAACGTAAAGGAACAACCTACTAACTAAAATTCCACTAAATGTAATTTTTAAGATCAAATATTCAAACAAAATTCCCTTTTTTCAACTATAAAAATTACATTTCTCTGCCGGACAAAGATTGCCCCGTTCTCTGAAATTAAGTTATTAGATATATTTTAAACAAATTCATGTCTGTCATTGAGCAACCCCATGACATGATTAGGTAGTGAAAAATCACACCAATCTAGTTTATAATTTCTTTAAACAATAAAAGCTAATTTACCAACATTTCTGAAAATGGTACATAGCGTTTTGGAATGAAATCTTCATTTGTTTCGTTTTTTTTAACCTTCGACTCCATGATTAGATGTTTAAATTAAAATATATATATATATATAATAATATTTTGCACTTATACTGTATTTGTGTTTGGGTTCATATCTTTTGTTAATGCGCACATTGCTGGTACTGTTCCCTCCCACAAGGCTCTGTTGCTGACTGGTGTATCATGGGTGTGATAACATTCTCAAGGGCATGGCATGGATATGAAACTGTCATGGGTATTATTCCACCCAGCAATGTACTTCTTGGATCACTATCTCACAAATGTGTGTATGCCCGTATGCCTGTGTGTGCCCACCATGTGTGCCCCCATGTGTGTGTGTGTGTGTGTGTGTGTGTGTGTCTTCAGTTCAACCAGCCCTACTCCAGCTGTGACAGACTATACCCCCAGTCAGCTGCCAGGCCTTGAGATAAGGCTAACTCAAGGACCCAGATCAGATTACCAGGCCCTGTCTGTCTGGCACTCGTCTAAACATACCAATATTTCACTTGCACAATATTCCCTTTGAACATCATTTTTTTGTATTGATGATTATCATGGGGCGATATGTCAGGGAGAGACTTCATTCCTAGACAATGATTGGTTTGACAAGCAAGGCATTTATCCTGTTCTGTCCGTTTGTATTTCATTGTTTGTGTCAATCATTAGTAGTGTTGAGCAAACAATTACTTCACACTGGAAGAAGTTAAGCCTTAACAAAAACGTATTTTACTTAACAAAAGTTACTTTGAAAAAGCATTTCACTACATCCAAACTACTTTGTGATAAATGATCATATCTAAATGTCATAGATGACAAATTGCAACCGCAGATCACTCGAGGGTCACAACAGAATGTCTCATTTAGTGTATTAAACACAAAACTATGTTTCAAGTGAGAATTAGACAGATCTGATGTCGAAATACAAAGGAAATTCTTGCCTACTTCATCCATATATCATTTTATTTTTGCAAAAGAAGTAGTGTGTAGTTCCAGTAGTTAAAGTTGCACACCACCACATGGTAAAAAGCAGTCAATACACTACCAATATTTGAATTAAGTTCAACTACCACCAAGCTACTGCAAAATACAGTTTGAACTAGTTGAACTAAATGTAGTTCACTACTCCCCAACACAGTATGTTTTCCCTGCCAGTTCACAATGTTCTGACATTGAACTATGTACAGACTTTCTCCCTCATGTGATTTTCTAGCTCTGTGACCTATTTCATGGACATGTTTGAAATACCTCTAACCCAGAGGAACAACAGAAGAGGTTCTCTGTCCTTCCTCTCCAAACATTGCTACAAAGTGACAAACAACTGAACACAAACAAAGCATATGAACGTCTGCGTGCACACACACACACACACACGCACACACGCACACACACATACACGCAGTGTTCTGTTCCTAACGAGGTACATTTCAGTTTCTGTGGTTCTGGTTAAGGTCCATGTTGTGACTCATGAAAACTGATGACAATTATTTCAGTTTGAAGGAGGAGATTTCAACCTCCAAGAAACCGCGTACAAGCTACTCATCAACATCCCTGTTCAACCTGTTTATGTGTCGTGAGCCGTGTTACTCACTGATTTACTGTAAATATTACTGAAGTGTTTCTCACACGATCCAACACGAGTCGACAGATGTTCTTTATTTTGTCCACCAGGTGGCATATACTGTAATCCTAGCCATCGTGTTGGCTTGTTGATAAAGTTCCTGATTTGAATGAGGGGTAAGCCTATAAAGTTCAATAATTGTCATAACTACGTAAAACATACAGCCAGGTGATTGATGATAATGTCTCTAAAGTGTAAAGACGTCACTGTAAGTGGTGGTTTCTTTTGTCTCCTTTGTGAAGGCCATGTATAGTTGCGGACAATGGTCTTTAAATTTTTTTTTTTTTGCGTCTAATGAAAACAATGAGGTACACTGTAATTCTAAAAGCCTGTGAAAAAAGTTCAAGACATACATATCTCTCGCTTGAGGCTCCTGTTTCATTCCATCCCAGACTGGCACAAAAATATGACACAAAATGTCACCACTCTCAACAGAGCAAACTAGGTCTTATTTTACGCTCTGTGGGTTATGTAAAATACAGTGTGAGGCTCTAACACCCAAGAGCCAAACGCTAGTCTAAGAACCTACCATTACAGCACAGAGCGAGCTAGCCTCTGAGTTATGTATATGTACAGTATATGTCATCTCTGATCGCTGTTTGGTAAACTGGCCTAATAGTGGCCTGATGATCCTGTATGTGACCTAATTCTTCCACTTATGGCTATGTTACCACTAACCATCTAATTATGAATTACCTAACAGTTTTATAGCTGGCCTTATAGTAGCGTAAGCTATAGGACATGAATTCATGTGGGAGGTCATCACACAGCATAGCCACAATTATTTTAATCAAATAGTGGATTTAAGCCATGTTGCATTTGGTAATACCAATATGGATGTTTTTTTCTAGCCTGCAGTACAGTAGGTCATGTCATGTGACCCATGTCAACCTGCTATAATTTGCAAGTTGCCCTGAGTTTGTTTGCACCCACAGTTGGAGATAGTGTACCAGGCAGTGTCCCAAAGTCCAGGTTTGCATCATAACCAGACATGTCGTTTTCCTGTCTCAGTCATCCCCTCCGTCATGAAACACCCACCCACATCATGGATGGTGGATTTGGACTTTGACTCTCCATAAGAGCATCACTGTGACAGTGTTGTGGACACTGAGGCAAAGCCAGGGCAGGGCCAGTCTGGGCAGAGGCCCTGCCAGATTGAACACTGGCTCACCCATGCATAGGAGGTTCCTGGGATCTAATGTTGTTTCACAATCATATGGTACCCCCCACCCCCCTCCTGCAATTCTAGAGTTAGCTAGTCATGAGTTATGTAAACTTTTCAAAAAGCCACAGTTGGGGATTCTGTTGCGGTGAACATCATTTACCAGAGCCTGGAACACAGTTGGGGCGTTGGTGAGGCCAAAGAGCATGGCCAGATACTCGTAGTGGCCGCTGGCCATGTTGAAGAAAGTCTTCCACTCGTCCCCCTCTAGTGTCCGCACCAGGTGGTAGGCGTTCCGTAGATCCAGCTTGGAAAACACAGTGGCACCCTGGAGCAGCACGAAGGCCGAGGAAACGAGTGGTAGTGGGTAACATTGAGTCCCCGGTAGTCAATGCACAGGCACAGGGTCTTGTCCTTTTTCTCCATGAAGAAGAACCCTGCGCCTACGGGAGAGGAAGAGGGAGTCTCTGGTCCCGACAGAGAGTACAGACATCCCCGGGGCGGTGTGGTGCTAGGGAGAAGGTCAATCCCGCATTCATAGGGTCGGTGCGGCAGAAGCAACGTGGCCCGGGCCTTGCTGAACACCTCCCACAGGAAGCCGTCCCGGGGCGGGCTGCGCTGACTTCAAACAATGGGCGTGGCAGAACGGACTCCAGCCCATGATGGCACCCGTAGACCAGTTGATGCGGGGATTGTGTCACTGGAGCCAGTAGAATCCCAAATCCATGGGAATCCATGGGAATCTGAGGAGACTTGATGAGAAGAAATTGAATAGTCTCGCTGTGATTCCCTGACACCCGTAGGTTTATGGGAGTGGTATTATGAGTAACACGGCCTATAAAGCACCCGTCCAGCGCTCTAACATCCATGGGAATGGAGAGGGGCTGATTGGGGATGTTCAGCTAGGAAGCCAGGGTAACGTCCAAAAAGTTCTCATTGGCCCCAGAGTCAATGAGGACCAGAAGAGATTTAGACTGGTTTCCCCACAGCAGAATGGCATGAAAAGGGGTGCGAGCAAGGGAAGCAGAAAAGTTCCTCATATGGCCCACCAGAGTACTCGCTCCTACCGGTGAGCCTGGTCTTTTAAAGGACAAGAGGCCACAAAATGACCCAAAGTCCCGCAACACAGACAACTCTTTGTGTTGATCCTGTGTTGCCGTTCCGCTGGCAACAGCCCAGCTCTGCCTAGTTGCATAGACTCAGGAAGCGGTGACTCAGCCATCTTCAGCGACTCTCGAGGGAGGTCGGGAAGCCTCGGGTTCTCTCGGCAACCGGATCGTCGGGGACTTCCGGGATGACTCGGAGGCAAGGTATAGCGAACTTAATCGAATTTCCCCTCCCTCCGTCATTCCCGTAATCGCCCATCAATTCAGATGGTCAAAGCGATGAGGGAATCGAGATCAGTAGGTAACTCCTCCAAGATGCCGTGTAGGAACATATCGAACAGCTTTTCCTGGTTCCAAGCACTCTCCGCTGCCAACGTGCAGAAATCCAAGCGGGGCTCCCGAGAAGGTGGAGTGACTGATGAGATGGCGCTGCTCACAGTCGAGTTACAGAGGGGCTGTGGGGTTACCACCGTGGTAGGCTGCCTCCCAGACAACCCGCAGAATTTGCTCCAGCAATATATCCAACGCCCGGTCATGACGTTCAGCCAACGTTTGGACCCCCCCCCATAAGGCCACGAAACAATTCTTTGTGCCAACCGATGGAGGCTCCCTGGGAGAAGATGGCGTCGTGCAGCTGGCCCGGGTCTGCTGGTCAGTCATGACCAGTTCCTACTATCAGGTGTCAAGGTAAGACCCAGATGCAGACACGTCAAATTGACAATGGTTTAATATTCCAACAGGGGCAGGCAATAGACATGTCAAGTGCAGGCAGGGGTCAGTAATCCAGAGGAGGCAAAGGTACAGGACGGCAGGCAGGCTCAGGGTCAGGTAGAGTGGTCAGGCAGGCGGCCTCAGTGTCAGGGGCAGGCAGAGTGGTCAGGCAGGTGGGCTCAGAGGCAGGACAGGCAAGGGTCAAAACCAGGAGGGCGAGAAAGAAGAGAGACTTTGGAAAAGGAGGAGCTGAGAGAAACACGCTGGTTGACTTGACAAACAAGACGAACTGGCACAGACAGACAGAAAACACAGGTATAAATACACAGGGGATAATGAGAAAGATGGGCGACACCTGGAAGGGAGTGGAGACAAGCACAAGGACAGGTGAAACAGATCAGGTTGTGACAATTCATACCCGATATTAGGCCATTTATGATGATTTCATGTTTTCATGCCTGCCTTGGTAGGCCATGTTTGTGTTTGCTGATTCAAGTGTGCTAGTCATTTCATACCTGCCATACAGTTCAAGATATAGGCCTAAAGGCTTTGTATTGTATTGTGCTCTTTTGGGCTTAATGAAAACACCTTCAGAGCTTTCTATTCTTCCTTGCTTATTTGTGCAATAAACGGTTAGCGCATATTCTAATCCAGTGCCGAGCTGGTGTCTGGCCAATGCGCTGACCATGGTCCTGAATCCACCTGTTGTGCCTGTGCTGTAGATCTCTATCGCTCTCTCTTCCTCTCTCTCTCTGAATATGTAGGGGATAGACATGTTGTATATTTCATTATGTTGTAAGCGGTTGTGTAGTTGCTCAGTTCAGCACTTGCGCTGACTACTTTGCAATAATAATGGGCTCGTTTGTCAAGGGGAATTTGTGGTGTTTCCTGGTCACATTTATCCTGTGTTGTGTGTTAAATTATGCAATGTGATTGAACAAATTTTCACTGAAATATTTTTGGGGGGGAATTTGTGCTGTAATATTTACTGGAAAATGTTGGCCCAGCCAATTGTACTCTTGTCCAGCCCAGTGACAGTTCTAGCTTGTATGGCTAGAACTGTCCCCCCCCCCCCATTCAGCACCATTCTGCACTAACTGTCATTTTAAGTCAGACATTTGGCACAATGCAAAAAAAATAATGATACCATTTAAAACTATATAAATATAAAAATATATACAAAATAAGACTCATAAATATCAATAAGAGGTAACAAAGACAAATATAAACTTTTTGTGTTGATTTGGCTCTCGAGCATTAATACATTACCCATCCCCCAACATTTTCCACCAAGAGTCAAGACTAAACCAATTCACCTTGCTGGTGTGCAGACTGGTTTTAGATTATTCTTAACAATTTCGCACAAACCAGAAAAAAATGCAACAATATGTCTGTGAAACTATATATTCACAGTATTATGAATGAATTGTGGTTTATTTGGTAGCATTTCCTAGTGTGACTGATTTTACTAATTGCATTAGTACTGTACTAATGAGGTTCGCTATAGATTCCCCGCTTCCAATACCTTCGGCTTCCAGGGGGGAGACCTGAGGTCAACCTACCCCCGCCCCCCTCCCCATCTCGTACTTCTGTGTGGGAGACGTTCCCAGGCAGTAGCCTGCCTAGCTCACAAACTAGAATCAGGGCGCCCACTCCGACAAGGTTAATTGACCCACAGTCCCACACGGTGACATGATATCATTGACGTGAAGTGCAAATGAGCGATAGAAAACTGATCGCGCAAATGTCACCATTCCGATTTTTTTTGTGCGGGCGCTCGGTGCAGCCCCCGGCAAGATGCCGCCCGCCCTGAATGTCAAGTCAATGAGGTAATACACAGCATGATATAGTTTTCATACCTGCAGTATGCAACTGAATGAGAGTGCGTGCGTGTGTGTTTGCGAGAGAGAGAAAAATACAGTTATCTATGCCGAACAGAAAAAAAATGAAACTACCCAAAATATTGAATGGTCTGTATGGGAATTTACAGTTTGATGACTGATTGATCAAACATGAATACTCAATAGCCTATAACACTCCTATCGTTCGTTCCGATTGGTTGTCTGACATAGACCCCCCTCCACTTCACACATTATTGGTCCATTTTATGTAACCAGAGTGCCACATGATTTTATAGCAGACCCTGGACAAAGCCAGCCTACGCAGGGAGTTAAACGCTTCTCTTCAAACTTTGAGAATTTGTATTACCACTAACATCGAGCATGGCCAACAAAATCACTGCTCTTCTTTTCCGGGCACTGGTTGAGATGTCTGAAGTACACTCTTCAAAAGTTGTACGAGGAAATCCCAACAGAGCAAATATCAGGTAAGAGCAAAAATGCCGGTAAGCGATCCTCCAGCAAGTGTGCAACAACCTGCGGCGTGTAGGCTATTTTGATCATTCATCAACTGTAGCCAGTGGCTTATTTATTTTTCACAATGGTTGAATACAACGGTACTAAAAAAAATGTACATAAAATATATTGCATATATTGCATCTGAGACGTTTGTATAAAATGTAGGCTAGGATGTTGAAGCTGGATTTCCGGTTACAATTAAAGTTGGTAAATCCTGAACAAATTTGGAACATAGTGCAGTACATTTGAACATGTTAAGAATTTTAAAGAGGAAATGACATTTTTCCAGCTGGAGAAAGTTTCTATTGTGAAGTGACAAGATGCACATCTCGCGATATATTGGCCTAGATTAGGCTACAGAATTAGAACATGTCAGTTTCTCTGAATGTCAGGCAGTAGGCTCCAAAAAGTCTGTCAACGTGCTCTGTTCATAACCCCCAGGTGTCTTACTTTATCCATCAAATCCGTCTTTGAGTTTAGTAACCATTTTAGATCAGCCTACTACAGTGGAAGTTCTAGAGCTTTTGAAAGTGTTTGCACTGATCTCATTGTTTTAAGTCTGGGATTTAAACACACAACCAAACTATTTTCACCAAACTGGGACAAAATAATGTAGATCGTCTTTGTTGTGATACTTTAAAACTGTTATTTTCTTCTAGAGTTTGGAAACATTGACTATATCAAACAAAACCGTCTCCACAGCAGGTGGTTAAACCTAAGACCAGTGTGCTTTACCAAAGATGAACACATTTTTCTCTCTCTTCTCCTCCTCCCAGACACCTGGGCAGCTGTGGGGTCCTGTCAGCACGGCGTGCCACCCTGCCCCTGTCCTCCCCCCTCCTCCGGACCACACCCTCACGCAGCTTTATTAACCTGGCTGCCTCCATCACTGCCCGCAGGATGGAGTACTCTGAGAGCCGCACACTAGGGTGAGACTTCATCACACACACAACTCAACTCTGCCCCTCTGTCTTGTCGGCCCCTGTTGACCAGAGGTGATTCTAAAGCCCCACTTTACTGTTCTCAACTTCAATACCCCTCAGTTAACATGTGGTTGGATTGAAATAGACCGGAGCATATTGTATCTTTTCTATATCATAGCCAATGTTTACTCCGGACTTATTTAAAAAAAAAAAAAAAAGTTTACATGAGTAGCCCTATGAGCATCTTCTTGATGGATCCCCCTCTCCTTCCCCATCCAGGTACACTCCAGAGCAGATGTACAGTGTGGTGGCCAGTGTGGACCAGTACCAGCACTTTGTCCCTTGGTGTAAGAAGTCCCGGGTCGTGAAGGGAAGGAACGGGGATGTTCGGGCCCAGCTGGAGATTGGGTTCCCTCCCATCGTGGAGCGTTACACCTCGGAGGTCACGGTTGTCCCAAACCACCAAGTCAGGGTAAGCCCCGATAACATTGTACAACACGGTTTATAGCACGGAGAGGGTAGACATCCTGTATCAATATGGAAATTGTGCCCTATTTAGAGTGCCTTCAGAAAGTATTCATACCCCTTGACTTATTCCACATTTTGTTGTTACACCCTGAATTCAAAATGGATAAAAACAGTCATTCTTACCCATCAACATAGAATACCCCATAATAACAAAGTGAAAACATTATTCTTTTGTAAATTTTATGAAAAATGAAATGCATAAAAATAGCATTTATTTAAGTCAATATATGTTAGAATCATCTTTGGCAGTGATTACAGCAGTGAGTCTTTCTGGGTAAGTCTAAGTGCTTTGCACACCTGGATTGTACAATATTTGCACATTTATTATTTTTGAAATTCTTCAAGCTCTGTCAAGTTGGTTGTTGATCATTGCTAGACAGCCATTTCCAAGTTTTGCCATAGATTTTCAAGACTATTTTTAAGTCAAAACTGTAACTCGGCCACTCGGGAGTATTCACTGTCTTCTTTTGCCTTGTGTTTTATGCTATTGTCATGCAGGACAGGGAATTTTTCTTTGTCTTTTGGGAAGTAGACTCAACCAGGTTTTCCTGTAGGATTTTTCCTGTGCTTAGCTCAATTGTTTATTTTTATCCTAAAAAAACCTCACTAGTCCTTGCCAATGACAAGCATACTCATAACATAATGCAGTCACCACCATGCTTGAAAATATGAGTGGTACACAGTGACGTGTGTTTGATTTGCCCCCAAACATAACACTTTGTATTCAGGACATAAAGTTAATTTCTTTGCCACTTTGCAGTTTTACTTTAGTGCCTTATTGCAAACAGGATGCAAGTTTTGTAATATTTTTATTTTGTATAGGCTTCCTTATTTTCACTCTGTCATTTAGGTTAATATTGTGGAGTAACTACACTATTGTTGATACATCCTCAGTTTAATGGCTGTGATAGGAGAAAACACTGTTTTATTGTCACCATTAGACCATTAGAAATCCCTGAGCGGTTTTCTTCCTCTCTGGCAACTGAGTTAGGAAGGACGCCTCTATCTTTAGTGACTGGGTGTTTTGATACACCATCCAAATTGTAATTAATAACTTCACCATGCTCAAAGGGATATTCAATGTCAGGTTAAAAAAAGCAATCTACCAATAGGTGCCCTTAAACACTATGGCAGAGTGAGTTCGTGCAACTTATTATGTGACTTGTTTAGCAACATTTTTACTCCTGAACTTATTTAGGCTTGCCATAACAAAAGGGTCAAGACATTTCAGCTTTATGTTTTTTAAAAACTTGTACACATTTCTACTTTTACATATTGGGTCTTGGCCAGTGACACAATCTCAATGTAATCCATTTTAAATTCAGGCTGTAACACAACAAAATGTGGAAACAGTCAAGGGGGTGTGAATACTTTCTGAAGGCATATCATCTGGAATTTCAGTGCTGTTACTTGTGGGATTCAAATGTACTATGGGACCGGATGAATGGGTTAAATCGTCTGTAATACATTGATTAGATCCTCCTAGGGGATAAATACTAAGTTTTTTTTTATTTTTATCACCTAGCTGCCAACATTGTGCTATGTCCATAGAGCAAGGATTAGAGAGGCTTTGTCTGGGGCCATGTCCTGGACAAGAGCAGTGTGCATTGATGAGTGTGCATGTTGTCTCACAGGCCGTGTGTACAGACGGATCCCTCTTCAGCCACCTGGAGACTATATGGAGGATTGCCCCTGCAGCCGAGGACCAACCAGACTCCTGCAACATCGACTTCCACGTGAGTACCACCATTTTGTCCACCAGAACAGTTCACTTTCATTTGGTGTCAGCCTGAGACTAAAAGTCAGCGAGGTTAGATAATAGCTCACTGAAGTACACCGTCTTAGTGTAGTTAACATTTGATGAATGTTACACAGGTCTACTCACACGAACATAAGTGACTACTAATGAACTTTAGGGCTTGAGATCAAGTTGCTTGCCAGGGGACTAGTTTTATACCAGGCCTTGCATTTCTCTCAACCTCTATAGATACTTTTTTTTTTTTTTTTTTTTTTTTTTGGAAGGAAGAGGTTGAGTAAAGTCAATTTAGGTTTTATTTATATCCCGTACAGTTGTTAGTGTTCCTAGCCTCTTTACATAGCTGGCCAGTGGTCATAGTGATATCTCTCCCGGGACTTTGTGACCCAATAATTGGGACAGGTTACCTGTAGTGGAAATGGGGTGAGGGATTTTGGAGATGGAGGACAGGCTCATTAAGGCCTTAGGATGACTTGGCAGGAATAATGAATAGTGCGGAATGGAATGAGTTTGTTCCGTCTGTTTGCCAGCCATTAAATCAGGAATACAGATGGTGGTCCCTCGTTACGATATGAGGACTGTCCTCGAAGGAAGGAATATTCCTCAGATGGATAGGTACACTTGTCAGCCGCATGGTTATGGAATTTGAGTACTTATTTTCTCTCCTTCACTCTTCAGGTATCCTTCGAGTTCAGGTCTTTGCTGCACTCCCAGCTGGCCTCCCTGTTCTTTGACGAGGTGGTGAAGCAGATGGTGAGCGCCTTTGAGTCGCGGGCAGCCAAACTATACAGGGGCCACCACGCCCCCTTCCCAGGAGGCGCCAGCGAGGAGGCGAGCCGCACGAGAAGACTCACTCACCCCACTCACTGACACGGACTGAAATAAGACCCACTCCCGACCACCATCCCCATCTGAAACCCCTCACCACTTCCATTTCATGTCTTATGCAGGAGACTGGGTCTTCTATTTTAGATTTTGTTCTTATGTACACAAAAGCACCTATTTATTTGTATTACAGAAACTTTTTAATTTATTTACTTGAATGTACATTACTATTTTTATTTGGGATGGAAGTGGATGTTTGTTGTCAAATGTTGATGTTTGAAAGGGACCTTCTTTTTAAGTTACAGAAGATCAAGTGACTCCTTTGTGGTGTTCAAAAACATCTGAGAGGTCAGCTTTTTCTTCCTGGCACTAATACAATAAAAATGCTTTGTCTGAATGGAAAATTAAACGAAGCTCATTTTGATACTCTTTGTACCTCATGCATTTATTTTTGTATGTGTTGTCAACTGTGTCTTCTGTACATTGTTGATTACTGTCATCGTCAAGACGGAGCTAGGTGAAAGTTGGTAGGATCACAGATGTGTAGAAAGCATTGTTCGAACAGCCAAGAGAACAACTCGGCTCCAGTAACAGAAAGTTGTCCTGTAGTAGACCTGTTCTACTGTCTACCAATGTTCTGTTCCATCAGGACAGTTCCAGGAAGGCACATGACTTGAGGATTAGTTGTGTAAGAGCCAGGAAGAAACACAACACAAAAGACCTGAAGGCAGGGTCAACTCCTCCCTCCTGCTTCCTCACTGTTAAACCATAGCCAATCAAGATTTAGGAAGATTTTCAGAAAAGGCTTTCTGCTGTTGTGAATGTGGATACTGGCTTGCCTTGGCAGTTGGGTTATTTTTCAGTTGAGAAAGTGCTCCGGGGGTAACTGAAGGTAATATTCTAAGTTTTTTTTTTTTTTGTCCTTGGAAAAAGTAATACTTGATATCAGTGAGTCTACTGCTTGTGATTTAGGAATGCCACGGACCGGCCCCCTGTAGTGCTAGGTCTACCTTCCATGTCAGCTGGCAGAGACATGGACACCCAGGCTGGTAGTGAGCCAGACCAGTGCCTCAGTCACCATCAGCTGCTCCTAGCTCAGATTTATTACAAGCATCACACCCTCCCTACCCCAGTGTCTTTATATAATTATCAAGGTATTCATTTAACACACCTGACTGGCAGGATACTCCTCCACATAAAATAACATTGACAAAAGATGAGACATGGCCCAGCCACAAATTTTAAAAGCTGTGAAGTTGCATATGAGGCAAGGAAGGTCATAGTGTATGTCGTCTCCACAACCCAACTGGCTTAAACCGACTAGACACTTTTTTTGACATCCTGTATCAATATGGAAATTGTGAATTGTGCCCTATTTAGAGTGCCTTCAGAAAGTATTCATACCCTTTGACTTATTCCACATTTTGTTGTTACACCCTGAATTCAAAATGGATAAAAATAATAATTCTTACCCATCTACATAGAATACCCCCCCCCCAACCTAGATGCCTTGTCTCCTCCCAACAGGTGTGCATGACCAAGATAAATGTAGTGATAGCCTTACCCAGTCAAGAACATTATGTAGTTCTACAGCATCAAGTACAGTAATGTACTGTTAGAATCCACTTTTCTTAACCAATATGTCATATCAAACCAATGAAAAAGCCCCACATTGACATCTCTTCCTCCAATGAAAAGGCTGCTCTCTAGTGGACATAATGATCATGGTGCATTAAATGCATTAAGAATCAAAACATTAAATACATGACACAAAATCAACTGCTTCCATCAAACCATTAAATATAGGACACAAAATCAACTACTTCCATCAAACCATTAAATACATGACACAAAATCAACTACTTCCATCAAACCATTAAATACATGACACAAAATCAACTACTTCCATCAAAACATTAAATACATGACACAAAATCAACTACTTCCATCAAAACATTAAATATAGGACACAAAATCAACTACTTCCATCAAACCATTAAATACATGACACAAAATCAACTACTTCCATCAAACCATTAAATACATGACACAAAATCAACTGCTTCCATCAAAACATTAAATATAGGACACAAAATCAACTACTTCCATCAAACCATTAAATATAGGACACAAAATCAACTACTTCCATCAAACCATTAAATATAGGACACAAAATCAACTACTTCCATCAAACCATTAAATATAGGACACAAAATCAACTACTTCCATCAAACCATTAAATACATGACACAAAATCAACTACTTCCATCAAACCATTAAATATAGGACACAAAATCAACTACTTCCATCAAACCATTAAATATAGGACACAAAATCAACTACTTCCATCAAACCATTAAATATAGGACACAAAATCAACTACTTCCATCAAACCATTAAATATAGGACACAAAATCAACTACTTCCATCAAACCATTAAATACATGACACAAAATCAACTACTTCTATCAAAACATTAAATATAGGACACAAAATCAACTACTTCTATCAAAACATACAACTTATCTAATGAAAAGTTATTTCAATCAATAGTTACACAATGGCCCAATAAATACTAACTACAACTCTCAATATACCCTAACATGGTTAACCCTCTTTTATATGTATTTTCTATTTGTTGATGCTATAATTATAGTATGCACCATAAAAGGCTAGTAAATTATGTTATCACAGCATGGGCTGTATTATTTTCTTCTAAAATGATTTTACCAAACATATCCAATGCAGAAAGAATGACATAAATATCCAGGAAAAAAATACTTTGTTTGACCTTTTTCCATTTTAACTGAGAGCTGAACTATCTTCCTCTATGAGCCCCTCTATATTTCCTTTGTCCTTGTCCTTGCAAAGGCAAAGGAAAGTGTGTTCAGCATTTCTCAGATAAATAGTTCCTACTTCCTGATGGCATATTTATAAAGAGGAAGACTGAGGAAAACATGCAGAACTGTACTGCAGGAAAAGTTTCAGAAGAACATGAGTTCGAGAATGAAGGGTTTTGCATTCTTTTTGCTGGCACTATGTTCCTGTCTGTCTGGGACACAGGGTCAGGGAGACCACGAGGACCAGAAAGCATGCTGCCCATCTGACACTTGCTCTCTGATGAAGGAACTGATCTCTATAGCAGAGAAACTAGGAGCCATGGGAGAGAAACTGGGAACTATGGGGGATAACCTGAGACTCATGGAGACCCGGTTACAAACCAGTGAGAATGAAGTGGAGGAGCTGAAGAGACTAACTGGAGGTAATATAGCGCTTTTCACGTGTCACCAACCTCCTATCCACCCATTGCTTCTCTGTCTATTATAGGGATTATCCTATATTTAACTTTCTATCAGCCTCTGATCTTTGAATACATTATGACAACTGACAGTTCAATATAATCTCATCTCATCCATCCTGTATCTCTCTCAGGTCGGCCTCAGGTGGCCTTCTCCGCAACTCTCTGGGAGACAGGCGATGCCCCTGGGAACACAGGACCGTTCACCACTCCCATTCCCCTGCAGTACAAGAAGGTCTTCTCAAACACCGGCAGCTCCTACAACCCTGCCACAGGTACTAGATATACTCTCACTCTGTGTGTGTGTGTGTGTGTGTGTGTGTGTGTGTGTGTGTGTGTGTGTGTGTGTGTGTGTGTGTGTGTGTGTGTGTGTGTGTGTGTGTGTGTGTGTGTGTGTGTGTGTGTGTGTGTGTGTGTGTGTGTGTGTGTGTGTGTGTGTGTGTGTGTGTGTGTGTGTGTGTGTGTGTGTGTGTGTGTGTGTGTGTGTGTGTGTGTGTGTGTGTGTGTGTGTGTGTGTGTGTGTGTGTGTGTGTGTGTGTGTGTGTGTGTGTGCGCGCGCGTGTGTAAACCAAAAGCTATGTCCCTACAGGTATCTTCACTGCCACGGTCAAAGGAATGTACTACTTCCGTTTCTCAATGATGAACAACCTGAACACCCCTCCTAATTCTGTGGTGTGTTTGACCAAGAATGGCCAGAGGCTGGTGTCTGTCTGGGACACTACAGGATCTGATGCCAACGACAGTGGCAGCAATGCAGTGGTCATTCCTCTGGAGGTGGGAGATAACGTCTGTGTTGAGTTACAGGCTAACAGGCTGGTTTATGATGATAGCATGAACTACAACACCTTCAGCGGCTTCCTGCTCTTCACGATGTAAACATGGAACACATTTCAACAGCTAAATGGTTGAAATTACTTTATTTTCTTTAGTAGACATAAAATAGTAATCTGTGCTTCATAGCACACTGTGGGGTTATAATGCAGTGCAATAATGTATAAGAGTAGGTTGTCATCAGGTGGACATGTAACTGTATAAATAAATACAAAATATATTGATCCTAGATGTAACTGAACATTTTTGTATGGTAATGCTTCACTGAAGTGAAAAAATTTAATAACTTTTACTATATGTACATGAACTTACATCTGTCAATAAACTTTTAACCATTCATGAAAAAACATTCCTTTACTACTCAGATATGTGCAGAGTAGTCTTACTCCTAAATGCCTTAACTCAAGTCTGAATTCCCCCTAAGTGAACTGGCTATTATATTGATCATGGTGAGGTACATTTGAAAGGAAGATGCAGGCATTTCAAAATGGATTTTCCAAGATACTGACAAAGTAAACTCCATTTATAATGACCCCGTCAGACACATTTAATGTGTCTGTAAATAAGTGACACATAAAAATCAAATAATGTCCTGTAATCATATGAGTTTCAATTGACCAGTGGTGGAAAAAGTACTCAATTGTCATACTTGAGTAAAAGTATAGATACCTTAATAGAAAATGACTCAAGTAAAAGAGAAAGGCACCCAGTAAAATACTACTTGAGTAAAAGTCTAAAGTATTTCAAATCAAATCAAATTTATTTATATAGCCCTTCGTACATCAGCTGATATCTCAAAGTGCTGTACAGAAACCCAGCCTAAAACCCCAAACAGCAAGCAATGCAGGTGTAGAAGCACGGTGGCTAGGAAAAACTCCCTAGAAAGGCCAAAACCTAGGAAGAAACCTAGAGAGGAACCAGGCTATGTGGGGTGGCCAGTCCTCTTCTGGAGATTATAACAGAACATGGCCGAGATGTTCAAATGTTCATAAATGACCAGCATGGTCGTATAATAATAAGGCAGAACAGTTGAAACTGGAGCAGCAGCACGGTCAGATGGACTGGGGACAGCAAGGAGTCATCATGTCAGGTAGTCCTGGGGCATGGTCCTAGGGCTCAGATCCTCCGAGAGAGAGAAAGAAAGAGAGAATTAGAGAGAGCATATGTGGGGTGGCCAGTCCTCTTCTGGCTGTGCCGGGTGGAGATTTTAACAGAACATGGCCAAGATGTTCAAATGTTCATAAATGACCAGCATGGTCCAAAAATAATAAGGCAGAACAGTTGAAACTGTAGCAGCAGCACAGCCAGGTGGACTGGGGACAGCAAGGAGTCATCAGGTCAGGTAGTCCTGAGGCATGGTCCTAGGGCTCAGGTCCTCCGAGAGAGAGAAAGAGAGAAAGAGAGAATTAGAGAGAGCACACTTAAATTCACACAGGACACCAAATAGGACAGGAGAAGTACTCCAGATATAACAAACTGACCCTAGCCCCCGACACAAACTACTGCAGCATAAATACTGGAGGCTGAGACAGGAGGGGTCAGGAGACACTGTGGCCCCATCCGAGGACACCCCCGGACAGGGCCAAACAGGAAGGATATAACCCCACCCACTTTGCCAAAGCACAGCCCCCACACCACTAGAGGGATATCTTCAACCACCAACTTACCATCCTGAGACAAGGCTGAGTATAGCCCACAAAGATTTCCGCCACGGCACAACCCAAGGGGGGGCGCCAACCCAGACAAGACGATCACATCAGTGACTCAACCCACTCAGGTGACGCACCCTCCCAGGGACGGTATGAGAGAGCCCCAGTAAGCCAGTGACTCAGCCCCTGTAATAGGGTTAGAGGCAGAGAATCCCAGTGGAAAGAGGGGAACCGGCCAGGCAGAGACAGCAATTTATTTGGTTATAAATATACTTAACTATCAAAAGTAAAAGTCATAAATAATTTCAAATTCCTTATATTAAGCAAACCAGACGGCACTATTTAAAAAATATATATTTAATTTACGGATAGCCAGGGTCACAGTCCAACACTCAGACATAATTTACAAAACAAACATTTGTGTTTAGTGAGTCTGCCAGATCAGAGGCCATAGCGATGACTAGGGATTTTCTCTTGATAAGTGAATGAATTCGACCATCTTCCTGTCAAAATGTAACAAGTACTTTTGGGTGTCAGGGAAAATGTATGGAGTAAAAAGTACATTATTTTCTTTAGGAATGTAGTGAAGTAAAAGTAAAAGTAGTAAAAAATTGAAATAGTTAAGTACAGATACCCCCCAAAAACTACTTAAGTAGTACATTCAAGGATTTTTACTTAAGTACTTTACACCACTGCAATTGACAGGGTCTTCATTTCAATCACACGTTCAACATAAAAGTTAGTTGTGGACAGGGGTTTTAGATGTGAAATAAGTGTTTCCTATGTATCATTATGGAAGAACAGTGATTTAGGGAGAGGCAGAGGTCATGGGGCAACATAAAGCATAGAGGTCTGCCTGGTTTACAGTTGTTATAAGCTAAACACGTTTACATTTTGTAAGTGACCTTTAATAAATGCTGTTGTCTTTAAGCTTCTGTTTTTAACTTCATTGCCTCTCTTTACTCTATTTCTTTTTTTTTCAAAGCAGGTCCATTAATTTGTTGTTTTGCGCAAGTCTGTATTTTCCCTCTCTGTTAACCACCCAAAACTTTCCAGCATCTTGTGCAATATTTGACAAGTGCACAATATAAAGAGGAAGACTGGGCTGAGAAACAATACAGAATGATACTGCAAGAAAGGTTTCAGAAGGCTTTGAGAATGAAGGGTTTCGCAGTCTTTTTGATGGCACTATGTTGCTGTCTGTCTGGGACACAAGGAGACCATGACAACCAGAAAGCATGCTGCCCATCTGACACTTGCTCTCTGATGAAGGAACTGATCTCTATAGCAGAGAAACTAGGATCCATGGGGGAGAAACTGGGAACTATGGGGGATAACCTGAGACTCATGGAGACCCGGTTACAAACCAGTGAGAATGAAGTGGAGGAGCTGAAGAGACTAACTGGAGGTAATATAGCGCTTTTCACGTGTCACCAACCTCCTATCCACCCATTGCTTCTCTGTCTATTATAGGGATTATCCTATATTTAACTTTCTAACAGCCTCTGATCTTTGAATACATTATGACAACTGACAGTTCAATATAATCTCATCCATCCTGTATCTCTCTCAGGTCGGCCTCAGGTGGCCTTCTCCGCAACTCTCTGGGAGACAGGCGATGCCCCTGGGAACACAGGACCGTTCACCACTCCCATTCCCCTGCAGTACAAGAAGGTCTTCTCAAACACCGGCAGCTCCTACAACCCTGCAACAGGTACTAGATATTGTCTGTTTGTGTGTTGCATCATGTTGTGTGGTGCTGTGTTTAGAAACTAAAAGCCATGTCCCTACAGGTATCTTCACTGCCACGGTCAAAGGAATGTACTACTTCCATTTCACGATGATGAACAACCTGAACACCCCTCCTAATTCTGTGGTGTGTTTGACCAAGAATGGCCAGAGGCTGGTGTCTGTCTGGGACACTGTAGGAACCGATGCGCACGACAGTGGCAGCAATGCAGTGGTCATTCCTCTGGAGGTGGGAGATAACGTCTGTGTTGAGTTACAGGCTAATAGGCTGGTCCATGATGACATCATGAACTACAACACCTTCAGTGGATTCCTGCTCTTCCCCATGTAAACATTGAACACATTTCAACAGCTAAAATGGTTGAAATTACTTTCTTTTTTATATAAGGGTTGTATTCAATCCGTATCGCAGAAGTTCCGCGTTGTAGCCCGATTGCCTTTAAATGTCAGTGTCAACTGCATTTACAGCAAACCGGCTCGATTGGAAATTAGGTTTAAGTTTCAAGCACGCGCAACGCAGATTTTCAGCGATATGGATTGAATCCTGCCCTTAAGTTAGTAGACATAAAATAGTCATCTGTAGCACACAGTGGGGTTATCATGCTGTGAAATAATATGCTTCCGCTTTTATTGTCACACTTTCCACAAGGCTGCTGTTCCACCACAAGACAAAAACTATTTTTCAAAAGAATGTGTCATCTGGTGGACATAACTGTAAAAATTAAAAGCCATTGGTCTTAGAGGCAACTATAAAATGTTTTTACAGTAACGGTTCACTGAGAAAAATTATTCCAAATTCATAGCAGTTACAATACATGCACATTAAACTTACATCTGGCAAATGTTTAACAACCATACCTGGTGCAAAAAGACTCATTTATTAAGAGACTATTCACAGTAGTCTTAATTCACAGGATTATTCTTTTCAAACCCAAAACCAAAATAACTAGTAGGACTTGAGGTTTTCCATCGGAAATCAAAGAGTTGTTTCACAAGCGCAGTAATGTACAGAGTTTAGTGGTTCAAGCGCTATGCAACATTTTCTGGAACGTTTGAAAGACATTTCACAAACATGGGCGTCTGAATATCTGCACATCTGCTTGTTTGTGTTTCAATACGTATTCACAGTTCTGAACAAACCTATTCCTTTACTATGAGTTTGGCTGAACACAATGCCTTCCCCTGGTCGTTGGTGGCCCTACAGGTGTAAACATCCGAGTCCTCTGGCCCAACCTTGGCCAGGACCAGGGTGCAGAGCCCATCCTCTTCATACTCTATCTGCACCCGGGATGACTCCTCCAGAGGCTCCTCCCCCCTCAACCACACCACCTCCGGGTCAGGATACCCTGAAAGGAAAGGTCAGAGGGGTGAGAGAGAGGAAACATCCAATGACAAGAGCTCAGGAAAATAGAATGTAACAGTTACACACTTGAAAAGCTTAACATGTATCACACAGCAGGATGCAGCTGTGTGGCCTTGAGAAAGGGACTTAGTTAGGCACGATAGCTCTTAATCAATGCCCAACTTTAAAACAAAGCATTTAAAATATTTTCAAGCACCAGCTGAAACTCAGTGAAAAGGTGTAATTCGGTCAACCAATCATGTCTAATAAAGCGATTGAGATGGAAGCTGTTTGTAGTGTAATGCAGTGTATAGGTAGGTACCTGTGAGGTTACAGGAGAGGCGGGCGGTGGAGCCCTGGGAGGCAGTCTGGTCCGTTAGGGTCAGGGAGAACTGGGGCCCCCCTTGGAGTTTGACCTCTAGAGACTGCAGGGCCTGCTCTGCCTCAGGACTCAGGGGGCTGTCTGTCAGGGGTCAGGCACAGGGTCAAGGATCACATCAGAGTCATAGCCTGGTCAGCCAGACTGAGGACAAGTCAACCAATGGTATGCGTAGCGCTCATCTGGTTGACAGGTCTAACAGGGTCATATCACTAGGGGCGCAACTTTGGTTTTAGAAGTGGGTCCGCGTGGTCCTAAAGCACACCGCTACCTGATTTTGTATCACATTCCAATTATAAAACTGTGGTGGGGGTGGGGTGGGGGACAAAAATGCAATTTCAGAATGAAAAGTTGCACCCCTGTATATCACATGATGAATGGTAGGGTTATGAGAAACTAACATGGTTTGTATTGAGTATGGCAGGTTTTGGAAGTCTGGAGGGAGGTCTCACCTTCTGCAGGGGTGGTGGGAGAGCCAGGCCCATCGGCTTTAGACAGCAGAGCCATCCTCTTCAGCGCCAGCAGGGCTTTCCCTGTTTTCTACAGGAGATACACAGAGAGGCTTCAGTCAGTTCACTCCAACTGGGAGATGATGAAATAATTAAAGAACTGAAATGTAGTAAAATACAACGTGTCACCTTGGTGGGGAACCCACTACCTACCTTCCACTTTTGCTTGGCGAGGTACCTCTTCATCTTGTCCTTGGAGAGACACTTGGTGGTGCTGGGGTCTGCTGAGATGGGCTCAGCTATCCAGGAGTGGACCAGAGCCTCCTCACAGGATATCCTGCACCTGGGTAGGGACAGACAGAGAGGGTTAGAGGATGAACAAGGCTCATCCATAGACAGTCACATATATACATGTACAGGTATATGGAATATGGTGTTGTCCCAGACCTTGGTTCCTTGTTGAGCAGGGAGCTGATGAAATCTTTGGCTTGGTCAGTGATCTCTTCGAAGCTCTCCTCATCAAACTCCCACTGAGCACCAGTCACCAAGGCCAGGGTCTCTGCCTCACTGTTACCCTGGAAGGGAGACTCACCACTCAGTCTGAACACACACACACACACACACACACACACACACACACACACACACACACACACACACACACACACACACACACAATATATATATGAGCAATAGCAATGTATGGCCACTAGGTGGTAGAAAAGCTCGATTTTGTCAAGCCCTGTTGTAGGCAGAGAGAGAGGAATGTCTCTAATTGAGAATGAATTAAACAGAATATTGCATTAGTACTCACAATATGTAGCAGATGACTCCAATGCTCCACATGTCTGTGGCTAAGCTAACAGGCTCATAGCCAATCACCTCTGGAGCCACAAACTCTGGTGTCCCGTGCATCACCTTCAGGGGAGTGGAGGGGTCTGGAGGACAGTCAACACCTCAGGGTAATGAGGATGCGTCCCAAATGACACCCTATTCCCTAAATAGTGCACTAATTTTGACCAGGACCTTTTTAAAACACAGCCCCTATGGGCCCTGATCAAATGTTATTCCCTATATAGGTAATAGGGTACCATTTAAAGCACAACCATATATCACAGTGAACACAGAGGCAGACATCATTCATTTTCCAGGTGTCGCAATGCAAACCAACAATTCTTCCAAAACCTGCAGCACCATTCAATACCCTTGGCTCTGTCCCTCAGCCAGCCCCACACTCACCCAGCTTGCTGGCCAGGCCAAAGTCAATGATCTTAATGCGCGTGCCAGTGTGGTCAACACACACTATGTTTTCAGGCTTCAGGTCCAGGTGGATGATGTTCTGCTGGTGCATGTAGCCGATCCCCTCCACGATCTGCTGCATGTAGTGCACACTGGCCGGCTCTGTGTGCACAAAGCTGTCGTCCACTATACGCTCAAACAGCTCACCTCCGGCAATGCTGCACACAAACAATCACAGGGTCAATAATGGTTGTATTTTCAATTGGATTCAATTCAACTCAATTCACATTAGTGACAGCAGACCTCATGCATTTACTTCTACAGGGCTCCATGGCTTCCACTGCCATGTATTGTGGTCAATGATTGTTTAGATTCTATACTTACAACTCCATGACCATGACCATCTCTGGCTTGAGATCATAGGCCCCCAGACACTGGACCAGTTTGGGGTGGTGCAGGAAGTTCATCAGCTCCATCTCTTTACGGGCCGCCTCCCTTTCCTTGATCCGCCGGCCCTTGTAGAACTTTCCGGCACACACACGGCCCGTCTGCTTGTGAGTGAGTTTGAACACCTGGCCAAACTTCCCCCTGTGGAGTGTCACAGGAGATAGATGTCATTAACTTTACTGACTTTATTGTCCCCGTGGGGGAATTTTGTTGCAGTGTCATGTACATGTTTAAAGTGGCGCTTAAATAACAAAAACAATTTTGATAACATACATACCGTTGAAGTCAGAAGCTCACAAACTTAGGCTGGAGTCATTCAATCTCATTTTTCAACCACTCCACAAATGTCTGGTTAATTAACAAACTATAGTTTTGGCAAGTCGGTTAGGACATCTACTTTGTGCACGACAAGTCATTTTTCCAACAATTGTTTACAGACAGATTATTTCACTGTATCACAATTCCAGTGGGTCAGAAGTTTACATACACTAAGTTGACTGTGCCTTTAAACAGCTTGGAAAATTCCAGAAATGTATGTCATGTCTTTAGAAGCATCTGATTGGCTAATTGACATCATTTGAGTCAAATGGAGGTGTACCTGCGGATGCATTTCAAGGCCTACCTTCAAACTCTGTGCCTCTTTGCTTGACATCATGGGAAAATCAAAAGAAATCAGCCAAGACCTCAGAAAAAAATTGTAGACCTTCACAAGTCTGGTTCATCCTTGGGAGCAATTTCCAAACGCCTGAAGGTACCACGTTCATCTGTACAAACAATAGTACGCAAGTATAAACACCATGGGACCACGCAGCCATCATACCGCTCAGGAAGGAGATGTGTTCTGCCTCCTAGAGATGAACGTACTTTGGTGCAAAAAGTGCAAATCAATCCCGGAACAGCAGCAAAGGACCCTGTGAAGATGCTGGAGGAAACAGGTACAAAAGTATCTATATCCACAGTAAAACGAGTCCTATATCGACATAACCTGAAAGGCCACTCAGCAAGGAAGAAGCCACTGTTTCAAAACCGCCATAAAAAAAGCCAGACTGCGGTTTGCAACTGCATATGGGGACAAAGATCGTACTTTTTGGAGAAATGCCCTCTGGTCTGATGAAACAAAAATAGAACTGTTTGGCCATAATGACCATAATTATGTTTGGAGGAAAAAGGGGGAGGCTTGCAAACCGAAGAACACCATCCCTACCGTGAAGCACGAGGGTGGCAGCATCATGTTGTGGTGGTGCTTTGCTGCAGGAGGGACTGGTGCACTTCACAAAATAGATGGCTTCATGAGGGAGGAAAATTATGTGGATATATTGAAACAAAAGCTCAAGACATCAGTCAGGAAGTTAAAACTTGGTCGCAAATGGGCCTTCCAAATGGACAATGACACCAAGCATACTTCCAAAGTTGTGGAAAAATGGCTTAAGGACAACAAAGTCAATGTATTGGAGTGGCCATCACGCCTTGACCTCAATCCTATAGACATTTTGTGGGCAGAACTGAAAAAGTGTGTGCGAGCAAGGAGGCCTACAAACCTGACGCAGTTACACCAGCTCTGTCAGGAGGAATGGGCCAAAAATTCACCCAACTTATTGTGGGAAGCTTGTGGAAGGCTACCTGAAACATTTGATCCAAGTTAAACAATTTAAAGGCAATGCTACCAAATACTAATTGAGTGTATGCAAACTTCTGACCCACTGGGAATGTGAAAGAATGATGAAAGAATTATAAAAGCTGAAATAAATAATTCTCTCTACTATTATTCTGACATTTCACATTCTTAAAATAAAGTGGTGATCCTAACTGACCTAAGACAGGGAATTTTTACTTGGATTAAATGTCAGGAATTGTGAAAAACTGAGTTTAAATGTATTTGGCTAAGGTGTATGTGAACTTCTGACTTCAACTGTGCCAATAAAAAGAGACTAGCCTGCTGGCCTTAATGGGATGATAGGAACATTAGCCCAAGCTATTTAGGAGGGATATCACACCTGTTACAAATGATTGTCTAGTTCTGTTTTTCCTGCCAAGGGGTTCCCTATACCTGCGCCCAGAGGGGAGTAGTTCAAAGTCCGGGTACAGGGGGTGGCTTGGGTCTAAAATTATTTTGTGAGCCTTGCGGAGGGCCCTGATCTTAAAGATCTCATCCTGGCCTGTCTGTGTGACTCCAAGTACCTTGGTTGCTGTGGTGATCATCCTTCTCAGCATGTTTCTCTGGCTGACAGTGGCATTTTGCCAAACCAACAAACTATACAAATAGTTAAAATACTCTCAAATCAAATCACATGTTATTTGTCACATACACATGGTTAGCAGATGTTAATGCGAGTGTAGCGAAATGCTTGTACTTCTAGTTCCGACAATGCAGTAATAACCAACAAGTAATCTAGCTAACAATTCCAAAACTACTACCTTATACACACAAGTGTAAGGGGATAAAGAATATGTAGATAAGGATATATGAATGAGTGATGGTACAGAGCAGCACAGGCAAGATACAGTAGATGGTATTGAGTACAGTATATACATATGAGATGAGTATGTAAACAAAGTGGCATAGTTAAAGTGGCTAGTGATACATGTATTACATAAGGATGCAGTAGATGATATAGAGTACAGTATATACGTATGCATATGAGATGAATAATGAGGGGTAAGTAACATTATATAAGGTAGCATTGTTTAAAGTGGCTAGTGATATATTTACATCATTTCCCATCAATTCCCATTATTAAAGTGGCTGGAGTTGAGTCAGTGTCAGGGTCTCAAGGTCTGATGGCCTTGAGATAGAAGCTGTTTTTCAGTCTCTCGGTCCCAGCTTTGATGCACCTGTACTGACCTCGCCTTCTGGATGATAGCAGGGTGAACAGGCAGTGGCTCGGGTGGTTGATGTCCTTGATGATCTTTATGGCCTTCCTGTAACATCGGGTGGTGTAGGTGTCCTGGAGGGCAGGTAGTTTGCCCCGGTGATGCGTTGTGCAGACCTCACTACCCTCTGGAGAGCCTTACGGTTGAGGGCGGAGCAGTTGCCGTACCAGGCGGTGATACAGCCCGCCAGGATGCTCTCGATTGTGCATCTGTAGAAGTTTGTGAGTGCTTTTGGTGACAAGCCGAATTTCTTCAGCCTCCTGAGGTTGAAGAGACGATGCTGTCTGTGTGAGTGGACCAATTCAGTTTGTCTGTGATGTGTATGCCGAGGAACTTAAAACTTGCTACCCTCTCCACTACTGTTCCATCGATGTAGATAGGGGGGTGTTCCCTCTGCTGTTTCCTGAAGTCCACAATCATCTCCTTAGTTTTGTTGACGTTGAGTGTGAGGTTATTTTCCTGACACCACACTCCGAGGGCCCTCACCTCCTCCCTGTAGGCCTTCTCGTCGTTGTTGGTAATCAAGCCTACCACTGTTGTGTCGTCCGCAAACTTGATGATTGAGTTGGAGGCGTGCGTGGCCACGCAGTCGTGGGTGAACAGGGAGTACAGGAGAGGGCTCAGAACGCACCCTTGTGGGGCCCCAGTGTTGAGGATCAGCGGGGAGGAGATGTTGTTGCCTACCCTCACCACCTGGGGGCAGCCCGTCAGGAAGTCCAGTACCCAGTTGCACAGGGCGGGGTCGAGACCCAGGGTCTCGAGCTTGATGATGAGCTTGGAGGGTACTATGGTGTTGAATGCCGAGCTGTAATCGATGAACAGCATTCTCACATAGGTATTCCTCTTGTCCAGATGGGTTAGGGCAGTGTGCAGTGTGGTTGAGATTGCATCGTCTGTGGACCTATTTGGGCGGTAAGCAAATTGGATTAGGTCTAGGGTGTCAGGTAGGGTGGAGGTGATATGGTCCTTGACTAGTCTCTCAAAGCACTTCATGATGACGGAAGTGAGTGCTACGGGGCGGTAGTCATTTAGCTCAGTTACCTTAGCTTTCTTGGGAACAGGAACAATGGTGGTCCTCTTGAAGCATGTGGGAAGAGCAGACTGGTATAGGGATTGATTGAATATGTCCGTAAACACACCGGCCAGCTGGTCTGCGCATGCTCTGAGGGCGCGGCTGGGGATGCTGTCTGGGCCTGCAGCCTTGCGAGGGTTAACACGTTTAAATGTCTTATTCACCTCAGCAGTGAAGGAGAGACCGCATGTTTTCGTTGCAGGCCATGTCAGTGGCACTGTATTGTCCTCAAAGCGGGCAAAAAAGTTATTTAGTCTGGTGACAGGGCGGTAGTCATTCAGCACAGAGGGATTAGATGCTTTAGGAATGGGTATAATTAGAGTTTCCACAATACTGGTACATGTTGCTGGTCAAGCGAAGATTGGAAAACACCAGCCAATTGTTCAGCACAGTACTTTAACACATGTTCACTTATTTTGTCTGGGCCTGGGCTTTTGTGTGTGAACAACTTCAAAACATCAGCCTGTTTAATCCCTTGCCAGACCAGCCTTGAGTTTCCTGAGGAGAGGCTCCTCTCCACCCTTTGCTTGTTTGCCTCCTGGTCCACCAGTATCTGTCTTTTGATCTCATGTTGTACATCTCTTAAAGCCTGTCTATCACCCTCATCATAAACTGCCTTCTATCAAGTAGTTATTTTAGATGTTTTGATACCCAAGGCTTGTTGTTAGGGAAGATTTTACAGGTCACAACTGACTCAACACAGACGTTTACATAGTCTGAAATAACCTCTGTGAGTTCATCCAGATCAGAGCTGCTGTCCTCAAATACCTCCCACATAGTTCAGTCAAAACACCCCTGGAGACCAAATACCTCCCACATTGTACGGTCAAAATACCCCTGGAGAGCAAACACCTCCCAAATACCTTGGTAGCTTTTACGGTTTTGTCCCTACAGGTGGCAGCGGAAGAATAAGTATGGCCAACAGAGTAGTTTAACTGCTTTACACATACACAGAGCTAGTCAAGTTTGCACTAATATTGCCATCCACGCAATGGATTGATGAGACACTTTTGTCCATACAAATCAGATTCAGTCTATGATCACATGAATGTGTGTGTGGGGAAACATTGTCTCGAGGGCCACATCTGGATTTAAATATTCAAGAGGGCCACATCTGGATTTAAATATTCAACAGAGGGCCACACAGATTTTGTGTGGAACCGATTTGTTCGTCAAAATACATTTGCATGGCCAAAAAAAAGGACAGTTACTTCAAAATATATGGATCCATTATAATTTCTACAACTTGATCTAGTTTTAGATGTTCAAGAGTAGCCTGGAGTGTTTTTTAAATTTGTATCTACAATAATAATTTCCCCCAAAAATGTATAAATACTCAAACCTCCCGCAGGCCAGATCTGTATTTTGCCCACCCCTGCTCTAGACATACATAGACACACAGACCTGTGAACCCCATGGACCATAATGCAACGATAAATCGGTGCCAAACTGTCTGTATAATCATGGTTCCAGAACAGCTTTCTCCATCTGGAGAGCTGAGATAGAGATTTGACCTAGATCTGACCAGGAATGTAAAGAAAGGGTTGCTGTCTCTGAGTTACCCCTGACCATGTGACCTGACCATGTGACCTGACCAGGAAAAACTCTGGGGTTTTCACCAGAGATTTCCTGGTCAGGTCATGGTCAGGGAAATCTCAGTGTCCTAACTACAGTACTAGAATTTAGAGATAATATTCTATGGTCCTAACCACTAAAATCACTGAGACCAACTCTCTGCCTTCATACTGTACAAGTTCAGAGGAGGGAGAGGTGTTAGTAGAGATACATACACATGTAAAAGATATGGTAGAGTGAGTGGGTGAGAAAATTAAAGCACGTCCCTTATTCTGACTAAATGGAGAGGATCAGGGTTGCTACGCTCTGTCTGAACACTTCTCTCCTCTATGCGCTGTCTGAACACTTCTCTCCTCTATGCGCTGTCTGTCTGAACACTTCTCTCCTCTATGCGCTGTCTGTCTGAACACTTCTCTCCTCTATGCGCTGTCTGTCTGAACAAATCAAATCAAATTTTATTTGTCACATACACATGGTTAGCAGATGTTAATGCGAGTGTAGCGAAATGCTTGTGCTTCTAGTTCCGACAATGCAGTAATAACGAACAAGTAATCTAACTAACAATTCCAAAAAAACTACTGTCTTATACACAGTGTAAGGGGATAAAGAATATGTACATAAGGATATATGAATGAGTGATGGTACAGAGCAGCATAGGCAAGATACAGTAGATGATATCGAGTACAGTATATACATATGAGATGAGTATGTAAACCAAGTGGCATAGTTAAAGTGGCTAGTGATACATGTATTACATAAGGATGCAGTCGATGATATAGAGTACAGTATCTACGTATGCATATGAGATGAATAATGTAGGGTAAGTAACATTATATAAGGTAGCATTGTTTAAAGTGGCTAGTGATATATTTACATCATTTCCCATCAATTCCCATTATTAAAGTGGCTGGAGTAGAGTCAGTGTCATTGACAGTGTGTTGGCAGTAGCCACTCAATGTTAGTGGTGGCTGTTTAACAGTCTGATGGCCTTGAGATAGAAGCTGTTTTTCAGTCTCTCGGTCCCAGCTTTGATGCACCTGTACTGACCTCGCCTTCTGGATGATAGCAGGGTGAACAGGCAGTGGCTCGGGTGGTTGATGTCCTTGATGATCTTTATGGCCTTCCTGTAACATCGGGTGGTGTAGGTGTCCTGGAGGGCAGGTAGTTTGCCCCGGTGATGCGTTGTGCAGACCTCACTACCCTCTGGAGAGCCTTACGGTTGAGGGCGGTGCAGTTGCCATACCAGGCGGTGATACAGCCCGACAGGATGCTCTCGATTGTGCATCTGTAGAAGTTTGTGAGTGCTTTTGGTGACAAGCCGAATTTCTTCAGCCTCCTGAGGTTGAAGAGGCGCTGCTGCGCCTTCCTCACGATGCTGTCTGTGTGAGTGGACCAATTCAGTTTGTCTGTGATGTGTATGCCGAGGAACTTAAAACTTGCTACCCTCTCCACTACTGTTCCATCGATGTGGATGGGGGGGTGTTCCCTCTGCTGTTTCCTGAAGTCCACAATCATCTCCTTAGTTTTGTTGACGTTGAGTGTGAGGTTATTTTCCTGACACCACACTCTGAGGGCCCTCACGTCCTCCCTGTAGGCCGTCTCGTCGTTGTTGGTAATCAAGCCTACCACTGTTGTGTCGTCCGCAAACTTGATGATTGAGTTGGAGGCGTGCATGGCCACGCAGTCGTGGGTGAACAGGGAGTACAGGAGAGGGCTCAGAACGCACCCTTGAGGGGCCCCAGTGTTGAGGATCAGCGGGGGCCTCTATGCGCTGTCTGTCTGAACACTGTCTGAACACTTCTCTCCTCTATGCGCTGTCTGTCTGAACACTTCTCTCCTCTATGCGCTGTCTGTCTGAACACTTCTCTCCTCTATGCGCTGTGACTCAATATTCCCCTCTCTGTTGACTAAACACTGAATCTACAAGTGTTTTTGTCAAGGCTAGATCAGCCATGTCTTTGACATTTCAGAGGGGAGTGAGCCATTTTTTTTTGCTTGAAAAACCTTGTGAACAAGAGCTGGCATGAAACCAGTTAGTGAGTGTCCCTTATCTGTAGATGAACAGACATCTTTGTTCATGTCAATGAACCTACCTGTGTGTGTTTTGTGTATTGTTTCATGGGAGATACTTACACTCCCAGTTTCTCCAGTATATTGTAGTGATCGGTGACCTTGTGGATGGAGTCGATGGTGACGTCCTCATATGTCCGAGGAGACTCCTCCTCTTGTGGCTCAGCTACAGATCACACACAGAGACGGACATGTGAGCTGTCAGTCATCAGATAGGCCGCATCAATCAATGCACCTAATGCACGCTATTGATACAAATCTACTGGAAACAGATTGAGTTGAAAAATCTTGTTGAAATGTGTTCCTCTCTGCAGCTGATGGCATGAAGGTGCCATCAGCTGCAGATAGATTAAGATTTTACATTTGAATTATTTAGCAAACGCTTTTAACCAGAGCGACTTACAGTAGTGAGTGGATACTTTTCCTTGTACTGGTCCCCAGTGGGAATCAAAACCACAACCCTGGCATTGCAAGCACCATGCTCTACCAAACTGAGCCACACGGTATACAGCCACACATGAAGTTCACAGTATATGACTCCTGCTGGAACCAATCAACTAGACATCAACATGGCTCACCTATCTGCTCCATCTTGATAAGCTGAGACTCCTCACTGGGCTCGCTCACCCCCACCACGTTGTAGGCCCTCACCCGGAAGCAGTACTCCCCCTGAGGCTCAAGCCCGGAGCGCACCTTGTAAGAAGTACTCTTGCAATGGGCTGTGAGCTCACTCCAGTCCCCAGACTCAGTGGGGCCTTTCTTCTTCACCTCCACCACGTAGCCCAGGACAGCACTGCCTCCGTCGTAGCAGGGCCCAGACCAGGACAGGACCAAACAGAGAGGAGAGACAGAGAGGAGAGACACCACAGGGCTGGAAGCTGGGGACTGGGGCCGCTCTAGGACCAGGAAGACACTGTACAGGTTACAAACAGGTTCGGCACAAAAACACACAAAGCACAGAAATGTTTTGCAAGGGTTATTTACCTATGACAGAAAGAGTGAGGGTGTGATGCGCCGAGCTCTTCCGGTCTCGTACTACAACGGTGTAGCGTCCTGAATGCTCAGGTCCTGGCTCTGCTATCACCAACGTAGTGCTCTGATCACTGCTCTCTACCCACAACTCAGACCCATCTACAACCTACAGATTGAGTTAGACAAAGATAGACAAACTATACACACACACGCTCAGAACGCTATGAAAAGAAGGCTAGTGATATTTGTTTACTCGTTAGAAAAGATTATAAAAATGTTTTAAAATAATATTGGTACCGGTTCTTTATTTCGTATCCAGCAGGAAACCACAGGGGGACTTCCACAGAACACACACGTCAGACGGGCTGTCTCTCCTAGCCGTGCCTCAATGTAGGATGGGGGATCCTTAAACTGCAACGAGACTGTGAAAGACAGGGTAAAACAAACTTCTGAGTTTTGACTAGAGTCCACTAGAGGCCTCAAGGGGCTACAATAATTATTTGTTTACAAAACATTATTAACTATGTGTGAAAACTGCGTTTGTTTTTGAACATGTATGTGTCATTGTGTGTGTACGGTGGGTTTGTTTGCTTGTACGACTGTTGTGTTTGTGTGTATGTGCTTGTACGACTGTTGTGTTTGTGTGTATGTGCTTGTACGACTGTTGTGTTTGTGTGTATGTGTTTATGTATGCGGGTCTGCAGGCAGGATTTTATGACCAAACACAGATGACATATACACAAGTAGTAGCAGTCCTTATGAAACCAACAGTATCCAACAACTACAAACGCCTACACACACACCAGTACATAACATGGTAAAGCATTCAGACCAAACATAATTTACATTGAAAATGAATTGCCTATACTGTTATCAAGTATGCTGAAGATAGAAATGGTTAGATATCATTTATAACCACGTACAGATGACTTCCTTATAACCCTGACATTACATTACATTACATTGGAGAAATCCATTTAAGTGCAAAGCCCCAGAGGGCTTTGTGGATATAGCCTCTTTCTGGTCAGTAGTCAAATCAGTATGGCAGTATGGCAGTATGGTACATTTGACTAAAACCACTGTGATAAAGCTGCACTTCTGTTCTAATTGGTGTGAGTGTATAAAGCACTTTTTCTTTGAGACAAGAAGGACCGACGTCACAAAACCTCCCATGGAATGCATTCAACTGATACCCGTCTATTTTAAAATATTAAATACATTTATTTACCGGCCTACTTCTAAACAACTTTCCTCTTTCTTACACACAGATTAGAGGCAACTGATAAGACTGGACAGCCAGCATACATTAAGTTATGACAAATCAGCTTCTGGGCAATCCACTGAATGATGTAAACCTACACCATCTATTGACAAAGTTACAAGTTATCTACACAAAAGGATGCAATTAAGTCAGGGATGGGCAACTGGTGGCCCACATGAACTATACATCCTTTTATGGTTCTACCTGGTAACACACTTACCCAGTTCATACACAATAACACTCTAGCCTTACCCAGTTCATACACAATAACACTCTAGCCTTACCCAGTTCATACACAATAACACTCTAGCCTTACCCAGTTCATACACAATAACACTCTAGCCTTACCCAGTTCATACACAATAACACTCTAGCCTTACCCAGTTCATACACAATAACACTCTAGCCTTACCCAGTTCATAGACAATAACACTCTAGCCTTACCCATAGCAAAGTCCCTCACTACAGCAGCACAATACACACTGGCAATACAGAGGAGTACTAAGGGTCAAACTAAATGTGTAGCTCTAGTATCTGAGGCTGGAAGACAATATGATTCAAATGCTGTGGGTTGATAAAAACACAAAAGATGAAAGCAAGGACAACAACTGGAAATATTATACAGAATAAATGCATTGAAAGAGAGACAGGTGCAGCTTTTGGCTTGTTCACAGATGAAGGGAGAGACTAGTGTGTATCTTACCTGTCCCCGAGCTGGCTCTCTTCTTTGGCGTGACTTCTGTGGAGACTGGTGGAACCGAGGTGATGTGAGATGAGATCACAGGTGCAGGTAGTTAGTGATAGGGGTGTGGGAGGGCGTGGCTAAGCTCTCTCTGGACCATAACCAAAGATTGTCTATTATATTGACAAGATATTCGAGTGAAAGCTCTAACGAAAGAAATACATGTCCTCAAATATGGAAGGCAGGCAGGAGGAAGCAAGATCAGGTCGGACCATTCTAGCCAATGAGGGGGCAGATACACGTGTGAACACCAGGCCATAGAGATAAATAGAGGGCTCATATTTGTATCTGTGCCATTATAGTGTCTGTGACAGCATGGGCTTCTCCATTTTAAAGTAGTCCATTTCCTTCATCATTGGCTGACTGCTCCCAACTCATAGGAATCTCCACCCAGTTGACTAATTTAAAATGGTGGAAGCCCTCAATGGCAAAGTCCATGCTAAAATGGGTTATATCCATGATGAGGCCTTTATCTCTATGACAACAGGAACAACTCCGATATATTCGATCATATATGCCTCACGTAGTAAATTAACCATTACAGTTTTTGTTCATAAAATTGCCTGAATAACAGCATACTAAATAGTATGCGAAAAAAATAATGTTTTATAGTATGTGAAATTTCGTCATCTAATGCGCGATTGCGTTGACTCTTGTCCATCCTTCATTTTGGTACAGCAGATCAATGTATCTGATTATCAGCTGTTGTCAAAGACATGAGTTGAAAAAGACGAGTTAATTCTACTCGTTGAAACGCTGAAATGAGTATGCAGTTTTAGTTTGTAGTACGCTAGCATGGGTGTTTGAACACACCCACTGTCTCTAGGTTTAACTATGCTACAGTGGACTGTGTCTTCCCCAACGTGGTGCTGGACAGAGAGCAGTGAGAGAGCAGATCAAAGCAGCGTTGTAATACAGAACAAGGGAAACAGTACAAAGGCTAGATGAGACTTCCATGCAGACACTGTTGTTGAACTAAGCATTGATTGGTTGAAGTGATTCATGCCAAATATGACTGATTTGGTTCATCTGAATGAAGAGAAAATAACCAGGTATCCATAATAAACCATAGTGTGTTGGACAGAAAGCATATTAATGTCTTTAGAAATGAGCCAAAAGTAAATGTAGCATTTTTGCAGAAATAACTTTGCCTGCTTTAAAGAGTTGTATACAACATGAAATAGATATACACTGAGTGTCCAAAACATGAAGAACACCTTCTCATTTCATAACATAGACTGACCAGGTGAATCCAGGTGAAAGCTATGATCCCTTATTGATGTCTCCTGTTAAATCCACTTCAATCAGTGGAGATGAAGGGGAGGAGACAGGTTAAAGAGGATTTTTAAGCCTTGAGACAATTGAGACATGGATTGTGCCATTCAAAGGGTGAATGGGCAAGACAAAACATTTGAGTGCCTTTGAACGGGGTACGGTAGTAGGTGCCAGGCGCACCGGTTTGAATGTGTCAAGAACTGCAACACTGCTGGGTTTTTCACGCTCAACAGTTTCCTGTGTTTCCTGTGTATTCCTGTGTGTATCAAGTATGGTCCACCACCCAAAGGACATCCAGTTAACTTGACAACTGTGGGAAGCATTGGAGTCAACATGGGCCAGCATCCCTGTGGAACACTTTCAAAACCTTGTAGAGTCCATGACCTGAGCAAAAGGGGGTGCAACTCAATTTTAGGAAGGTGTTCCTAATGTTTTGTACACTCAGGGAATAAGAGATAGTCTATAATGAGTTCATGTTTCACCTTTTCGGGGTCCTCCTGGGCTCGGGGTGTTAGAGCTTATTGTGGGGCTGGATTGTGTGAACACACTGTCATTGTTGGATGACAGTAGTAACTTTGAGCCTCTGTTCTCCATAATGTTGAGGGGAGGGGAAGTGTGTGAAGTTGTGTTCAGGGCTCCACAGATAGGCTTAAAGTCTGCGTTGTTTCCATCAGGGGACAATTTCAGTTTCGTGTCCCGTAACAGAAGGGGGAAAAGGGGGGAAAAAACACAACATCAGAATCTAAACTCTTACTGCAGTGCAGTTAACCCTTTGTGTTGTTGGTGTTCATGCAAAAAGCCAGTGGCATACTGCAGTTTCACTGATCTGCGTGTGGTACGCCAGTGATCTGAGCACACTTCAGCATTGTGTGTGTGTGTTGTCTTACCTCTCACACACACAGCTGCGCTGCTGGAGGTCTTTCCCGCTCGGTTCTCTGCCACACAGGTGTAGGCGCCCGCGTCCTCAGGTAGGCATTCCCTCACCACCAGCCTAGCCTCACTGCCATCAAAGAGGGGCTTCCCAAAAAACACTGCCTCACCTACCCACGGGAACACCCATATACGGCAACATGAAACTCTCTCAGAGCTCAGGCCACTGACACTAGTCCTCAGCTTCAGGGTGTGTGTCTGTTCGTCTCAGAGAGTGTGAATGTGAACGAGAGAGACCGGCATAGAAAAGGAAACAGAGTATGTGTGAGGGAGAACACCCACTGTCTTAACATTTAATTCATGTGTTAACGGAGGAGCGTGAGCAGTATCACTTGGAAGTAGTTTCTTATACTTCTAAAGTGGTGATATATAAAGAACTACAAAACATCACAAGGTAGTACTAATTCGCAACATGGGCAGCAGAGTGACGCAAATGTGCTTTTTATTTACCTTGTTGTTTGGGCATTCAAGTACATTTGGCAATGGATATAAAATGTCACAGTGGACATTGATTTTAATGAAGAGATTTTCTATTCCAATTCCAAGTCAAATTCATAAAGTTGAATTCTAAGGGCACAGAGCCAAATTGTGCAGGACATGGAGAATAAGGCCTGTCCTCAGCTCACCATTGTGCAGCCAGGACACACTGATTGGCTGATTTCCTGTGATAACCCCTCGGAGTGTGATGTCACTTCCTTCATCTGCCGAGCAGTCCTCCAAAGGCTCTGTGAACAGGGGTGGATCCAGACTTCTGAGGGGGGTTGGTGTGTGGCAGCTGTCCCCTGGATGAGATGGTGCAGGTGGGGTGAGAGACAGGGTAACAGGGGGTGAATGGGACAGGGGTCAGGGACAGAGAGTAACATAAGCACATTTGAAATTCATACAGCGGGCCATCTGTTCTATGACAGCCTGATAAGCAGGCTCCTATCGCTCTGTTTGGCACGCGAAACAACCACACGTACATGTAACATCTTTGTGTATGTGCTCTGAAATGAATCAATCAACACTCAAATCACACGTTGTCACATACAACAAGTGTAGACCTTACCGTGAAATGCTTACTTTACAAGCCCTTAACCAACTGTGTAGTTCAAGAAGAGTTAAGAAAATATTTACCAAATAAACTAAAGTAAAAATTAATACAAATTAACACACTAAAAGGACAATAATGAGGCTATTTACAGGGGGTACCGGTACTGAGTCAATGTGCGGCGGTACAGGTTAGTCGAGGTCATTTGTACATGTACTATAGCACTTTGATACCAGTAGACCTACTAATTTGGGTGGAATTTGGCCACTCTGTTTTCTCACCCTGGGGGAAAACAAGTGCTAAAACACTTTTGGTCAGCCTGCCGGTACTAACAACGGGGTGTTCAGCCTGGCCTGTCATCTTGCATTGCTGACAATGTTTCCTTATCGCTGCTTTTGTATTTCTGTTCTTCCTCTGCTCTAATGTGCTAACCACATCTCTCATCTAGCAGAGTATTTATCAGCTCTCCCTGTTACAGGAAAGACTCCAGCATACCATGACTCCTACTATATTGTCTACAACACAGACAGACACAAATAGCCCAATCCCACACATGTATATTGGGAAAATAAGCCTGAACCAAAACACATGCAACAGAAACACTGAGACCCTTCCTCTGTGTTTCTCCACCAGACCACCAAATTAGTATTAAGACAGCAGTAGCACACAGCCAACATCTTGGCACTAAAACATCTCACAGTATCTAAATTGTAAATCTGTTTGTTATGCAACAATACATATTTATTGACAGATGAAGGAGTAGCTTCATGGGACCGCCAGCCATCTCCTGAGGAAGTTGTTCATTTTCCTCTTTAGTGCCTCCACTGTTGAAAGAGGTACCCCATAGGCAAGCAGTGGCCAGAGGAGTCTGGGAAGTACCTTGTGTTGGTAGCCACAAGCCTTAAACTTGCCTGGCAGGCCGCTCTTCTTCAGAGTTGTCATCCACGTGTCAGCTTGCAAGAGCATCTCCTTCACACTCTCTTTGTCATTGAGCTCGGGACTGTACCACTTCCCCAGGCTCTTCACACTTCCCCGGGCTCTTCACACTTCCCCAGGCTCTTCACACTTCCCCAGGCTCTTCACACTTTCCCAGGCTCTTCACACTTCCACAGGCTCTTCACACTTCCCCCGGCTTTTCACACTTCCCCAGGCTCTTCACACTTCCCCAGGCTCTTCACACTTCCCCAGGCTCTTCACACTTCCCCATGCTTGAGGTGGACTACCTTGGTGCCTCTAGACCAGAGAACTTTAGCACTTCCCCAGGACCATAACCATCCTGACGATGGGGATGGTCTCCTCTCCATTCTTGAATCGGTACAGTTCCTGGACACTTACCTTTTTCAGGCTTGAACTCCATTCTGGAACATTTGGTGAGCTCTTCCAGATCCTCCAAAATCCATCTGCCTTCTAGAACTGACTTAGCTGTGATTGTCATATCATCCATGAATGTAAAAAAATGTTATCCCCCTAATGTCACGATATAATTCACACGCTGCTTACGCGCCTCTTTTACTTTCCAGTGCGGATGGAACTGTCACAGTAATGTCATCCTACACTACAGGTGTTTAGGATACTGCACTCTGAGAGAAACACACTCACA
This sequence comes from Oncorhynchus tshawytscha, assembly GCF_018296145.1. Classification (NCBI taxonomy): domain Eukaryota; kingdom Metazoa; phylum Chordata; class Actinopteri; order Salmoniformes; family Salmonidae; genus Oncorhynchus; species Oncorhynchus tshawytscha. The sequence continues at coordinate 73,874,814 of NC_056437.1, forward strand.
AAGCATGTACAAAGGAGGCTGAGGGCGGCAGGACTAATGTTTTTTCTCCAAACCCCTTCCTCGGGTTGTTCAAAACAAGAACCACATGGCCTTTTAAATGCACTCACAATCAACAACTGGGAATGTAGATTCCTGCACCCTTCACTTCTCAGGTAATGGTTGGGGTGGCAGGGTAGCCTAGTGGTTAGAGTGTTGGACTAGTAACTGAAAGGTTGCAAGTTCAAATCCCCAAGGTACAAATCTGTTGTTCTACCCCTGAACAAGGCAGTTATTGAAACTAAGAATTTGTTCTTAACTGATTTGCCTAGTTAAATAAAGATAAAAGGCAAATTAGGGAAAATCTGAAAATACATGGAACACTGTACATGCTTTGGTGGTGCACGTACAAGGAAGTACACGCCATAAATGTTCAAATATTTTGTTAGGTGGATGGCAGTGGACGTTTTGCACTGTAACTATAAGCAACAACAAAACAAAAGCCAGTTCTCAAGAAGTACAGAGTCCAAACACCAATACAAGATGTTAACATCTACAATATCATACTGGTAAGCAGAAACAAAACCAATAAATATCATTGTCATGTAAAACAAGCAAATATACTGTCTGAAAATGAAAGCGAAATGCTTTGTCATGGTGTGTGGTTCGGGTTCATTCAGCTATGCAGTCTCTGGGATAAATGTCTGTTCTAATTTGTCTATTACAATGTTGACCTGAACAACTAGAAAGCAATGCCAATAGTTAATCTCCTATACCCCCCCCCATCACCACCACGCACTATACCATTACACACTGAACACTCACACACACACACACACACACACACACACACACACACACACACACACACACACACACACACACACACACACACACACACACACACTCTTACCTGTACTAGAGGCTGTGTCTATCCCAGTCCTAGTGGCAGTAGCAGAAGTGATACTGGCTGCCAGGATGTTTTTTCCCTGCCCAGGGGAAGTGTTGGTGGGTCCGATGTACATCCTGAGGGTTGATACATAGCGCTTCTTGGAGCTGCTGTCACTGCTCATGTCCGGCTTCACAATGTCTCTGCATTCAATGCACAAACTTAAACAGTCATTTCCCAAGCCGCTTATCAAACATCCTCTCCCTCTCTCGGTCACTGTTGCTCTCTCACACTCACAGCCAACTCATAGATCAGTCATAGTTAGAGAGAGGGGCATGAGGGAGGAGACTCTCTTTCTCCCTTTCACTTTGTCCCTATCAGTGTGTCTGTGTATCTCTGTCCCCTTCTCACACCCACCCACCCCCTATGCTCACTAACCCCACAGCTAATAGAAACACACACACACACACATATATGCAGAAAGAGAGAGATTATCCATATACAAACACAGCCAAAGGTTGCTTTGTCAAGTGTTTGATTTGTTCACATTCACCTGTCTTACTGTTTGAGTGCTCACTTATCAGTGTAGAGACTGAACTTTGGATGTGTGTGACATCTCTGTTACATACTGTATGTATAGTTTCACACCGGTAGGTGAGAGCATTGAACACAACAGCCACACCCCCATAACAGTTAACATAAATCCCAGAGAGAGACAGCCACTAGAAATCTTTCCACAGTGAGCCGTGTCCATGGTAACACAGACCGTAGAACGAGTGGCTGCTACTGCAGCAACCAGCAGCTCTGTGGGTGCGTTCCCTTCCCTCAGGCTCAGTAGAGAGGAAGCTTTACTGTACAGACACTGTTACTATGAGCATCCCTGGTAATAGTAGAATGACCTATGTAGATCTAGGTCTAGTCAGTTCTCTCACACAGCACAGTAAGCCAGTAAACTACAGTCAATCTGACGACAGTAAGTCTTGTGTTCCAGTCTTGTGAAGCAGTGTGCTGCACTGGCACCAACAAATACACTAGATGTTTGTCTATCATAGTTATTGAAACTGTTCACTGAACTGTTGATACCTTTACTGATAGTTACTTATTAATACCTAGCTTAAATGCCTCTGCATCCCTCTCACACACAGAGCATTTGTGTTTCACTGCCCTGATTTCAAGTACTACTGTAGTAGATCATTCACTCAATATCACTCTGCTCCCCTCACTTTCCATCCCTGCTCCAGCCCTCCCATATTCCACATCATTAACCACACAGAACGACTGCCATGTTCAAGGTCAGTGATGAGTTGGGCTGTTTGGGTTCCTGTAGAATCTGGGATAAGAATTATCAAAGCAAATACATTAGAGAGAGAGATAAACATTGTGAGGAGGTGTTGTTTAGCTACCATGTTGTGATTGTGATGACCCTCCCACTCTGTCTGCCGTATTCTTTCTCTTTGCTCTTGTTTTCCTTATTAGGATGCCGGTGGGCGGAGCCTGGAGGTTCGTCAGTGACATGGGACACACCTGGGCCCAGGTGTGTCCCAGTATAAATACACCTCTTCCCCATTCATTGAGGAGACTCTCTCTGTGCAGACACGTACAGATTTTGGTTGTGGCATTTTTGTGGACGTTTTGCTTGCTTGCTTTAGCACCTGTCAACACCCCTCATGATCACATTTATGCACGCAAACACTCACTTACACTACTGATTACTGACTACACACACCATTGGTAATTGTATTTAGTTTACTTTAGTTAATAAATAAGTTTTGTCATTCCTTATCTCCACGTTGTCTCCCTTTTTGTTATGAACTTCGAGCCGGTTCGTGACATAAGTACATTCTTGCTAGATTACACTTTGACAACTTAAGACAAATTGGAATTACACCACTTGCAATGCATGTCATATTGCAACAACTCATTGGTTCAGTAACTGAAATACAGCAGAGACTATGGATGGTCTGCATGTGTCAAGGTGCACTACTAGGAGGTGTATGCTAAACTACTCTGTTAACCATCACATTTCTATTAGAATTACAGCGCTGTAATAAAAACCGACCATGTGTACAGGCAGGTGGATTCCCTAGAATTCCCTCTAGTGGGATCCACTAGGATTTAGACTTAAGACTTACAAGATGAATGTGAATGGCATTATCCAAACCTGTGTCCTCAGTCCTCATAGATAAGGCAGTCTGTCATTTTATTTCACAAGCCAACTTGAGGATGAAGCTGAGACGCTTTACTAGAAGGACACTAAAGATTCCCAGGCTGGTCTAATAGACTAGATGTAACATAGTAAACCAAAATCTGGGACACTAAAATTAGTATGATTTGTTACGTTTGGTGTGGCTACATACGACAGAAGGTTACTTAAGGCAAAAACAAAAGGAGGGTGGATGGTTTGGCATATAACGCTAACGTCTAGTAACTCAAAGGTTGCGTGTTTGAATCTCATCACGGACATTAGCATTTTAGCTAATTAGCAACTTTGCAACTACTTACTAGTTTATAGCTACTTTGCAACTACTTAGAATGTTAGTTAACCCTTCCCCTAACCCTAACTTTTAACCTAACCCTAAACCATAGCCTAGCTAACATTAGTGTAAGCCTCCTACCCACCTAGATAACGTTAGCCACAACAAATTGGAATTCGTAACATATACGTATTGCCAATTCTGAGCATATCATACAAATATGAATTGCAATTCGGGAACATGTCATTTGAATTGTAAATCGTAACATATAATATGAATTGTAATTTGTAACATATAATATGAAATGGATGATGGACATCCACAAATGAATACTTACCACACCAAATGTAACATATCATATTAATTTGAGTGTCCCGGATTTTCATTTACTATGTTAGGTCTACCCCTGAGTCCAGATTGCAGGCAGATTCCAGAGTGTTATTCAACCAGGTTATAGGGGCTCTTTGATAAATCCATAAGATAACCTCATGCCTAAACCTATTACCTCGTCCAACAACAACACAGCTACAACACACTCAGTACGAGGCCACACACACACACATACACACACACACACACACACACACACACACACACACACACACACACACACACACACACACACACACACACACACACACACATACACACACACACACACACACACACACACACACAGAGTAGACTGTGCACACATCCACACATCTAATTTGGCATCCGAAATAGACGCTAGAGCGAGAAGTGCTCAATTTTGCTAACACAGGACCATTCATATAGGCCCTATTATGCAGGACAGAATCCAAACAAAAACACGATTTGTACGCCCTAACAAAAGCCTACACAGGAGTTTGAATCAGAGCGGTGTTGACAGACGGACAGCATACAGTACAGAGTTGGAGAAACATTTGGCAAGTCATGCTGGAAGCAGCTCGTTACGAGGAAAGACGGTGATAATGCTTCATTCATCAGCGGGAGCCTCTAACGACAGGCAGGACAGAGAGGCTCCTGGGTGATTCATGGGAGGAGCCACATCCATACAGACAATATAAACTTTACAGCACCAATGACACCAATTGACTGAATGACTTAAATGGTTTACCTTTGTTGTGTCTGTCCTTAGTGAGGCCTACTCTCTCTCACCCACCTGGCATGTGGGGTCTTAACGTTCACTCTATCTAAATGTTCAGTTCCAGTGATACGTCCAAATGGCCTTTATATCTCTCCTGGGGTGGCTGAGTGTGACTCCTCAGTCTAAACATCCTCTAGATGTGTCTGGAGATAAACATGCAGCTGGAGCTGCTTTCAGTCACTTTGAAAGGCGTCTCTCTAAAGAGAGATGCCAGATATGCAGCTGAGGTTAAGAATCTGGTAAAAGCCTACATGTCATTTTCACATTTTTGGAAATGTGTACCTGGTATACGTCGTCGCCATTTACTAAGTCATGGAACACCCACTAAAAGAAAATGAGCTAACTAAATAGGTACAGAGAGAGAACTGAGAACTGAAAATGAGAGAAACATAATAATCCTAAAGATCTGAAACCTTCCTTCCTACAGAATGTAATAATGAATGCTGGGAGAGGACCGATGAATAGCTGGAAGCCTGACACAATGCTGCTGTTGCTTGGATTTCTCCTCTGATTACTAAACAACACATCAATAGAAGTTTCCTCTGTGGAAATAACATCTGGTGAGAATAAGGAAGTGGTTTCAGAAGCTAACAGCCTGGTGTGAATATCATTGACAACTTAAGATCCTGTTACAAACATCCTACAATTTAAGCTAGATGCCCTCAATCTCACACAAATCATCAAGGAACCTACCAGGTATAGCCCTAAATCGGTAACCATGGGCACCCTCTTAGATATCATCCTGACCAACCTGCCCTCTAAATACACCTCTGCTGTCTTCAACCAGGATCTCAGCGATCATTGCCTCATTGCCTGCATGCATACTGGGTCCGCCGTCAAACGACCACCCCTCATCACTGTCAAACGCTCCCTAAAACACTTCAGCGAGCAGGCCTTTCTAATCGACCTGGCCCGGATATCCTGGAAGGATATTGACCTCATCCCATCAGTAGAGGATGCCTGGTGGCTCTTCAAAAGTGCTTTCCTCTCCATCTTAAATAAGCATGCCCCATTCAAAAAATGTAGAACTAATAATAAATATAGCCCTTGGTTCACCCCAGGCTTGACTGCCCTTGAACAGCACAAAAACATCCTGTGGCGTTCTGCATTAGCATCGAATACCCTGCGCGATATGCAACTTTTCAGGGAAGTCAGGAACCAATATACTCAATCAGTTAGGAAAGCTAAAACTAGCTTTTTCAAACAGAAAATTGCTAACTGTAGCACTAATTACAAAAAGTTTTGGGACACTGTAAAGTCCATGGAGAATAAGAGGATCTCCTCCCAGCTGCCCACTGCACTGAGGATAGGAAACACTGTCACCACCGATAAATCTACGATAATCGATCATTTCAATTTCCTACCTTAGGGACAACATCTCAGCACCCCCTGAAGCAACTTGCTCCCCCTGTTTCTCCTTCACCCAAATCCAGACAGCTGGTGTTCTGAGAGAACTGCAAAATCTGGATCCCTACAAATCAGCTGGGCTAGACAATCTGGACCCTCTCTTTTTAAAATTAAAAGCGAAATTGTTGCAACCCCCATTACTAGCCTATTGAACCTCTCTTTCATATCGTCTGAGATCCCCAAAGATTGGAAAGCTGCCACGGTCACCCCCTCTTCAAAGGGGGAGACACTCTAGACCCAAACTGTTATAGAACTATATCCATCCTGCCCTGCCTTTCTAAAATATTTGAAAGCCAAGTTAATAAACAGATCACCGACCATTTCGAATCCCACCGTACCATCTCCACTATGCAATCTGGTTCCCGAGCTGGTCATGGGTGCACCTCAGCCACGCTCAAGGTCCTAAACGATATCATAACCGCCATCGATAAAAGACAGTACTGTGCAGCTGTCTTCATCGACCTGGCCAAGGCTTTCCACTCTGTCAATCGCCGCATTCTTATCGGCACACCCAATAGCCTTGGCTTCTCAAATGACTGCCTCGCCTGGTTCACCAACTACTTCTCAAATTGAGTTCAGTGTGTCAAAGCGGAGGGCCTGTTGTCCGGACCTCTGGCCGTCTCTATGGGGTTGCCACACGGTTCAATTCTCGTGCTGACTCTTGTCTCTGTATATATCAATGATGTCGCTCTTGCTGCTGGTGATTCTCTGATCCACCTCAAAGCCGACAACACCGTTCTTTATACATCTGGCTCTTCTTCGGACACTGTGTCAACAAACCTCCAGAGCTTCAACAGTATACAACACTCCTTCCGTGGCCGCCAACTGCTTTTAAATGCTAGTAAAATTAAGTGCATGCTCTTCAACCGATTGCTGCCCGCACCCTCTCGCCCGACTAGAATCACTACTCTGGATGCTTCTGACCTAGAATATGTGGACAACTACAAATACCTACGTGTCTGGTTAGATGGAATCGGCTTCCTATTTCGCAAAAAAAGTCTCCTTCATTCTTGCAGTCAACCATACCCTTGTAAAACTGACTATCCTACCGAGTCTTGACTTCAGAAATGTCATTTACAAAACAACCCCCAACACTCTACTCGGCAAACTGGATGTAGTCTATCACAGTGCCATCCGTTTTATCACCAAATCCCCATATACTACCCTCCACTGTGACCTGTATGCTCTCGTTGGCTGGCCCTCACTACATATCCGCCGCCAAACCCACTGGCTCCAGCTCATCTATAAGTCTTTGCTAGGTAAAGCCCCGCCTTATCTCAGCTCACTGGTCACCATAGCAACACCCACCCGTAGTCCTCGCTCCAGCAGGTATATTGGTCATCCCCAAAGCCAACACTTACTTTGGCCGCCTTTCCTTCTAGTTCTCTACTGCCAATGACTGGAATGAATTGCAAAAATCTTTGAAGCTGGAGTCTTACATCTCCCTCTCTAACTTGAAGCATCAGCTGTCTGAGCAGCTTACCAATCACTGTACCTGTACACAGCCCATCTGTAAATAGCACACCCGACTACCTCATCCCCATATTATTACTTACCCTGTTGCTCTTTTGCACCCCAGTATCTCTACTTGCACATCATCATCTGCACATCTATCACTCCAGTATTAATGCTAAATGTAATTATTTTCGCCTCTAGGGCATATTTATTGCCTACCTCACTACTCTTCTACATTTGTACACAATGTACATAGATTCTTTTCTATTTTTATTTTATTTTGTGTTGTTGACTGTATGTTTGTTTATGTGTAACTCTGTGTTGTTGTTTTTGTCGCACTGCTTTGCTTTATCTTGGCCAGGTCGCAGTTGTAAATGAGAACTTGTTCTCAACTGGCCTACCTGGTTAAATAAAGGTGAAATAAATAAAAAATGATATTGACAGATCTGACATCAGGAGTTTGATGAAGTGTAACATTTTAAAGAGCTTTGAGTACTACTACTACAGCATATTATTACTTCATATCAACAGTAATAAACTACTATACTAAAGTGTAGATTCATTATACCTAAAAATGTATATCTTCTTCATAACAAGACAGAGAAAAATGTAAGTCATTATCAAGTCAACGAGCCTATCTGAGGAAGTGAAGCGACTGAACCAGACAATAAGGGCTGATACACTGGCACCCCCTTGTGGTAAACCATCTGAAGAGGCGGTCTCAGTCAAACAACAATAACCCTTTAGGAACCAGTCAAAGGCACTAGGGGGCCCTCTCTCTTTCCCCATGACATCCAGAGAAACAGACACAGGCCAGCCTTACCTAGTTTAACATTTCCAAACAATGATAGATTTGTTTGGAGAAAAAGATGATGAGATATCCCAGGCAGGACCAATGCCCAACTATCCAATTAGCTGAGAAAATATCGAGCCCAAACTGTTGTATTTGCCACAATAGCGCTTATCTGGTCTCAGCATACAGTAAACAGAAGAGAGGAAAAGGAAACTGCTGAGGCTAAAGCATCTGGTTTACAGGATGACAGGGGCCATCAGGCCAAGTATGCTTAGTTTTAGTAAACAGTGTCACTGCTAATTTATGATATCGCCAAGTGCGCAGACACATTCAAGCACAACAGCTTTAACAACAGAGCTCCCTGTTTCACTGTGGTTTATTTTATTACCTGTCATCTTCTTAATGGGAGCCAGGCGGAGGGCTAACGTACGCTGTGTCTGTGTGTGTGTGTCTCAGGCATGTCTGGTTAACATCAGACTGAGACTGTTCATAATGAATGGATCAGACCAGCACTGATCCCTTCCTCAATTGGGCCTGATATCAGGGTCCTCAACCCTATCAGGACCTGGACCTGTCAGGGACTTAATCAGCAGACTATAGTGTAACCCAGCCAGTTGGAGCAGGCCAAGGGGATGAGTAGTTCTGGCTCTCCTCCTAGGCTCCATGTCTTGGCTGGCCTTGTAGGACCCTTAGATTTAGACATAGACTGAGGTTAATGTGGGATGTCTAGAGTGGAGGAGTGGCTCTTGACGTGGGAGTTATTGGAAATGACTGTTTGGACACAACATCCAGGCAACACACACCTCTCCTCCATTCCTCCCCCTCTCATGGGCCTCAGGGGCGGGCTAATGTAAGTTAGGCCCATGGCAACAGATCAGCTAGGGGGCCGGTCCTGTTTGTACACATAGCATGGGAGGTTTTTGCACTCATAACTACAGCCGCTCTGGTCGAAGTCATCATAGGGACTGGAATCAGGAGGGGTGGGGGAGTGGAGACTGTGGTGAGAGGAAATGCGGGGTGGGATCTTTGTGGTTAAAGTAATTGATCGTATCAGTATGGTTATGATTGCTATTGGTGTTCTCCCTCTTTTCTACAGTGTACTGCTCTTCCTGTCAGTGGGGGTTGCTGCCGGGGTCTTCTCTTTTTATCCTCCCTGATTGGACGAGGCACGCTGCTTCCTAGCGATGGGCTCCAGTGGTTGGCTATATGCAGGCGTAGTGTGGACCTACAGGGAGCGTCCAGGTCTCCAGTCTCCATCAGCCACTCCAGGACCAGGAGTTGGTGGTGAAGGTTTTGGGGAAGTCCTTCTGGCTGTGGAAGGCACAGTAACACTGAAGGGAGCCCCAGGAGTTCCACATGTCCCTACGCTTCAGCTGGGTCAGGTCCTTCAGGTACTCCTTCAGACTTGATTTAGACTGGACTGACAGAGACAGAGACAGAGACAGAGACAGACACAGAGAGAACTTCAATGTGGGACTGACTGCATCAATATTATCATACATTCAGTTCAAATCCGTCTTACCTTCAGCTTTATCTGGTTGATCTCATTGTAAGTGAGGTGGTCCCTCTCCTTCATGGACTGGTTCACCTTCATCTTCACAGGTGTGATCGTCTCCATTTTCTCCATCCCATGGTGCTTGATTGACTGCTGGTACAAATACAAGAAGAGTAGCAACATATTTTCGCTGCCTTTCTATATTTCTCACAAATTTTAATTTGTGAAAATGATTTCGAAAAATTACTTGTCTGATGCGATCCTCATTCTCAATGGTCTTCCCGGTCTTGACAGACTTCATGCAGATCATTTTGGCCCTCTGTGCAGGGTTCCAGGAGGTGTAGGCCACGATAAGGCTGGGACGCCTCAAGTACGGGCTGTCCTTCTTCTTCTGGCTCTGGGCAATTGTCTCTGCACATCAAAACATGCGTCGGGGGTCCCAGGAGATGTAGGCCACGATAAGGCTGGGACGCCTCAAGTACGCGCTGTCCTTCTTCTTCTGGCTCTGGGCAATTGTCTCTGCACATCAAAACAACAACAGTCCCTCATCACTCCTCTGCCAATCAATATAAATTGGACTAGGAGAGTATGAAAGCTGAAGCAGTTCAATATGAATATAGGGATGAGGGAGAAAGGAGTACTGTATGTGCTGGGTGTTATCGTGTGTTATAGCTCACCCACTGGCTGGATGTACTTGAGGAGCTGGTTGCTCTTCAGGCCTATGAGATGAGCTCCCTTGGTGTAGTAGGTGAGAACATGGTCCCCGTCCTCCCTGTCTGGTCGCACGGCCCGCCGGATCAGCCTCAGAGTCTTTTTATGGTAGTACCTGGTCAGAGGTAGGGGACAGTCAAATATGGCTGACACAGCTGACCACCAGAATGTATTATTTCTGTGTAAACAGATAACGTTTATTGAAAATTCATAAGATACTGCAATGAAAAGTTGTTTCTTTTTGTTTTTCACTGAAAATGTCTTGTTGACCTTACATAATCTTTGACGACATACAGTTAGTACACACTCATGTATAGCTTCACATGATGTCGGTCGGCTATTCATATACAAAAAGAAAGTAGCGTGACTTAGAATGGCTTACTGTACTATCTCTGTTGTAGTACCACTGGACAGGATACCAGCAACCAGCATCCTGGTCAAGGCCTTGTAAAACACTGTCTCACACACCTCAACAGACTGGGATGGGTCCGCTCCTTCAGCTCAGAAAGGAGTGAGAGAGAGGACAGTAAGCACCATCTTAATTACAGTCTCACAAACGCTATGGCAGCTCTGTGAGTCGTATGTTCATATTTACGTGTGAATCCAGATAAGTTTAGTGAAGGCAATCAAATCAAATTTTATTTGTCACATACACATGGTTAGCAGATGTTAATGCGAGTGTAGCGAAATGCTTGTGCTTCTAGTTCCGACAATGCAGTAATAACGAACAAGTAATCTAACTAACAATTCCCAAAAAACTACTGTCTTATACACAGTGTAAGGGGATAAAGAATATGTACATAAGGATATATGAATGAGTGATGGTACAGAGCAGCATAGGCAAGATACAGTAGATGATATCGAGTACAGTATATACATATGAGATAAGTATGTAAACCAAGTGGCATAGTTAAAGTGGCTAGTGATACATGTATTACATAAGGATGCAGTCGATGATATAGAGTACAGTATCTACGTATGCATATGAGATGAATAATGTAGGGTAAGTAACATTATATAAGGTAGCATTGTTTAAAGTGGCTAGTGATATATTTACATCATTTCCCATCAATTCCCATGATTAAAGTGGCTGGAGTAGAGTCAGTGTCATTGACAGTGTGTTGGCAGTAGCCACTCAATGTTAGTGGTGGCTGTTTAACAGTCTGATGGCCTTGAGATAGAAGCTGTTTTTCAGTCTCTCGGTCCCAGCTTTGATGCACCTGTACTGACCTCGCCTTCTGGATGACAGCGGGGTGAACAGGCAGTGGCTCGGGTGGTTGATGTCCTTGATGATCTTTATGGCCTTCCTGTAGCATCGGGTGGTGTAGGTGTCCTGGAGGGCAGGTAGTTTGCCCCCGGTGATGCGTTGTGCAGACCTCACTACCCTCTGGAGAGCCTTACGGTTGAGGGCGGTGCAGTTGCCATACCAGGCGGTGATACAGCCCGCCAGGATGCTCTCGATTGTGCATCTGTAGAAGTTTGTGAGTGCTTTTGGTGACAAGCCGAATTTCTTCAGCCTCCTGAGGTTGAAGAGGCGCTGCTGCGCCTTCCTCACGATGCTGTCTGTGTGAGTGGACCAATTCAGTTTGTCTGTGATGTGTATGCCGAGGAACTTAAAACTTGCTACCCTCTCCACTACTGTTCCATCGATGTGGATAGGGGGGTGTTCCCTCTGCTGTTTCCTGAAGTCCACAATCATCTCCTTAGTTTTGTTGATGTTGAGTGTGAGGTTATTTTCCTGACACCACACTCCGAGGGCCCTCACCTCCTCCCTGTAGGCCGTCTCGTCGTTGTTGGTAATCAAGCCTACCACTGTTGTGTCGTCCGCAAACTTGATGATTGAGTTGGAGGCGTGCGTGGCCACGCAGTCGTGGGTGAACAGGGAGTACAGGAGAGGGCTCAGAACGCACCCTTGTGGGGCCCCAGTGTTGAGGATCAGCGGGGAGGAGATGTTGTTGCCTACCCTCACCACCTGGGGGCGGCCCGTCAGGAAGTCCAGTACCCAGTTGCACAGGGCGGCAACATCTTAGTCGGGGATCTTCACCTTTCACACACTTGGAGAAGCGCTGGCTGTCCGCCATCACATGCAGGACATCTTGAAACCCCACCTCTCCGTCCTCTGAAGCCAAGAAACAAAAACAGCCAGTCAGCCAGCCTGTCAACTCATGTCAAATAAGGGAATGTGTATGACTGCACCCCAAAAGGCAACCTATAGTGCACTACTTTTGACCAGAGCCCTATATGGGTACAAATGTCCCGCACTATATAGGGAACAGGGGATTTGGGACACAAACAATTTTTATGTATTCTGTTCTAACATGTTTATAATGGAAAGCACGTTATTATATTTTGGGGTAATTCCAGATACTGAGGCAGAAACATACTGTCAGCCTTCTGTAGGGCTTTCTTCACCTCCTCTGGGCTGATACTGATCCCCACTCTGTCCAGTGTGGACGCCAGGCCCTCCTCATTGAGAGAGCCATCGCTGTTCTTTGCAAACTGCTCAAAGACTTCTTTGAAGGCTACATGTGGTAGAATAGACAATAGATATGATTGTTTGATTGTTTCCCATAACATAGGAACATCACTTCAAAATACATGTACAATAGAAGATCATCATTAATTAATTACTTTTTAAAAAGGGTTTTGTATTGGTAGCTAGTGTTAGTTGACAATAGAAGACAGGCTAACAGTATGCATGCTACTTACCATCAGACTGGGCATCGATCTGGGGATCGTCAGGCACCGTAGTTGCCAGGTCTTCAATACGAGTCATGCCCCTACAGGCAAACAGGCACAAGCACATAGAGGTGTCAGGGAATAACAGTGACAGTTGTGGGGAACAGAATAGGTATGAATGGTAAGTATGGAGCAGAGGGTAGGTACTGACACTGAGTTTAGGAACTCCTCCAGGTCCTCTGTGTTGATGGTGCTGTCTGGCATCTCTGCCGTGGAATCGCCGGGAGTTTAACCAGGGCAGCTTTATCTGGCTTTGGCATTGGCTGGTTGGGCCTTTGCTGCAGCTCATCACAGGGAATTATCCTCTTGGTGATATCCCTGGGTTTGAATCGCTCCAACTCTGACATCTGTCGGTTGGGACTTTGTTGGAGATTCTCACAGCGGATGGTTCCGCTTCTCTTGGTGACCTCTCTAGCTTTGAGTCTGTCTGAATCTGTCATGGCTTGGTTGAGTCTGCACTGGATGTCGTAGGAGAGGGGCGCCCTCCTCCTGCCATAGTCCCTGCCTCTGCCTTGCTCTGCTCCATGGAAGGACCCTTTTATCCGGGGTTCTTTGGCTATTGGCGGGATGTTATCTTCTTTCTGTTTACCTACTTTGGTCTTGTAGAAGTCTTTGACTTTGCCCTGGACTTTGTCATCTTTTCCACTTCGACTGGGCCGTGACCAGCTGTACTTCGGTTTGGCCGGTAAGTTTTTCTGCATGACCTTAGCTCCAACACCAATCTCCTCTGGGATACTGGCCACCATCACTGTCTTATGGGCCTTTTCTGCTTTGGCAGAAAGCTTCACGCTGGGCCGGTCATTCTGAGTGAGAAGTGGGTTGGTGGTGGTCACAGCCACGGCTGTCTTGGTGAAGAGGAGTGGGAACTTTATCTTCTTCCTGCCACTGTCAATGTTATCTGGGGATGTAGCGGACTTCCCCTGGCGGACTTCAGCGTTAGCTCGCTCTGACTCCGAACTGGACCTGTCATCAGAGCTCCAAGAAGGACTCTTCAGCCTCAGCTTCACTAGGAACCTTGACACCTTCTTCTGGGCCTCCTGAGATAACAAAACCCTCCAATAAATGTCACTAGCAAAGTAAACCTCAATGGTGTAAAGTACTGAAGTAAAAATACTTGAACATACTACACGTCGTTTTTTGGGGTAGCTGTACTTCACAGTTGAAGTCGGAAGTTTACATACACTTAGGGTGGAGTCATTAAAACTTGTTTGTCAACCACTCCACAAATGTCTTGTTAACAAACTATAGTTTTGGCAAGTCGGTTAGGACATCTACTTTGTGCATGACACAAGTCATTTTTCCAACAATTGTTTACAGACAGATTATTTCACTTATAATTCACTGTATCACAATTCCAGTGGGTCAGAAGTTTACATACACTAAGTTGACTGTGCCTTTAAACAGCTTGGAAAATTCCAGAAAATGATGTCATGGATTTAGAAGCATCTGATAGGGTAATTGACATCATTTGGGTCAATTGGAGGCGTACCTGTCGATGTATTTCAAGGCCTAACTTCAAACTCAGTGCATCTTTGCTTGACATCATGTGAAAACCAAAAGAAATCAGCCAAGACCTCAGAGAACAAATTGTAGACCTCCACAAGTCTGGTTCATCCTTGGGAGCAATTTCCAAACGCCTGAAGGTACCACGTTCATCTGTACAAACAATAGTACGCAAGTATAAACACCATGGGACCACGCAGCAGTCATGCCGCTCAGGAAGGAGATGCGTTCTGCCTCCTAGAGATGAATGTACTTTGGTGCAAAAAGTGCAAATCAATCCCAGAACAACAGCAAAGGACCTTGTGAAGATGTTGGAGGAAACAGGTACAAAAGTATCTATATCCACAGTAAAACGAGTCCAATGTCGACATAACCTGAAAGGCCGCTCAGCAAGGAAGAAGCCACTGCTCCAAAACCGCCATAAAAAAGCCAGACTGCGGTTTGCAACTGAATATGGGGACAAAGGTTGTACGTTTTGGAGAAATGTCCTCTGGTCTGATGAAACAAAAATAGATCTGTTTGGCCATAATGACCATAGTTATGTTTGGAGTAAAAAGGGGGGAGCTTGCAATCCGAAGAACAGCATCCCAACCATGAAGCATGAGGGTGGCAGCATCATGTTGTGGTGGTGCTTTGCTGCAGCAGGGACTGGTGCACTTCACAAAATAGATGGCATCATGAGGGAGGAAAATTGTGTGGATATATTGAAGCAACATCTCAAGATATCAGTCAGGAAGTTAAACCTGGTCGCAAATGGGCCTTCCAAATGGACAATGACCCCAAGCATACTTCCAAAGTTGTGGCAAAATGGCTTAAGGACAACAAAGTCAAGGTATTGGAGTGGCCATCACAAAGCCCTGACCTCAATCCTATTGAAAATTTGTGGGCAGAACTGAAAAAGTGTGCGCGAGCAAGGAGGCCTACAAACCTGACTCAGTTACACCAGCTCTGTCGGGAGGAATGGGCCAAAATTCACCCAACTTTTTGTGGGAAGCTTGTGGAAGGCTACCCAAAATGTTTGACCCAAGTTAAACAATTTAAAGGCAATGCTACAAAAAACGAATTGAGTGTATGTAAACTTCTGACCAACTGGGAATGTGATGAAATAAATAAAACCTGAAATAAATCATTCTCTCTACTATTATTCTGACATTTCGTATTCTTAAAATAAAGTGGTGATCCTAACTGACCTAAGACAGGGAATTTTTTACGAGGATTCAATGTCAGGAATTGTGAAAAACTGAGTTTAAATGTATTTGGCTAAGGTGTATGTAAACTTCCGAATTCAACTGTATGTTTTCACTACATTCCTAAAGAAAATAATGTGCTTTTTACTCCATACATTTTTCTAACACCCAAAAGTACTTGTTACATTTTGAATGCTTAACAGGACAGGAAAATAGTCTAATTTACACAAGAGAACATGCCCGGTCATCCATACTGCCTCTGATCTGGTGGACTCATTAAACACATACTTTGTTTGTAAATGATGTCTAAGTGTTGGAGAGTGCACCTTGCTATTCGTAAATTGGTGCCGTCTGATTTGCTTACTATAAGGAATTTGAAACAATTTATACTTTTACTTTGATACTTAAGTATATTTGAACAATTATATTTACTTTTGATACTTAAGTATATTTAAAACCAAATACTTTTTTTCAAGTAGTATTTTACTGTGTAACTTTCACTTTTACTTGAGTTTATCTTGACTTTTACTCAAGTATGACAATTGGGTACTTTTTCCACAACTGGTAAGCGTACCCAAACACACAACACTCATTGATATGTCAATATAGCCGAGGGGGGTGATAGAGGTAAATGTAAGAACCATACCAGAATAAGAGATATTACATAGAAAACATAATGGTGACTGTAACCTTATTACATAGCTTTTTGATTTATCATGCCCTACACGTATATGTGACTTGACTTGCCTCTTTCCAGCTCCAATCTTCCTCCATTGTTTGATGATATGACTGCTTGGCAGAATAAAAGTCACGCTGCACCTGCCTCTGAGGGCTGGACTAAAAAAATGATAGGCCAATACTAAACTGGAAGGCTTCAGGTGGTGCCCTTAGAGAATAGGTGTGAAGCAAGAAGGCATCAAGAACTGATTTGGTAACCCAGACAGTGGTGGTGGATCCAGTCAGATGGGTGTAAAACAAGAGGGGGGGAGATCTCATTTAAAATCTCACATAACCAAATACCACTACCAAACAAATTCCTGAATTTACCAAAATAACACTTTGAAGACATGTTGGGAATTGGTAAACAAATATGGTATTGTGGAACAATTGGGATTATTGTTATACAATAAATAGCTTTAACCAACCTCTTAAAAGAGCATGATCACCAATAGGACATAGGCCAGAGACGGAAAAAGAACCAAGCCTCGGGCACCAGAGGTGGCAGGGCATCTGATCCCGAATTCCACCCTGTACCAAATGGACAACGGATAGAATTTCCAAGTGTAAATGTAACCAATAGTACTGCTCCGTGTGTGGGGAATATGACTCAACTGTGACCCAAGTAGAAACAATGACGCGCACACCGGACGCACCGCATCTCGTACGGCTATTTTCTGCCATTCTGCGACCGACTTACTTAGTGCCTGGTGAAACTGTTTAAAAGCTCTTTGCATCGATCAACAGCTTCCCTTTCCCCAATCCTAACATTAACCATTAGTAGGGGAAATGCGAAACTGGCCCAAGATCAATGTCTAGGGGCAACTTTAACTGGCCTAAGGTGTTTGTTTTGATAGGACATCATGGACTGTTGACAAAAACAAGTCCGTCATAAATAACAGTCCGAGATTAAACGAGAGAGGGGAACAATCGTGAATACCCTTCCTAGTTCCCATTTGCTTCTATTTCTTTTCAATTCATGTAACAGTGTTACAGTATCCCAGTGTTACAGTATCACAACAACTGGGTAAACTCATGAAACTACACCCATCATATCCAGTTGGTTTTACAGTTCATTGTTGTGATGATGTCAACCGAATCATTTCAAGGATAGGCCTAGCTGATGCAGTCCACTTGCTTTATCTAAATCGTGTCGCTGATTCTTTTGCTTCTCTCTCTCTCTCTCTCTCTCTGACAAGTAATATAGACATTTGGAGCTATAGAAATGCTGTGTTAATTGAGCCGCCTATTCAAGAATTCCAGGTGTTTGTACACATTTCAGGTGAGTCTCATGGTTTTGGTGTTAGATCTATACTGGTATGCATATTTGTCAAAACACTCAATGAAGTACAAAATGTTCCCGTGTACCTACCCTAACTGATATTTTCTTTAGCCTATCAGTACAAAAAATATGTAGGTATAGGCAAAGTTGTACAAGTAATACAAATATAGAGAAGTGACTATAAAATCAAAAATGTTGAATGTGGACTACAAAATTCCTGTATACTTTTCAGTTTGGAAGAAAATATTTCTGAAGAAAGATCTTCTTTATCCTCCTAAACGCTCTATTCTGGGTAAGTCATACATTCACCTCTTACACGCACAATGTCCTCAAATATACACCACTACCTGTCCTGATCACTCCAGGGGCACTTTCATAGAACACATATGTGCCTGACTGACTGCAATTGCTCTAGAGTGAACCATCAAAAAGGTTTAAAGGTTATATTGAGAAAACTACCGTTGTTTGACTAACCTGTGATTTATATTGCATGTGTTAATGTTCTACCAGGTGTCTGGCTTGGCCCTGGTCATGGTGGGGGCTATGTCTCAGCCCACCTACACAGAAATGGAGTCTTTCACCCACATATCCCAGGGCATGTCTCACACCTCCATCCTCCTCATAGTGGTGGGTATCATCGTCTCCCTGCTGGCCTTCCTGGGTAGCATTGGGGCGTGGTCAGACAGCCGTCTGCTCCTTGGATTGGTGGGTAGTGCAGCACAGTGTGAGATATGGTAACTTGGGGCTTTATGTTTTGGAGAACAGTCAATATGCCGTGTTCCATCTTCACATACTAAATCATAACCTGTCCTAGCTCTGCCACGTTTGCATTTTGCTTTTGGAGAAGTAACATCTTAGTTGTTTGTACTCTGTTCACACACTTCCTAATGCTGATCCTCAGTCTGCAGATAGTGTCTGGTATTCTCTTCTATGTATTCAGAAACAAGGTAAACATGACTCTGCTCAGCTGTCTCAACCTACTGCAGATGATCACTGTATGTGATCAGGGAATTCAACTAGTATTGCTTGATTGACAAGGGTGAACATGCTTTTTGTGTCCTCTGCACCCTCTGCAGGCGGAGAGAAGGATCACACTGAAAGTCAACGAGGTGATCGTACAGCACAGCCCCAGGGATAAGGTTGCCATCGTTGACCTACAGCATGCAGTAAGCAGCGTACTATTCACTCCTTACCAGGGGAATAGTCTCTGTGAGAAACTAACTTTGATAGTGTATATGTGTGTTTCAGTTCCATTGTTGTGGTGCAGAGAACTGCACTGACTGGCTCCTGCAGAGCTCTCATGGGAATATTAGTTTTGTGCCACACTCCTGTTGCCATGTGGATTATGTGGCCTGTGTGAAAGTCGTCACCACAGACAATATCTACCAGAGGGTCAGTATTAACCAGCACAGGGAAGGGCGAGGGGGTTACAAAGGCCTTAGATGAGGTTAACAAAAAGGTGATCATGATTCCCTACATGGGAATTGCTGTGACAATGATGAGAGGTTTTAAGGGCCCTAAAGAGTAATGAGGCTTTATCTAAAATGCCCTGAGTCTTTTCACTAAAACCTATAATAACAAGCTTTTAGTCATGCTTAGCTCAGATCCTGGAGGTCAGCAATTCAGCAAGTAAGACAAGCAGGGACTTGAGAGGATGAAGTTAAACACGGTCAATATATATCAGATGGTTCTCTGAGTGACTGACTGCACACACTGTGGCCCCTGGAGGACAGACAGTTCATTAACAGCCATTTAGTGTGTGTGTGTGTGTGTGTGTGTGTGTGTGTGTGTGTGTGTGTGTGTGTGTGTGTGTGTGTGTGTGTGTGTGTGTGTGTGTGTGTGTGTGTGTGTGTGTGTGTGCGTGTGTGTCGTCCCTCCAGGGCTTTGTGCAGGTGATCAAAGAGTCCCTGAAGAGGAACCTGGTGTGGCTGGGTGCCGCCTGCATTGTACTGGGTCTCATAGAGGTAAAACAACATATCAGGTGTTCTACTTAGGTCACATGTTGCATCATTGTACTTACTGTGTTATTATCATTGTATCAGTTAGTGGGATGCATCATGGGAATTGAGCTCTTTCGGGAGAAGAGAGAGGTGTATGAGAATTTGGGTCAAGGAGGGAGGGGACGGCTTCGGTCAAGATCCAGCCCGATGCTAAAACCATATACCCATGACAATGCCCAAACTATCGTAAATTGGGGGAGAATGCTGTGACTCTCATCATAATGCAGTTTAGATCCTGTGTAGCCTATTGTCTTGTTATCAGGAATTGGTTATTTTGTTGTTGTTCTTTTTCTGGAATGTCCAGCATTTTTATGGTGGTGGAGGCAAGGGTGTAAGAATAACACTGCAGCTTGAATTCACACATTGTTGAGTTGATTGAGTTTGAGTTTGTTGTCGTTTTGAATGTCTGCATTCTGTGTCTGCCATGTTTCACCAGGCCATTTGGGCCAGGAGGTGAGGTGGTCACCTGTCACACAGTCATTCTCCCATGTTATTTAGGCTGTTGTTCCTGGGTGGTACACTAGGAACATTTGCTCCTGTCACCTCCAAGCGTCAAGGGTGTGGTGGTGCTAATTAGAGTTTATTCAGACAGCTGGTATCAGCTAAGGCTACAGCTCCACCACCTCCATCGCTCTCCATCCAATCACCCCCATCTGAACAGCAATCCTTATTGATAAACTCACAATTTATGCCCGTTTTTAACGAGCTGCATGCCACCCTGCCTGTTAGTGGATCCAAGTGTATCCGTCAGCCGGACGCTGGACTCATGGCGGCGGGCTGGGCGGCTGAAGGTTGGTCTCCCTGGCCTACAGTGAAACAGGCCCACAGGGCCTCTGGCTGGCTTCAATGGAGACAGGAGACTGCTGTCTGTCTGCTGTGGAGCCTGCCTGCTGCTCTACCCGGCCCTCCCGGCCCCTGTAATGTCAGTAACTAGGTCAGTAGTAGTACTCAACATCCCCAGGACATTGGATGGGCTCCCAGCAAGTCTTCTGTTATTGAGGATTGTGTTGTCAATCCCTAATTCAGCCAACACCCAGGCCAGCAACCCCAATTTGTAGGATTTCAGGACCCTTATTAGTTATTAGACATATTGGCCCAGCAGAAGAAAACAAATATTTAGCACAAGCAGACATTTATAACAGTGCTAAAACCATGACAGAGTGGCTGCCCTGTGTCACCCAGGATAACAGGACATGTAGAAGTGAGCCAACCCAGTGAGCGTGACTAGGGATGGAAGAGCAGCAGAGGATGTTGCTCACTAGAGATAGAAGAACTCTTATGTAAAGTCATGCACCTCCTCTCCTCCTCAGAATGTTTAATACTGTAATGTGTGCCAAGGGGGCATGGTGTAATTTAGGATACTTTTTCTGGTGATTCAGAGGCAATTTTCAAACCAGCAGCACTGGCAGGCAGCAGACACCACTAAATCCAAGCCTTCGGGGCCTCTATTCACTGTCTGTATGTAGCCTGCAGACGCTTCAGGAATGTTCTCTCTCTCTCTCTCTCTCGATCACACGGCATCTCTCCTTTCACCTTTTATTTTTGTCTTTTTACTTTCATCTTCTCATTCAGCCTCTGGTCTGACGGATAGTGAAGGACGACATAGAACTGATAAGACCTCATTCGGCATTAAGATTGGCCTACTTTAGTTGTCCCTGTGGTCAGCGGTACAGCGGAGATCTATCTGAGCGGTCCGCTTGGCAGAGGGTTTGCTGTGCCGAAGGGCCTGTTTTTATTTGATTTGATTATTATTAGTTGCGCTGCACGTTGACCATGAACGTCTGGTCTGGAGAGCCTGTCTGTCTCTCCCCAAGGCCTTCCAACATACGGCTCAACATGTGCAGCAGGACAGATGGAACCACCCCTAACAAAAAGAGGAAGAAAAAGCCTCAGGATTGAAGGAAGGAAATTAGAAAATGCGGTCTCATGCCCTTACCATAACCACACAATGCTAAGAGTTGCTCAATCAATTTCTATTGATAGAGTGGGCTACATTTTTCAATGAGATTAAATGTTTTTTTCTTTTTCTGATATGACTAGTTTAGAGGGCTAGTAGTAGCAAATGTAATAATGTCCCAGAAGGATTTGATGAGTGGTACGAGACTGGACATGACTGTTAGGGTGATTTTGTTTGTCTGAAAGCTTTGTAGAATGTGACTGACTGTTCTACTGTTAGTATGTTTTTGGAATGAGAATATGTAGACTGGATGTGTATATTAGTGGGTGTTGTGTGTCTGCTAGAATATGGGTTATTTATGAGTGTGTGCATATGATATGGGTGTGTGTGTTTAACTCTCACCTCCTTGACGAGGCCCCTCCACCATTTCTCTCTCTCTCTCTTTGGGCAGGGCTCAGATGGAAGTGATTACGCTGCAGAGGGAGAGATAAATTACAGAGAGAACCTACAGAGCTCCAGCCCTTCTCCTTTATCCACTCACTCATTCACTCACTTACACATACAGGCACGCAATCACATGCACAGGAGCACATGCCCTGCCGCCAGTCCCACCACCTTGCTTCTGGTGGTACATTTCCACTCCTGGCTGTGTCAGGACAATGCGCCAGTGTGCTCCCCTCCCTCCCCTCTCGTGGGCCGAGTGAGTGCGCGAGGCATGAGGGCCAGGGTTGTAAATTCCTCTGAAAGAGCAGTTAAGAAGGCTACCATTAAAACGGGGATCGACGCTCGCCAGAAAGGAGCCGAAGAAATGAGTCATCACCTGGAGCCTGAAGGGTTCCAGAGCCTGCAGAACCACAGAGGAGAGGAACTGTAGAAATAGAATGGATAGAACATACGGTATCTCTCATTTTAGATGTATACAACTTAGGTCAACTAAGTTGAGATGCCAAGGAAGCATTGTGATTAGATGACATGAGCGTTATAATTGTGATATTTAACTACAATGTCACATTTCTTTGTTTTCTAATTTAATTATTTGGACATATTCAAAAAAATATATGTCTTGTCTTGCTCCATTTCATATGTTTTGGAACCCTAAGGCTAGTGCCGCTAGTTTCCTATATTGTAGAGTGTAGGTTTAGGCTTAGGGTTCTAACTAGCCACGAAATCTTAACATCAGTCGTGGAGGTCTATTCTAGACCGTGAACCCCGCCCTCTCTCAGCTTCAGGTCTGTAGGTCAGTTGAGTTGCCATAGCAGCTCTCTGTGCTGTACCACACAGCTACTATACAGACAGGGGCTGATTCAGAAGGCCAGGCAGCGAGCTCTAACCAGTGAACACAGCTACGTCAGACAGGGGGCTTCCTGTGCACTGAGGTGGGACAGTAAGTGCTTTCACCCCAATCCTTCAACCTAACTGACCACCGGTGTTTGTGTTTGTCTTAGCAAGGGCTCTGTGCCACGGGAGTCAGGACAACAATAGCTGGAAACCTACTCAAACAGAACTGGCTGGGTCGTATACAGGTTGGATTAGAGTTGTAATCGACTGTTTCATGTACTGCCTGGAGCACAACAGTTGCTGGAGTTTCTTATTATAGGAGATCACTCACAGTCAGTTGCACTAACACAATAGAAGATGACGAGAAGAATTCCCCCCAGTGCTCTGTTTGTATTCTCATCACCAGATTGTTAACCTATACTCGCGCCATGGCCCGAGGAGTGGCATGGTTGTGTACACAGTGTGGTGTCTGGCTATGTATCAACCCCCCTCTCTCCTCCAAATCAAGCCCGTTATTATCCCAGGCGAACTCCAGGCTCCCAAAATATCCGTAACGCAGCTGTCAGCACCACTCTGGGCAGCAGCTGGAGCAGCTCATGGGCGCTCCCTCTCTCTCGACCCTCTCTACCACACACAACCAGACTCTCTCTCTCTCTCTCTCCCCAATCCTTCTCTCTCTCTCTCAAAATTCAAGGGGCTTCTTGGCATGGGAAACATGTGTTAACATTGCCAAAGCAAGTGAGGTAGATAATATACAAAAGCGAAATCTCTCTCTCTCGACCCTCTCTCTATCACACAAACCCAGACTCCCTCTCTCTCTCTACCACACACCCCCAGACTCCCTCTCCCTACCACACACCCACAGACTCCCTCTCCCTCTCTCTACCACACACCCCCAGACTCTCTCTCTCTACCACACAGACTCCCTCTACCACACACACCCAGACTCTCTCTCTCTACCACACACCCCCAGACTCCCTCTCCCTCTGTCTCTACCACACACCCCCAGACTCTCTCTCCCACACACCCCCAGACTCTCTACCACACACCCCTCTCCCTCTCTCTACCAGACTCTCTCCCTCTCTCTACCACACACACCCAGACTCCCTCTCCCTCTCTCTCTCTCTACCACACACCCCCAGACTCCCTCTCCCTCTCTCTACCACACACCCCCAGACTCTCTCTCTCTCTACCACACACCCCCAGACTTCTCCCTCTCTCTACCACTCTCTCTACCACACACCCCCAGACTTTCTCTCCCTCTCTCTACCACACACCCCCAGACTTTCTCTCTCCATACTCTCTACCACACACCCCCAGACTCTCTCTCTCTCTACCACACACCCCAGACTCCCTCTCTCTCTACCACACACCCCCAGACTCCCTCTCCCTCTCTCTACCACACACCCCCAGCCTCTCTCTCTCTCTCTACCACACACCCCCCCTCTCCCTCTCTCTAGACTCTCTCTCTCTCTACCACCCACACCCCCCCCCAGACTCTCTCTCTCTCTACCACACACCCCAGACTCCCTCTCCCTCTCTCTACCACACACCCCCAGACTCCCTCTCTCTACCATACAACCCCAGACTCCCTCTCCCTCTCTCTACCATACACCCCCAGACTCTCTCTCTCTCTACCACACACCCAGACTCCCTCTCCCTCTCTCTACCACACACCCCCAGACTCCCTCTCCCTCTCTCTACCACACACCCCCAGACTCTCTCTCTCTCTACCACACACCCCCAGACTCTCCACCACACACCCCAGACTCTCTCTCTCTCCACCACACACCCCAGACTCCCTCTCCACACACCCCAGACTCTCTCTACCACACACCCCCCAGACTCCCTCTCTTTACCACACACCCCCAGACTCTCTCTCTCTCTACCACACACCCCCAGACTCTCTCTCTCTCTACCACACACCCCCAGACTCTCTCTCCACCACACACCCAGACTCCCTCTCCCTCTCTCTCTCTCTCTCCACACACCCCCAGACTCTCTCTCTCCACACACCCCAGACACACCCCCCCAGACTCTCTCTCTCTACCACACACCCCCCCTCTCCTCTCTCTACCACACACCCCCAGACTCTCTCTCTCTCTACCACACACCCCCAGACTCCCTCTCCCCCTCTCTACCACACACACCCAGACTCCCGCTCTCTTTACCACACACCCTGTGGTTTTCTACGATAGGGCCTGGGACCTGAGCGGTTTACTCCAAGCATGCACAGAGGAATAGTTAGCCCCTTTAAAATACTCTGTATACACACTGTGTGTGTGTGTGTGTGTGTGTGTGTGTGCCTGCCTAGCCTGGGCCCCACCCGTCTATCTCACTGAAGCCACCTCTGAATGGCCTGTATGTACTCTGTGGGTCATAAAACCCCAGACAAATGGTGTGTGTGGGGTGTGAGAGTGAACCAAGGAGGGGGTGGAGCAAGTGAGGCTGGCTGTAACAGAGGCTCTGCCACGACAGTTGTTGTCTGTTCCGTTCCCTTCCCTACTGCTGTAGTTAACTTACAACTCCTCTGAGCCCCAGAACAGACCATGGACTATCTTGACTGAGTGGCCAGTTGGTAAGATCATCCAAAGTGGAGGAGTTGAGAGTAGGCTTTCCAAATATCCATTCCCTTCTCTTTCTGTGTATCTTTTCCCCTGATAGTGACCAGTCAAGGAATCTGTGAACTTTTCAACTGCTGTCTAATAAATCTAGAACTATGTCCACAAAGACTCTCACAGCATACTGATAAAACCAGGACAGGACATTAAAAACACTCATGTTTAAATGCATTTCATGGCCATTTGCAATGGGTCTGCCCGAAGAGATGCACTATGACCGAGCAGGATATCACTATATTGAAGCAGAGGGCCTCTGTAACATAGAAACTGAAAATGCACATTTGAACCTCCTTTCTCCTGCCAACTCTCTGATTACCCCTCCCCCAAATCTATACGGTGGCCTCAGGAAGCAATCCATGCAGGGAATAGGAGGAGAGGGAACATATTGGACTTCCTGTTTTGATTTCAAGGGGAAAATGAGATCCAAAGATATGGAGAGTCCTGGAAAATCTAAACTGCCCTGATTTAGCAGAGCTAATGTCTGACTATAACTAACTGAACATAAGCGCTCAGAGCATGATACTCCTCTCTGAGATCAGAGCAAGACTTGATGAGTAACAGACCGAAGTCTGGGTCTTTTTTATTTATTTTGACCTTCATCTGTTTTCATGCGAACTTTCACAGAGAGCAACTTTTTTCACTCCCCATATTTGTCTCTTTTTTTCAGACCAATAACATGATCCATCTTTGTTAACAGCCTCTTGAGGGCTTCTTTCAATCGGGGGGATATGAGATCACATTATTAACATTCTTTGGAAGAGCATTCTTTCTCTCTTTCTGCCCAATCTTCTGCTTGTCCCTTCTTGCCCTCGAGGAGAGAATATGGCAGCATGGCAGATCTCAGACCAACAAAGAGAGAGAGCTAATCCACAGCATAGACAAGCTTAGCTGAGACCACCTAGAAGAGACTTGGTCAATAACACTCAGAAAACAGACAATATCTGGTCTACATAGATAGCAACTTTCTTTCCCGGTAATACATTTAGCTTGATTGATGTGTCTCTATGCAATAAATGTGAGACCTGTGTACAGGGTGATAGTCATCATACCTCTACATATAGGACAAAAGTGCAATAGCTATCAGGTATAAACCATGTAAATGTCTGCAGTCTCCCTGCTGAGTCATGCTATCAGACTTCAGGTTTCCTAACTGAGAATATCAAGTGAACAGGGCTTTGCTGGCGAAACTCAAACATTCTGAAAAGTGAATCTGGGCATCTGTTTCTGTTTAGTTTTCAGGTTATGGCAGCAACATCTTTCCCTATCCTGATACTCCTTTTGTTCCCTTCTTTCTTACCTTGAGAGGAAGAAAAAAAGCGCCCCTATTAAAGTGAATTTTCCAAAGTACCTTCCAAACCCCCTCCCCCGCCCACCCCTTGTAACAATCTTAGACTCTACCTGCCACCCCCCGCCCACCTCCCCCCTCCTCTTTTCTCTCTCTCCTCATTCATCTCTCTCTGCTTCAGTGAAAAGCCAAACAAGCCAGCCATTAAGTTGAGTTAAGCGCAGGAAGCGGGCCTTCAGGCCAGGCAGCCCTGTTTACACGGAGCTAGTCGGGTTTCAGCGAGTGAGGTGAGGCAGCTCACAGGAGACTGTCACTGGGCCAAGGCCTCGGCGCTGCTCCACTGACTCACTGCATTCCCCCCATTCATCTGAGTGAAGAGAAGAGGGGGGCAGGGAGGAGAAAGAAAGGGGGAGCTAGGGCTGAGGCACAAAAGGTGTGGAGGAGCAGAACATAAGTGGGACAGGTAGATTTATGTATTTTTCCCCCAACAAGGCATGGTCTCTTTTGCTGTCCTAAATCACACATACTGTACCTGTCAGTTGTTACAACCCTGGTACTTATACTGTGCCATGCCATACACTGCCCCCTCTTTCTGTACAAGACAGACAAACGATAGATCTTATCTGACAAGGGGAAATATCCAGTGGTCTTCAGCGAGTACAAACTGTTCAAGCCCTGCATATCGTCAAGTCTACCTCTATAGATTTCTTGTTGTAGATTAGGTGAGAAATTGGTAATCCCATTCTTACATGCAGGAGCTGTTCAGAAAGTGTTCACACCATGTGACTTTTTCCACATTTTGTTGTTACGAAGTGGGATTCAAATGGATTTAATTGTTTTGTTTTTTGTCAACTATCTTAACAAAATACTCTATAATGTCAAAGTGGAATAAAAATGATAAAATGTATGAATTAATCAATGGAAAATAAAACACTATGTATTGATTTAGATAAGTATTCAACCCTCTCAGTCAATACATGTTAGAATCACCTTTGGCAGCGATTACAGCTGTGAGTCTTTCTGGGTTAGTCTCTAAGGGCTTTGCACACCTGGATTGTACAATATTTGCCCATTATTCTTTAAGAAATTCTTTAAGCTCTGTCAAATTGGCCATAGATTTTCAAGATGATTTAAATCAAAACTGTAACAATGCCACTCAGGAACATTCAATGTAGTCTTGGTAAGCAACTCCAGTGTATATTTGGCCTTGTGGTGTGGGGGCTGTGCTTTGGCAAAGTGGGTGGGGTTATATCCTTCCTGTTTGGCCCTGTCCGGGGGTGTCCTCGGATGGGGCCACAGTGTCTCCTGACCCCTCCTGTCTCAGCCTCCAGTATTTATGCTGCAGTAGTTAATGTGTCGGGGGGCTAGGGTCAGTTTGTTATATCTGGAGTACTTCTCCTGTCCTATTCGGTGTCCTGTGTGAATTCTCTAATTCTCTCCTTCTCTCTTTCTTTCTCTCTCTCGGAGGACCTGAGCCCTAGGACCATGCCCCAGGACTACCTGACATGATGACTCCTTGCTGTCCCCAGTCCACCTGGCCGTGCTGCTGCTCCAGTTTCAACTGTTCTGCCTTATTATTATTCGACCATGCTGGTAATTTATGAACATTTGAACATCTTGGCCATGTTCTGTTAAAATCTCCACCCGGCACAGCCAGAAGAGGACTGGCCACCCCACATATGCTCTCTCTAATTCTCTCTTTCTTTCTCTCTCTCGGAGGACCTGAGCCCTAGGACCATGCCCCAGGACTACCTGACATGATGACTCCTTGCTGTCCCCAGTCCATCTGACCGTGCTGCTGCTCCAGTTTCAACTGTTCTGCCTTATTATTATACGACCATACTGGTCATTTATGAACATTTGAACATCTTGGCCATGTTCTGTTATAATCTCCACCCGGCACAGCCAGAAGAGGACTGGCCACCCCACATAGCCTGGTTCCTCTCTAGGTTTCTTCCTAGGTTTTGGCCTTTCTAGGGAGTTTTTCCTAGCCACCGTGCTTCTACACCTGCATTGCTTGCTGTTTGGGGTTTTAGGCTGGGTTTCTGTATAGCACTTTGAGATATCAGCTGATGTACGAAGGGCTATATAAATAAATTTGATTTGTGTTTCAGGTAATTGTCCTGCTGAAAGGTGAATGTGCATCCCAGTGTCTGTTGGGAATCAGACTGAACCAAGTTTCCCTCTAGGATTATGCCTGTGCTTAGCTCTATTCCATTTTGTTTTATCATTAAAAAAAACACCCTAGTCCTTTTCGATGACAAGCGTACCCATAACATGATGCAGCCACCACCATTCTTGAAAATATTAAGAGTGGTACTCAGTAATGTGTTTTATTTTCCCCAAACATAAAGCTTTGTTTTCAGAACAAAAAGTTCATTTCTTTGCCACATTTTTTTAAAAGTATTGCTTTAGTGCGTTATTGCAAACAAGATTATTCTGTACAGGATTCCTTATTTTCACTCTGTCATTTATGTTAGTATTGTAGAGTAACTTCTACAATGTTGTTGATCCATCCTCAGGTATCTCCTATCACAGCCATTAAACTCTATAACTGTTTTAAAATCACCATTGGCCTCATGGTGAAATCCCTGAGCGGTTTCCTTCCTCTCCGGCAACTGAGTTAGGAAGGACACCTGAATCTTTGTAGTGACTGTGTGTATTGATACCCCATCCAATGTGTAATTAATAACTTCACCATGCACAAAGAGATAATCTATGTACGCTTCTTTTTTTTTGCCATCTACCAATAGCTGCCCTTGTTTGTGAACCATTTGAAAACCTCCCTGGTCTTTGTGGTTGAATCCGTGCTTGAAATTCACTGCTCGACTGAGGGACCTTACAGATCATTGTTTGTGTTGGGTACAGAGATGAGGTAGTCATTTAAAATTCATGTTAATCACTATCATTGCACAGAGTGAGTCCATGCAACTTAATATGTGACTTGTTAAGCATATTTTGACTCCTGAACTTATTTAGGCTTGTTATAACTAAAGGGTTGAATACTTATTCACTGAAGACATTTCAGCTTTACATTTTTAATTAATTTGTAAACATTTCTAAAAACATAATTTCACTTTGACATATGGGGTATTGTGTGGAACCCAAAATCTCGATTACATTTTTAAAATTCTGGCTGTAACACAATACAATGTGGAAAAAGTCAAGGGGTGTGAATACTTCCTGAAGGCACTGTATGCTTACAGTATGTTTTGGAAGTATTCCTCATATCCTCCGTGCTGGACGTGTTGGGGATCCGGGAGTATCCACTTTCTCCAGCCAGCACGTCATTTATTTCATTACATCACCAACAGATGAGGTTCAGTTTCAGCCATGCATCACTCGGGGGATTCCAGATCAATGTTGTGTTTACTTTAAAAAGTTTCTTGAAAGATAAAGTACTCTGTGAAGCCAAGCACCATTATTTTCCTTTGCTTCACTCGCATGTAGAGACAAATGCCATGTTCACAAAGAAATACACACACACACACGCACACACACACACACACACACACCCACACACAACGTAGCATACTCAAGTTCTTATTGGCATAGTAGCTAATATTCCATCTAAGGGTATGTCATTCCAGGTATCCAGTGTTACCTCACCCCCTGTACCTTGGAGAGCCGCGTCAGGGTAATGCATCCTCGTGGCAGTCGCCACACAGTCTGAGAGCTAACAGATGTTGAGGGTATGACTCAACTGTCAACACATTGGCGAGGGCAGCGTGATGGAGACTTCTCTGAGTAGGCCTATTTTAGCCACACATCATGAGAGAGCAAGAGAGAGATAGCTGAGAGAGAGATGCGGACAGACGGGCAAGTCTACCGACAGACAAGGCTCTCATACATACAGCCAGACACAAGGGCACGTTAAAGTAGGGCTTCTTACATCACCTCATCTTCGTAATTGAATTGACTTTGGAGTGAAGGAGGCCATTGTATTGGGTCCAGCCCATAAAACTGCGTGGCCTCAAGACATACATTAGAGCCCAAATGTGATCCCCCTCTTCAACAGAGGCACAGTGATGTTTATAATGCCCAGCATTTGGATTGTTCCCAAAGGGGGCATTGCTAGTTTGAACCTGGTACATACACCGTGGTACAGCAGAAGCCCCCTCCAACCAAAGCCAGGCCACAAGACATACAGGTTTCAACCCTATCACATTTGTGTTGAACCATAACTTTATAACATGATGTAGAAATTCCTTTTTTATGGTCATTTAATTAGGGAACTGGGAATTTATGATGAACCTGGTGAAGTTGGGCAGAGACCACCATTTTGTAACTTCACTTACATCTTTGTTAACATGTTACCACTCAGTTATAAGAAATAACGGTAACTCTTGAAATGACACTGCATAGTTTGTGCTGTAGTATAGAACAATATAGTAACAGGGACCCCCTTTTCTAACCCTCATCGACAAACCCTTACTTTCAGACAGTGACCACATTTGTATTGTTAACATTTCCATACTATAGCTATGTTGTTAGCACATTCTGAGCTGTAATGTAGTGGTAACTAAATCACTTTTCAATTCAAAGACAAACGAAATAGACAAGTTGAAGAAAATAATCCTGCTAGTCAAGATAACACAGGACACACACACACACACACAGCAAAACAAAACAAAAAATCTAATTATGTGGCTTTTATTTTGTCGTCACCTTCCCATCCCCTAACCCCCCCAGCAAATCACGTGAGATACATTTGTTGATTAGTGGTTGCCAGATTCACACCACTTTTCACGTTGACAACATTAAAATACCACATTCTTCTTTGATTCCGTTTTTCAAAATACTTTTTTATTTTGTATTATTTGAACAGTTTGAGCAACACAGTCTCCAGAAGTGGATCTTTTTGGTGTTACTTTTTGGTAATGGAGTGTAGTACTGACAATTAGGGCTAGCTTTCCCACCCTGGAGGCATGACCACAGTGTCCCTGCAGCCTTGTCTTCACCCCTACCACCCAGCTCAGCTCCAAGGGATTTAATTGGTGGGGGGAGACGAGAGGAAGGAGAAGGGCTAAGTAGGGAAAATGCACAGCCAAAGACTGCCTTTACGACAACCCAGCTTCCCTGATCTGATACATCAGAAGGAAAATGATTACAGATCTAGGTTTGACAGGAGAAACTTCAAATGTGTATGTGTCATACTGCCAGTGAAAACAGCACTAAGAGACAGACAGTGTGTGCATCTATGGCTCCTTTCAGAAGGGGTGCTAGAATTAACCAGGCACTACGGCTGTCGGACGACAAAACATGTCCTTTCTTTAAATACAAATATATAATATTATACTTTACAATTCCTATTTACATCTCACACATTCACAGAGTGAAAATAAAGTCTTAAAATGGCCGCCTGTCCTTTCAGGCCTCCTTCCTTCCCCCACTCACTGTATTCCCAGCTGGATGCTCACTCACACTGGAGAGTTTTTATGGCTGATAACTTAAGGGAGTAGGAACAGAGTGGGGGAAGAGAGAGAGAGCACTTCAGCAAATGGCATCCACTGAACACCTTTGTTGTTTGTTCATTTTGAGGTTTGGCCATTCTTCAGGTGAGCAACAATTTGTCCTTTGGTCAAGACCCCCGTCCCCCACCCCCACGACTCTTAAAGCTTGATTTTGGCATGCAATATTTGACTTCTTAAAAATGATGTCAATGTTCCATAGAAATACTGACAGTATCTGATGATCAATGTATAAAAGTACCACTGAGACTCTGACAGTGAGTAAACAAATAGGAGGGAGAAAAACACACTATAAAACATCCAAATGAATGTCCAAAAACAAGTCCCATGTTTTGGCCTCCCTCCCTAGACAGTGGTCTCTCCATGCCTACGATTTGAGAGTCTGGTATAGAACTTGCGCCAGGAGTGGAGTGTCTTGCCAGACCAGATCCAGAACCCGGAGGTGATGCCCACTATGAGGGTCATCAGGTACTTGATCATGTAGACGGTGAAGTCGGGGGTCATGCGGGGGGTGTACTGCATGGGGCAGGGGATGGCTAAGCCTTTACAGTTACGGCTGACCCAGCTTCTCTCCCAGTGGTGGCGGAAGGCCTGCTCGTAGAAGAAGCAGGCGATGACGATGGTGGCGGGGACGGTGTAGAGCACGCTGAACACCCCGATGCGCACCATCAGGCGCTCCAGCTTCTCCGTCTTGGTGCCGTCGTGCTTCATGATAGTGCGGATGCGGAACAGGGACACGAAGCCGGCCAGGAGGAAGGAGGTACCGATGAAAAGGTAGATGAAGAGGGGGGCCAGGACAAAGCCCCGTATGGGGTTCAGGCTGTTGAGGCCCACAAAGCACACCCCACTGAGCACGTCCCCCTCGATCTGCCCCATGGCCAGGATGCTGATGGTCTTCACGGCGGGCACAGCCCAGGCTGCCAGGTGGAAGTACTGGGAGTTGGCCTCAATAGCCTCATGCCCCCACTTCATCCCAGCTGCCAGGAACCAGGTGAGGGACAGGATGACCCACCAGATGGAGCTGGCCATGCTGAAGAAATACAGCATCATGAAGAGGATGGTGCAGCCCTCCTTCTTGGTCCCCTGGACTATGGTCTTATATCCGTCTGGGTTGAAGCTGTCATTGCACACCACCTTGTCCCCCAGGAAGTAGCCAGCTATATAGGCTATGGAGACCATGGTGTAGCACCCAGAGAGGAAGATGATGGGCCTCTCCGGGTACTTGAAGCGCTGCATGTCCACTAGGTAGGTGGTGACGGTGAATAGGGTGGAGGCACAGCACAGAGACGACCAGATGAGGATCCATATGCGTGCAAAATAAATCTCTTTGTCATTGAAGAACATGTAGCCTCCACTGCTCCTGGAGTGTTCACATGGTGCTCCACAATCCAGCTCCCCCAGAAACGAATAATTCAGGTAAGTGGGGACTTTGAGCACAGATGGACAGCGGAAAGGCCTGTCTGATGTGGAGTAGACATGGACGCCAGGGGTTCCAGGGACTGGCATGTGTACGGGCGGGGCAGTGGCAGTAGATTCATTCTGACCAACGCAAATGTGCCCGTCTCCAAGCACGGGGAAATTCTCGCAACGGAGGCGTTCTGGCCACTGGAACCCAAATTTATTCATGAGCGCCTCGCAGCCGTGCTTTGCCCTCTCGCAAATTGAGCGACAGGGTGGAATGGCCTTTTCCAAAACTGTACAAACAGGCGCATACATTGAACATAGGAAGAATTTAAGTTCCGGCGAGCACTGTACCTTCACCAAGGGGTAAAACTGGTGCACCTCCAGTCCTGCGTCCTCTTGATTGTAATGCCCCACCAGATTGGGCATGATAGTTTGATTGTAGGCGATGTCCGTGCATAGTGGGATTGAAATAGGCTGGCAAAATCCGTGGTCCGGGAAAGCAATGCCATTATCCCCTTGCGTTGATACCATCAATGACGACATGATCAGTGCGAAAAAAATCACATAACTCGTTTGAAAATCCATTTTCATTGTGAGCTGATCAATAAAAAATCTCATCTATCTAGCCTGATAAAGTAACACAATTTACAGATACTTTTTATATTCCGTAGCATCGGAATTTTGGCTATAAATAACGGAATAATTAATAAAAATGTATGCCGTTGTCCCGGTGAGCAAAAACCTGTTGCTGTTTGCTCGCCTGCAAGAGGCTGCTTGACTTTTCCTTTGTGCAACTTGCATGGATGGCCCAATCAGACAGTTTCAAGTTCCCCCTGAAACTTTCTGTGGTTAGTTTCAAAGTAATGTCGAGAGGAGGAGGGATGGGGATAAGGGGGCTCTGGAAACAGATTCCCACCCCCTTCCCAGTGTGTTGCTGGCCAATGGAATTGCAGAGCAGTATCAACTTGGGAGAGTTTGAGTAACTTCAGTACAGCATGCGTCCCCTGAATGAACCACACTGTAGTTTAGCCTCGCTCACAACGCCAAGATGTGCAGATATCTATCTATCTATCTATCTATCTATCTATCTATCTATCTATCTATCTATCTATCTATCTATCTATCTATCTATCTATCTATCTATCTATCTATCTATCTATCTATCTATCTATCTATCTATCTATCTATCTATCTATCTATCTATCTATCTATCTATCTATCTATCTATCTATCTATCTATCTATCTATCTATCTATCTATCTATCTATCTATCTATCTATCTATCTATCTATCTATCTATCTATCTATCAAGTTTCAAGTTGTATTCGTCACGAGAAATAAGAGATAAGAAAGGATGAAGAAGACAAACAGTGTCAGTAACACATTTACAGTGAGCAGGGATACTCGAGGAGCTGAAGTAGTAGAGATGTACATGTAGGCAGGCATAGATGAGGAAAAAGTGATTGGTAGCTGGATAAATAATAATAATGTTAATAACAATAACAATATAGCAGTGTAAACTGGGCTGAAAAGTAACTGGTAGCAGGAATATTTAAATACTATGTTAATATACTAATGGTAATATCAACATGTAACCAGGATTAATAGTGACCAGTAGCAGGATAAATTGGACGATATTATTGGGGATGCAGTCAAAAATGAATGAACAATGAACTGCAGCGTAATCGTAGTAATACATCAAATTAATAATAATTTAGCAGCAGTGAGAGGGTGGCATCGGTAATGAGTGTGTGTGTGTGTGTGTGTGTGTGTGTGTGTGTGTGTGTGTGTGTGTGTGTGTGTGTGTGTGTGTGTGTGTGTCAGAGTGGGTAGAGACCTGTGGAAGGGCCTAGAGTCAGTGTGTATAGTCTGTGGGAGAGGGAGATAAGTAATAGTTAGCCATGTAACAGTCTTATGGCCAGGGGATAGAAGCTGCTTAGGCCCTTACCAAAACAGATAGTGGTTTTGAAATTGCAGTAAAAGTGCAGTAACTGCAGTCAACTGTGGTATTTTGGATGCAGTGATTGCACTGTAACTTCAGTTACACTGCAAAATTACTGCAGTAAAACAATTGTGTTATATTGGACACAGTATTTGCAGCATACTGCAGTTATTCTGCATTCTAACTACAGTGGTGGCTGTTATACTACAGTGTAGTGCAGTTATACTGCACTCTGACTGCAATCTTTTTTCGTAAGGGGGAGTCTGTTGGTCTGAGCCTTGATGCACCGGTACCGCCTGCTGGACGGAAGCATGGAGAAGAGTCCATGTCTCGGTTGGCTGGATCTTTCTCAGACACCCCCTGGCATGTACGTCCTGGATGGCTCTGAGCTCACCCCCAGTGATGTGCTGGGCCATCCTCACAACTCTATGTAAGGCAGTGGCGGTTGGTGCCGTTTTAGAGGAGGAAGGGCGTTTTTTTTAATGGACATGGCCTTATTTCTATTACAGCATATTGGATAACTGTCATTCATATTCCATTCACCCAGTTCAATGTAACATCAATATTAATCTATATTTCAAAGCTATCTAGTAGGCCCACGCAAAAAAAAAAATATAGACATAGCGACATCTTGTGGGTATTGTAGGACAATGCATTTGCATTGATGTCCAGAGATGTCCAGTCTCCAACTACTTGTACAAGGGACGTTTCTTCATATTTGGTTGAATAAATTGAGGTCCTGGACTTGGCTAAGCACTATTTTTGCTATGACTTAGTTATTAGTATTAATTGTAACACATGATTGTATACTTTATTAGGATGTAGCCGACCATATGTTTACTTATTAAAAAAAGTTCGATGAAGATGATTCAAGAAAAGCAATACATGTTCTACAAAAATCCTTCACTTTGCATGAAAAAGCCTCATGATATAGTCCCTCATTGATAGTAAAATAGGATTCCCCCATCTTTTAATTAGATGAAAATGATTGGTTGCTATGCCCTTTATGTGTACAATTCCTATTTGAACCCATTGGGTGAAAAAGCTTCTTATGGACCAATCGTCACCTTTGAGACAGTTAGTGATAAAAGAAGAGCATTTTATTCGCGGGGGTTGTTGTGAAGGTCTTGCTCGTGACGCTACTTTACAAAAGCGAGAAGAGCAACTGGCAAGCTCGAGATCAATACTTCTGTAGCTAGCTGCAATGTACTAGTGATTTCTCCTGTCATTGTTTAAAGTCCGTTTGATTTAATTCATTTTTTTGAAAAGTTATACTTTTAAATCGTGAACATTTCAGCTGGGGAAATTCCCTACAGAAACGTTGTTTACAAGTGAATTTATGGAGGTAAGTAGCTAGCTAGCTAGCACCGTTAGCTAACTAAATTTAGTTAGATATAAATCGTGTGACTGAGGGAGACAAGGGACACGAAAGCTAACTTAGGACAAAAGTCAAACCGCCTGTTATTACTGTGTTTTTCAGAATACGTTGTTGATTGAACTCGTAAAAGTTGTTTGTTTTGAGTGTTTTGGGTTTAGCTAGCTAGACACCTGCTGAGCATCCTTCTATTTTTGTAACTAACTTAGCTAGTTAACGTCCGCAAACTTACTGTTGCTAGCTAACGTACAATTAATTACAATTTGACTTGGGCCAAGTTAGCATTGTGCAATACAATATGTTATTACCCTGCTAGCTGTATATCTAATAATCAAGATAGCTAGTCAATGAAACTCTATTGTTCTGTTGAATGTTTGTATGAATATCTTTGTAATGTTTAGTTTAATAATGCAGTGAAGAATAGAATAAGTGCAAGTTCAAGAGGAGTGAGAATGGCGTTTGATCGATTCCAGAGTGCATCATCAGGTTCAGACTCATTCTTTTCCTCAAATAAGCATCAGGTGAGACATTCAAAAGAAGTGTTTTACTTTTCTAGATTGCAGTTCATTACAATGTATGCTATAGGTGATAAATAATTCAAGTGGTATGTTTATTAATGGTTTATATTAAGTAGCTCGTGTTTTAGGTATGAATTGGTATGAATTGTCTATTGTAGGCAAAACAGAATCAGAATGCTATATCTCACCAGTGACTGGCTGACATTTTCACTAGGGTTCATGAATTTCCTTTTTTATTGTATCACAGACCTGTGGAACTGCAGACAATGAAAGACTCTTGCAGCCGTACATCCCCTTACCCGAATTCTCATTGTCAGAAGAACCTCCCATGTCCTACACACCCTGGTCTGCACAGGATGATCCATACCAACTCATTAATTGCACCCAGAACAATGTTCAAAGCAGGTACCTAAACTAACTACTTGTTTACATCCCTGTTAGTGAGCATTTCTCCTTTGACTTTT
This sequence comes from Oncorhynchus tshawytscha, assembly GCF_018296145.1. Lineage (NCBI taxonomy): Eukaryota > Metazoa > Chordata > Actinopteri > Salmoniformes > Salmonidae > Oncorhynchus > Oncorhynchus tshawytscha. Next base: position 73,912,826 of record NC_056437.1, read on the forward strand.
TCCACATTTTGTTACATTACAGCCTTATTAAAATTGATTGGGAAAAAATGTTCCCTCATCAATCTATTCAAATGCAACTCTAAGAATTGTATACTGACCTGGTCAATACTGTGTTTTGTCATACCAGTATTTAACATTGACAGTCTGAAGAATGTCTTGGGAAAAGGAAGACCAAGTCTTAATTTATACTGAACAAAAATATAAAGTAAAGTGTAGGTTCCATGTTTCATGAGCTGAAATAAAAGACCCCAGAAAATTTCCATATGCACAAAAAGCTTATCTCTTCCAAATTTTGGGCACAAATTTGTTTACATCCCTGTTAATGAGCATTTCTCCTTTGCCAGGAGAAACACAATGCCACAGGTGTCTCAAGTTTTGAGGGAGCGTGCAATTAGCCATGATGACTGCAGGAATGTCCACCCGAGCTGTTGCCAGAGAATTTAATGTTCTGTCGTTTTAGAGAATTTGGCAGTACCTCCAACCGGCCTCACAACCGCAGACCACATGTATGGCGTTGTGTGGGCGAGCGGTTTGCTGATGTCAATGTTGTGAACACAGTGCCCCATGGTGGCAGTGGGGTTATGGCAGTGGTGGAAAAAGTAGCCAATTGTCATACTTTAGTAAAAGTAAAGCTACCTTAATAGAAAATGACTCAAGTAAAAGTGGAAGTCACCCAGTAAAATACTACTTGATTAAAAGTCTAAAAGTATTTGGTTTTAAGTATACTTAAGTATCAAAAGTAAATGTATTTAAGCATCAAAAGTAAAAGTATGAATACTTTCTAATTACTTATATTAAGCAAACCAGTAGGCACAATTTTTGTGTTTTTTATTTATTTACAGATAGCCAGGAGCGCACTCCAACACTCAGACATCATTTACAAACAAAGTATTTATGTTTAGTGAGTCCGCCAGATCAGAGGTAAGAGGATGACCAGGGATGTCCTCTTAAGTGTGTGAATTGGACCATGCTCTGTCCTGCTAAGCTTTCAAAATGTAACAAGTACTTTTGGGTGTCAGGAAAAATGTATGGAGTAAAAAGTACAACATTGTCTTTAGAAATAGTAGTAAAAGTAGTCAAAATATTAATTTGAAAGTACAGATACCCCCCAAAACGACTTAAGTAGTACTTTAAAGTATTTTTACTTAAGGACTTTACACCACTGGGTTATGGTATGGGCAGGCATTAGCTACAGACAAAAAACAAAATTATATTTTATCAATGGCAATTTGAATACAAAGAGATACCATGACGAGATCCATTTTCGTGCCATTCATTCACCGCCATCACCTCAGGTTTCAGCATGATAATGCACGGCCCCATATTGCAAGGATCCGTACTCAATTCCTGGAAGCTGGAAATGTCCCAGTTCTTCCATGGCCTGCATATTCACCAGACATGTCACCCATTGAGCATGTTTGGGATGCTCTGGATCAATGTGTATGACAGTGTCTTCCAGTTCCTGCCAATATCCAGAAACTTCGCACAGTCATTGAAGAGTAATTGGACAACATTCCACGGGCCACACTCAACAGCCTGATCAACTCTATGCGAAGGAGATGTGTCGAGCTGCATGAGGCAAATGGTGGTCACACCATATACAGACTGGTTTTCTGATCCACTCCCATCTGTGACTAACAGATGCATATCTGTAATCCCAGTCATGTGAATATTCATAGTTTAGGGTCTAAGGAATATATTTAAATTGACTGATTTCCTTAACTGTAGCTCAGTAAAATCTTTGAAATTGTTGCATGTTGCGTTTATATTTTTGTTTATTATAATTTTATTGTGCTGAAATCATAGAGAACGTTTCATACGTGATTTGAAGACAAGGTGTTCATGAATACACTGTCCATTTGAAATTAAGTTGAACTTCTAATAACCACTAGACTTTTTCATATATGTCCCACTCCATGTGAAATGTAAATGGTCTTCTTTTTCATGTGTTTTGAAATACTTATGTTTTAAATCTCCAAGGAATTTCCCAGATGGAAATGACTGTGGAAGTGAAGCTGATCTCTATGGGCTGGTGTCAAATATCTTGGAGGAGGCTGATCAAATGGACAGTTACTATACTGAAGAGTAAGTTATTCATTAGGAGGGTATTTTTTTGTCTTCAGTGATATGAGCTCATTTCTTTGTATTGGGAGACAAATTAATGGGAATTGAAAATGGAAACCGCAACGTTTGCCAGTAATGACTTTGAGACTTTCAATTGTGTTTAAAAAAAAAAAAAAAAATATTTAACCTTTAACTTCTCAACTCTCCTTTCAGGACATTATCCCAACTGAAATCTGTCTGGTCTCCCAAGTCAATGAGCGACGATTGCCATCAGTACTTCCAATCAGAGTCCAAAGTGCAGTCCAACTTTCTGCCGAACCATGTTTACCCTGAGTCTTTCAGTAAAGCACAAGGGCAGCCAATGAACAGAGGTTCCGAAGAGTTCTACCAGCGTTTCAACGGCTTTGATACCAGTGACCAGCAGTGGCTCCTCTCTTCCTGCAATGGAGACATGGACACTAGATACTCTCTACAGACCCAAGAGCTGCCGAAGCCGCCGGGGCTACCACTGCCCAACGTGGGGAACGCCTACCGTTCAAACACGAGGCCGAGTAAACACGAGTACAACACAGCTGAGAATGTTGGAGGGTTCTGTGGGTCTGGGAACGCTCTTTCTGACCACATGGATGCTTTTGCACCCTCCTTCTGCCCCCAGAGCAAGATTAATAGCCAGTGCTTTGACCACTACTATGAAGAGTTCCCAGGCCAGATCAGCGCCAAGCCCAGAAGGACCAAGCAGTACACCATGCAAGAGGTCAACAAGCTGGCCAGCAACATCCAGACTCTGATGGTGGGTGAGCAGGACAACGCATGTGGTAGGGAGCCCCAGAAACGGCAGAGTGTGCAGATGCAGTATGACAACATCATGGCCGAACAGAGGAACTTCTCCAACACCAGGATGCCTGGGCAAAGCACTCAAGCCATGCAGTTTAAGAAGGAACTAGGAGGGGAGTATGGAGCCATGAAGAGGGAGACTGAAGGAGGAATGAAGAGCAAAGAGCTGCTACAGAGTGACTTTGATTCCAAAGACTTATCTGGATTTGGTCCACAACACGTTGAGTATTTCCAAAAAACAAAATCACTCTCAGCGTCTTTCAATCCTACAATTTCTCACCAAAACAAGATGGCTGTCCAGAAAGGAAGCAATCCCCTCTCTACGGGCCTGAGTCTGAACCAGTACCATTATAGCCAGCAGAACCCGTTGCAGAACAAACTCAAGCAGCAGCATCAGCAGCCAATGGGAAACTGTTTTTCCTCTCGGCCGTCCAAGATGCTGTCCCACTCGGTGTCTGAGTTTGTACCTCAGCACTCCCACCAGATGCAGAGAGTACCACCACCGTGCATCCAGGACTACAGTCAGGGGGACGGGCCCAGCCTCCACAGCAGCAGGGCAGGACAGAACCAGGTCAGGATGGGCATGGGCGGACTGAGGAGGGGAGCCAGCGACAGTGACTTTGAGATGCAGCTGGACAAGAGCAGGATGCACATGGCTGGGCTGGTGGCTGATGGCTGCTCCCCCACTCAGTGCTTGGATGGGAAGACAAGGCCCCAGACCAGCACTCACATGACAGGAGACGGGGACAAGAAGCAGGGGCTCCTGCAGAACCCTTACCTCGACCTACTCGGCAGCATGTATGGCTCTCAGAGATTCGGTGGAGGAAACGGCACAGTCAACGCAGGGAAGAACCCAACCTTTCTGCCTTGCATGTATCAGGCTGTGAATGACCCCAGACAGAACTCCTGCCACATGTCTTTGAACTCTGCCAGCTTCAACTCCAGATCCTCCTTCCCCTACGGCGGTTCCATCCCCGCCATGGACCTGTGTGACCTGCTGCCAGACGGGGAGTTTGCAGCTTTCAACCCTTACCTCAATGACATGATGGGCTCCAGTGGAGAGAACCCCTACCCAGGGATAATGGGAGGCCTCCGCTCCCCGAGGATAATGAGGAACCGTGGAGGACCCATGAGCCAGCTCCACTTCCACCTGGAGGAGTGCTATGAGCAGTGGAGAGTCCTGGAGAAGGAGAGAAAGAAGGTGAGCAATAAAAATGAGTGGTTCATTTAGTGGGAATATTTTTGTTTCTTGTGATCATCTTGAAATCCTTATTATTTATCTGATTATGCTGCAATACAATACTTGGTAAGAATGACTCCCAAACTAGGATTAAAATGTTTAGTTCGATTGGTTGGCATTAAGTGTTTTTTTTAATATTATGTGTTTTAGACAGAGGACGTCCTTACCAAGAGTTATCCTGGAAAGCGGATTTCTGTGGTGACCAGCAGTGCCCTCCCCAAAATCCCACCTAACCCTTCCAGAGTGGACCGACTCATCGTGGACCAGATCCGAGAACAAGCCAAGGTGAGAAATATTCATTCTTAAAAGTCTAAGCCTGGGGGGGGGGATTCTAAGCTGACATATGGAATTGTTTTAAGATGGTCATGCTATGGATCATTTAGCTATTTGATTTAGAATTTTAGGACCCCTTTAGGTATCAAAATCTATATTTTTAAAGATTTGATAAAATATTGAATTTGGCCTTTACTACTATAGAAACGCATTGAATACAGTAAATTCGTAAAGTATTCAGATCCATTGACTTTTTCCACATTTTGTTACATTACAGCCTTATTAAAATTGATTGTGAAAAAATGTTCCCTCATCAATCTATACACAATACCCCATAATGACAAAGCTGAAGCAGACTTTCAGAAATGTTTGCAAATTTATTAAAAATGAAAAACATGAATACCTTATTTACATAAGTATTCAGACCCTTGTGTCGAGGCACAGATCTGGGGAAGGGTACCAAAACATTTCGGCAGCATTAAAGGTCCCCCAAAACACAGCGGCCTCCATCATTCTTATATGGAAGAAGTTTGGAACTACCAAGACTCTTCCTAGAGCTGGCCGCCCGGCTAAACTGAGCAATTGGGGGAGAAGGGCTTGGTCAGGGAGGTAACCAAGAACCCGATGGTCACGCTGACAAAGCTCCAGAGTTCCTCTGTGGAGATGGAAGAACCTTCCAGAAGGACAACCATCTCTGCAGCACTCCAGCAATTAGGCCTTAATGGTAGAGTGGCCAGACGGAAGCCACTCCTCAGTAAAATCCACACGACAGCCCGCTTGGAGTTTGCCTTAAGGCACCTAAAGGACTCTTAGACCATTAGAAACAAGATTCTCTTGCCTAATGAAACCAATATTGAACTCTTTGACCTGAATGCCAAGCGTCACTTCTGGAGGAAACCTGGCACCATCCCTACGGTGATGTATGGTGGTGGCAGTATCACGAACCAAGGTAAGACCCAGATGCAGACTGTTGAAGTAACAATGTTTAATGTTCCAACAGAGGCAAGCAGTAGACAGGTCAAGGCAGGCAAAAGTTGGTAATCCAGAGGGAGGCAGAGGTACAGGTCGGCAGGCAGGGTCAGGCAGGCGGGCTTAGAGTCAGGACAGGCAAGGGTCCGGGAGGACTAGCAAAAAGAGAATAAAAGCAGGAGTACGGGAAAACACGCTGGTTGACTTGAAAAACATACAAGACCAACTGGCAACAAACAGACAGAGAACACAAGTATAAATACACAGGGGATAATAGGGAAGCGGGGCGACACCTGGAGGGGGATGGAGACAAGCACAAAGACAGGTAAAACAGATCAGGGCGTACAGACAGCATCATGCTGTGGGGATGTTTTTCAGCTGTGGGGACTGGTAGACCAGTCAGGATCGAGGGAAAGATGAACGTAGCAAGGTACAGAGAGATCCTTGATAAAAAACTTGCTTCAGAGTGCTCAGGACCTCCGACTGGGGCAAAGGTTCACCTTCCAACAGGACAACAACCCTAAGCACACAGCCAAGACAACGCAGGAGTGGCTTCGGGACAAGTCTCTGAATGTCCTTGTCTCCATCCAACCTGACAGAGCTTGAGATGATCTGCAGAGAAGAACTCCCCAAACACAGGTGTACCAAGCTTGTAGTGTCATACCCAAGAAGACTCAAGGCTGTAATCGCTGCCAAAGGTGCTTCAACAAGGACTGAGTAAAGGGTTTGAATATTTATGTAAATGTTATATTTTAACTTTAGATTTTATTTATAAATTTGCAAACATTTTAAAAACCTTTTCATGCTTTGGCATTATGAGTATTAGGAGTATTGCGTAGATTGATGAGGGGGAAAAAAGCTATTTAATCAATTTTAGAATAAGGCTTTAACAAAACAAAATGGGGGTCAAGCGGTCTGAATACTTCCCGAATGCACTGTAATGGCAAAAAAGACAGTAAAAAAAGAAATGTTAAGAAACAGGGTTTTGAAGTGTTTGTCCTATAGCTAGGACACTTTGTGCATGACACAAGTCATTTTTCCAACAATTGTTTACAGACAGATTGTTTCACTTAGAACTTACTATCACAATTCCAGTGGGTCAGATGTTTACATACACCAAGTTGACTGTGCCTTTAAACAGCTTGGAAAATTCCAGAAAACTATGTCATGGCTTTAGAAGCTTCTGATAGGCTAATTAACATAATTTGAGTCAATTGGAGGTGTACCTGTGGATGTATTTCAAGGACTGCCTTCAAACTTAGTGCCATCTGCTTGATATCATGGGAAAATCAAAAGTGATCAGCCAAGACCTCAGGAAAAAAATTGTAGACCTCCACAAGACTGGTTCCTCCTTGGGAGCAATTTCCAAACGCCTGAAGTTACCACGTTCATCTGTACAAACAATAGTATGCAATTATAAACACCATGGGACCACGCAGCCGTCATACCGCTCAGGAAGGAGACGCATTTTGTCTCCTATAGAAGAACGCACTTTGGTGCAAAAAGCGCAAATCAATCCTAGAACAACAGCAAAGGACCTTGTGAAGATGCTGGAGGAAACAGGTCCAAAAGTATCTATAGCCACAGTAAAACGAGTCCTATATCAACATAACCTAAAAGGCCGCTCAGCAAGGAAGAAGCCACTGCTCCAAATCCGCCATAAAGAAGCCAGACTACGGTATTCAACTGCACATGGGGACAAAGATCGTACTAATTGGATAAATGTCCTCTGGTCTGATGAAACAAAAATATAACTGTTTGGCCATAATGACCATCGTTATGTTTGGAGGAAAAAGGGGGAGGCTTGCAAGCCGAAGAACACCATCCCAACCGTGAAGCACGGGGATGGCAGCATCATGTTGTGGGGGTGCTTTGCTGCAGGAGGGACTGGTGCACTTCACAAAATAGATGGCATCATGAGGGAGGAAAATTATGTGGATATATTGAAGCAACATCTCAAGACATCAGTCAGGAATTTAATGCTTGGTGTCAAATGGGTCTTCCAAATGGACAATGACCCCAAGCATACTTCCAAAGTTGTGGCAAAATGGCTTAAGGACAACAAAGTCAAGGTATTGGAGTGGCCATCACAAAGCTCTGACCTCAAACCTATCAACAATTTGTGGGCAGAACTGAAAAGGCGTGTGCGAGCAAGGAGGCTTACAAACCGGATTCAGTTGCACCAGCTGTCAGGAGGAATAAGCCTAAATTCACCCAACTTATTGTGGGAAGCTTGTGGAAGGCTACCTGAAACGTTTGACCCAATTTAAACAATCTAACGGTAATGCTACCAAATACTAATTGAGTGTAACTGACCCACTGGGAATGTGATGAAAATTAAATCTGAAATAAATCATTTTCTCTACTATTATTCTGACATTTCACATTCTTAAAATAAAATGGTGATCCTAACTGACCTAAAAACAGGGAATTTTTACTATGATTAAATGTCAGGAATTGTGAAAAACTGAGTTTAAATGTATTCGGCTAAGGTGTATGTAAACTTCCAACTTCAACTGTATATATTTTTTACACATATTTAACCCATTTTTTGGGTAGGTGCAAAACTACCATCATATGTCCATAAATTTTGCATAACCAGTACCAGTTACCTACAGACGAGTCCCATGACACTTGGGGCCGCATTAGTTTGTAGGCCAAACGCAGATGCTGAAGTGCGACATCGACAGATATGGTGGAAAGAGACGCACCCAATGCAGACATCTCTAAGTTAAACTGACGGATTTTAATGGAGATTTTTTTTAAATTATGTTACTTAGATTGACGCACCGGTGCGTGAATCGACTCTAGGAGGTTAAATGTCCACTTTGGAATTTTAGGATTGGGTGATGGCTAATTCCATGCAAATTGGCATGAGTGTTGATAGAAGAGTAGATTAAAACCAATACATGAATACCAGTTGCTGTAGGCTAGATGAACACCCATCAAGTTCTACAAGTGTTTCAAAATGCATTTGAATATTTTTTTATGGAATTTATTTTCCTCTTATATCATAGGTGGTGAGCCTTCTGGGTAAAATGGAGCGTCTGCGTAGCTTCCCCCTCCATGCAAATATTTGTTCAGCGCTGGACAGACACCTCGAGGCTATTTACATTACCCAGGCCAGACGCAAGGAGGAATTTGTCAACACTTCAAACCGTCAGAGACAGGCCAGCACACATTTCAGAGAGGACAGAGGTAACTCAACACTAAGTCATTAATGAGCCGCAGCTAGTTCTAAACAACTAAATCCCCAAGCATTTGTCTGTGCATTGTCTTCTAATTTTGTTTTTAGATTTATTCTGGAAATATGGCTGCCATTTTTTATTCTGTAGAGCCTTTTATATTTTATTTCCTTGAAAGAGCAAATAACAGAGCTTATCTTCTACATTTACCTTTTCGTGTTTGGGATGAGCAGCATTTGTCAGCTCTGATGATGAGGCCTAAAAACCAGTGGTGGAAAAAATACCCAATTGTCATACTTGAGTGAAAGTAAAGATACCTTAATAGAAAATGACTAAAGTAAAAGTGAAAGTCACCCAGTAACATCCTAAAAGTCTAAAAGTATTTTATTTTAAATATACATAAGTATCAAAAGGAAAAGGATAAATCCTTTCAAATTCTTTATATTAAGCAAACCAGATGGCACCATTTTTTATTTTATTTTTAATAGATAGCCAGGGGCATGCTCCAACACCAAGACTGCTTCCATCACGTGGACTGGGAGATGTTTCGTATTGCGTCAGACAACAACATTGACGAATACGCTGATACGGTGTGCGAGTTCATTAGAACGTGCGTTGAAGATGTCGTTCCCATAGCAACGATTAAAACATTCCCTAACCAGAAACCGTGGATTGATGGCAGCATTCGTGTGAAACTGAAGGCACGAACCACTGCTTTTAATCAGGGCAAGGTGTCTGGTCTGGTAACATGACTGAATACAAACAGTGCAGCTATTCCCTCCGCAAGGCTATCAAACAAGCTAAGCGCTAGTACAGAGACAAAGTAGAATCTCAATTCAACGGCTCAGACACAAGAGGCATGTGGCAGGGTCTACAGTCAATCACGGACTACAGGAAGAAACCCAGCCCAGTCACGGACCAGGATGTCTTGCTCCCAGGCAGACTAAATAACTTTTTTGCCCGCTTTGAGGACAATACAGTGCCACTGACACGGCCTGCAACGGAAACATGCGGTCTCTCCTTCACTGCAGCCGAAGTGAGTAAGACATTTAAACGTGTTAACCCTCGCAAGGCTGCAGGCCCAGACGGCATCCCCAGCCGCGCCCTCAGAGCATGCGCAGACCAGCTGGCCGGTGTGTTTACGGACATATTCAATCAATCCCTATACCAGTCTGCTGTTCCCACATGCTTCAAGAGGGCCACCATTGTTCCTGTTCCCAAGAAAGCTAAGGTAACTGAGCTAAACGACTACCGCCCCGTAGCACTCACATCCGTCATCATGAAGTGCTTTGAGAGACTAGTCAAGGACCATATCACCTCCACCCTACCTGACACCCTTGACCCGCTCCAATTTGCTTACCGCCCAAATAGGTCCACAGACGATGCAATCTCAACCACACTGCACACTGCCCTAACCCATCTGGACAAGAGGAATACCTATGTGAGAATGCTGTTCATCGACTACAGCTCGGCATTCAACACCATAGTACCCTCCAAGCTCGTCATCAAGCTCGAGACCCTGGGTCTCGACCCCGCCCTGTGCAACTGGGTACTGGACTTCCTGACGGGCCGCCCCCAGGTGGTGAGGGTAGGCAACAACATCTCCTCCCCGCTGATCCTCAACACTGGGGCCCCACAAGGGTGCGTTCTGAGCCCTCTCCTGTACTCCCTGTTCACCCACGACTGAGTGGCCATGCACGCCTCCAACTCAATCATCAAGTTTGCGGACGACACAACAGTGGTAGGCTTGATTACCAACAACGACGAGACGGCCTACAGGGAGGAGGTGAGGGCCCTCGGAGTGTGGTGTCAGGAAAATAACCTCACACTCAACGTCAACAAAACTAAGGAGATGATTGTGGACTTCAGGAAACAGCAGAGGGAACACCCCCATCCACATCGATGGAACAGTAGTGGAGAGGGTAGCAAGTTTTAAGTTCCTCGGCATACACATCACAGACAAACTGAATTGGTCCACTCACACAGACAGCATCGTGAGGAAGGCGCAGCAGCGCCTCTTCAACCTCAGGAGGCTGAAGAAATTCGGCTTGTCACCAAAAGCACTCACAAACTTCTACAGATGCACAATCGAGAGCATCCTGGCGGGCTGTATCACCGCCTGGTATGGCAACTGCACCACCCTCAACCGTAAGGCTCTCCAGAGGGTAGTGAGGTCTGCACAACGCATCACCGGGGGCAAACTACCTGCCCTCCAGGACACCTACACCACCCGATGCTACAGGAAGGCCATAAAGATCATCAAGGACATCAACCACCCGAGCCACTGCCTGTTCACCCCGCTGTCATCCAGAAGGCGAGGTCAGTACAGGTGCATCAAAGCTGGGACCGAGAGACTGAAAAACAGCTTCTATCTCAAGGCCATCAGACTGTTAAACAGCCACCACTAACATTGAGTGGCTACTGCCAACACACTGTCAATGACACTGACTCTACTCCAGCCACTTTAATCATGGGAATTGATGGGAAATGATGTAAATATATCACTAGCCACTTTAAACAATGCTACCTTATATAATGTTACTTACCCTACATTGTTCATCTCATATGCATACGTTGATACTGTACTCTATATCATCGACTGCATCCTTATGTAATACATGTATCACTAGCCACTTTAACTATGCCACTTGGTTTACATACTTATCTCATATGTATATACTGTACTCGATATCATCTACTGTATCTTGCCTATGCTGCTCTGTACCATCACTCATTCATATATCCTTATGTACATATTCTTTATCCCCTTACACTGTGTATAAGACAGTAGTTTTTTTGGAATTGTTAGTTAGATTACTTGCTCGTTATTACTGCATTGTCGGAACTAGAAGCACAAGCATTTCGCTACACTCGCATTAACATCTGCTAACCATGTGTATGTGACAAATAAAATTTGATTTGATTTGATTCATTTACCAAGGAAGCATGTGTTTTCTGCCAGATCAGAGGCAGTAGGGATGACCAGGGATGTTCTCTTGATAAGTGTGAATTAGACAATTTTCCTGTCCTGCTAAGCATTAAAAATGTTACGAGTACTTTTGGGTGTCAGGGAAAATATATGGAGTAAAAAGTACATAATTTTTTTTAGGAATGTAGTGAAGTAAAAGTTGTAAAAAATATAAATAATAAAGTACAGATACCCCAAAAAACTACTTAAGTAGTACATTCAAGTATTTTTACTTAATTACTTTACACAACTGCTGTCTTATTTTTTTGCCTGTATTCCTGCTAGATATACTGCTACTTGCTACAGCACTGAGGGGTCTGTGTTTGACCACAAGGAAGTCCCGCACTGCCCTGTGGTGTGCCCTACAGATGACCCTCCCCAAGTCCAACACGGACAAGCCGGATGAGCAGAGCACCTCTGAGGAGACCAGCCCAGGGAGAACACTTATCCAGTTCTGATGCCACTGAGCCACCCTATGGTTCACATGTGACACTCACTCACGTTCATGCTATAGATGTTGCTGAGAGCAAGACCAGTGAGGAGCATTAGGCCAGATGAAATTTTGATCACATCATTAGACAGAACAAAAGGAATTCTTGTATGTAGGCTCAGTTTGAGCAAATAGAGGAAATTAATTATTTTTGGAGATTATCAGTCTTATTTCAAATCTATCCTAAAGCAGGTGGTTCAGAGCAATGTAATGGGATAACCAGGGGTGCATTTATTTTAAATGGCAGTACAATTCTATTATGCTGTTGAATTGAGAATCCCCATAATCCCTTCAGCCCCAGTAATTCCCTGTTAACGAGCTTCTATTAGGAACATGAGAGAGAGCAGAGCCTGATCAGATATGTTGGTGGTAATAACTGTAGAATATACAGTATTACATTCATCAGTATTGTCAACTACCTTAGAGCTAGGGTCCTTGCAGTCATTGCAAGGAAAATGAGTTTAATTGACCTTAGTGGCCACAAATGTACAATTTGATTGATAGTTGCTCTTGGGCTAGGGGAATTCATAATATGAAATGTGTTAAGGCTTAATTTATCTTCAAAATCACCACATTTTGTGATTAGGGTCATCGAAAATAATGGGAATCTTGCAAAGGCCGAATATTATTTAAAGACACTATTTATAATTATTAAAACATGGCAGTCATTTGAATGTTTTCCTGATTGTTTTACTTATTTATTTGAATGTGATTTGACATTCAGTTCTCTAATATGCTTCTTAACAACCAATAATTGTGGATAAGTGATCATTGCCTCCTCTTAAGTTGAGTGGATATGGCAATGGGAACCACTTTTCTGTCATATTCCATGTTAACATACCAATCAATCGTCAACTTGAAGCATTGCGTTTCCTCGGTTTACCTGAAAAGCAACATAGTCAGTGTATTGTTTTTACTTACTCAGTAGGTTAGAAATTTGGACTGGTCATGCATTGATGTTAATTAAATCTTATGTTATTCTTATTTTGAATTTAGTTCTCTGAATGTTAATCAAGCTGCATTAAAGCTCATTTCAAAACATAAGAATTAAGTTTGATGGACACATACTATCAATGACATAATACACACTCGTAAGACAGGTGGCAAACATGTTCAAACCCCTGTATTTTTAATGTTCCTGTTTGAAATTGTATGTTTCAAGATAATTGTTTGTTTTATTAATTCAAAAAACAATAAAGCTCTTTAAAATGGCATTTATTCAAAAAATGTTGAAAATGAACCCCATTGCCATTCTGCAAACATTGTACATGATATAATCGAGGTATATAGTATCAACCACCACGTTGTTCTGATTCTCATACAAGAGAGTGCATAGACAGTACATGAAGACTGGGGTGACAAACTGAATGTATTTAATATGACAATGCCTTGAGTGAATCCATCTCCAAAGAGGAAAAGCATTTGCAACACATTGGCTCAATCTGAGTGAGTTAAGACCCCATAGAGCACTTCACCTTCCTTTTACTACAATATAGTAATTGCAGAACATTTGAATGCCATTTAAAAACATTTATCTTGGAAAATTATTACTTAAACTGGGCAAACATTTTAGAGCGAAGGCTTGCATGCTACATCTATTGAATGACTATTCATTTTCAGAGACAGTCTCTCTATTAGTAGAGGCATATTGAAAAGGAGGCAATGATACAGAAACATCCGCCTCTTTAGTATCAACATGGTAGGATGAAAGATACAGGCAAGAGCTTGTGCAGGTTGATCATAGCAAGTAGAGATGGACTATTAATGTTGGCTTTTCATAGGGTCACTGATTTACTTTAATCACAGTTGAGAAAGAACACATTGTAGATAGATGGACTGTTTCCCAGTTTTAGATAAAGCTTGATGACTGAAACCAATAGAAAACTAAAATGGTAATTGGTTAAAACAATTCATGTCCAGACAAGTTCTTGTTACAATGTCATGTTACAATCATAAGGGTGGAAAATAAGGGATAGGTAAAAATAGATGTTGATTTCAGTTTTTTTAATCCAGTAACAAAACATTTCATGTGACAATGTCCCAAGGTGTCATTTGTTTTTCTCATCTTTTGCGTTCCCCTTTCTGTGTGCGTTTCTTCTCCTTGTCCTTCCTGTCCTGCCTGGCTAGTTTATCCTTCTCACGCTGCATCTTGTCCGTCTCTTTCTTCTTATGAGAATCTTCCTTAGCCTGGTCCCTCTGCTGTTTCTTCCTGCTCAAAACCTCCTCCACGTTGGTGTTCTTAAACAGGGCTGAGGCGACCAGTAAAGGAGTTTCACAGCAAAACCAACACCCCTATTCCTAAAGCATCTCAGAGTAGGAGTGCTGATCTAGGATCAGGTTTCCCCAAAACATTTAATCAAGATTTAATTAGGCAACACGGATCCTGGATCAGCACTCATTCCAAGGCGCTTTACATATACAGACCAAAATGTACTATTACCTGGGTTAAGAAGTTGACGGTGCCATAAATGGTCTTTAAAAATATAGTACTGGTTAAATATTACTTAATGCAGTAAACAATACATTTGCATTCCATTTTAGTAATTTAGCAGACACTTATCCAGAGTGACACAGTTAGTGCATTCATCTTAAGATAGCTAGGTGGGACAACCACATATCACAGTAAGTACATTTTCCCTCAATAGGAGTTATAGGAGGAGTAATGGGAGGCATTGACAGGATACATTTATCACCACTGGGGGGAAAAGCCTGCTCCTCCTCTTCAGCTTCAGTGTTGATGTCAAGGAAACTTGAAAAATAGTGCTCCTCATTGCAGTCACATAAAAATGAACATTTTGGGAAACACTGCTTTCATTATACATTTCAGAAATAAACACTTAAGACCTTTAGAGCTGTATAGGTTTAACAAGGGGCAAAGGATAACTGTAGGGGCACACAATAGGTGCAATATATTGAGCCAAGGATATTCCTCATCATCGGTGATATTGGCATATTGAGCCAGGACTGCTTCTTTAGCTTCTTTCCTCTTCCTGGACTCCTGAGATACTTCCTTCTGTTTCACCACAATCTGTGCCTGCTTCTCTATCAGATTGGCAATGGCCAGTACCTCAGCTAAAGACAGAGAGAGAGGGAGGGAGGAAATTCAACAGATAATTCATACAACGGCTGCTCCAGCTATTAGCTTGTCTGAAAGTACAGCTAGAATCATTTGTATTTTAAGTTTCTAGCTTTTGATTTATGTTCATACCATCCTCCTTGTTTTTGGTTGCCGACCGGGCACAGCTCTCAGCCCACTGACTAATGATCTCTTTGCAGACATCTTCAAGTTTCTCATCCTCCTGTGCATGGAAGACAGTAGAGAATGGAGATGCAATTAGTGAATTTGAACATCACTACTTTGAGACAAATATGGTTAGATGCAGCCCAATATGGCAACTTTAGTATGGACGAGTGGGTGTGTTGAAAGGAGTGGGTGTATGGAAAGTGAATCAGCTAATTGGGCAGATGTTGCCACTCAAGACCATTTTGCGTTGCTGATTGGGCTGCATGACGAGTCGATGAGCCGGTGACCAGTGTACAGGTGTTGTATCGACCAGCCCGCCAACCTAAAGTGCTTCCGACTGGGCAGCTGTATCGCGGTTGTGTCGCTGGTGGTAGCTAACATGAGCATTCCCTCCACTGATTTTATTTCAAGTAAGATAGCAGCCTATACAAAAAATAGCATTTATTTGAAAATGTTTAGGTCCATTATAATTTATACATAATTTATAGTTATAGATGTTCAAGAGTGGCCAGGAGTGTTTAACCCAAAGTATATATATATATATATATATATATATATATATATATATTATTATTTTTTTTACTCAAACCTCCTGCCGGGCTAGATTGAATGGGCTCCCGGGCCAGATTGGGACAAATGGTCTAACCCAGTGGTTCACAAACTATGGGGGGCGCGAGGGGTCGGCAGTCTGGCGTTCAACATACTCTTGAAAGTTGTAATAGTAGATTGTACAATGTTCCAATGAAACAATGAAATTGGGTAGTGCATCATCAGTTTTCCTCTTGTCATGTCAGTCATTGCATACCTTAGAGAGCTATTTATTACTTGTCAGAAATGTCCAGATCAACTAGCCCAGTGGTTCTCAAACGTTTTATAGTCCCGTACCCCTTCAAACATTCAACTTCCAGCTGTGTACCCCCTCTAGCACCAGGGTCAGCGCACTCTCAAATGTTGTTTTTTGCCATCATTGTGTCATGACGTTGGCCTGGGGGTAGGTTTATGACAGTCATAAATACCTCTTCCCCCCCCTTTTGCTCTCTCTACCCTACTGATGTGACATTTGTAAATCCCTTGGTTAACATAGAGATTCTGGTAACATCAGAAGGTGGGGGAAATGAACTATATTCTGGTAATCCGACCAATTGAACATATGCGGTGGTACTTAATGAATATGATGTCAGTTCAGTTGTCTTCTGAGACATTCTCATCAATGATAGGATGACAAACTCTACAGTGAAAAGTCTGCACATTGTAGTTATCGGATTCACATGGAATTGTTCAATTTAAATGTTTGAATATAAAATTACTATTGAAGAGATTAAATGTAATTTTAGCTTCCAAATGAGAGATTTTGGGGTTTTCATAAGGTTAGGGCTCTGCTCAATCAGTGGCCCGCCCCTGTGAAGAGACATGGATTATAAAACGTGTAAAACACACCCTTCTTGCTCCACTATATAAAGCCTTGATGAAAATGTAATCTCCTGTTCCGAGGATGTGAGGACGACGGTCCGATGTCAGAATGGTTCAGATAATAACTACAGAACGAAGCCAACCTCAGCATAAGCTTTGGTTGCGAATGGTATTAACTTTGAACTCTTATTGACTACAGAAGTGATAACTCCTAGCTGTTGAGTTAGCAACAGCAGCCATAAACGTGGGCTAGGAAAGAACAAACAGAGTATCCCGTCTACCACACAACGTGGTAGGCGTTACTACAACGTATCCAATTTACCACAGAGGGAACACCCCCCATCCACATCGAGTGACATTCTTCAAAGGACTCTGTTGGGCAACACGGCCTTCCATCTACCACCAACCTACCGAGGCGCAGCTCAGAGTAAATAGTATTTAGAATGCATAAGATACGGTATTTACGACAGAGACATCGCTTCTCCCTTTGTTCCTCAGTATTCCTGCTCTTTCACTCAAACCCAGCCCCTTTTCTTTGTGTAACCAGCTGTCATATCTGTTCCCTCCGCTAAGGACGGAGTGTGGTGTCAGGAAAATAACTTTCAACAAAACTAAGTGATCATCCACATCGATGGAACACCGACAAACTGAATTGGTCCACTCACACAGACAGCATCGTGAGGAAGGCGCAGAGCGCCTTCAACCTCAGGAGGCTGAAGAAATTCGGCTTGTCACCAAAAGCACCTCACAAACTTCTACAGATGCACAACGAGAGCATTTCCTTCATGATATAATTTGTAATCAAGGTATGATTCATTCTGTGTATATGTAATTCTGTGTGATTAGTTATGTATTTAGTAAATAAATAATTAAACCCAATTTTGTATTGCTGATTCAATTTGTCAGCCAGGGTTCGTGAAGATAACCAAGAATTTACAACTTTCAGATGAGACTGAAATAAGGTGACGATTAATGTTGACTGCTATTGATGTAAAATATTACTAAGTCTTTTAAGTGACCCCAAACTTTTGAACGGCAGTGTATGTAAGATGGCTAAATAAAAAGCAAACTTATTTATTATTATTATATTATTTGTGCTCTGGTCCAATAAGATCTCTTTGTCACTTCCCACTAGCCGGGTTGTGGCAAACTCACACTCATTCTTATGTTTAACGTGTGTGTGTGTGTGTGGCAGGCTTACAATTGTCGTGTCTTTGGCTATGCCGGATTAAGTGATATGACATGCTATTCTATAAAATCCTTTCTCTGTAATTAATATTACCTGATTGAGTTAATCATGTAAATGTAATTAACTAGAAAGTCGGGGCACCACGAAAGAATATTTATAGAGCTTTTATCTTCCGAATAAGAAATGTCCTTGTTTTTGAAAGAAAAGCACATTTTTTGTCCATTAAAATAACATCCAATTGATCAGAAATAGTGTAGACATTGTTAATGTTGTAAATGACTATTGTAGCTGGAAACGGCTGATGTGTTATGGAATATCTACATAGGCTTACAGAGGCCCATTATCAGCAACCATCACTCCTGTGTTCCAATGCCACGTTGTGTTAGCTAACTCAAGTTTATCATTTTAAAAGGATAATTTATTATTAGAAAACCCTTTTGCAATTATGTTAGCACAGCTGAAAACTGTTGTTCTGATTAAAGAAGCAATACAACTGGCCTTCTTTAGACTATCAGCATTTGTGGGTTTGATTACAGGCTCAAAAATTCCAGACACAAATAACTTTCCTCTGAAACTCGTCAGTCTATTCTTGTTCTGAGATATTAAGGCTATTCCATGCGAGAAATTGCCAAGAAACTGAAGATCTCGTACAACGCTGTGTACTACTCCCTTCACAGAACTGCGCAAACCGACTCTAACCAGAATAGAAAGAGGATAGGGAGGCCCCGGTGCACAACTGAGCAAAAGGACAAGTACATTAGTGTCTAGTTTGAAAAACAGACACCTCAAAGGTCCTCAACTGGCAGCTTCGTTAAATTGTACCCGCAAAACACCAGCCTCAAGGTCAACAGTGAAAAGGCAACTCCACTCCTCTTTCTGTTCTGGTTAGAGCCAGTTTACGCTGTTCTGAAAGGGAGTAGCACACAGCGTTGTACGAGCTCTTCAGTTTCTTGGCAATTTCTCGCATGGAATAGCCTTCATTTCTCAGAACAAGAATAGACTGATGAGTTTCAGAAGAAAGTTATTTGTGTCTGGCCGTTTTGAGTCTGTAATCGAACCCACAAACGCTAATGCTCCAGATACTCAACTAGTGTAAAGAAGGCCAGTTTTATTGCTTCTTTAAATCAGAACAGTTTTCATAATTGCAAAAGTGTTTTCTAATGATCAATTAGCCGTTTAAAATAATCAACTTGGATTACCTAACACAGCGTGCCATTGGAACACAGGAGTGATGGTTGCTGATAACAGGTCTCTATCTACATAGCTGTACATTCCATAAAAAAGCAGCAGTTTCCAGCTACAATAGTCATTTACAACATTAATGTCTACACTGTATTTCTGATCAATTTGATGTTATTTTAAATTGACTTTCTTTTTGCCTTTCTTTCAAAAGCAAGGACATTTCTAAGTGACCACAAACGTTTGAACAGTTGTGTGTGTGTGTGTGTGTGTAAATATATACACACACAAAGTGGAAGTCGGAGGTTTACATAAACTTATGTTGGAGTCATTAAAACTCGTTTTTCAACCACTCCACAAATTTCTTGTTAACAAACTATAGTTTTGGCAAGTCAGTTAGGACATCTACTTTGTGCATGACACAAGTCATTTTTCCAACAATTGTCAGATTATTTCACTTATAACTCACTATCACAATTCCAGTGGGTCAGAAGTTTACATACACTAAGTTGACTGTGCCTTTAAACAGCTTGGAAAATTCCAGACAATTATGTCATGGCTTTAGAAGCGTCTGATAGGCTAATTGACATCATTTGTGTCAATTGGAGGCATAGCTGTGGATGTATGTCATGGCCTACCTTCAAACTCAGTGCCTCTTTGCTTGATATCATGGGAAAATCAAAAGAAATCAGCCAAGACCCCAGAAAAAAATTGTGGACCTCCACAAGTCTGGTTCATCCTTGGGAAAATTTCCAAACTCCTGAAAGGTACCCCATTCATCTGTACAAACAATAGTACGCAAGTATAAACACCCTGGCACCACACAGCTGTCATACCGCTCAGGAAGAAGACGCGTTCTGTCTCCTAGAGATGAACATTATTTGGTGCGAAAAGTGCAAATCAATCCCAGAACAACAGCAAAGGATCTTGTGAAGATGCTGGAGGAAACAGGTACAAAAGTATCTATATCCACAGTAAAACGAGTCCAATGTCGACATAACCCGAAAGGCCACTCACCAAGGAAGAAGCCACTGCTCCAAAACCGCCATAAAAAAGCCAGACTACGGTTTGCAACTGCACATGGGGACAAAGATCGTACTTTTTGGAGAAATGTCCTCTGGTCTGATTAAACAAAAATAGAACTGTCGATAATGACCATCGTTATTTTTGGAGGGAAAAGTGGGAGGCTTGCAAGCCGAAGAACACCATCCCAACCGTGAAGCACGGGGGTGGCAGCATCATATTGTGGGGGTGCTTTTCTGCACAAGGGACTGGTGCACTTCACAAAATAGATGGCATCATGAGGAAGGAAAATTATGTGGATATATTGAAGCAACATCAAGACATCAGTCAGGTGGAATTTAAAGCATCATGTCAGGTAGTCCTGGGGCATGGTCCTAGGGCTCAGGTCAGTTGAAACTGGAACAGCAGCATGGCCAGGTGGACTGGGGACAGCAAGGAGTCATCAAGACATCAGTCAGGAATTTAAAGTTTGGTCGCAAATGGGTCTTCCAAATGGACAATGACCCCAAGCATACTTCCAAAGTTGTGGCAAAATGGCTTAAGGACAACGAAGCCAAGGTATTGGAGTGGCCGTCACAAAGCCCTGCCCTCAATCCCATAGAACATTTGTGGGCAGAACTGAAAAAGCGTGTGTGAGCAAGGAGGCCTACAAACCTGACTCAGTTACATCAGCTCTGTCAGGAGGAATGGGCCAAAATTCACCCAACTTTTTGTGGGAAGCTTGTGGAAGGCTACTTGAAACGTTTGACCCAAGTTAAACAATTTAAAGGCAATGCTAACAAATACTAATTGAGTGTATGGAAACTTCTGACCCACTGGGAATGTGATGAAAGAAATAAAAGCTTAAATAACTATACCATTCTGACATTTCACATTCGTATAATAAAGTGGTGATCCTAACTGACCTAAACCAGGAAATGTTTACTAGGATTAAATGTCAGGAATTGTGAAAAACTGAGTTTAAATGTATTTGGCTAAGGTGTATGTAAACTACCAACAACTGTGATATATATATTTTTTTACCTTAATCACATTTTTATTTGGCATATCACTGACGGCATTGTGCGTACACCCCAGTTTGGGAATACCTGTACTAGCCCATGTCAGCTAACGTTTTTGTATTTAGCCAATAAATGCTGTAATGTTTGAGTCACTCAAATATTAAATGAACACACATTAGACATGGCAAAATGTATAGAATTGCAAGACAATGAGCTTTAAAACGGTCAAATATTCTCTGCACGTCATGACAAAATGTGTAGAATTTATGGAAATAAACGTTCAACCTTCCAAATGTTCTCTCAACAAGAGGGGTGAACAGTTTGTGTCATGAACAGTGCTTGTGCCCATAGAAATAGATGTGGCGCTCACGCGCATTCTTCCACAATGCTGAAATAGGGCCACTACTTTTCTTTCGAGACTCCCACACGCCACATTGAGCTGCAGTTACCCCTTTCTCCTTTGAGAGCAAGTGGGAAGGACGTCGTGTCAGTGAATCATCAGTTAGTATAATGTGCTATGTCAGGTGTTGCCAAATTTTGGAGTAGCCTACTGAGCATGTAGGCTTTCTCCAACCCTGATCTAACAAACTTGACTCAACTGAACCTGACGAGCAGCTGATTAGTGAAAACTAAATCCTGCAAATGGGTTGGTACCCAGTAGCTCTCGAGGCATGGCCACCCTGCTGTATGTCATAACCATCTGTTTGTCTGGAGAGTTCCACCGAAGTCTCAACACGGGCTAACCGGCTAATAATAGAAAGGGTCTGGACAACTTCAGGTTTGATTCGCCTAACCCCCATCTCCAAATATGGCTAATGGTAGATTGACACATGTTGTTACCAGTTAGTTATATGGGAACAGATCGATTGTAGTCACTCAGTTGTTAGATAGCGTAGTTAACACCCACTTGTAACCATTGAGCACGTTAGCCAGAAATTGACTAACTTACCGCGGCGCAAGCATGGCATGTCTGCCCCCTATATTTACCAGAAACGCAGATAGAATTCCTAGCAGTGCGTCCTCCTTCTCTTCGTCACTCTCCTCCTCTTGAAGTATTCCTAAAATATAAGCTCCATACACCTCCTGGTCCACTTCCAATGAGTCTAGTCGATCATTCAGCCACTTCTCAAACTCCCCGGCACCTGCCATGGACGCCGCCATCTTGGCCGTTCGGGGTCTTCCACACCCTACGACGATCCGCGTGTATTGCCTGCTAGATAAAACTTTAGCAGAATATGGTTGCTGCCTCGTACACTGTTTTAGTGATTGCCAGGAAATAATTAATAATTTACATTATTGCATTTAAGGAGGGATAATTAATTAACTACATAATACATTTGAGATGTTATTCATTCGTTCATAGACGTTAGAATTATTTTAAAAACTTCATGCGAGATTATGTGACCAATTGATACATTTAAATTATATCCGTGAATCAAACGACATAGTTAACACACCCCTATAATAAAATGTTCATGAGATTTTATCATGCTATTCTATGAGATTCGAGAGACTCCCCCGCCCTGACTCAGGTGACGTGGACACAGATGTGATTCTCTACTCTTCACCACTGGGTGGGAGTATAAGACATAGTCTGATTTTTTAGTCAAGTATATTTTTTCTCCAGTTCTACAGCCTAAAAAAGTTGAGATTTGCCTAAAAAAAAAATAATATCTTATCTCACATGCATGACCATCACCTGGATATGCTGAAAGATTGTTGTGCACCTAAATGTATCCCTGACTCTGGACAATGTTTCCTGATCACTAGTTGCTGCTCCCAGTCATACTAAATAGTACTATTCTCTGTTGATAGTGAGACAAGTAAACGCCCTCCAGCTGTTGAATACATTAAGGAAGGGTTCCAAGGGGATGATCTCACCCTGCATCCAGAGAGGCCTCACTGTGTTTGGGGTATCAGTTGCCCCTTATCTTCCCTCCCTGCTTCTCTATAATGATTTCACACGTCGCTGGTCTTGTAATAATGAAGTGTGAAGCTTCTGTGCTGCCATGGGGAAGCTGCCATGTACAACATCTCCTCATGGCCTATATACATGTAGCCAGATCCTGACATTGATGTGAGGCACGTTTAAATTAAACATGCAAGGGCCGAGTCCACTCCACACACAAACACACATTTTTATTGGAAATTGGGAGTAGCAAGTGTTGTGGTCTGGTTTGGTTTGGAGAGGTCACTGGGGTAGACTGGTTGCACAAGTTTGTTGTTGCAACTGTTGTGTTCTATGTGTTCTATAGGTAATATACTTGTGGTTGTTTGTGTGCTGTAACTGAAGACAAGGTCAAGAGAGATTGAGATGCTATGGAACAGTGTGTATGTTTGAGAGAAAAGGAGACATGACAACGTGGCTGGCGTCTCATCTGAGCCAGAGAGGCCCAAAGTCAGCCCATGCCGCTCTCCACAGTACCACGTAGCTTAAGGACGGCTGTCCTATTTTTATCGAGGGGCTGTGGATTGATGCGAAGTGACGAGGGCTGCGAGCTGCTGAGTGGGTGGGCACCCACATGCTCGGCTCCACAGGCAAACTCCCTCCACGGACACCCCACACACACACCACACACACGCACAAACACCGACATGCATGCACACAGAGGCAAACACACACACACACATACGCACTCATGCGAGCACACACTCTCCTATCTTCATCTCTCCCCCCAATGCCATCGGCCTAAAAAAGCCCTATGGTCACAATTTACAATGTCCTCCCTGTCAACATGTTCTCTGCTCCAGTGTCAATGTGTTAGCACAATCCAGCCCCTACTACAGTAGTTATCGTTTTGATACTATTTTCTTAAGTGTGTGTTGCATTTTAAAAACACTTAGAACAATACCCCAACCTGGTAACACTCGATACGTAGCCAGTCTTACATTCAAAACCTTTCATTGTGCATTCATTTTGTTTGCAGACTTCTTTCACCACACAACCATTGATCCAAAATAGAAGTTTACTGTGAAATATAATGAGTACATTAGTTTAATCACCAAAACACAATTTAGTTATCTTAACAACCAGTTCATCCAATATAATTATTTGTTTTGAAAATTGCTATTTGAATGTAGATGCTACGGTACTGTAAATTACAGTACATTACACTGTTTTCACATTAGGCAATACACTTGCACTACGATTAAAATTGACTGAACATCAAATTTCCATCATTTATATCCCATGTGTGATCAACGGTGTGATCATTAAAGACAACTTTCACAATGTAACAAATTAAATAAATGACATAAACATCATGTTTAACAGGTACTAGTTCGCATCACGCCTGTCTTGAGCATTTGGCCATAGGTTGTCATCGAAATCGCAGTAAATATCCTTACTATTCATGCACTTGGGTAAAAACCTTTCGGTATGGTGAATCCAAGCCTGACATAGGACTGGGTTGATGTTATTTCATGCCTCACCGATGCCCTGAAGGAGGGTGGTACGTTTATGGGGATATAGCAATCGTACATCACCCACCTGTATTGTAATCGTGTATTGTACTTTACAGTATCGTATTTTACACATGTATTGTAGTGGTCCTGTATGTGGCTCAGTTCATAAGAGTATGACATTAGCAACACTAGAGTTGTGGGTTCAATTCCCACTGGGGTCACATACCAAAATATGTTGACTGTTGCCACTTTGGATTAAAGTATCTGCTATGTAAATAATAATAGATATAATAATAATTTGGGGGGTGCTGATATTTGTCCTGTTACACAGTCTGTAATGGATTATTTTTTTTTTTTGCATATCCCAACTCCCCCTGAGATACCCGCAGGGAGTGGGGTCACGGCCAGGGTCACCATTGTACATCACCTCTGGAGCAATTAGGGTTAAGTGTGAGCTAGAAACACAAGCATTTTGCTGCACCTGGTGTAATATGCTAATCTGTGCATGCGACCAATACACTTTGATTTGAATACGTCAATGTCAGATTTTTTCCAAATTTACTGTGACGTAAAATCATTATCATCATTGTACATATCACACTATTTATGTTTTTTTTTAACCTTTATTTAACTAGGCAAGTCAGTTAAGACTAAATTATTATTTTCAATGACGGCCTAGTTACAGTGGGTTAACTGCCTGTTCAGAATGACAGATTTGTACCTTGTCAGCTTGGGATATGAACTTGCAACCTTTCAGTTACTAGTCCAATGCTCTAACCACTAGGCTACCATGCCACCTACTTTAGAAACATACATTTCTATTATCTATTGTAGTTCTCAAAATCTGTAGTAGACAAACCAGTATACATGTCAAAGCTATAGGTTTAGCAAATGTTTAAGTGATCACCAATTAAGAGCAGTCCCCCCTTATTTCCTGCAATTCTAATCATTTTGTCATGGGGTGCAGATAACTGATGATGCACTACCCAATTTCGAAATTGCACCTTGTACATTTTACCATTACAAATTTCAGGAGTAAGTTGAGTTCCTTTAAAAACATAATGGAAAAAAGCACTATGAAGCGCAGAGCCAGAGCTCTGACATGTATAGCATGTCACTGTACAGACACAGCTTTCCAATTTAGGCGGTAAGTGTCCAATTGGGCTATTTTGAACCTTCATACCTAGAGTATGAAGAGCCACATAATAGCAAACGTATTATAACAAAAGAGAAGAGAATCATATCAAAAGTAATGGGAGCATTGCATTGTGAAAGGCACATACTTTACACACCACACATTTCTTGTTAACAAACTATAGTTTTGGCAAGTTGGTGAGGACATCTAATTTGTGCATGACACAAGTCATTTTTCCAACAATTGTTTACAGACAGATTATTTCACTGTATCACAATTTCAGTGGGTCAGAAGTTTACATACACTAAGTTGACTGTGCCTTTAAACAGCTTGGAAAATTCCAGAAAATTATGTCATGACTTTATAAGCTTCTGATAGGCTAATTGACATCATTTGAGTACAAAAAAATTGTTGACATCCACAAGTCTGGTTCATCCTTGGGAGCAATTTCCAAATGCCTGAAGGTACCACGTTCATCTGTACAAACAATAGTACGCAAGTATAAACACCATTGGACCACGCAGCCATCATACCACTCAGGAAGGAGATGCGTTCTGTCTCCTAGAGATTAACATTATTTGGTGCAAAAAGTGCAAATCAATCCCAGAACAACAGCAAAGGACCATGTGAAGATACTGGAAGAAACAAGTACAAAATAATCTATATCCACAGTAAAACGAGTCCCATAGCAACATAACCCGAAAGCCCACTCAGCAAGGAAGAAGCCACTGTGCCAAAACCGCCATAAAAAAGCCAGACTAGAGTTTGCAACTGCACATGGGGACAAAGATCGTACTTTTTGGAGAAATGTCCTCTGGGCTGATGAAACAAAAATAGAACCGTTTGGCCATAATGACCATCGTTATGTTTGGAGGAAAAAGGGGGAGGCTTGCAAGCCGAAGAACACCATCCCAACCGTGAAACACGGGTGTGGCAGCATCATCATTTATGTTGTGGGGGTGCTTTGCTGCAGGAGGGACTGGTGCACTTCACAAAATAGATGGCATCATGAGGGAGGAAAATTGTGGATATATTGAAGCAACATCCCTCATCCCTAAAGCCAACACCTCATTTGGCCGCCTTTCGTTCCAGTTCTCTGCTGCCTGTGACTGGAACGAATTGCAAAAATCGTTGAAGTTGGAGACTTTTATCTCCCTCACCAACTTCAAATATCTGCTATCTGAGCAGCTAACTGATCGCTGCAGCTGTACATAGTCTATCGGTAAATAGCCCACCCAATTTTACCTACCTCATCCCCATACTGTTTATATTTATTTACTTTTCTGCTCTTTTGCACACCAATATCTCTACCTGTACATGACCATCTGATAATTTATCACTCCAGTGTTAATCTGCAAAATTGTAATTATTCGCCTACCTCCTCCTCCGCCTTTTGCACACAATGTATATAGACTCTCTTTTTTTTCTACTGTGTTATTGACTTGTTAATTGTTTACTCCATGTGTAACTCTGTGTTGTCTGTTCACACTGCTATGCTTTAGCTTGGCCAGGTCGCAGTTGCAAATGAGAACTTGTTCTCAACTAGCCTTCCTGGTTAAATAAAGGTGAAATAAAAAATAAAATAAATAAATAAAAACATCTCAAGACATCAGTCAGGAAGTTAAAGCTTGGTCGCAAATGGGTCTTCCAAATGGACAATGACCCAAGCATACTTTCACAAGTTGTGGCAAAATGGCTTAAGGACAACAAAGTAAAGGTATTGGAGTGGCCATCACAAAGCCCTAACCTCAATCCCATAGACAATTTGTGGGCAGAACTGAAAAAGCGTGTGTGAGCAAGAAGGCCTACAAACCTGACTCAGTTACACCAGCTCTGTCAGGAGGAGTGGGCCAAAATTCACCCAACTTATTGTGGGAAGCTTGTGGAAGGCTACCTGAAACGTTGGACCCAAGTTAAATAATTTTATGTAAATGCTACCAAATACTAATTGAGTGTATGTCAACGTTTTAGATGAAACACCAATTAAGATTGGTGAAAAAGTGACAGTATGATTTTGTGTGTTGCACTTAGTCAGTTGAAAATGTGATTTGAGTTTGAAACAACTGCCTGTTTGATGATCTCTTTTGAGTTGTGTCTAAGAGTTCTGATAATTAACCATATACTTGTGAAAATGTAACTAAAGCGATTTAAAAAACGGTAAAAACAACAGCCAGTTTACAACATTAGTAAATAACATACCAATGGGCTAAGTAACTCTGTTCTTCGTGATATAGGCCTGTGGATTTAGTTTGAGATGATATACGTTAGTCATGTTATTGTGATGATCTTCAAATGTGCTTTGATATTGTATAGACAAGATTTTGGCAGAATAGTGTCATTTATCTGCAGGACAGGTGTGCCATATTGCAGGTTTGATTGGATTGGCCACCGAAAGGCAGTGCTGGTTGCTGTGTCACTCCTGTCCTGTTGCTCTGTGGCTAAGTAGCTCTTTGGTAGATCAAATGGTAGCCTAGAGCAGATAAGTTCACAGGAACGTTTAGCTGTAGGACAGTATGTGATGATGAGGGCAGTTGTTAGTAGTTGTCGTGAGGTTGAGTCTGATGTTGTTGGCAGTCCACCCCATCACCCCTGGAGGGACACGTCTGTCTGTCTGTCTGTCTGTCTGTCTGTCTGTGGTTCCCTCCAGCTAGCTCTTTACTCTGAATTATAGCAATTAAAAACCCACCACATGAGAGAGAGCAGAGAGAGTGATAGATCATGAATATGCAAGACTAACTGGACGTCGTCCGGGGAGACCTCTCTTAGAGTTCTGAGGTTTCCTTTCTCCAAGTCATTGGGACGAATAAAGACCAGTTGACAGCGCTTCCCTCCCGTTTTGTGCGTGTGGCGCCCCGAATTGGTTGGTGAACTTTCACGACCTCCAGAGTGAGAGGAAACTTTTTGTCGCCGCGGCTTTGGCAGCCTGCCTCGCTGGCCGTGAAAACTGAATTCCTGCCTACCGCACCCCTATTGGGGGTCAAGGGGGAGGAAGCAGGGTGGACATTTCCAACTTAGATAACCAAGAGGAAGAGGGCAAATATTTAGCCCTGCCACTGGAAGAGGAGGAGGGTTGGGGGGGGGGGTCCAGGCAGAGACAGCCTTCCCAGTGCAGAGGTGTACCTGTTGGCCAAGGATCAGGCCATGTACCCCCTGTCTCTCCCCTGGTGCTCCACACTCTGTATTCAGAGTCACGGATCTCATTTCTGGGGGTAATATTTCAAGCGGGCCACAGATGTGGAATTAAATTGAAGACCTGGCTTGGAATGGGGCAGAGGGTAAGTGGAAAGGGCAGGCTAGGAGAGCAGGAAGGGAAAGGTTGTGCTTATATAATGGTTAGAGGGTTTTGGTGAAGTGATTTCTGCAAATGTCACCCAAATCGTATGGTCCAGAAAAAGGCTAAAGGGTGACCATTTTCCACACTCATTGTTATACTATAATGGTTAGGAGGGTTTAAGCACCCGGAGTAGCCAGAGATCAAAATATGGTGCAAAATATACAGTTTTATTTGCAGTGCAGCCCCTGATAGTGCCAATATTTAGGTATAAGAAGCTTTGATGAATGCATCCAAAGTTCCACATTGCACAAAAATGACAAAAGAGACAAAATGTCAGGTTGACCAAAACTTCAGTCGTCCACTGGACACAAAACACCTATAGGGATAGACAGACAAGTCTCTCATCTGAGTATGACTGGAGAAAACTACACATCGCCACACTCATCAGTTCAGTCTACGGACGCAAAAAAAACTGTTGACATTCTGTAATGTCTCTCTGATTTACCACGAACACGTTTGTCCATGAACACACACAAGCCGACTCATTACAACGGTGATTGTCTTTGCACAGTGGATTGCTAAATGCATTTTGCTTATGTCGTGCTTTCTTCGCAAAAAGACAGCAGCTAACAGACACAGACAGACAGGGTCACGGTGACATCTCAGCGGCTCCGCAGTTGTTTACACACACGTGCAAATATTTACCCTGATGTGTTGCACATCACAGCTTTGCTCTGCCACGGGGGGCTACATCTGCCTTAAGGTCTTAAGATTTCCATAATCTGAGTCTGAATATGTTTCCTCATGGATGAGAAGATGACCGAGTAGGAAACGCTTCCCGAAGAAGCTAGGCAAATCAGAGGTCATTTAACCTTGCCTTCGCAATACAGAAGATATGCGCTATGAGGGTTCCATTTTCATTCGTAACAAGCTGCTATCTTCATCCAGGGCTATACAGGGACCAGACGACCCTTAGACCTTCACCCTCTAACCTCTCCCAGCTAGACAGAACAGGAGAGCCCAAGGTTAAAGAGGGAGTTGGAAGAGAAGCAGGTGGGATTGATGTAGCTTTCTGTCTACAGTTCCACTGCAGTGTATTGTCTGTCTGAGTCTGGCCTGTCTGTCACGTCTGCTCCCGGGCTCAGTCAACCCTGCACTACTGGTGGCCGTCACTCACACACACACAGCGCTGCGCAGTCAGTCTCACACCACCTGTGTTGTCGGTGACGTTTTACCCGAGATGATCTGTCTCTACAGCCTCACTACTTCCTCATCAACCTCTGCACTTAGCCAATGAGAGGAGGGTTTGCTCTCTGGTGAGGGGAAGTTAATCTCTCTCTCTCTCTGAATTTTAATAGTGGAGCATTTAACAAAGACGATTGCATTCATCAACCCTGACCTCACCGTGGGCAAACCTCTTTTAGCCCCTACAGTGCTCCGTTTTTAAAGCCAATACTTGCTTTGTGCAAGGCCTGATATTTACTTGAAGATCGCCTTGCTTTATGTACTATCTGTGGGTGAGTGAATGTGTGTCTGCCTACCAGACCTTTCTCCTAGCTGCTGTTGCCTTTACATTTGTGGGAGCCTAGTTTTGTCGTCTAACGTTTACGACTGTGATGCCGCGGTTGTCTTAATTACTGCTTACTAGTTCCGATACCAACTGGTGACAAATTTTATCAGGGAAAACATCTTGTTTTCTCTCCTCCCACCTCCTTCTGGTTAATTGTTCCCCTCGGGACGTACTGTCATATGGACTGGTATCTATCGATGGCAGGGAGCCCGGGCCCAGCAGTTATTAGAACTTCACACTTCACTTCGATTGGTTCATTAGATTTGAGTGGAGCCAAGTGACATGGCGGGAGGGCGGCGGGAGACGATGATGCATTTATTTATAGTCGGCTAGGCTGGCTGGGTTGAGTAAGTTCTCCAGACAGAACCCGGTTGGTTTGGTTCTTAATACATGAGGTTCTAATGGAGCACAGCTTTGAGAGGCTGGTGGTGGAGGGGAGGAGGCAGCCAGGGTTGGGGGGGCTGGGGGGCTGCTGGTAGGGGGCCAGGATGAGGGTGGGTTTATGCGTCACAGTGTGCGGGTGTGTGGCTCATATACCAGTGGATCTCTCACCTCCTGGCCTTATGAGTGAGTGACAGAGTCACAGTCCACTGCAGTCTGTCTGGCTTTTTTGTTCCCTTCACAATAGCTCTGTCTTGTCAGATATAGATACGCTTCCTGTCTGTCACTTTAACACTGATATTTTCCCTTCTTTTGTTTAAATGGCTAATATACCATAGTGTTTCCATGGCCTGCGCACTCGCTTGGGGAAAGGTGTGTGAGTGTGTATGTGGCCTGTGAATTTGCTTTAGAGTGCATGCCTGTGTGTGTGTTGAGATACTGATCTGCTGACAGCTCGGCTAGTCCCTCCGATGCCCCTCCGTCTCCATAGCACTACCCCTGACACGCGCTGTATCACTCGTAGAGAGAGATAGAGATCTGAGCCGGCCTCTCTGCAGCCTGCTACCCCGCTGTCTGCTCCATAATAGAGTGGTCCCTTAAAAGGGCTTTACCACTAAACCCCACTCCCACCTTTATCTCTCTCCCCCTCTCTCTTTCTCCCTCTCTCTCTTTCTCTCTCTATATTTCTTTCTCTCTTTCTCTTCTCTCTCCCCCTCTACCCCTCTCTCCCTTTCTCTCCTCTCTCCCATTCCCTCTCTCTCCCTCTCTCTCCTCTCTCCCCCATTCCCTCTCCCTTCTCCCCGCCCTTCTCTCTCTCTCTCTCTGTCTCTCTCTCCCTCTCTTTCTTTCTCTCTCTCTTTTCTCGGCTGCTATTGCACATGGAGGCAATTTGCCTCAAGTGTCTACAGCTTTGTTCCTCTCATCCCTACATTGGAGTCTTCCATCCGTTCATTTTCACATGGCATTACCCCACTGCGCTCGTATTAATCATGCTTTTTCCAATCGTTCCAGTGTTCGAACTCAACTTCTCTTCCCAGCCAATTATATCCCATGATATATATCTGTGGAAATAGGGGAGAATGGGAAAGAAGCAGCGCCTCTACTTTCCTCCGCTCCACCTCCCGGTTTGTCTCCTCAAGGCCTGGGTCTCATCAATTGGTGGGAGATAATCAGCAGCTCTCACACCAATGGAACAGAAAGAAAACATAGAAAAGGATGCGAGAGCGAAAGAGGGAGAAGAGCGATAGAGAGGGAGAGATTTACTCCCTCCTATCCTACTGCCTGTCGGGGAGCACTGCGAGTAGCAGCAGCAAAAGCATGCAGGGGAATTATCTTGGCAGCGACACTAATGTGGTGACGGTTGTTGTTTCCTAAACTGATTTCCTTAATCCGCCGCTTGTTCCACACTCTGTAAAGACGGGGGCTTGTTTTTGTTATCTGGGAGGTCCCTCTAACCCCTTCCACCCACCAGCGTTAACACCTCTCCCCTCTACTTCCCCTCCACCCCCGCCTCCCACTCAGTCAGCCGCGCCCTAATTAGTCAGAATTAAGACGAATGCCTGGGCCTCCCACGATCAATTGGTATCGAGCGGACCTCCGTCTGCCCCTGCCCAGGGGGCTCGCGGCCGGCAGATCGTTTATATCAATCGCTTTTGTTTTTCTTTTCTTTTCCCCTTCCCCAGTCCTCCCGCCATCCTCCAGCCCACTCCCTCTCACAAGCAAGTAGCAGTGTAAGGCTCTTTGTATGGGATGGAGGGGTGGAGGGTAGGAGGGAGGGCGGGGGGAGAAGGACAATGGCAGGAGAGTAAATGGCGTTGCCTACGACGTTAACTTCTAGAGTTGTATCGACGTTACTGAAACCAAGTGGAGACCTGGGGTTAACGGAGAGAGTGATGGTGTATGTTGGTGAGGTGTGTGTCTTTGTGAGGTGTGTGCCTTTATGAGGTATGTGTGTGTGTGTGTGTGTGTGTGTGTGTGTGTGTGTGTGTGTGTGCGTGTGTGCGTGTGTGAAAAGCAAGGCTAAACTGACCAGTCCCTTTCGACGCTGCCTCCTTCGGCATTGTACTAACAAGCTCACACTTTCGAAGCTGAATCCCCTCTGCCTTTTAATGCCTGCAGCACGGCTGACTGGGGGGGGGGTTGGAAGGACCTCCCAGATAACAAAAACAAGCCCCAGTCTTTACAGAGTGTGGAACAAGGGCTCTCGAGTGGCACTGCATCTCAGTGCAAGAGGTGTCACTGCAATCCAGGCTGCATCACTCTGGCCGTGATTGGGAGTCCCATAGGGCGGCGCACAATTAGCCCAGTGTCGTCCGGGTTTGGCCGGGATAGTCCGTCATTGTAAATAAGAATATATTCTTAACTGACTTGCCTACTTAAATAAAAATAATTTGTGAATTGTTGAACCCCTTCTCTCCTCTCACTTCCTTGTTATTTGTTTGTGTGAAACAAGGCTGTATGTGCTCCATACACATCTATCGATTCAGCCCCTCTGGACATTCTCTCAGCAAGGGTAGCAGGGCCTCCTCTCTCTACCCCCTCCGGTCCTTCTCCACCCTTCACACACCATCCCCCTCTACCACATCGACCTCCGCTCTATGTCCGCATTGTGTGGCCAGCCAAGAGATCTTAGACAAAAATGAAATAGAAAAATGATGGGGGTGAAAAGAAAGAGTATTTAGGTCCATAGAGTAAGAGTACAAAATGCTCTTTTTTCCAAGTAGCCTACAGTACTGCAGAGTGTGTCCCCTGCATGGGTCCCTAGATCCCTTTGGCTTCCTTTACTTTCATCTGCATAGCACATTCTAGGCCTGTGTGGTGGTGTGCGAGGAGAGCATGGTGCATTGTCTACCCTGGGGACAGGCTTAAGACTCTCAGGTTAGCGTTAGCCGCTTCTCCAGGAGACGCTTGGTGTGCAGGTCTGGTGGATTAGCCATGCTGTGGCGAGCTTTAGGCTAGCTTACGTTAGCCATGCCGCTGATAACGCTATGCCAAGGTTGGACTTCAGGCAAGGTATTTTGGCCATGCTGGGTGTAGTTGGAGACTGAACCAAGGTTAACCATTGCTATGTAGTGCATCAGAATGAGGTTGTGTATGATACAGCTGGAATGCAGACCTGATGAATTATCTATGCTTGGACTTGGCCTTGGTATGCTGCTAAGCTACAGTAAGACAGACCTCGGGCTCTCCTTGTCGCTCAAGCTTGTTGACTGTGGCAGGACCAGATGATCTCTCTCTCTCGCTCTCTCTCTCTCTCTCTCTCTCTGTAAGTGCGTATTTTGAGTGGAGAGGAAGAGAAGGAGTGTTTTTGTGTGTGAGCTCCCTGCTCTTTCTGCCCTGGCCCTAAGGCTGCGTCTGTTCTGGCATAGTGACTGTCCTCCTCTCTTTCCCTCTCTCTCTGTGCCTCCTGCTATTTAGTGACGAGGCCTGCCCTTTCCAACCCCCAAGACATGGGCTCTACGCAGCATGCACTAGACAAACCCCATCTGCACAACCAAATATCTCTCCATACTCTGTTTCCCTGCACTCAAAATATGGGTGGAGGGAGACTGGTGATAGAGAGAGAGTGTGTGTGTGTGTGTGTGTGTGTGTGTGTGTGTGTGGGAGAGAGAGAAAGCTTGCTCCATATACTATATACGTTCTGGATAAAGGGGAGGAGATCACAGCAGCTATTAAAGGATGCATGTGACTATTAGACCACTCTATCGTCACCTCCCCTTCCCTCTCCCCCATCCTTCTCTTTCTCTCTCTCTCAGTCTTTCTTTCTTTCATTCTTTCTTTCTTTCTTTCTTTCTTTCTCTCCCTTTCTCCTCTCTCAGCACTTAAAAAAAGAGTATCATTTTAATCCTCGCCCCACCGTGTATGATGGTGACGAAGTGCCATGGTAAATATTAACCAGTGTGTTTTTTATTGTGCCCATTCACCTATATTTCTCCTGATTCTCTGCTCTCTAATGAGTCTCAGAGGAGTGTACTAAGAGTTCCTTAAGTTCAGATTAATTCAGCAGTGAGGTGTGTGTGTGTTTCGTGTGTGTGTGTGTTCCGTACGTGTGTGTCTATGTGTGTACCTATATGAGTGTGGGAGTGTGTGTTTCTGATTCAAATTGTTTGTGATGCCGTAATGAATGTACCATTGGGTGAGAGGGGGAACTGAGGCATGTCAGTTTTATGTTGTGTCCTAAACCCCTGATGCGGCTATAGCATAGCACTACTATAACACTAGCCTCGTAAGCGTTCCTGTGAGAGGTATCAGGGGAACGAGACATTGCAGTAGCCATATTGGATGCTGATGAAGCAGAGAGCAGGAGCTGTGGGGAGAGACTAATTTTCATACTTGGCCCAGGCCTTGGCATTCTTCAACAGCTTGGCATGTCATGCCAGCCAGCCGCCATAAATGGCCCCCTTGGGAGGCCCAATGGTACAGGTCATGGGTGGGCTGATGAGCCCCTGCCAGGTCTACTGCCCAATCGGGCTGTTACAGATGGCAGAGAGTAGCACTGATGTGGCAGGTCAGAGCGCAGAGGTCATGGGAGGAAGATGGGGTGAGGGTGCAGAAGGGTAAAGATGGGGGGGTGGGAAGCTTAGCGATCCACTAATTTATCTTATGCAATAACAAATGGATGTTTTCAGAGGATGTGTGTCTGTTCCAGGAGGAGGAGATGGTGGAAGATGGGGTGTGTTGAGAGTATATTGTTATTATTATTCAAATGGGGATACCGGTCCCTGAGGTCAAAGAAAGGTCCACTCAGACTTTTACAGGTCTTGTCAACACTTACAGCAGAGTAGAGACAGGGATGCCAATTCTATACAATATCCATTCATAACCCTGTAGGAGCAGAAGGGAAGTAGGCTAAACTCTGCATGTTTCACGCTATGGTACCTATGACCGTGAGAACTGAGCCGTGTGGACAAACAGCATGGCCCCTCCAGAATAACCCGTCTGAATAATTACTGACCAGCACGGTGAGGAAACAAGGTTGTACATCACAGGCACACCACCACCACACACACTCACTCTGGGGTCACTGTAGAGGGCACCGAGAATGTAGGTGTTAAGGGTACTAAGGTAGTGTATGGTTAGGGTTTGGATTTAGTGTTCATAATCATAATCTGTGTCGGAGAAATGGTTAAAACAATAGTCCTTATCACAATGAAGAGAATCAAATGGTTAAAACAATAGTCCTTATCACAATGAAGAGAATCAAATGGTTAAAACAATAGTCCTTATCACAATGAAGAGAATCAAATGGTTAAAACAATAGTCTTCATCACAATGAAGAGAATCAAATGGTTAAAACAATAGTCTTCATCACAATGAAGAGAATCAAATGGTTAAAACAATAGTCCTTATCACAATGAAGAGAATCAAATGGTTAAAACAATAGTCCTTATCACAATGAAGAGAATCAAATGGTTAAAACAATAGTCTTTATCACAATGAAGAGAATCAAATGGTTAAAACAATAGTCTTTATCACAATGAAGAGAATCAAATGGTTAAAACAATAGTCTTTATCACAATGAAGAGAATCAAATGGTTAAAACAATAGTCCTTATCACAATGAAGAGAATCAAATGGTTAAAACAATAGTCTTCATCACAATGAAGAGAATCAAATGGTTAAAACAATAGTCTTTATCACAATGAAGAGAATCAAATGGTTAAAACAATAGTCTTTATCACAATGAAGAGAATCAAATGGTTAAAACAATAGTCCTTATCACAATGAAGAGAATCAAATGGTTAAAACAATAGTCTTTATCACAATGAAGAGAATCAAATGGTTAAAACAATAGTCTTTATCACAATGAAGAGAATCAAATGGTTAAAACAATAGTCTTTATCACAATGAAGAGAATCAAATGGTTAAAACAATAGTCTTTATCACAATGAAGAGAATCATGTAACATGTATCTGAGGTATTTGATCTGTTGTGTAATTGCCCTCTGGCGTATTCCCTTTCAGTTAAAGGCATTGTAAATGGGTGGTCTTTAGCACCAACTGAAAGCTGCGGTATGTTTACTGAGCACCAGGGGTCAACCTATAGGTCACGTGTTCCTTTTGACCTGTGATGTGTTCAGGAGTTTACAGGTCTTAACGCCGGCTTTTACCGTCACAGACCGGCTAATTCCTGAATAATCATTTGTTGTCACAACTCACCCAACGCAAACAGACCAGGGCAAGAGATAGGGAGAGAGACAGAGATGTCCCCAGAGGGCTACAGTGGGTGGTGCTGTGTAGGCAGGGTCCTCTGGTGTCAGGAGATTTGTGTGGCTGCTGGGGGAATAGGGAGTGGGCCGGGGTGGGACAGTGTCAGGGCAATACCCTTGATGCTGATGTGATCGAGTAGACAGCAGCGACCCTCTCCTCATCTCCTCTCTTTTCCCACATCACTCCCTCCCCTCTACCCTCCTTCCGACATGACAGCACCCAGAGTGAGCGATCATTTAGAAATTAAAAGAGGCTGGTTATTGTACGTAAGCACATCCTAGTAATTTATGCATGATTGCCTGGCGTTCAGAAGCCATTTATCTTCCACTGCCTATCGTTGTCTTTTTAATCTGTTGGTGTCTTGTTCCTCTGCAGTTTAATCTAGAGCGCTATTAAGAATGCCTGTGTGATAATTGGTCCTGCTCAGATGACAGTGCGACATTGCCGTCGCCATTGTTCAGGGAATGGCACATTTGATTTAATAATGTTGCAGTTGTGGATTGGAGTGGTCCTCTGACATTACTGGTCCTGTGGCTTTACTGGTCCTCTGACATTACTGGTCCTGTGACTTTACTGGTCCTCTGACATTACTGGTCCTCTGACATTGCTGGTCCTGTGACTTTACTGGTCCTGTGACTTTACTGGTCCTCTGACATTACTGGTCCTCTGACATTACTGGTCCTCTGACATTACTGGTCCTGTGACTTTACTGGTCCTGTGACTTTACTGATCCTGTGACTTTACTGGTCCTTTGACTTTACTGGTCCTGTGACTTTACTGGTACTGTGACTTTACTGGTCCTCTGACATTACTGGTCCTCTGACATTACTGGTCCTGTGACTTTACTGGTCCTCTGACATTACTGGTCCTGTGACATTACTGGTCCTCTGACATTTACTGGTCCTCTGACATTTACTGGTCCTCTGACATTACTCGTCCTCTGACATTACTGGTCCTGTGACTTTACTGATCCTGTGACTTTACTGGTCCTTTGACTTTACTGGTCCTGTGACTTTACTGGTCCTCTGACATTACTGGTTCTCTGACATTACTGGTCCTGTGACTTTACTGGTCCTGTGACTTTACTGGTCCTGTGACTTTACTGGTCCCCTGACTTTACTGGTCCTCTGACTTTACTGGTTCCCTGACTTTACTGGTCCTCTGACATTACTGGTCCTGTGACTTTACTGGTCCTGTGACATTACTGGTCCTGTGACTTTACTCATCCTGTGACTTTACTGATCCTGTGACTTTACTGATCCTGTGACTTTACTGGTCCTGTGACTTTACTGGTCCTGTGACATTACTGGTCCTGTGACTTTACTGATCCTGTGACTTTACTGATCCTGTGACTTTACTGGTCCTGTGACTTTACTGTGGCACTGGGGCTTCACCACACAGTTGCGGTGCTTTCATTTTTTGCTCTGGTTAAAAACAAGAGCAGAGCAGTGCTCCCTCCCATCAGCAAGAGAGAAGTGCCACTGCCACGTCAGAACATTCTCTAACTATGATGTCAGGCCTTTCCTGATGCCTTGTTGAATTGTTGTCTCTCTCTGTGTGTGTGTGTGTGTGTGTGTGTGTGTGTGTGTGTGTGTGTGTGTGTGTGTGTGTGTGTATGTGTGTGTGTGTGTGTGTGTGTGTGTGTGTGTGTGTGTGTGTGTGTGTGTGTGTGTGTGTGTGTGTGTGTGTGTATAATGCAAATGCACATATACAATGTTATTTTAAAAGCATTGTTGTGTGTACTCTGTGTATGTCAGTGTGACTGAAGTGTGTGTCCCTGTTTCCTCTCTCCAGGAAACACTATAGGTGATAGTTGTCAGATCAGATGGCCTCAGTCAGCCGTACAGTGTATGAGGCAGCAGCACTACAACCAGCAGGCTGACCTGGCCCTCCTTGTTCTCTCTCTCTCTCTGTGACTCTGAGCCACAATGGATGCAGACCTTCCTCCATGTACTCTATCTGTTCCATTCAGCCTCTATCAGCCCAGGGATGCATCTTGATTTACCCCCTGCTCCCCTCTCACTCTCTGGCCTGCCTGCCTGCCTGCCTGCCTCCGTCGTGTAATAGCCGAGTGCCCCCTGGGCTATGTTCTTCCACTAATCCACCTGCGCTCTGGAGTGGGAGGGGAAAAAGAAAAGAATGTGGTGCATGGAAAAAGGTACAGGTTTTTATTTTCCACCAGGTTATTACAGAGGGAAGTGTTCCACAGGTGCAGCCTCTCACTTCTCCTGATCCCTCTCCTCTCTCTGATAACCCCGGTTACAGTGTTTCTGGGTTTCATTTGGGTCTAAATTAAGGCCTAACTTGATTCACAGTGGGATTTGTCCGGCATTTGGAGCATGTTGGAGATCTGAGAAATGATTCTTCAAGGGGTCTCTTTCTGGTTGTGCTCATCCTCTTCTCTCCAACATCCTCCCTCTTCAATCTATCCCCTATGTCTGTATCTGTAATGGTAATATTTTAAGCGACTATTTTTCCCTCTCTCGGGTTCCTGTGTGGAGGAGGACCCTGTCGACAGTGTGGTCTGCCCTGGGGATGGAGGTGTGTTAGAGAGGCGCAGGGATGGCTTGTGTTAATATCAGAAAGGGGGTTGGAGGAACATGAGTCACACCACTCTACTGGCCCCTCTAAGGTCATTTGGGGCGTTATCTGCTAACCCAAACTCCGCCAATCCTTGACGTCACAGTGACACTGTAGGACGTTGTTGAACTGTGTATGAATGTGGTGCAGTATTCATATCCCTCTGAGCTGTTAGCCTATTGTTATGTTCTTTTCTTCCACTTTCTTGTCCATTGACATGGCTATGTCAAGGGTGTTTAAATGAATGAAAGATCGAGGGGGCTTGCAAAGTATCTATTTGGTATGCTTTACTGTGCAATAGGAAGTAATTAAATGAGCCAACATTTCATGACACCTAAATGCTATTTATTGAGTTTGTTCTGTGGATTTGTGTATGTATTTAAACAATCGTTGGTTCACGAATGTTTTAATTACCACTATGTACCACTCTCACACAGGAGGTGGCAATTGTAATTTTCACCTAGGCACCTGCATATAAAAGAAACCAATGGCTTTGCCACATCTCTTGATGCTCTGATAAAGGCATGAATGCCGAAATGCAGTTACGGCAAAATTTGACTTTTTGTCTTTTTTCAAAACCTTTCGGAGTGCCGCTGTTTCCCAATGTTCTTGAACTCCCCATGTGCCTAAATTTCACCATCAGACTTGATAGCATCATTTCAACTCCCAGTAACATGTCCCATGGGTTAGTTGGAGGAACAAACACTGGCACTATAGCAATAAAACTAAACGCACCCAGTTGTATTTTTTCTCCTCTTATTTCATTGAAGTCTTGTGCTTGTTTGTGTGTCGGCTATGCGGGTTAGTTGGCCTGTGTGAGAGACAATATACAGTTGAAGTCAGAAGTTTGCATACACCTTAGCCAAGTACATTTAAACGCAGTTTTTCCACAATTCCTGACATTTAATCACAGTAAAAATTCTCTGTTTTATGTCAGTTAGGATCACCACATTATTTTAAGAATGTGAAATGTCAGAATAATAGTAGAGAGAATGATTTATTTCAGCTTTTATTTCTTTCATCACCTTCCCAGTGGGTCAGAAGTTTACATACTCTCAATTAGTATTTGGTAGCATTGCCTTTGGATTGTTGGGTCAAGTGTTTGGATACTTGGGTCAAATGTTTCAGGTAGCCTTCCACAAGCTTCCCACAATAAGTTGGGTGAATTTTGGCCCATTCCTCATGACAGAGCTGGTGTAACTGAGTCAGGTTTGTAGGCCTCCTTTGCTCCCACATGCTTTTTCA
This sequence comes from Oncorhynchus tshawytscha, assembly GCF_018296145.1. Classification (NCBI taxonomy): domain Eukaryota; kingdom Metazoa; phylum Chordata; class Actinopteri; order Salmoniformes; family Salmonidae; genus Oncorhynchus; species Oncorhynchus tshawytscha. Next base: position 73,953,693 of record NC_056437.1, read on the forward strand.
GTTCTGCCCACAAATTTCCTATGGGATTGAGGTCAGGCGTTGTGATAGCCACTCCAATACCTTGACTTTGTTGCCCTTAAGCCATTTTGCCACAACTTTGGAAGTATGCTTGGGGTCATTGTCCATTTGGAAGACCCATTTGCGACCAAGCTTTAACTTCCGGACTGATGTCTTGAGATGTTTCTTCAATAAATCCACATAATTTTCTGCCCTCATGATGCCATCTATTTTTTGAAGTGCACCAGTCCCTCCTGCATCAAACCACCCCCACAACATGATGCTGCCATCCCCGTGCTTCATGGTTGGGATGGTGTTCTTCGGCTTGCAAGCCTCCCCCTTTTTCCTCCAAACATAACGATGGTCATTATAGCCAAACAGTTATATTTTTGTTTCATCAGACCAGAGGACATTTCTCCAAAAAGTACAGTCTTTGTCCCCATGTGCAGTTGCAAACCGTAGTCTGGCTTTTTTATGATGATTTTGGAGCAGTGGCTTCCTCCTTGCTGAACGATATTTCAGGTTATGTCGATACAGGACTCGTTTTACTGTGGATATAGATACTTTTGTACCTGTTTCCTCCAGCATCTTCACAAGGTCCTTTGATGTAGTTCTGGGATTGATTTGTACTTTTCGCACCAAAGTACGTTCATTTCTAGGATACAGAATACGTCTCCTTCCTGAGCGGTATAATGGCTGCGTGGTCCCATGGTGTTTATACTTGCGTACTATTGTTTGTACAGATGAACGTGGTACCTTTAGGCATTTGGAAATTGCTCCCAAGGATGAACCAGACTTGTGGAGGTCCACAATTTTTTCTGAGGTCTTGGCTGATTTCTTTTGATTTTCCCACGATGTCATGCAAAGAGGCACTGAGTTTGAAGGTAGGCCTTGAAATACATCCACAGGTACACCTCCAATTGACTCAAATGAGGTCAATTAGCCTATCAGAAGCTTCTAAAGTCATGACATAATTTTCTGGGATTTTCCAAGCTGTTTAAAGGCACAGTCAACTTGGTGTATGTAAACTTCTGACCCACTGGACTTGTGATGCAGTGAATTATAAGTGAAATAATCTGTCTTTAAACAGTTGTTGGAAAAATGACTTGTGTCGTGCACAAAGTAGATGTCCTAACCGACTTTTCCAAAACTATAGTTTGTTATCAATACATTTGTGTAGTGGTTGAAAAACGAGTTGTGATGACTCCAACCTAAGTGTATGTAAACTTCCGACTTCAACTGTAGGTATATTTTGGATGGCACTCACAGCATCAGTCAGCCCATTGATTTCCCATTGGTCGATGCCAGTTAAGGTTATATTCAACACAGAATGCAGTGCATCTCTGAAATGGCTCCTCTCTCACCCTTTCTCTACAGTCACTATACCATTCTCTACCAGCCTTTAGTCTTTAGAAGAGGGAGCTACCGACTGACCTTTTCTACACAAAAAGATTAAGAACCACGGTGAAAGCCAGGAAGAGATAGTGGCTGGTTTCTCATGCACACTTTATTTCTGTCAATAGCTCAGCCTCGCTTGTTGGCTGGACTGGCCAGGGAGAAGAGACCGGAGAGTTTTGTGGTAGTGTCTTATGGGATTTAGCCATGCTGTTGAATTTGCCCTCTGAGTCTGCTACTCCTTGGAGGCCAGTGTTGCACTCCGTTATGTTCTCAGATAGAACATCGGGCCTGCTGGCCACTGCTTGGGAGTCCCCTGAAAGTTGAATTTGATATTTTATTTTCATATCATCTCTTTTCTTCCTCGCTCTTTCATCACACACTCTCTCCATCTTGCCTCTAACCCTCCCTGTCACCACTTGGGAGCTCTCAAACTTATACCAGACAGTAGAGAGAGAGAGAGAGAGGGAGAGGCAGGCAGGCAGATAGTGAGAGGACATACGGAAGATGTTTGTTGTATTCATGGGCTATTTTGCTTCAAAACATATACCAGTGTACCTCAGTTTTGGAGGTCAGGTCAGGGTATACTGTAGGTGATGGTGACAAATCGAGGTACAGCCTCCCGGTGAATTAACACCCTCTATCTCTCCAGCCTCTAATGAATTAACACCCTCTATCTCTCCAGCCTCTCTGATGAATTATCACCCTCTATCTCTCCAGCCTATAATGAATTAACACCTTCTACCTCTCCAGCCTCTCTGATGAAATAACACCCTCTATCTCTCCAGTCTCTCCGATGAATTATCACCCTCTATCTCTCCAGCCTCTCTGATGGTGACATCTCCTGCCCCTCCCTAAAACAATCCTTCTCTGGCTGGCTCCTCAGAGACCGAGTGGCGAGGGCGTGTGTCAGACAGCTGTGTTACTGTTCAGGGTTTGATAGAAGACAGATAGGGGATGGGCAGGAAGGGAGACGTGCTGTAATCAGAGAGGGCTTGGGATGATGTCAATCACAGCAACTGCTGTCCTGGTAGAGGGAGAGGGGCTGGGAGGGCAGGATGGCAAGATGGCCGGATCCAAAATGTCTCCACAGTAACCCTGCCTGTTTCTCTGCAGTCAGCGTCTTGAAAGGATTAATCTCTCCATGCTGCTCATAAACACCCTCACTCTTCTGATGTCATCATCCGTCAGCCATGTTTTTCTACAGCCTGTCCCCTTTGACCTCTTCCTCTGATGGGCAATGCCGCTGTTCTGACTGCTATGTGGTAGAAACAGCATGTCACCAATTCATTTTTTACTACTTAACAATGAGAGAAGGATGAAATCAGATGCTGTACTTGTGATCTATCCCAATGGGTTCTAGGCTGTCACATGCCTGATATAGGGTTGACAAAGACTAATCTAATAATCCTTCCTTTTCCACCCACTCTCTGTCCTAACTTTAAAGCCTTTGGGCTGGATCCTAACTTGAGGTGCACATGCTTAACTCTGACTTATCATGAATTGATGTCAATGGAAGACTCAAGTGAAAAGTTAAGCTTGTGTATCTCGAGTTAGGATTTGGCCCTTTATTTGCATCTATTTGTTTTCTTTGGAAATAGGATCCAATTTGACAAAATGGCTGCTATTCAATTGTGTTTGCTTCACACTGACTCAACACTGCCCTGGTTGTGTTTGTCACAGACCGGCAATAAAGTCCCTCATCAACAGCAGCATCAGTCAAAACCAAGCAGAGAAATGAAAAGAGATTGAGTTTCAGACAGGCGTTTTAGTCAGGCCCCTTCAGAGGGGGCCTCTCTCCTGACAGTGCCACATCAAGGCCCCCCAATGAAACGAGAATGGAAGAGAGTGGATCAGCTTCTCACATCACACGATGTGGAGGTGTCAGCATAATTTCCCCTGCTGATCTGTCGACAACCTTCAAGCCCGTAAGTATTTACTTATTTATCCACATCTGTTTGTTTGCATTTTTCATCTCTCCTACTTTTCCTATGCTTGGTTTTCCAGCAACCTTCATAGTGGAAATTTGTGTATTTGTATTTCCCAATTTCTTGGAAGAAGAGGATGGGATGGGAGATGTTACATTTGAGATGCAAAATTTGATGACCTTAAAAGAGGATCGGGATGCATCATATTTTCTGTCCTGTTTCTTTTTAAAATTGAATTTTGATTTGTTGGATGGTTGGCTGGACGGCTGTTTGGTATGAAAGAGCCCCAGTTCTGATCTGCCCAGAGTGACTGTCCAGCACAGTTAATCACAGAGCCCTCCCCACAGGGTTGTTGGTGCTATACACTGTATCGGGGCCCAGCACAGGACAACAAGTTATTATGGCAAATGCTGATGTATGTCAGTCATTCATTCATTTCTGCCCTGAAAAGCTGAGAGTCTTGATGATATAATACATTGAATTAATCAAACTTTTTTTCTGCACAATTTATTTAGTTTGATATCTCAACTTAATGTAATGTACAAGTGCAAGATTAAACTTAGGCCATTCAACTCTACAAAAACAAATCATCGAACACCGATCCATCCTTACTACAAAGTAAAACTTTTAAAAAAAATCTTTACTTTATCAGGGAGTCATACTGAGACCAAGGTCTCTTTTTACAGAGCCCTGAATGACATAAACTACAGAAAATACAGACATCGAAAATATAAATAATAAATGCAAGGAGAAAGAAAAACAGTCATAAAAACCAAACACGTTCATCAGTAATACGGTCCTCAATCAGCTTTCTGAACGGCCCCAGAGGCACCAGAACATCACATTCATCAGTAATACGGTCCTCAATCAGCTTTCTGAACGGCCCCAGAGGCACCAGAACATCACATTCATCAGTAATACGGTCCTCAATCAGCTTCCTGAACGGCCCCAGAGGCACCAGAACATCACATTCATCAGTAATACGGTCCTCAATCAGCTTTCTGAACGGTCCCCAGAGGCACCAGAACATCACATTCATCAGTAATACAGTCCTCAATCAGCTTTCTGAAGGGCCCCAGAGGCACCAGAACATCACATTCATCAGTAATACGGTCCTCAATCAGCTTTCTGAATGGCCCCAGAGGCACCAGAACATCACATTCATCAGTAATACGGTCCTCAATCAGCTTTCTGAACGGCCCCAGAGGCACCAGAACATCACATTCATCAGTAATACGGTCCTCAATCAGCTTTCTGAATGGCCCCAGAGGCACCAGAAATCCACATTCATCAGTAATACGGTCCTCAATCAGCTTTCTGAACGGCCCCAGAGGCACCAGAACATCAAATTCATCGGTAATACGGTCCTCAATCAGCTTTCATCAGAACGGCCCCAGAGGCACCAGAACATCACATTCATCAGTAATACGGTCCTCAATCAGCTTTCTGAACGGCCCCAGAGGCACCAGAACATCACATTCATCAGTAATACGGTCCTCAATCAGCTTTCTGAACGGCCCCAGAGGCACCAGAACATCACATTCATCAGTAATACGGTCCTCAATCAGCTTTCTGAACGGCCCCAGAGGCACCAGAACATCACATTGAAGAACGTTTTGAAGATTGTTCCACAAATAAGGTGCAAGAAAACTAAAAGCTGATTTACCTGATTCAGTAGAGACCAAAGGGATTTCCAGAGTTAACCATCCCTGAGACCGGGTGTGCTAACTCGTATGTCTAAAGTTTATTAATGATGTTAGGTACAGTGAGACTTTTTGTAAAAGGGATTTATAAATGAAAACATAGCAATGTATCAACTTACGTGACATCAAAGAGGGACAACCAACTTTCTGGTAGAGAATGCAGTGATGACTACTAAAACTGTCGCCCGTAATAAAGCATAATACGCTAAGTTAAACTGTATCTAATGGCTTTAATGAAGTGGCAGCTGCGTTCATATAGATGATGTCGCCATAGTCTAGGAACAATAGGAACGTCAACTGAAGAATCTGCTTTCTACTATTTAGCGAGAGGCAGGACCTATTTCTATAGAAGAAGCCCATTATATTTCTATAGAAGAAGCTTCTTACTAACTCATCAATATGCTTATGCAACAGTTTTCATCTATCCAGAGGCCCAGATAAATATGGACACATCCAAAGGGCATATGCTTAAATCATTACTTATTTTTTATGTGCTCTAGAGAACAACATATTCCTGCATTCAATACTAATTTCAGGTCAATAAAGTTTTTCTGCAATGCAAGGAAGGCAGACTGTAGTTCAGATAGAGCCTGGTAAACTGTGGGGGCAATAGGATACACAACAGTATCATCGGTGTACAAGTGCAGATATTGCTCATGTAAACAGTAAAAAGTACAGGACCCAGAATCGACCCCTGCGGAACATCTTTCAAAAAAAAAGCCTCTGAATTAGCAGTGAATTATCAACAGTTTCAAAAGGTCAATGAAGAGGGCAGCTCAATGTTGCCTTTTATCCATACAGTTAACCACATCATTTATAACTAGGGATGCAGCAGAGATAGTGCTACGACCTGGTCTAAAACCTGACTGATGTACATTTAGAATACATGTCAAAGATAAGAAAGTTTTTAGCTGAGAATTAATCAAGGATTCGAATATTTTAGTGGGGCAAGAAATTTTAGAAATAGACTGATAATTATTTAGGTCACAAGGGTCAACACCTTGGTGAAGGGGGAGTACATGGGCCTTCTTCCAAACCCCGGGGATAGTACCAGATATAATCGTCAGGTGAAACATATGGGTTAATAATGATTTAGCAATCAGGGGGGCAGAGAGCTGCCGCGAAAATATATCAAGCATATCAGCCCCAGTGGATTTTTTCTTTTACATCAACCTTAAGCAAGGCAGTTTCACTAGAAGTTGACGGGTTAACCGTCAACTCAGCTAGAGGCTAGCTCTAGCTGACTTAATGTTTTCCAAAATGTAGAGGGATCACCAGCAGAGTCAGAGAGCTTAAAAAGTAGCTTGATTTAGCTTTTCTTCGTCGAGATAGTACATCTGTTTCTCACTTGACGGAGTCGTTCTTTTCCACCTCTCCCCCACTTTACCTTATTCCCTACTCTCATTTTATTTTTATTTCTCTCTAGCTCCTCTCTCTTTTTCCGTTTTCATGCATCAAAAGAGATTGACGGTTTGACAGGAGGGACCCCGGAAACTTGCTGCCTCCCTCCAGACCCTCCAAAGTCTCTGCTCCCTCATTGAACTGTTATCTGCCCCCATTTATGGACTTTTCCATGGCAACAAGCCGGCGAGTGAGCGAAAGGAGCAGGGTCTCCAGTGGAAGCAGCATCTTGTCTCAGGCAGCTGTCTGCTAAAAGATACGTTTATAAAAAACAAGAGGAGGCCTCCCGAGTGGTGCAGCGGTCTAAGGCACTGCATCGCACTGCTTGAGGTGTCACTACAGACCCAGGTTCCATCCCAGGGTGTGTCACAACCGGCCGTGACCGGGAGTCCCATAGGGTGGTGCACAATTGGCCCAGCGTCGTCCGGGTTAGGGGAGTATTGGCCGGGGGGGGGGGGCTTTACTTGGCTCATTGCACTCTAGCAACTCCTTGTGGCGGGCCGGGCGCCTGCAAGCTGATTCGGTCGTCAGTTGAATGGTGTTAAGGAGCACGGTTTAGAGGGTCATGTTTCGGAGGACACATGACGCGACCTTCACCTCTCCCGAGCCTGTTGGGGAGTTGCAGTGATGAGACAAGATTGAAAAGGGGGGTAAAAAAATAAATACGAATAATAAAAAAATAAAAACAAGAGAAGGAGAAAAGTTTATTGAGTCATTTTCTTTCACCATTTTAGTATATCTGAGACCCACTAAGAGGCATTTTGCTCAGTTTTTATTTTGAGGTTCAACCAAAACAGGTATTTGACGAATGGTGTGAGGGGTCAGGAGCCTGAATGTGGAATGACTGTAAAATGTGTTCCTGGAATTGTTCCCATTGCGGCGACAAGGTTGACACGAATCAAAGATCTCCCCTGATGTCAGAAGTTGCTTGAGTTTCCTCTGGAGTTCCTGCACAACCTGTTCACTCGAAACAAGCCTAAAACGTGACAGCCTGCCAATTCCCTTGATCCATCCATATTTGAGAAGACCCCTCAGTGGAAGTAACCCAAATTTCACTCTATTTTAGGATTTATGTCATAAATAGAGGTTTACTGATATACACGGGTCTCCCACTCCCACATGTATGAGGTAGGCCTCTGAAAAAGATACGATGTGCTATGGTTCTTTCGATTGCCATTGCTTATTCATGCTACTTAGTTTATCTTCTATAGGTTCCCTCACTTGGCTGCAGAATGACAAGGCAAAAGACTTTAACGTTGGGTTAAGTTTGTGTCTACAGGATTACACCAGAATCCCTATGGTTTAAACCATTCACAGTCGGCGTCACAGAAGCGAGACATTTTTCGTTTGCAGCGTTTATTAAAGAGGCCCGAGAGACTGTGGTGACAACTCAAGCGTTTTGTAGAAACAAAATGAGGGATAGAGGCAGAGAGAGAGTGCTAATGCAATTGGGTTTCTCCTTTTAAAAGTTTAAATCTCAAGGCTTTCGGAGCCTTTGTCAGTCAGTTTAGAGAATAGAAGTCAAGTTGCAAGCAAGCATGGCCCATGGACATTAAGGCCCCTAGGAATGGGAAGGAACTGAGAGACAGAAAGTCAGAGAGAGAATCTGCACATTGTGATAACCATTATTTTTCTACAGTGCTGATTTAGTACAAGGGTCCCAATTCAGATTCCTGTCTTCCAAACCACCAGTTCTTACGTCAACCCTTCCATCTTTCCTCATTGCCATATTCTACATGGCCATGTTCTGAGTGGAAATAAGCCCAGGAATTCCAGACCATTCTTTGTAGATATCCTTGTGCTCTTTTCCCGCTCCCAGTCCCTGGTGCTGCTGTTTCAGTTTGCCTGCCTGTTTGATGGAGGTGCCAGGTGTTTCTGCCCCCCCCCCCCACAACCCGCCCCCAGGGGGAGGGTTAAGGATGAGAGGACCTGGAACTACCTCTGAGAGCTAGCTATATGCTGCCTGCCTGCCTGGAACCTCAGTTGGCTGATGGCAAAAAAATGTAAACAACAACAAACCAACCAAAGCACAATTCAATCCCTAATCTCTCTGTATGCGCTTACCCCCTGAGCGAGGTGGGGATACTGGATGCAGGCATGGCAATGCTTCCTCCTTCAGTGGACCCCCCTTGGGGCCAGAGAGACTGATCCTGTTTCCATGAGTCGGTTGGCGTGGCTTAGTGTAGTGTATTACCATGGCTCTGCTCCGGCCTCAGCTCTGAGAAAGCCAGTTCCGTCACAGATCGCTGGTCTGTATTGGTCTCTGGTCTCCAGAACTCCAACGGTCATGCTCGAGCTCCTTCCTCCACGGTTTCTTCATGTTCCTCAGACACACAGATGTTTTTCTCAACTCTCTAAACTCCAAATCCCCATCCATGTCTGTTTTTCCCTCTGTTCTCTCCCTCTGATCCAGATCGAGCTGGTCGCACCCCTCGCTCTAACTACTGCTGTTGCCTGCAGGTGAGGCCTGTTTCTGGGGTGATAATGCTGCTCACTCCTGCATCGCCACAGACACCAAGGTAAAGCAACACAACACAACACTCCTCACCTCAACTCACTACCAAATACACAGGAGTGTAATTACCCATCTATTAAAAAAAATCTTAAAAAGTTAGTAATCAAGCAGAATATATGGCACAAGTTCAAGTACTGTGCTCCATGAGGATCACAAAAAGAAACACTCACCCACATGTCTAGTGTTCCTAGTGGTCCCTGAGACTGTGCCTCAGACTAGTGGTCCCTGAGACTGTGCCTCAGACTAGTAGTCCCTGAGACTGTGCCTCAGACTAGTAGTCCCTGAGACTGTGCCTCAGACTAGTAGTCCCTGAGACTGTGCCTCAGACTAGTAGTCCCTGAGACTGTGTCTCAGACTAGTAGTCCCTGAGACTGTGCCTCAGACTAGTAGTCCCTGAGACTGTGCCTCAGACTAGTAGTCCCTGAGACTGTGCCTCAGACTAGTAGTCCCTGAGACTGTGCCTCAGACTAGTAGTCCCTGAGACTGTGCCTCAGACTAGTGGTCCATGGGACTGTGCCTCGGACTAGTACTCCCTGAGACTGTGCCTCAGACTAGTAGTCCCTGAGACTGTGCCTCAGACTAGTAGTCCCTGAGACTGTGCCTCAGACTAGTAGTCCCTGAGACTGTGCCTCAGACTAGTAGTCCCTGGGCCTGTGACTGCTGTGGTTTTTCTCCCTGAACAGCAGCAGATGCAGAGAGTCCTAGAGGTCCCAGCTGACCCAGCGGTGTCCTGTAGTCTCTGGGATGTGTTGTGACAGAGGCTGTAACGCCAGGAAGACTATCCACTCTTCACCTGTCACCTCGCCCCCGAATGCAGCCGCGGCTACTACCGCCACCCTGCCGCGTCTGGGCTCTGACAGGAAGTGTTTGACCGGAGGAACAGGTAGTTGACCTCTCTCTCTCTCTCAAGATTTCTCTCATCATCTCCCTTTCTCTTTAGTGTCCTCTCCATCTCACTTACTCACCACAGGCACAATGCTCTCCCCACTCCTGACCCACTGGGTATTGTCAGGGATCTAATAGACTCCTGGTCCGTGACATGGTGGTGTGCTAGTGCTTTTTCATTGTTTGGTTATTCACTCTGTTTTCTCTGACCTTTCCATCTGTGGGGTGGAAGCCATGCGAAGGACATGTTTTTTGTTGTTGTCTCTGAGGCCTCCGTGCGCAGTATACCATCGCTGTTCTACTTCTGCATGTATTACTGTGGAGGTTAGAGCCTCAAGATACAGTTTAACTTAGGGTTGGGTTTGGAGTCAAGGTCAGTATGATATGAGGATGAAGCTAAAATATAGATTACAGTTAAGGTTATGGGTCACTGTTAGGGTTATGGCTTTGGTTATGGATAAACTAGAGTCAATGTGTTGCTTGTGTTAGTGAGGGCATTGATAATGATTCATGTTAATATGATGGTTAAGCTAAGGACTTTATTGTTAGTTCCTGCAAAAAGCTAGGTTTGGGGTTGTTGGGTTATGAACGCACTGTGTGCTGAACATAGATCCAGTGCTAGTTTTTACCCTTGACAGGGTGCCATGTATTCAGCTTTTAAAACAATGATGGAATGTCGGAAGACTTTCAGGCAGCTCAGAATTAAACATTCATCCTCTCTGAGTATAGGACTATTTCTAGGACTATTTTCGTTTCTCCTCTCCTCCTTTTCACACATTGGTCAATCGAGCAATGAGTGTACCTTCTCAGTCCCAATGGATCTGGTGATGGTTTGGGGACTTTAGTCTACAGTTGTACCTTAACACAATTCTTCCTCATCCCTTTCATGGGTTCCACTCTGAGAACCCGGTCCTGGAAAAGTGAGACGGCCCCAAAACTTTGCGACAAGGCTTTAAGTAAGGAGGAAGGGATGTTTTATTAATGGCAGCTATTAATATTCCATCGCAGTGGGATCACGGTGTATTTCTTTTTACAGAGGGATAATGAATAACTGAGTACCTCCACGCCACCCGAATCCTCCACATGAATATTCAGTCTCTGACTGGGGCTGATGGAGGCCAGTGGGGCCTCTGCCCTGGTCTGTGGTGGGATAGTCAGCCTCACTGTCTCAGCCCTTCTCTCTCTCGCTCTCTCTCTGTGCTGGTACAACTCAGTCTCAGCCCCTTTTCTCTCTGAGCTTCCTGGTACACATGGGGTTGAAGCTTATAGATCTGAGGGTGTGCTTTCACTAGGGCCTCCGTGGAGGCTGGGACTGATTGATTACGGGAGTGTGGCTTTGTGTGGGTTTTTAATGGATTGATTAATTTTGGGCCTTGACTGCGGGGCGTCTGAGGCACACAGGGCGAGAGGTGAACTCTTGTGTTCTCTCTCTCTCTCTCTGGCTAGAGCTCTTTCGTTTGTGATTGCATCTCTCTCTCCCATCTTCACCGCCACCGTTACGTCTGTAGGTGTGTGCACGCGTGGGTGTGATTTGCTCTGTATGTCCTGTACCCGCCTGGAAGCTGTTGTACAAAACCTGGCCGAAGGCATTCAAAGTCTGACAAAGGATTCTTTACAGATGCAGACATTTTTCACAACGGTGCTGAACTGAAGGAGATTAAGGGAGTTCGCCAAGAGAGAGGAGAGGTACAAAGGGAGCCAGGAGATGAGGGAATAGAGGTGATCTGGATAAAAGAAAGTGAACAAATAAAAGACAAGCAAGACTGCCTGACAGAGAGAAGGATGGGTAGGCATGCAAACAGAACATGCATGGAACGCCATGGAGAATTAGAGAGACAATGTTTCAAGACAGTAACAGTATGAAAGAAAGAACAGAACAGAACTATGTATAAAAGAAATAAGAAGGACAAAAAATGAAGCAAGAACTCAATAACATCCATCAGTCCTTGGACGGGCTCTGCCTGCCTGTGCCTCCCCTCCCTGGTGGGCTATGGAACTGTGCAGTGAGTGGTGCCGGGCTAACCCTCTCTGCCTCTATTAGAGACAGAAAACCAGAGGATTACTGCCAGGGCCAAGGCTAATGACTGTCACGGCCACAGAAAGCCGATTTACAGAAGAAACCTGCTGCATAGAGAAGCCAAAAATCTATCTCCCACTAAGAGAGACAGTTTTAAATAAACCAGCCTTTTTGTGGGTTTTTTTGCATTGTATTACATGAGATGGGAGAAAATTGTATAGGATGCAAAAATATTTATCTGGGTCGTTCCACAAAATGAGTGCCTTTTGTGTCCCTTTGATATTTTAGGTAGCAATTGTGCACCAATATTGAATTTTAAAAGTCCGTTATATTCACTGAAGTGCCCTTTATAGACCACATGGAGAATTTAATAAATCAGATTTTTTTTATATGAATCAAGACTTATTAAAGTGCCAAAATTCTCCATTTTGAAATGTCCTTCTTGGAAGATTTTAACCCACTGAACCTCAACATTTCTCCAAGTTTTCCCTGTCAAAACATTAGTTATTTTGTTGCAAAGTCATTTCTGAATATTATAATTGATTTAATGTTATTAAGTGATTCGTTTTAAGAAGAAACAAAATCATGTCCCTCATTTTAAGGTCAACCCTGTTACCTGAACTGAACTCCCGTTTTAATATGGTGAAACGTCTAATAGTCAAATCATAGTGTAAAAGCAGGTGAGCTGGTTTGACTCTTATTGGACATTTTCTGGTGTTTAGTGGTGGAAAACCGAGCCTGTCGAGCACAACACGTCAACTTTGTTACCCATTGACAAACAAGATAGTTTTTACAATTTCCTTTTTTTGCTAAGCTTGCATTCAATTGCCGCTCCCTGTTGCACACAACAAGCTTCCATTCTCACTGTCACAAGGGGCTGATTTTACAGTTTTTCTCTATTGCTAAAACACTAAAACCCATTGGCTGAACAAAGTTCTCAGTTGCCTGGACTCATTTAGCCAGTTATGCAGTCTGTTGTCAATACCTTAAACCATTTCACATGGTCAAACACAATTTGCAGATCTCACTTAGACTTTTCAGCAAAACTCTAAACACATTCTCATTCTCAAAACACATTCTGCACTCTAATGCACATGTCATCCATAGTGGCAACAATCAAATAGAGAACATATGTCATTGATTGAACACAACCACTCAAAATTGATTGAACCTGTTTCAAATGATGCGACACAAACCAATATAAGCCAGTTCAGAGAGCAAACAGGTTGTTGAAGGTGGGAAGGAGAAAGTCTGAGAATGGATACTCTAGTACAGTGCATTGTAGGCTATATTTAATTTTAATTTTTTATTTTACCTTTATTTTACTAGGCAAGTCAGTTAAGAACAAATTCTTATTTTCAATGATGGCCTAGGAACAATGGGTTAACTGCCTGTTCAGGGGCAGAACGACAGATTTGTACCTTGTCAGCTCGGGGATTCGAACTTGCAACCTTTCGGTTACTAGTCCAACTGTACAATGGACAAATTGTATGGCCAGGGCACATTGTGCTTTCCATTTATTACAGTTTTTTTGGATTGCTTACACACTAAAAATAAAAGTAGTACACTATTAGCAAAACCTTACACTCAAGAAGCAAAACATCAGCCCATACTTGCACAACTATAAGCACATTGTCAACCTCACACTTGTTGCAAAACTCTACACACAGTGATTTGCAAAACACTAAACACACTTAACATACATTACACACAAAAATCTATCATGAAGTCACGTCTTTGCAATATCAAAGCGCTGACTGTCAGATTACCACACCGTCCAACCAATTGGTTCAACACAGTCATCAGGTGTGCAAACACTCGTTTGCTTAATTGTATGATTGTATACACAATCAGGTGTATGAGCACTATAAAAAGCAGCAGGTGAGTTCATCGGTCTTCAAGCATAATGGAAAGAGTCAGAGAAAGAGTAAGACGAGGAGGAGGACGAGGAAGAGGAGGACGAGGAAGAGGAGAACGAGGAAGAGGAGAACGAAGAAGAGGAGAACAAGGAGGATGATGAGGAGGAGGAGGAAGGGGAGGAAGAGGAAGACAAGAAGGTGCTCAAAGAGGACCGAATCTGACAAATGAGATCCACGCAACACTGGTTGACCACGTTGTCAACCACGGCCTGACGATATACAGCCGATATACAGTGGCAAGTGTGATGAGAACATTTAGACTGGAAAATAGGTATTGTAAAAAATATCATCATATCAAAAACATCTGCACGGTTTCAGTAACTGCTTACAGTACTGTATTCTATGGACTATCAGCACTTCTGTTACCTTTTCCTGTGAAATTACTGTACTATTGTATACTGTTTTTTTTCTACATCGGATTGAGGGTCAGGAACAACAAGGGGGAAGGCCTCCTATGTTCACAGAACAGCAAGAGAGGGAGATAGTAAACATGGTTTTGGCCAACAATGCTATAACACTGAAGCAGCTCCAAGCTAACATGGTCAATAACCATGCCCTTTTCAACGACATCCATCAGGTCTCAACATCAACACTGGCACGCATCCTAAAGAAACAACATATTCAAATGAAGCAAATTTATCGAGTGTCTTTCGAGTGCAATTCTGAAAGGGTGAAACGACTGAGGCACGATTATGTAGAGGTATGTATTCACTTTAGCAGTGTGATCTTGCATATTGTCTCATAATCTTTTACTGTACTGTAATATGTATACTAGATCTACACTGAACTACACCATTTTGCCTGACACTGTTTTTCAGCGAGTTTTACGAATGGATGGAGAGGAGATCCAGCATGAGTTCATTTACGTAGATGAGGCTGGGTTCAACCTGATGAGAACACGAAGGAGGGGAAGAAACATCATTGACCACAGGGCTATAGTCAATGTCCCAGGGCAACGTGGGGGTAATGCAACCATTACACAGAATGGGGTCCTCCACCGCCATGCCCATATGGGCCCTTACAACACAGCACTCATACTTACATTCTTGGACAAATTGCACAACATAACAGAATCAAATCGATCATATGCAATACATTGTTGTCTGAGACAATGTGTCTTTCCACCGCTCTGCTCTGGTTCAGAACTGGTTTCAGCAACATCACATTTCACCGTCCTATATCTTCCACCATACTCTCCATTCCTCAACCCAATAGAAGAGTTTTTCTCAGCATGGCGGTGGAAGGTATATGATCTCCGTCTCCAGGCTGAGGTACCCCTCATCCAAGCCATGGAGGAGGCCTGTGACCAGATGGAGGTAGCAGCAATGCAAGGATGGATTTGTCATTCAAGACGTTTCTTTCCAAGGTGTCTTGCTAATGACAACATTGCCTGCGATGTTGATGAAATTCTCTGGCCAGATCCAGCTAGGCGAAGAGACAATGTGTAGTTATTTTTTCAAAAAAATGTTAAACTTACAATACGTAAAGTGACGTTTGGTTACAGTATTATGAATCTCCATGTCAACATTTTGGGCGTGTTGAGAAATAAATGAGTTTCTTCAGTCTGCAACATTGGTCTTGTGTAGTGTGTTTGGTGAATTGACATTATATTTGTACTTTGTTGATAGTAGCCTACTCTAATCATAGGGAAGTAGAAGTGCTGAAAGTGTTTTAGGTTTATCACAGCAGAGTGTAACTCGTGCAAACAGAGCATAGTAATGTGAAACGTGTGTTTCATATGGTAACAAAGTGTGGTTTTTAAAAAGAAGTGTATAGTTTTTACAAGAGTGTTTCATTTTGCAAAGGATCTGTAGTGTTTTGCTAATTGGGTGTGTGGTTGTGCTAATTGTGTGTAGTGTTTTGAAAATACGGGCCCTGTTTTGAAAATGGTGCTTAAGCAATCAAAAAACTAACAGTACTAACTGCTCAATAGATTTTGACTGGTTGCAGGTTCATATCAACAAAGAACAAGAATTACAGTATCACAGAGACAAAGGACAAGTTTGTGAGATACAGGGTACAGTACTGTAAAAATAGGGGTACAAGGAGGAGGAAGAACAAAAAACAAAATTGCAAAGAGCAAAGCAGAGTAGTAATTTCTGATACATTTTGAGCTACTATGATAGAACATGTTTTCGTTCAAAAGACAATGACGGAAAAAGTATATTTTTTTAAATTAAAAATGTACTTCTCCCTGAAGATTGTATGTTTTGAACAATGTGATTTCTATTTTTCGGTGTTTACTGACTGCTTGAGAGTGTATATCATTTTGATCACTTTGTTTATGATTTGAGAGCAGTGTTTGATTTTGAACACAGGTAAAAACTGTTTTGAGGCGAATGTTTCATTTTGCAAGAGGAGTCAGAGGTTAAATAGTGCTTGAAGATGAGGTTTTGTGTTGAATGTTTTCAGGAAATGGAGCAAGGTTTCAGAAATGGTGTTTTAGCAATTGAGAAAAACTGTAAGATGAAATCGTCAACCCTGTTATGGTCAACCCTGTTATGGTCAACCCTTTTACTTTATATGGCACTTAATATGAACTTACTATAGTCATTTTATATTTAAGGAAGTTGAACCTGTGCTCTTTATGACAGAATATTAAAATGGGGTGATATTAAACATTTTTGTTGTTGACCAAGTTAAAGTGGAACGACCCATCAATCCTATTCTGTTCTTATCCCTAATGTCCTAGAGGAGGGAGGGAGAGAAAATTAGTGGGTGAGAGATTGACACAGTAAACAGCCGAATAAAACTCTAATACCGCAGTTCAAGCCTTCTCTGACCCGTTAGAATGGAGTCTATCAAGTAACGGACTCACAACTCACTAACCATATCTTGACTAAAGTATCTGTGAATGTCTAGCCACCTGAATCCTGAAGCATACGTACTGTACACAACTGCTGGACATTCTGCACTAGCTGTAATCCAATTAGCCAGGGCCTGACTGAGCAATCGTTGGCCAACGTTCTGTGCTCAGTAGGTTTAGTATTCACAGAGCATCTCTTGGGTGAGTTAACTGAAGGCCACAATTTAATCACCCCCAGAGAGACTAATAAAAAAAACAAGGGGCCTTCATCCCACGCCAACAGAGTCATGGTGTCACTGGACGTGCTATCATGGTAGGATACACAAACAGGTTAGTTCTTCCTCGTGCTCATTGTGTCCCATGTAGGCTAGGATATGGGGGAGGCTAGATAAGGGTTGAATTATGTAAAGAATAGGCTTATTATTTTGTGGTACGTTAATGGGTCTTTGTTGGCATTTGTTTGAACTTTCATGGTAGTAGGTTGTTTGATGTCCTATACTCCAAAAAGGGCTCACATGTTTTTAAGGCCACCAAATCTAAAGTGTAATCATGGAGAAATGAGAAATAGGGAAGGGAAATTGGTGATGAAAAGGCTCTTTGTTGCATAGCGTAGTGAGAGGCCAGAGAATATGCAGAGAGAGAAAGAGAGAGAGAGAGAGAGAGAGAGAGAGAGAGAGAGAGAGGAGAAAGGTTGCCATTGAGAAGGGTAGACAGAAAAACCTGGCTCCCTGTAGAGGAAAGGCTGTATAACCACCATAAAACACATAGAGAGTGTCCTTTCCCCAAATTTGAAGTCATTATTCAAGGTTCCAAAGACCTCTCTGATGAGAAGAGGCTACCTGTGCTGTTGGGGGAGGACATACAGAGCTGGGGGTTGGCAGGACACTACATTGCTGCACACCATAAAATAATGGGCAGTTTCTGACAGACAAAACCAACCTGTCCTCTGTTCCATTGTTATTGTCCATTGAATGGTTATTATTGCTGTTCTTACTGATTGTCCTGTTAATTATTTTTAATTAAGTTTAATATTGTAAATGAATCACGTAATTTCCAAAGTACGCTTTGGCAATGTGTTCATTGTTACGTCATGTCAATTTGAATTGAATAGAGAGAGAGAGAGTGAGAGAGAGATAATTACTTGACACATTGGAAAGAATTAACAAGAAACTGAGGAAACTAGAATGCTATTTTGCCTAAACAGAGAGTACACATTGGAAGAATACCTGATCACTGTGACTGACCCAAACTTAATTAAAGCTTTTACTACGTACAGACTCAGTGAGCATAGCCTTGCTATTGAGAAAGAGAAGACAGGCTATGTGCACACTGCCCACAAAATGAGGTGGAAACCGAGCTGCACTTCCTAACCTCCTGCCCAATGTATGACCATATTAGAGAGACATATTTCCCTCAGATTACACAGATCCACAAAGAATTTGAAAACAAACCCGATTTTGATGAACTCCCACATCTACTGGGTGAAATATAACAGTGTGCCATCACAGCAGCAAGATTTGTGAACTGTTGCCACAAGAGAAGGGCAACCAGTGAAGAACAAACACCATTGTAAATACAACCCATATTTATGTTGATTTATTTTCCCTTTTGTACTTTAACCATTTGCACATCGTCTGTATATATACATAATATGACATTTGAAATGTCTTTATTCTTTTGGAACTTCTGTGAGTGTACTGTTCATTATTATTGGTTGTTATATTATCTACTTCACTTGCTTTGGCAATGTTAACATATGTTTCCCATGCCAATAAAGCCCCTGAGAGAGAGAGAGAGAGAGAGAGAGAGAGAGAGAGAGAGAGAGAGAGAGTGCAACAGTGACATTTAGGAATATCAGATCTGAGGGATTTCTTACCCTCAGTCCCTTTGTCTCCCCCCCTACCCCCCACACATACACACTCACAAACACACACATGCCTAGGCATCGATTTGGCTGGCTCTGAGCGGCACAGGGGCGAGAGAGAGCTCTCATGGAGAAGTTTGTACAATTGATCTCTGGAGGGGATGAGATTCAAGACCTGCTCTGTTCCATCCATCCCTCTCTTTCTTTCTTTCCTCCCCGTCTCTTTCTCTCTCTCTCTCTCTCTCTCTCCTTCCTCTCTCGCTCGCTCGCTCTCTCTCTCTTTCTCTCCTTCTCTCCCTCCTCCGGGCTGAATATGCGTTTTACTGCATTAGTGGAAGGCGAGGAGGGAGAAGGGAAAAGGGAAGGCATTGCTATTCTGTATG
The DNA here is from genome assembly GCF_018296145.1 of Oncorhynchus tshawytscha. Lineage (NCBI taxonomy): Eukaryota > Metazoa > Chordata > Actinopteri > Salmoniformes > Salmonidae > Oncorhynchus > Oncorhynchus tshawytscha. The sequence continues at coordinate 73,972,506 of NC_056437.1, forward strand.
GCACCTCAACTGAGGAAACTGAACATCCCAGGAGGAAGCGACTTGGTTGACTTGGCAATGGACTTAAGGAAGTAAGACAATGTGTGTCGACTTGTAGATTTGTGCAATACACCACCCTGGAGGGAATAGTTGGTCCTCTGACATGAGATCAAAAACCCAGGGGGGGGAGTTACCCCCTCCTACTAAATAGTGACTCCCACAGGCAGTCTGAGGGCCTGTTCTGAGGGCCTGATCATTGCAAGCATAGAGAGAAGTGTTCTATAGCTATAATAGTGAGCTTCCTTTTCAACTGGTGATTATTATTCTATGACCTACAGCTAGCTAATATGTTCAAATACAAATGGCACCAATGTCCTTTCCCTCCAAATCTGATACCTAAAGGTGGTTGACCACTGGACACTACGGGGTTGTATCAATAGCCTTATTTACCCACAAATCCTTGTCCATTTGTGAATGGGGAGGAAGTCTGGTGAAGAATTAAGGGAGAACAGCAAGGTGCCAAAATATGCTCAGCCTGTCAGTTTGGAAAGGAGGAGAAAAGAAAGGGGAGAAAAAACGTCAGGAGACGGCAAGCGAGGCTCATTTCAATAAGGAGATCGATGGGGATGCAGGAAAAGGTGCTGTGTGTGTCAATGATAAGCTCTCATGGGCAAGGATAGGGAGGGGTGTACGGGGAGAGGGGAGGAGGGGGTGGGGTGTACGGGGAGAGGGGAGGAGGGGGTGGGGTGTACGGGGAGAGGGGAGGAGGGGGGGGGTGTACGGGGAGAGGGGAGGAGGGGGTGGGGTGTACGGGGAGAGAGGAGGAGGGGGTGGGGTGTACAGGGAGAGGGGAGGAGGGGGTGGGGTGTACGGGGAGAGGGGAGGAGGGGGGGGGGTGTATGGGGAGAGGGGAGGAGGGGGTGGGGTGTACGGGGAGAGGGGAGGAGGGGGTGGGGTGTAGGGGAGAGGGGAGGGGGGGAGGGGGTGTATGGGGAGAGGGGAGGAGGGGGAGGGGTGTATGGGGAGAGGGGAGGAGGGGGAGGGGTGTACGGGGAGAGGGGAGGAGGGGGTGGGGTGTACGGGGAGAGGGGAGGAGGGGGTGGGGTGTACGGGGAGAGGGGAGGAGGGGGGGGGTGTACGGGGAGAGAGGAGGGGGTGGGGTGTACGGGGAGAGGGGAGGAGGGGGAGGAGTGTACGGGGAGGGGAGGAGGGGGTGGGGTGTACGGGGAGAGGGGAGGAGGGGTGGGGTGTACGGGGAGAGGGGAGGAGGGGGTGGGATGTACAGGGAGAGGGGAGGAGGGGGAGGGGTGTACGGGGAGAGGGGAGGAGGGGGGGGGGTGTACGGGGAGAGGGGAGGAGGGGGTGGGGTGTACGGGGAGAGGGGAGGAGGGGAGGGGTGTACGGGGAGAGGGAATGAGGGGGTGGGGTGTACGGGGAGAGGGGAGGAGGGGGGTGGGGTGTACGGGGAGAGGGGAGGAGGGGGGTGGGGTGTACGGGGAGAGGGGAGGAGGGGGTGGGGTGTACGGGGAGAGGGGAGGAGGGGGTGAGCGCAGGTGGCAGAGAAACGGATGAGGAACAATTTAGAGAGGAAAGAGAGAGAGAGAAGGATGATGGAGGCCACATTGCCCGAACTATTTAAGAAAATACTAGTAGTTGGTTTGACTGGCCACTGGGTAAAGACATTTCTTTGATAAGAACACTGTGTCCATGGTGATTGTTTTGATCTCTAGAGCAATTGAGACAAGTGAATGAAGTAAAGGTGAAGGAGTTGTAACAAGCACAACTCTTAGGGGACAAATAAAACCATTAGGACTAGATCGCAAACATTACAATACTGGTCAAGGTATTCACTCCTGTTTATATGATGTCTGATATTGGACCGGCCACAGATTCAAATCTTGTTTTTACTGCCATTAATAGCTTGTATATAGTTGGACTCATGTATGCAGGCTGTGGTCAGTATTTTTAGGCTGTTGGCCTTTCTGGCAGTCACTTCCCTCTCCCCAGCCACATATGGGTGATGTGATAGTTGGGGACGGGCTTTCAGCAGTGGTCCATGTCATGGGGGCTTGTGGTGCATGCACTCTGCACCGCATCATTCATTATAACAGACTATCTGTCTGAAAGGAGACTGGCTGACTGTTAACCAATGAAAACCTACATTTCTAATGTTGGTTTCCTGTTCTTCCCTGTTGTACTTGATCACAATGCTTGGCTTATTAAGACACTATTCCTGGCACCCTACGTAGTTTTCAGTTCTCTTTCGTTTCCATCAGTTTTGTTCGAGTGTTGGTAAACAAGGAATGGTACTTTTCTGATGAAAGACAGCCATTGTTCCCTGCAGACGTCTCTGTATCTCCCATCCCATTCCTCTGTCTCCTCTCCAAAGTTTGTGTATAATTTCAGCCAGTAGTTTTAAACGTAGTGCTCACGAGACAAAACGGGTCCCCGGAAATTGTGAACAATTTTGTACTACGCCATCCAATTCTCCTGATATTTTATGTGCTGCAAAAAAAAAACTATATATATATATATATATATATATATATATATATATATATATATACAGTGGGGAGAACAAGTATTTGATACACTGCCGATTTTGCAGGTTTTCCTACTTACAAAGCATGTAGAGGTCTGTAATTTTTATCATAGTTACACTTCAACTGTGAGAGACGGAATCTAAAACAAAAATCCAGAAAATCATCCTTTTTAAGTAATTCATTTGCATTTTATTACATGACATAAGTATTTGATACATCAGAAAAGCAGAACTTAATATTTGGTACAGAAACCTTAGTTTGCAATTACAGAGATCATGCGTTTCCTGTAGTTCTTGACCAGGTTTGGACACACTGCAGCAGGGATTTTGGTCCACTCCTCCATACAGACCTTCTCCAGATCCTTCAGATTTCGGGGCTGTCGCTGGGCAATACGGACTTTCAGCTCCCTCCAAAGATTTTCTATTGGGTTCAGGTCTGGAGACTGGTTAGGCCACTCCAGGACCTTGAGATGCTTCTTACGGAGCCACTCCTTAGTTGCCCTGGCTGTGTGTTTCGGGTCGTTGTCATGCTGGAAGACCCAGCCACGACCCATCTTCAATGCTCTTACTGAGGGAAGGAGGTTGTTGGCCAAGATCTCACGATACATGGCCCCATCCATCCTCCCCTCAATATGGTGCAGTCATCCTGTCCCCTTTGCAGAAAAGCATCCCCAAAGAATAATATTTCCCCCTCCATGCTTCACGGTTGGGATGGTGTTCTTGGGGTTGTACTCATCCTTTTTCTTCCTCCAAACACGGCGAGTGGAGTTTAGACCAAAAATCTCTATTTTTGTCTCATCAGACCACATGACCTTCTCCCATTCCTCCTCTGCATCATCCAGATGGTCATTGGCCAACTTCAGACGGGCCTGGACATGCGCTGGCTTGAGCAGGGGGACCTTGCATGCGCTGCAGGATTTTAATCCATGACGGCATAGTATGTTACTAATGGTTTTCTTTGAGAATGTGGTCCCAGCTCTCTTCAGGTCATTGACCAGGTCCTGCCGTGTAGTTCTGGGCTGATCCCTCACCTTCCTCATGAGCATTGATGCCCCACGAGGTGAGATCTTGCATGGAGCCCCAGACCGAGGTGTCACGCCCTGGTCGAAGTATTTTGTGTTTATCTTCATTTATTTGGTCAGGCCAGGGTGTGGCATGGGTTTTTGTATGTGGTGTGTATGTATTGGGATTGTAGCTTAGTGGGGTGTTCTAGTTAAGTCTATGGCTGTCTGAAGTGGTTCTCAATCAGAGGCAGGTGTTTATCGCTGTCTCTGATTGGGAACCATATTTAGGCAGCCATATTCTTTGAGTGTTTCGTGGGTGATTGTCCTTAGTGTCCTTGTTCCTGTCTCTGTGTTAGTTTACACAAGTATAGGCTGTTTCGGTTTTCGTTACGTTCATTATGTTCTTTGTTTTGTAGTGTTTATAATTGATTTGTGTTTTACGTTTGTTTATTAAACATGGATCGAAATCTACACGCTGCATTTTGGTCCGACTCTCCTTCACCACAAGAGAACCGTTACAGAATCACCCACCACAACAGGACCAAGCAGCGTGTCAACAGGCAGGAGCCGCAGGAGAGGCAACAGAGGCAGCAGCAGCAGGAGCAGCAGCAGCTGCAGTGGGAGAGGCTGCACTACTTGGAGAAATGGACTTGGGAGGAGATTCTAGATGGGAGAGGACCCTGGGAACAGCCTGGAGAATATTGTCGCCCCAAAGCCGAGCTGGAGGAGGCAAAAGCAGAGAGGCGGTATTATGAGGAGCTAGCACGGCAGAGCGGATGGAAGCCCGAGAGTCAGCCCCAAAAATGTATTGGGGGGGAGGCTCACAGGGAGTATGGCTACGCCAGGTAGGAGACTGCGCAAACTCCCTGTGCTTACCGGGGGGCTAGAGAGACCGGGCAGGCACCGTGTTATGCAGTGGTGCGCACGGTGTCCCCAGTGCGGGTGCATAGCCCGGTGCGGTATATTCCAGCTCCTCGTATCGGCCGGGCTAGAGTGGGCATCGAGCCAGGTAAGGTTGGGCAGGCTCGGAGCTCAAGAGCTCCAGTGCGCCCGCACGGTCCGGTCTATCCAGTACCACCTTCACGCACCAGCCCTCCGGTGGCAGCTCCCGCACCAGGCTTCCTGTGCGTGTTCTCGGTCCAGTACCACCAGTGCCAGCACCACGCATCAGGCCTACAGTGAGCCTCGCCTCTCCAGCCCTGCCGGAGTCTCCCGCCTATCTAACGCTGTCAGAGCTTTCCTCATCTCCAGCGCAGCCGGAGTCTCCCGCCTGTTCAGTGCTGCCAGAGCCTTCCTCCTCTACAGCGCTGCTGGAGTCTCCTGCCTGTTCAGCGCAGCCAGAGCTGCCAGCCTGCATGGAGCAGCCCGAGCTGCCAGCCTGCATGGAGCAGCCAGAGCTGTCAGTCTGCATGAAGCAGCCAGAGCTGCCAGCCTGCATGGAGCAGCCAGAGCTGTCAGTCTACATGAAGCAGCCAGAGCTGCCAGTCTGCATGAAGCAGTTAGAGCTGTCAGTCTGCATGAAGCAGCCAGAGCTGCCAGCCTATATGGAGCAGACAGAGCTGTCAGTCTGCAAGGAGCTGCCAGTCTGCAAGGAGCTGTCAGTCTGCAAGGAGCTGCCAGTCTGCAAGGAGCTGCCAGTCTGCACGGAGCTGCCAGTCTGCAAGGAGCTGTCAGTCTGCAAGGAGCTGCCAGTCTGCAAGGAGCTGCCAGTCTGCAAGGAGCCGCCAGTCAGCGTGGAGCAGCCAGAGCCGCCAGTCAGCATGGAGCAGCCAGATCCGTCAGTCTGCCAGGATCCGCCAGTCAGCCAGACTCTTCCAGATCTGCCAGTCAGCCAGACTCTTCCAGATCTGCCAGTCAGCCAGACTCTTCCAGATCTGCCAGTCAACCAGACTCTTCCAGATCTGCTAGTCAACCAGACTCTTCCAGATCCGCCAGTCAACCAGACTCTTCCAGATCCGCCAGTCAACCAGACTCTTCCAGATCCACCAGTCAACCAGACTCTTCCAGATCCGCCAGTCAACCAGACTCTTCCAGATCCGCCAGTCAACCAGACTCTTCCAGATCCACCAGTCAACCAGACTCTTCCAGATCCGCCAGTCAGCCAGGATCCGCCAGTCAGCCAGGATCTGCCAGATCCGCCAGTCAGCCAGGATCCGCCAGTCAGCCAGGATCTGCCAGATCCGCCAGTCAGCCAGGATCCGCCAGTCAGCCAGGATCTGCCGAAACCACCAGCCAGCCAGGATCTGGTAGATCCATCAACCTGCCTGAGCTTCCTCTCACTCCTGAGCTTCCTCTCACTCCTGAGCTTCCTCTCAGTCCCGAGCTTCCCCTCAGTCCTGAGCTTCCCCTCAGTCCCGAGCTTCCCCTCAGTCCCAAGCTTCCCCTCAGTCCCGAGCTGCCTCAGTCCCGAGCTGCCCCTCAGTCCCGATCTGCTCCTCAGTCCAGTGGGGTTCTGGGTGAGGACTACTAGGCCATGGTCGGCGGCGAGGGTGGACTATCCAGGGACGCGAGGAGGAGGGACTAAGACATTGATTGAGTGGGGTCCACGTCCCGCGCCGGAGCCACCACCATGGACAGACGCCCACCCGGACCCTCCCTATTGTCTATTGTTTTGAGGTGCGTCCGGGAGTCCGCACCTTAGGGGGGGGGTTCTGTCACGCCCTGGTCGTAGTATTTTGTGTTTATCTTCATTTATTTGGTTAGGCCAGGGTGTGGCATGGGTTTTTGTATGTGGTGTGTATGTATTGGGATTGTAGCTTAGTGGGGTGTTCTAGTTAAGTCTATGGCTGTCTGAAGTGGTTCTCAATCAGAGGCAGGTGTTTATCGTTGTCTCTGATTGGGAACCATATTTAGGCAGCCATATTCTTTGAGTGTTTCGTGGGTGATTGTCCTTAGTGTCCTTGTTCCTGTCTCTGTGTTAGTTTACACAAGTATAGGCTGTTTCAGTTTTCGTTACGTTCATTAAGTTCTTTGTTTTGTAGTGTTTATAATTGATTTGTGTTTTACGTTTGTTTATTAAACATGGATCGAAATCTACACGCTGCATTTTGGTCCGACTCTCCTTCACCACAAGAGAACCGTTACACGAGGGTGATTGACCGTCATCTTGAACTTCTTCCATTTTCTAATAATTGCGCCAACAGTTGTTGCCTTCTCACCAAGCTGCTTGCCTATTGTCCTGTAGCCCATCCCAGCCTTGTGCAGGTCTACAATTTTATCCCTGATGTCCTTACACAGCTCTCTGGTCTTGGCCATTGTGGAGAGGTTGGAGTCTGTTTGATTGAGTGTGTGGACAGGTATCTTTTACACAGGTAATGTTCAAACAGGTGCAGTTAATACAGGTAATGAGTGGAGAACAGGAGGGCTTCTTAAAGAAAAACTAACAGGTCTGTGAGAGTCGGAATTCTTACTGTTTGGTAGGTGATCAAATACTTATGTCATGCAATAAAATGCAAATTAATTACTTAAAAATCATACAACGTGATTTTCACAGTTGAAGTGTACCTATGATAAAAACTACAGACCTCTACATGCTTTGTAAGTAGGAAAACCTGCAAAATCGGCAGTGTATCAAATACTTGTTCTCCCCACTGTATATATATACTGTTGCAATTCGTATGATATGTTACAAATTCCAATTTGTCCAATATGTTAAGAATTTGTAAGTGCTTAAGATCGCGGACTGCATCTTTAAAGTAACTATAGTCCAGCGGTCTTGTTAGAGGTCAGGGGTCATCACCTGCCATTGAAGTCCCAGTGACCTGGCGTTATGGATGGGATATTGATAACTCTTCAATCCCTGTCATGCTAGTATTAGCCACAATAGCCTTTGATGCTGGGCAGATCTGATCCTGGCTTACTATAGACAACACTGAAATGCCAAGAGGGTTAAGACCAAAAGATTCCTGTCACCTGTTTCAACACGTGTTTTGTATGGTGTTATGGGGGTTTGAGGAAGCTGAGACAACGTGGTGCAAGAGGAATAGTAAGGACTTATTTACACCTCCTCGCTCCCTGTTAGAAAATCCGCAAACAGAAAAAAACAACAGACAGGCTATTTCTTGATAGCTGTCACTGTGTATTTCTCAGCGGCTCGCTGGCTGACATGTTAACACTGACAATAAGACAGATTAGTCGCCATGGAGGCTTTTTTTGGGGGACCGGCGGTGGCAGCAGGGTGAGATTTGTTCAATGTTGCTCGCTGCTTGCTGTTGTGCGTAATAAATAGGCCCCGGCAAAGGCTGGCACGGAGCTATCATGGCACGGGGCTATCATGGCACGGAGCTATCATGGCACGGTGCTATCATGGCACGGAGCTATATCATGGCACGGAGCTATCATGGCACGGAGCTATCATGGCACGGAGCTATCGTGGCACGGTGCTATCATGGCACGGAGCTATATCATGGCACGGAGCTATCATGGCACGGAGCTATCATGGCACGGAGCTATCATGGCACGGAGCTATCATGGCACGGAGCTATCATGGCACGGTGCTATCATGGCACGGAGCTATCATGGCACGGTGCTATCATGGCACGGAGCTATCATGGCACGGTGCTATCATGGCACGGAGCTATATCATGGCACGGAGCTATCATGGCACGGAGCTATCATGGCACGGAGCTATCATGGCACGGAGCTATCATGGCACGGAGCTATCATGGCACGGAGCTATCATGGCACGGTGCTATCATGGCACGGAGCTATCATGGCACGGAGCTATCATGGCACGGTGCTATCATGGCACGGAGCTATCATGGCACGGTGCTATCATGGCACGGTGCTATCATGGCTGCTATCATGGCACGGAGCTATCATGGCACGGTGCTATCATGCTATCATGGCACGGTGCTATCATGGCACGGAGCTATCATGGCACGGTGCTATCATGGCACGGAGCTATATCATGGCACGGAGCTATCATGGCACGGAGCTATCATGGCACGGAGCTATCATGGCACGGAGCTATCATGGCACGGAGCTATCATGGCACGGAGCTATCATGGCACGGTGCTATCATGGCACGGAGCTATCATGGCACGGAGCTATCATGGCACGGTGCTATCGGCAGCTATATCATGGCACGGAGCTATCATGGCACGGAGCTATCATGGCACGGAGCTATCATGGCACGGAGCTATCATGGCACGGAGCTATCATGGCACGGTGCTATCATGGCACGGAGCTATATCATGGCACGGAGCTATCATGGCACGGAGCTATCATGGCACGGAGCTATCATGGCACGGAGCTATCATGGCACGGAGCTATCATGGCACGGAGCTATCATGGCACGGAGCTATATCATGGCACGGAGCTATCATGGCACGGAGCTATCATGGCACGGAGCTATCATGGCACGGAGCTATCATGGCACGGAGCTATATCATGGCACGGAGCTATCACGGCAAGGAGCTAAATCATGGCACGGAGCTATCATGGCACGGAGCTATCATGGCACGGACCTATCATGGCACGGAGCTATATATCATGGCACGGAGCTATATCATGGCACGGGGCTATCATGGCACGGAGCTATCATGGCACGGAGCTATCATGGCACGGAGCTATCATGGCACGGAGCTATATCATGGCACGGAGCTATCATGGCACGGAGCTATCATGGCACGGAGCTATCATGGCACGTCATCTATGGGATCAGCTCTCAGCTGAAAAAAACGACTGGACACCTCTCCCTCTCCCTCTCCCTCCTCCCTCTCCCTCCTCCCTCCCTCCTCCCTCTCCCTCTCCCTCCTCCCTCCTCCCTCTCCCCCTCCTCCCTCCTCCCTCTCCCTCTCCCTCTCCCTCTCCCTCTCCCTCTCCCTCTCCCTCTCCCTCTCCCTCTCCCTCTCCCTCCTCCCTCTCCCTCTCCCTCCTCCCTCCCCTCTCCCTCCTCCCTCTCCCTCCTCCCTCTCCCTCCTCCCTCTCCCTCCTCCCTCCCCCTCTCCCTCCTCCCTCTCCCTCCTCCCTCCTCCCTCTCCCTCCCCTCCCCCCTCCCTCTCCCTCCTCCCTCTCCCTCCCCTCCTCCCTCCTCCCTCCTCCCTCTCCCTCCTCCCTCTCCCTCTCCCTCCTCCCTCTCCCTCTCCCTCCTCCCTCTCCCTCCTCCCTCCTCCCTCTCCCTCTCCCTCTCCCTCTCCCTCCTCCCTCTCCCTCCTTCGTCTGTAAAGAACGGGTTTTGTTTCTATCATTATTGTCCCCCCTCTCCCCCGTCTTCTCTTTCTCATCATGTTAAGAAAGATGTCTTTGAGGGATGTTGAAGACAAGTGTGGTTTAACAAGAGTATACGGAATGTAAGGTGGTGTCATTTGTCCTTGTTACCCATGTAGTCAGTCTGGTCGTGACGTGTAACGGTGTGTGTATACCCGCCTCATATCCTGTCTCACTCTCCTGTAGGCGCTTTGGGTGGACAGTGACCCCTACCTCTGGGGGGATTCCAGGTTGGAGAAAAATAGGATAAGGAAACATGTATGATCATTGGCCCGTCATGTCCATGTGATGTCTGTCAAAGAACTGCAGGTCGACTGCACACACCGCGTTTCTTGGTAGTCTTGGTAGTAAACAAATCTACTTTGAAACAAATGCAGACACCTCACACACGTGGTTAGGGGCTTAAAAAAAAGAAGACACCTGTACCATGTCAGATATATAGTTGAAATGTATTACATTTTGAGATTGCATCCCAATAATACACATTAAATACATCACAGAAGACTGTAATATAACAAAACCGTTTGACATAAGAACACTGGTTTACATTTTTTTATGTTTGTTATTTATGAAATTATTAAGAAGATGAATAACTATCCACCCATGAGGACACTCATTTGACTGCAGGAAAGGGCTACAGAGAGAGTTATCTCCTTGGGTCTGTTTGGTGTGGGCCAGTTTGCTGGAGTTAAAACATGCATTGTATGTTTGTTGACAGTGCATACATACTGTAGAAATGACAACGTTTGTTTTGACTTGAGGTTCGAGTGATTTGAGACGCTTGGGGGTGGCAGGGGTTATATAGTACCTGCCACACCCCACACCCCTCTGCCTCCCGCTCCCTTCCCCCTCCTCCTCCCAGGGTGCACTTGAGCAGGTCGTACAGGCACATCCATCTTCTTTTAATCCCCAATTACTCTGCCTCTCTCTTTCTGGCTCTCTGTGTAAATGGATGGGGTGAGGGAGGGAGGTTTGGGCTGATGGATCTTGTTAGAGGTGTTGCATTGATAATCGGTAGACAGAGGGAGAGAGGCATGTGGCGAGAGAGGGTGAGTGAGAGAGATGTCTCTATTCACCCACAAGGTGCCCTTGAGAGAAAATAGAAAGAGAGAGAGAGAGAGGGAGGGAGCAAGCAAGAGAGAGACACACAGAGAGAGCAGAAGCGAGTCAGAGAGAGGAAGAACGTTGAGCCTTCCCAAATGCAGCGGTGATGTCACTTTGGTTTATCTCCCCTGGTGCTTCTGACTGACCAGAGAGTTCCATCCCTCCTTCCATCTGGGAGAAGAGTGATTCTCCATGTTTACCAAGGATAAACGATTTCTCCTCTTCTCCTCCTCTCTCCAACCCCTCGTTGGAGGAGCAGAACTCTGTTCATAATTCATACCTCATACCCTTATCTTCCACTTGGCCTATTTGGTTACAATGACCGCACAAGGCATTTGTATTCTCCCTTACTTTCTACAGCATCAGCTTTTCACTAATGCCTCTACAGAGGGGGAAGTAAGAGAGACTGTGTCTGCTGTGCTGACTGCTATGTATTAAAAAGAATGATGTGTACTGTATCGTGTTTGTTTGTATGTACACAACATCACAGACAATGACACCACACAAAGTAATTAAACATATACTGAACAAAAATGCAAATGCATCATGCAACAATTTCAATGATTTTAAAGTTACAGTTCATATAAGCAAATCAGTCACTTTAAATAAATTCATTAGACCCTAATCTATGGATTTCACATGACTGGGGATGGACAGCCAATCAGAATGAGTTTTCCCCCACAAAAGGGCTTTTTTACAGACAGAAAATCTCCTCAGTTTCATCAGCTGTCTGGGTGGCTGGTCTCAGACGATCCCAGAGGTGAAGAAGTCGGATGTGGAAGTCCTGGGCTGGCGTGGTCACACGTGGTCTGGGGTTGTGAGGCTGGTTGGACGCACTGCCAAATTCTCTAAAACGACATTTTGAGGCGGCTTATGGTGGAGAAATGAACATTCAAAATTCAAAAGGCACTCGCACATCTGAGATATCTTTTTACAGCTGCATGGTAACAGTTAGAATTAGAAAAAAGAATAAACCCACACACTGCTCTTTAATAAGTTGAACATATCGTCCAAACGGCCTTCGTCAAAGCTTTTTAAAGAACAGTGGTAGTATCGAGAGCAGTGTGCGGGTTTCTTCTTTTTTCTCAGCGAAATTAATATGAAATTCTCTGGCAACAGCTCTGGTGGACATTCCTGCAGTCAGCTCCCTCAAAACTTGAGACATCTGTGGCATTGTGTTGTGTGACAAAACTGCACATTTGAAAGTGGCCTTTTATTGTCCCCAGCACAAGGTGCACCTGTGTCATTATCATGCTGTTTAATCAGCTTCTTGATATACCACACCTGTCAGGTGGATGGATTATATTGGCAAAGGAGAAATGTTCACTAACAGGGATGTAAACACATTTGTGCACAAAATGTGAAAGAAATAAGCTTTTTGTGCATATGGAAAAATTCTAGGATATTTTATTTCAGCTCATGAAACATGGGACCAACACTTTAAAGGTTGCATTTATATTTTTGTTCAGTAGAAGGCCTTAGTTATCCCAGTCTCTGTGTGGTCTGTGAGCTCCAAAGCATTTCCCTCCCCACCACCTATCCAGAGCCTCTTTATGTCCTGGGTACCTCTGCAAACCCTGCCACCCCTCTGTCACCCGGGCCTAATCAGAGGTATGGAGCTGAAGGCAAGTGGTGGGCCCGCTGGTCCACCCTGTACGGAGCTGTCACTGCACAGGGTTATGGCTCATTAGGTGCAATGAGCAGAGGGCCACATTGACAGGGGACTGGCTGAATGTAGGCTGCAGGGAGAGGAGAGGGGAGAGGTTGTCTCTCTGTGGGCCACCTTAATTGGATCATCTATGCATCCCTGGACCTGTGGGGGGGTTAGGGGTGGGGTGAGGTGTGTGTTTGTGGATGGGTTATATAAAAGGGATCTGCCCGTGGAAGTGGTGGGATAAATAGAACCGATTTCTACCTTGTATGGAAGGCGTCCAGGCAGGTGTTTGTGGTGGGGATCAGGTGGTGGGCTGCTGAGGTGTCAGTGAAAGCGATTATGGGATAGCCTGTGATAGCGTGAGAGGGTGTATGGTTATTGGTTTAGGGGCCACATGAACTCCCAGCCTCCTCTTGGTGTGTGTGTGTATGTGTGTGTGTGTGTGTGTGTGTGTGTGTGTGTGTGTGTGTGTGTGTGTGTGTGTGTGTGTGTGTGTGTGTGTGTGTGTGTGTGTGTGTGTGTGTGTGTGTGTGTGTGTGTGTGTGTAAGCATCCTGTTCAAGTTTGCAGGGAAGTTGAGCTGGGGTGATACAGGATTAAGGGGAGCTGAGTGGTGTGTGGGGGTGGGGGGACAGTCATGCTTGTACAGGAGGTATTATGTACAGCCTGGTGCACGGCATGGCACGGCAGAGGAGATATTCACATGGAGGCTATGAGATGAGCTGGGTTTTATTGGATCAGGGCAGCCGTACCGTGGAAGAACAGGCATTGAGGAATGCTAGCTACAGAACAGCTTGTGCTTTACCCGCAATCAACTGGCATGCATATCGGACACAATCACTGAGAAACCCATGAAAAGAGCCAGGGACAATCAGTGTGTTTAGGCCTACAGTATGTGTTTGTGTTATTGGTGTGTTTGTGTGTCTGCTTACCATATTTATATTTGTATTCAATTTAATTTAAGGCAAAATATTCAATCATAATGCAAAGTAAACAGGAAGTAAACAATCCATATCTTTCTGTTGTTGAGATTGTAACACATACAAAAAAAGTATTTAGTCAGCCACCAATTGTGCAAGTTCTCCCACTTAAAAAGATGAGAAAGGCCTGTAATTTTCATCATAGGTACACTTCAACTATGACAGACAAAATGAGAAAAGAAATCCAGAAAATCACATTGTAGGATTTTTTATGAATTTATTTGCAAATTATGGTGGAAAATAAGTATTTGGGAGGTGTGTTGACACCTCTGATCGAGAGCAGCTTGGGAGGTATGTTGGCTTTAACACGGTTGACATCTGTGATAGAAAGCAGCTTGGGAGGTGTGTTGGCTTTAACACGGTTGACATCTCTGATAGAAAGCAGCTTGGGAGGTGTGTTGGCTTTAACATGGTTGACATCTCTGATAGAAACAGCTTGGGAGCTGTGTTGGCTTTAACACAACTGACACCTCTGATAGAGAGCAGCTTGGGAGTTGTGTTGGCTTTAACATGGTTGACATCTCTGATAGAAAGCAGCTTGGGAGGTGGGTTGGCTTTAACATGGTTGACATCTCTGATAGAAAGCAGCTTGGGAGGTGGGTTGGCTTTAACACGGTTGACATCTCTGATAGAAAGCAGCTTGGGAGGTGGGTTGGCTTTAACACGGTTGACATCTCTGATAGAGAGCAGCTTGGGAGGTATGTTGGATTTAACACGGTTGACATCTCTGATAGAAAGCAGCTTGGAGGTGTGATGGCTTTAACATGGCTGACACCTCTGATAGAAAGTAGGTCATGTGAGAGAGTGCACTGTAAAATAGCAGCTTTTTTTTAACAGAACCATACAAATCTGCCATTGCACTTTAAAAACAAAATCTAATTAATTGTCTGAACACTCATAAATAAATAATTTGAATCATACTTGTTTGAATGAAAAATAATAAATTAATATTTTTAAAAGATACTTTGACCCAGAGCTTTGTATGTAAATATGGCTCTGCTTTGACCAATTGAAGACACCTTACACATAACAACCTTGTGAAACCAGCCAATAAGGGATATTTACATTGTCCTTGACTTACACAATCAACACAATTTTCTATAAAACCGAGAGCGAAAAGCAACCATCAAAACAAAATAACCTTACTGTTAAGATGCCAAATGAGTGTTATTTAGTCTCAAGGACGAAAGCCCTGAAAACGTTCTTCTATGTACTGTATGTACCTTATTGAAATGAAACTTCCCTAAAGGGAAACCATTAAGTGAGTGTACGGTACGTGCACACAGGTCAGCCCAGGAGAGTATTTAATCCACCCCTACTTTCACAGCACTTCGGATTTGCCACACTCTCTGTGGCCAGTCAGCCAGTCAGCTAGTCAGCTTTGCTTTCCTCTCCTCTCTCCAGCCATGCAAGACCATGGCCTACATCCAGTTTCCTGGTTACGATCCAAAACTGTTTAACTCATTTAACTGTATAACAACTGTATTACAATAGTAACATTATAACAACTCAAAATAAAGTAATTCATTCTTGGCTGACAATGTGCCTTTTTCACACCTTTTGTTCTGATCCTGTGACGTGCCAGCTTTAGTTTAGTTGCTGCTGTTGTTTCAAGTGGTTTTGTGACGAATGACAGAGTGAACGTTTCCCAACATTGTTCTCTTCCCCCTCGTCAGGTATCAACGCTTTAGGGCCATCTCCCTAAATACTGCATGGTTCCATGACGAGAGCTGTCATTAGGCAAATTGTTTTTCTACCCCTCCTCCCTCAGAGTCTCCGGTCTTTGATACAATGCTTCTAATTAGCATGATAAAGCAGCAAGTCTGCAGACACTTTAATATCTATTTAAATCAATTAATGGGGCTTGTGACATTTGTGTGAAGTTGATAGGTGCTCAGGGGTGGATTCAAATGCCGGCGGATGGAAATAAAAAGAAATCCCTGCGATTGATCCTGCTCATCGATTACGATCTGGCTCGTTTGATGCCTAGTGGCATGTCACCCATTAATTGAAACGTGTGAGCGTGTGAGTCAGTGAGAAAAGCGCCTCCTGAGCCAGCAAAGCGTAATCCGTCTAGGAGGCTCTACACTGACACGAACGCCGCGACACACTGCTCTGCAAATGTCACTCCCATCCAATTACATGGTGGGTTGACGACGTTGCCCACAAGGTGGTACCGCTAATAAAGCGATCTGGTTTGTGTTTATTGGGGTTGTTTTCATTTTCCGTTATCGTTTCAGGAGAGGGTTCTTCTCAGTCAAGAGAGAGCCACGTCACAAAATTTACAGTGACAGATGGAACCTGCTGCGAGCTATTGTCATATGTCAGGGTGCTTCTTTACCAGCTAGCTCCATGCTGTTTGTCTGCTTCGTCGAGGTCATATCTGCATTTGTTATTCATTCTCAAGCCGTCTTGACCACCTACACATGCTATATATACACACCATTGTCAGTCTGCTGTCAGCACTGTTTGTTTCGCTGTGATTATGTGTTGCGCCTGGGATGTGTCACGGCTCAAGCTGCCGGAATTATATTGTCAAACATCTACACAATTGAATTTGCCTCTGTAATGGAATCTAACTCTGCAACTGAAAACGAACCCCATAGGAATTTCTAGTCATAACACCTGCAATTTAGTAACCACAACCAGCCAATGCAATTCCTTCGTTGGCTCAATGGTATTAAGGCATGAGCTATAAACATTACACACATTTTGTATCAAATGCCATTTCTCTGGCACTCTTTTGGGTAGAATCGCTTGTCTCTGCTGTAAGAAGTCCTTTTGTTGCCTTGGAGATTGAGCTCTAGAATAACTTGAATATAGCAGAGCAGTAACTCAACAACTCCTGCTGTATAGCTCCATTTGACTGAGGCATTGATACAGGGAAAACGTTGCTTGTAATGTGGACACATGCCATTACTATCAATGATCCCCATCTTATCCCGTTTGACTTTTCTCTTCCCGTTTCCCTTTTTGAACTCCACACACGTTAAAGGATGACGTACAGCAGGCTACGACATATACCATGATGTTTATTTGACCAGACACAGACACTTAGATTTAAAAAGATTTTTATTTGCTAGCCACCACTAACCACCTCCAGCTTTTCTCTTCCATTTTCCTGGCATACCCTGAGGGGGTTTGGAAGAGGAGGAGCGGGTGCCACTGAAATCTACGCCCTACACGGCCCAAAAGATCTTGCCGTTAACTCACTAAAGCGGTTGCTGGAATTGATAGCGCCAATCGGTGCAACAGGAAAAGGGAAGACATGAGAGCTTCTGTGCAACAGGAATTGACAGGAATTGTTCTTAATTCGTGATCTTATAAATTATTATTGAGGTGTTGCTCACAACCCGAGGTAGATTCTACACCCTGCTCCCTCTTTGCGTCATTTCATATTCTCGTACCCCGGCTATTCAGACAGGGAGAATAGAAATGATAGACATTTCGCCAACTTCCTGAGAAGCTGATGAGCAAAGGCATCACACATTTTGTGAATAATATTTTCTGTTCACTCTCCAATATATCAGTCCAGAGACAAATATGGTCTAAAAATCCTCCTTTGTAAACCATCAGTCAGACTTACTTAGTCTTCCACCCTTCCTAGAACTGCAATTTGAGGATGCCACTAAAGCATCACAGCAGTAGTGTGCGACCAATGTTCATGTGGATAGCTCTGTGTTCCCAACTTTCCTCCAACGACAGTCCCCCTGTGAAGGACGCTGACCATTACATTACATTGATTTGATTTGATTTGATTTTTACTGGAGTCATGTTCTGAGAGGTGGAACTCTCTCTGGGTCACTGCTTGAAGGCAGGAAAACATGGACACTTCAACATTTATTCATGGTGCACTAAAAACACAAGAAACACACCAAAATCCTTCGAAGTCCTTCCTGAATGAGCATCCTCCTTTACAATGCAGGTACACTCAGGTATAGATGTGTTAAATGTCCTGCCTGCACAACCTAGTAACATGGCACTTGTTTTATTTGATTGCCCAGATGCAGTCTCATGAGATGTTCATAAATAGATAGTTCCAAAGGGCATGTGGTTCCTGTGCTGTTCTGGTGCTAGGCAATGGAGCGCAAACACCTCAAGACAACTTTAGCTAGCTTCCCCATCTGCTCTGCTTATTTCATTCTTAAGCACATCGTGATGTTCTACACTCCAGCTCTGTTACACATCCTTGTGAAAAAGTGAAGATTGGTGACATTTGGGTGGTAGACAGCTACCTCAGACAACAACCCTTATGCTCCTCATCTCACCTTGACAAACCAAACAATTGTAACTGTATAATGCAAATGGGAGAATATGAGAAGAAACGAGAGGCTAATGCAGGCTAACATGGTGTGTAGTTAAAATCATCAAAAATCGATCCTTACATTGCAGCCTAATTAAAGAGCTAACAATGCTCTCCATATCTGAAATAGGAAATACTCCCTCAGCCATGAGTGTTCCAGCGTTCCTACCAAAACCTGATGAAGGCTTATGTTGTCATTATGCAGCTTTGTCCTGACTGGAGACAGGGACTGATAGGACTTGTGATTGGATAGCGGACAACACAAGTGAGCCGCAGGCTGCTGTGGAAAAGGTGTTTCTTTGTTGTCGTCAGAGTTTGGTAGGAATAGATTAAAGCGTGTGAGAGTGGAAATCATAATGAGCACCGCTGCATTTTTCTGTTAGTGTTTCAACGATAATTGGTTGAGATAAAAAAAAAAGAAAATCCTTGACAAACTGAGGTAATTATGAGGAACAAAGTTATTTACGATTCAAACCTTTAATTGGTGTAACCTTTTTATCCAATGCTATCATCCCCAGTCTTGCTGTTATTTTGGGTATTACGTTGACTCGTTTTGTTGAATTCATCTGAGTGTATACTGAATCCTAGGAAGTCAGAGGGAAGTTTCATAGGAGAGTGTTAATGAGATGTGGTATTATTTCTGACAGTCTTGGATGGAGATCCCGCAGGCTGATCTAGGCGTAGAGCTTAGGACACCACGGCACAGAGAAACCAAATATTCCGGGTTTGTAGCATGAAATGCATCTCTGCAACGTTCAGGGTCTCAGACGATGGAAGCACAGTTTTGGGGTAGTTATGGTTTGGGTAATGTGAGCAGACTGTCAGCCATAATGGAACTCTCACATTCACTATTCCCATCGGGAGGACAAGCTCTCTTTACATGTCTTTACCACGCGACCATCCTCCCTACTCAATCCACTGAGGGGAGATCCTAAAAGACAAAGTCAGGGGACGACAGCAGAACATAAAGGGATGGGTGCTACATTAAGGAGGAGATAGACTGGGAGAGATGGAGAAATAAAGTGAAAATTGGTAGAAATGGATGGAAATAGAGACAGAGCGATAGAGAGAGGAGCCTTGGCTAATGCGAAAGCCTTCAAGAGAGACAGTAATCTGGTTAATCTGTCAGGCTGCTCTCAGACGGGGGGACTGGGTTGTCGGGGGTCTCCATGTTATTTTTCCCAATTAAACACTGTGGGAGAAGATACAACCAATTGCTAAGTGTTTAACATGTAGCTGAGGGGCTGTAGAGGAGCAAGCTGAACACAGACTGTGGGGAGACTGACATGGAGGTCCACCAGGAGAAAGGCTCTCCATCTCACACTCCCTCAGATACTGTTTCCCATCACATGGAAGCAAAGAAAGGCATTAAAGAGAAGGGGACCTATGAGGAAGTAGTAGTTTTATGGTGTCAAGTTTGTCATAGTTTTGACTCAAACTGTATAAAACATCTATCATCATAATTTGACAGTTATGACTCATGCAGGCAGAACAAGGGTATTGCCCTTTTTAATATTGGTCCATTCTAATGGAAAGTTGAGGAAAAAGGACCATTATGAATCTTTTCATTTCAGTGTAATGAAATACAACTCTCTCTCTGTCTTTCTTCTGTCATGTTGGCAGGTGCCTTCATATGTCGACCCCTCTCTCTTAGGCTACATAAAAGTCCCCTGGACAGGGACAAGCTGAAGGATTCTGCCTACCCTTTCACTGTGACAGGCTGCTATACCCAATCAGGCATCACTAAGACCAATTAACTTCAGATTGGCAGGACCTAGCAACTGTAATTTCTTTCACTTATGGGCTCTTTTACTTCTTATTTTCACCCCTCCTCCTATCATCCCTCCATCTTTCCATCCCAGACACAGCCAAGAGTGTCCATTTGGTTGTGTTTGCAGATGGCTCATGGCCAGCTGAACCAACAGACAGCTTGATTAAAAGGAAAGACCACGCTCCGTCCTGGCCCTCTCCCACCGTTTCTGTTTGCTCACTCCTTGGCTGAGGAGCCAGGGTGGTACATGTCTACTCTGAGGAAGGGGGGTGATAAGAAGTTCACCAACACATCAGGTTTTCTTGTATTAATTAGCCATTTTAAAGAAAAGAAAAGTCACTAAATTTGTCGTTGATCCCTGATATGCAGACAAACAGACAAAATAGCTAATTACGTTATGTTATGTGAAATAATTTATGAGGTGTAAATGAGTGTTCTCTCTCGTGTTAAAACTCCCTCCTGGGACACTAGGCTCCGCTGGGCCTGAAAACCCACTGTGCACTGTGATCACAGTGTGAAAATGGCACTGCATGGCACCCTGTGTGGCATCCTAATCAGCACCTTTTCTATGGGGCAATTTAGGTGAACTGACAGATGACAAGTCCCCTGCTAACATAATGTGTCATCATCAGGCATGGACCAAGTGAGACGAGAGAGAAATGGAAAATTGTGAGGGTTAAGTGATACAAACTGATAGAGGTAATATTGAGGGAGAGAGCGAGGGAGGAAAAGAGGAAGACGTGTTGAGGTTGTAGTCTGATAGAGGTGATATTGAGGGAGAGAGCGAGGGAGGAAAAGAGGAAGACGTGTTGAGGTTGTAGTCTGATAGAGGTGATATTGAGGGAGAGAGCGAGGGAGGAAAAGAGGAAGACGTGTTGAGGTTGTAGTCTGATAGAGGTGATATTGAGGGAGAGAGCGAGGGAGGAAAAGAGGAAGACGTGTTGAGGTTGTAGTCTGATAGAGGTGATATTGAGGGAGAGAGCGAGGGAGGAAAAGAGGAAGACGTGTTGAGGTTGTAGTCTGATAGAGGTGATATTGAGGGAGAGAGCGAGGGAGGAAAAGAGGACGACGTGTTGAGGTTGTAGTCTGATAGAGGTGATATTGAGGGAGAGAGCGAGGGAGGAAAAGAGGACGACGTGTTGAGGTTGTAGTCTGATAGAGGTGATATTGAGGGAGAGAGCGAGGGAGGAAAAGAGGACGACGTGTTGAGGTTGTAGTCTGATAGAGGTGATATTGAGGGAGAGAGCGAGGGAGGAAAGAGGACGACGTGTTGAGGTTGTAGTCTGATAGAGGTGATATTGAGGGAGAGAGCGAGGGAGGAAAAGAGGACGACGTGTTGAGGTTGTAGTCTGATAGAGGGGTGTGATAAAGGTGATATTGAGGGAGAGAGTTAGGGAGGAATAGAGGATGTTGTGTTGAGATTGTAGTCTGTGTAAACAGCTAATGATGAAGACAGAGTCATTACCTGCTCCTTTCTGGAGAAAGCCAGGGGTGCACACACACACCTCTGCAGATGTGTGTGTGGAGTGTGACTGTTTCCTGTTGGCAAGCTGTCACAACACCTGCCGCTTTGACTGTGTGTGTGTGTGTGTGTGTGTGTGTGTGTGTGTGTGTGTGTGTGTGTGTGTGTGTGTGTGTGTGTGTGTGTGTGTGTGTGTGTGTGTGTGTTTGAGGGAGCATATGCATGCATGGCAGTATTTTAAGGTCATCCAGCTCCAGGATTCCTTGTTTGCACCTGTTCAAGAGCTGCGTTGCTTACTTAGCCAAACCTGAGTCATTGTCACCTTCACCTTAGTGACATTTCCTTATATGGGGCGGCAGGTATCCTAGTGGTTAGAGTGTTGGGCCAGTAACCGAAAGGATGCTGGATCGAATCCCCGAGCTGACAAGGTAAAATAAAATCTGTTGTTCTGCCCCTGAACAAGGCAGTTAACCCAGTGTTCCCCGCTAGGCTGTCATCATAAGTAAGAATTTGTTCTTAACTGACTTGCCTAGTTAAAAAATATATCAGTAAATTATCCAAATATGATAATCCCCAAAATTATGAAAGAGCTGTGTCCTTTTTTTTTTTTTACATTCTTCAAATGTTGTTTACTAAAATTAATTGAAGTGTTTGTCTGGTTTCCCATTTTTCATTTACCTTTATTCTTTGTGCACTTTTAATATGAATTGTATTTTAAATAGGCAGGCTTCTCATTATATCCCATAAACTGTGTGCAGGTTTTCAATTAAATCCTCCATTATCATTGTGCTTACCTTGGGGTTTTCAAATGCAGATGGACTCCTTTCTATGCTTTTTAATCAAAGACAGCCTTTAGGAAAACAATGCCTCCCTCGTTCAACAAGGTGACGTTTCATTTATTTGTCAGCTCCTCTCAAATCCCTTCCACTCACAGCATCCCTGCAAGGTCCATTTCCCATTTAAAAATACGTTCTGCTTTCCTTCTCGGTTGGGTCCATTCCTTGGTCTGACTGAGGAGTGGCGTGGCTTTGTTGCTGAAACACAGTGCAAAACACATACACACTCAGTGTCCTTGTTCCCCATAGAGGAAGAGATTGAGTGAAAAGGAAACCTTACAAATCTGTTGACATTAGCAGTAAATCGAAGTTTTCAACTTGGTGAGAAGGTATTTTGTACGAGTCTAAAAGATTCCTGGACTCATACCGTTTGTAAAACTCAGTGGTGGAAAAAGTGCCCAATTGTCATACTTGAGTAAAAGTAAAAGATATCTTCATATAAAATGACTTAAGTAAAAGTGAAAGTAACCCAGTAAAATACTAATTGAGTAAAAGTCTAAAAGTATTTGGTTTTAAATATACTTAAGTATCAAAAGTAAATGTAATTGCTGAAATATGCTTAAGTATCAAAAATAAAAGAAATCACTTACAATTCCTTATGTTAAGCAAACCAGACAGCACCATTTTCTTGTTTTTTAATGTACGCATAGCCAGGGGCACACTCAGACATAATTGACAAAATAAGCATTTGTGTTTAGCATGTCCACCAGATCAGAGGCAGTAGGGATGACCAGGGACGTTCTCTTGATAAGTGTGTGAATTAGACCATTTTCCTGTCCTGCTACGCATTTAAAATGTAATGAACACTTTTGGGTGTCAGGGAAAATGTATGGAGTAAAACATATCTATTTTCCTTTAGGAATGTAAAGTAAAAGTACAAGTTGTCAAAAAATATCAATAGTAAATGAAAGTACAGATACCCCACAAAACTACTTAAGTAGTACTTTAATGTATTTTTACCCAAGTACTTTACACCACTGGAAAAAATGATGTGCACTGAGTGTACAAAACATTAGGAACTCTTTCCATGACATAGACTGACCAGGTGAATCTAGGTGAAAGCTATGATCCCTTATTGATGTTAAATTCACTTCAATTAGTGTAGATGAAGGGGAGGAGACAGGTTAAAGAAGGATTTTTAAACCTTGAGACAATTGAGACATGGATTGTGTATGTATGCCATTCAGAGAGTGAAGGGACATCCAGCCAACTTGACACAACTGTGGGAAGCATTGGAGTCAACATGGTCCTGCGTCACTGCAGAATGCTTTCCACACCTTGTAGACCATGCCCTGGCAAATTGAGGCTGTTGTGTGGGCAAAAGTGGGTGCAACTCAATATTAGGGAGGTGTTCCTAATGTTTTGTACACTCAGTGTATATTTTAAAGGTTGAATAAATAAACAGGGATCACTAGATTTAAAGAAGATTTGCCCCAGATGCTATGGCTTCCTGAAAACTACAAAGCCCACTGTTTAACAGTCTGTATGTAGAACTACAGCATTATTCCTTTACTTATTCATTTGCCCTCATTCCTTAATTTCTTATCTCCAGTAAGCAGGAAGTAGTAGGCTAGACTGTGTTGTATTGCCTCTCACTAACTCAAACTACTTCACTCAACATGCTCTCTCTTCTCACTCCCATCTCTGTCTCCGTCTGTGTGTAATGTGTACGTGTTGAATTGAGAGTAAAGCCTTCACGGAGAGGATGGGAACAGACCCCGGTATTGTGGCGCCAGACTGTGTGAGGAGGACTGAGGAACAGGCAGCCCCAAACTGTTCTCATGGGACTTGTAGTGTTGTTCTGAAAATGGCCTTAAACTGCCGACGTTAGTTTGAATGTTGATTATTCAACGTTTGCCTTTGGACAAGGTGAATGGTGAATACTACAGCTGTCAGTGTTTTCTATGCACTTGTTGAGTTCTGTACCAAAAAAAAACACAAAAAAAACTATCTGGCTTTAGAGAGGGGATGGTGCAATTTGAGGGAAAATCCACATTTCAAATGACCCTCGCTTTTGATGTAGCTGTCGTGTCACACTTAGTCAAAGAGAGATAAGGATGATCTGTTGTCTTTTCTCAGTCATTTGTAATGCGCTAGTGCTTTAATATCTTGCCTGGAGGCGTGCCTCAGTGGGGCACACCACGTATTGTCTTTAGAGTCGACTAGTATGCCCAGACCTTATGGAAGTTTAATACATTCAGATGGTCCTTGTGTAGACAGTGTTCGTAGGTAGGCTGGAGGGCTGGACTGTGTTTTTGTGCAATGCTTCAGGCCCATAGGGACTATCCCATACGTTCCTCATCTGTCATGCCCTTCTTTGTAGTCTAAGCTCTTTTATACATAACTCATATTTACTTCTCTTGTAAAACATTCATAACAATGCAAAATGGCATAGCCCTCTTTTGTCAGAGCAATTGGTGTAGTCCTCTCTATTTTACTGTCGTGAATTAGTTAGACTCTCCCAATGGCACCATTGTAAAACGAACAGCTAGGTGGGGAAAACCAACTGACAAAGAAGCCGTGTGAAACCAAATGACAAGGCGGTGGGGGTATAACCAGAAAACAACATTGATGAGCTTCCAGTGGTCAGCTGATGACTAATGTAGTGATTGGTTTATAGACTACTGCTTATCAAACCCTTTAATAGCCTGGACATCATTGTGAATTGAAGCTGTTTTTGAGTCTGTGATTAGCATGGTGTTGTGTGGGGAGAAGAGGCAGTGTCACCTTGTCAGTCTCGGGCATGCTGCCAAGCAGAATGCAGGGGGCTGGGGGGGAGGAGAAGGGGCCAGTAATTATCCACCCGCAAAGGCTGGGACATCTGCTGCAACACTAGACAAACAATCATCTGTGTGCGTGCGTGCGTTCGTGCGCGAGTGTGTGTTTGGTTAAGCACACTCACTGATCATGTAGAGGAGGAGAAGAGAGCATTCTCACAATGGTCTACAAAATCAAATCGGATTTGTGAATCACTAGTGACCTGACATCTTTTATTTTTCTATATGTTTTCTATGAGTTAGTTGTATACAGCTGTGCGTCATGGTCTTGGGTTAGACTAGTAGGATGATGGTCATAGGGTTTTATTTAACCTGCCCCCTGCCTGTCATAGAATGGCCATGATGTCCTTGATGGATCATCTTTGTTCATACAAAGTGCATGAAGAGTTTGGTGTTTTACAACAATAGCAATCCCCCCCCAATATCATTCCCTGAACTCTTCTTGACCCACTGCATTCCCTTCAGAACGGGGCTTTACCCCTCCCCAACCCCAGTCGACTGTTATCCCAGACCCCAGAGCACAGGTCGGGGTTTAATGTCGTTCTGTGGTGGCACATCTCATCAGGGACAGAGGAAGAACATGAAAGTCATGTGAATCTCTCATGGTTGTGATGGTTGATGGTTGACACTGCTGTAGGCTACAGTCAAACTGAATCCAAACTGGACTGGTTGGCAGATAGAGTGTACTGGTTTAGCAGAGCTAAATATATAAATATATATGCAGCAGCTATTTATGAACATTACTAATTATGATAAATGTAAATGAGTACATATCTAAAATTACATAGTATTAAAATGATATGTACAGTACTTTGACTTGGGTCTTGAGCAGTCTTTCTGATTCAGAAAGTTCCACTCTGCAGTATAGCTGCCCATAGAATGCAGCGTGTGGACTGTTGCTTGAGGGGAAACCAGGATAAAGTGAGGATGAGAAGGATGGAGTGAGAGAAGGGCCTCTCTCCTCTGTCAGGGTCACTGAACTCTAGTACTAATGAGGACCTGGAGGTGCCTGGCTCTTCTCTGGAGAGGCAGAGGGAAGCTCCCCAGAAACACACTCAGAACCTGGGAACTGAGTGCCTCCCTGCCTCCTCCCTGGTCCAGCCCTCCAGAGGACAGTCAGTAGTGGAGATGCCAGGGCCTGTGAAATCTGCCCTGGTCCAGTTATCCAGCTATCCAGGCCGCAGAGCTTTTTCACCCCTTCTCTCTGGATTCCCCTCAGATTCCCCTCCAAATTAGATTATTACAAACCAGCAGACATCTAGTTTGAAGATTAATTAGGTCGTTCGGAAAGAGGGAGTGGGTGGGCTTGCTAGCACTAAATGGTTTCATCATGTGTGATATTTTAATATGTAGAAGTTTGAGTCTGCTCTCTTTGCTCTGCACGGCTGGATGACTGTGGTCATGTTGAGATATCATCATCATTTGCAGGGTGAATGGACAAGTAGGCCTCTGCTGTCACTCCTGGAGCGTAACTCAACCACTCCATAGCGCCTCTCTCATGGATCCCCTCATATGAGTAACAGTAATGATATATGGAGCACCATGCATGCCCAGACTGTTGGCTTTTCGAAATAATAGGCATGTTCTGTGTACTGAGGTGCGGTGGGATTCCTCTGGGGTGGAGGGAGGGTGAAAGAGGGAGGGAGAGTCTCATGCACACGCACAGAGACATGAAGGGATGACAAGGTTAAGAGAAGGTGATAAATAGGAAGGGGCTGGAGTGTGATGGCTGATTTGAATTTGCACCGAGGCAATGTGACTCCCAGCTAATGTTCTGGGAGTTAATTGAGCAGTAGAGGGGGGGGGGTTGTGGCGAGGCAGATTTAAGAAATGCTTGATGTTATACTGTACTCTATGTCATCCTCAGAGTCAAGCACACAGCTTGATGCTCGACTACATGTCATCTTCAGAACAACATGCGGAGCTTGACACCTGTGTCATTCTCTAGAGCTGGAGATGACGAGGAAGGAAGACATGCCTGAGGAGGAGAGGAAAGAGCAATAGAGATATGGAGAGAGAGCTTGGAATGGAATGAATTCAATGAGATGACCTTTATGTTCTAGGACCACAGTGATCCAGAGTCCTTCGCATGACAGCATGACACTTGGTGTATACTACTCTAGACTTTAGTGAGGTACACCGAGATACACAAAGAAAAGATAGAAAGAAAGAAGGAACGAGAGAGATAGAATGAGAGAGAATGAGGGAGAGAGAGCCAGGACTCCTCCACCACTGCCATCCAGACTCCTCCACCACTGCTATCCATTCATGTCACCCCTGGAGAGAGATGTGGAGAGAGACTCATAACGTCACCTCATATCTTCCTCCGTTAAATCATCAGTCTCTTTGACCCTCATAATTAGCACACAAAGCAAAAGCAGGGGAAAGGCTCATTTCAATTGGTCCCTGTGAGCTTTTGGTTTCAGCCTTTAACAAGATAGTGCCTCATAGACAGTATTTGTCCTGTAACTGAAGAATAACTTTGTCTAGCGGCAGGTAAAACATTCCACATGACCAAATGTATGTGGACACCTGCTCGTCGAACATCTCATTCCAAAATCATAAATATGGAGTTGGTCTTCCTTTGCTGCTATAACAGCCTCCACTCCTCTGGGAAGGCTTTCCACGAGATGTTGGAACATTGCTGCGGTGACTTGCTTCCATTCAGCCACAAAAGCACTAGTGAGGATGGATGGCACGGGGGAATTGTCAAGCTGAAACAGGAAAGGGCCTTCCCCAAACTGTTGCCACAAAGTTGAAATCACCGAAGAGTCTAGAATGTCATAGTATGCTGTAGCGTTAAGATTTCCCTTCACTGGAACAATGAAAAACAGCCCCTGACCATTATTATTCCTCCACCAAACATTACAGTTGGCACTATGCATTGGGGCAGGTAGCATTCTCCTGGCAACCGCTAAAGCCTGATTTGTCCGTCGGACTGCCAGATGGTGAAGCGTGAATCATCACTCCAGAGAACGCGTTTCCACTGCTCCAGAGTCCAATTGGCATTGTGCATGGTGATCTTAGGCTCTTGTGCTCGGCCATGGAAACACATTTCGTGAAGCTGTTCTTGACGTTGCTTCCAGAGGTGTTTCCACATCACAATAACATCACTTACAGATGATTGGGGCAGCTCTAGTGTGGCAGAAATTTGATGAACTGACTTGTAGGAAAGGTGGCATCTTTATGACAGTGCCACGTTGAAAGTCACTTAGCTCTTCAGTGAGGCCATTCTACTGCCAATGTTTGTCTATGGAGATTGTGCTCGATTTTATACACCTGTCAGCAATAGCTGAATCCACTAATTTGAAGGGGTGTCCATATACTTTTGTATATATATTGTATATTTAATTGAGGCTACACCTGGGTCACAGACATACCTGTATGTTAGGATTAGGGGTACTAAAAGTTGTTTAGAGAGCACAGGTCATTAGGGAGTTCTACAGCGTATAATTTTCTACATGTGGAAATAGACACTGTCAAAGCACACACACACACACACACACACACACACACACACACACACACACACACACACACACACACACACACACACACACACACACACACAGTAAAACAGGAAACAATGCTGGGGAAGAAACTAAACAGGTTGGCAGGCAATTAAAGCAAATTGTATGGCAACCAGTTCTTGTTTTTCTAATGGGCTAAATCTGTCCTGATTCTGGGCTACTACGGTGGAAATGAGCCTTGTGCTTTTGTGTGAGACCTCCCAGTCCACTCCTCACCTCTCCTCCTCTCCCTCTCTTCTCCTCTCCTCCACTCTCCCTCTCCTCCCCCCTCCTCCCCTCTAATCCTCCCATTCCCTCAAATCCTCCCACTTCACTCCCCCTCTCCTCTCCCCCTCTCCTCCCTCTCCTCTCCTCTCCTCTCCTCTCCTCTCCTCTCCTCTCCTCTCCTCTCCTCTCCCTCTCCTCTCCTCTCCTCTCCTCTCCTCTCTCTCCTCTCCTCTCCTCTCTACTCTCCCCCCTCACCTACCCCTCTACTACCCCCTCTCCCCCTTCACACATGATGCTGGCCCCGCTGCTGTGCTGTGCTGGGATGATGCTGGCCCCGCTGCTGTGCTGTGCTGGGATGATGCTGGCCCCGCTGCTGTGCTGTGCTGGGATGATGCTGGCCCCGCTGCTGTGCTGTGCTGGGATGATGCTGGCCCCGCTGCTGTGCTGTGCTGGGATGATGCTGGCCCCGCTGCTGTGCTGTGCTGGGATGATGCTGGCCCCGCTGCTGTGCTGTGCTGGGATGATGCTGGCCCCGCTGCTGTGCTGTGCTGGGATGATGCTGGCCCCGCTGCTGTGCTGTGCTGGGATGATGCTGGCCCCGCTGCTGTGCTGTGCTGGGATGATGCTGGCCCCGCTGCTGTGCTGTGCTGGGATGATGCTGGCCCCGCTGCTGTGCTGTGCTGGAATGATGCTGGCCCCGCTGCTGTGCTGTGCTGGGATGATGCTGGCCCCGCTGCTGTGCTGTGCTGGGATGATGCTGGCCCCGCTGCTGTGCTGTGCTGGGAATGATGCCGGCCCCGCTGCTGTGCTGTGCTGGGATGATGCTGGCCCCGCTGCTGTGCTGTGCTGGGATGATGCTGGCCCCGCTGCTGTGCTGTGCTGGGATGAAGGGAAATGGGGAAGACACAGGGATCGGATGGACTGTCTCACTGCGCGTGAAAGCTTAATATGGATTTGGCATTAAAGTCTATTCACAGCAACATGTGAGAGATTACATTCAACTGGTGAGTTGTGAATCAGAAGTATAGCCTTGACCAAGTGATATTGAAAAATAGGAAGATATACATTGACTGATTTCTTTGAGTTCAGTGAATGAGAGGACATAGTATAGGTAGAGTGTCTGATATGACTACTTCATATTACTACTCTGCATGACTCCTGTCTGTGGTCCGGTGATAGAACAGGAAGTCTACCACAGTCAGGGAGAAAGCTTGTTTACTTACACATCAACATTTTCATATTCATGCCTCAGGGATTTTACAGTAATGACAGATGGCCCAGGTGAGAGGAACAAGAATACAACAACCTGACAAACAAAGGAAACAACCATCAGGCTTTGTATGTCTTTGTCTCAACCAAAGTGAAGCCACAGGTGTGTAACAAGAACAGATGCATTCTGGACACTTCCTGACTCCCACGGCCAAGCAACACTGTAAGGACAGATAGACCTGCTAAAGTGAGCCCTTATCTTCATGTCTTGTGAAGGCGAGTCGTGTGCCGGGTGGTGAACTAAGAGCATTTGGGAAAGGAAGGATAGAAAATAGAACAAATAAATATATAAATGGAGGAGAGGACCTCAAAGAGGAAATGTAACTCTAATGCAGCAAGAGTAGGAGAGTGAAGAGAGGACGAGAGGATGGGGAAGCCATTAAGTCTTACTGAGGACCTGGGGTCCACTCAAGTTTTACACACCTACCCTCGGCTGCTGCACAGTCCCCTCCCTCCCTCCTCAGAGTGTGTTCCCAGCCCGTTCCATCTGAGCTCCCCTCCCTGCACAGTGCTGAGCAGACTTAAGGAAACGGTTCATTTAAATGTGCGTCATTTGCTCTTGGAGGCCCACTCTCAGTCTCACACTTGGAGGCCCAACTCAGGTTTACTCTTGGAGGCCCACGCTCAGTTTCACTCTTGGAGGCCCACTCTCAGTCTCACTCTTGGAGGCCCAATCTCAGTCTTCCCCTGTGGCGCATGAGAGCAATAGCAGAGAGAGAGAGACAGAGATAGACTGGACTGCCACACAGTGTGGTAGAAAGACAGACAGAAAGCAGAGACTGGTTCAGACTAGACTGGACATGAGAACAAGACACCAACAGCCATCCCACTGGTCACACCACATCATATCAACGTGGAAATGTGGGTAATATTTGGTTGAGATGTTGATCAATGAGATCTCAACCTTTATTCACCTACTCAATAAGACAGCCAGAAGTGTGTTGAATTCCCCATGTGATGTCATTATGCTTTCAACCATCTAAAAGCACAACCAAATTCCAATGGAAAAACAATATCAGATGTTGGGTTTAGTTGTCGTCTAAATGTGTTATCACCGCGCATTCAACTATTTAAAAACACAACAAAGTTCAAGTGTGAATACAATGTCACATATTTTGCATTTATACAACACCTTAATGTGTTATCACTGTGCTTCATCTAATAGCACAACCAAATGACCTGGATCGTAGTTGAGATAACGTTAAATGGACATGGTGCAAGTGATCAATGCTGTTTGAGATTCTGCTCAGATTATTATAACAATTGTTAAGATCTCCACTGACCTGCGACCTTTGCATGTTGTTTTTTTGAACATGCACACTTTCTGTGATTACATAAGAAGTCATTTATACACTGAACAAAACGCAATGCAAAGTGTTGGTCCCATGTTTGATGAACTGAAATTAAAAATCCCAGAAATCTTCCATATGCGCAAAAGAGTATTTCTCTCAAATTTTGTGCACAAATGTGTTTACATTCCTGTTAGTGAGCATTTCTCCTTTGCCAATATAATCCATCCATTTGACAGGTGTGGCATATCAAGAAGCTGATTAAACAGCATGATCATTACACAGGTACATCTTGGGGACAATGAAAGGCCACTCTAAAATGTGCATTTAGTTTTGTCACACAACACAATGCCACAGATGTCTCAAGTTTTGAGGGAGCTTGCAATTGGCATGCTGACTACAGGAATGTCCACCAAAGCTTTGCCAGATGTTAATGTTAACTTCTCTACCATAAGCCGCCTCCAACTTCGTTTTAGAGAATTTGGCAGTGCGTTCAACCAGTCTCACAGCTGCAGACCATGTGTAACTACGCCAGCCCAGGACCTCCACATCTGGCTTCTTCACCTGCGGAATCATCTGAGAACAACCTGACAACTGACGAAACTGTGGATTTGCACAACCAAAGAATTTCTGCACAAACTGTCAGAAACGGTCTCAGGGAAGCTCATCTGCATGCTTGTTGCCTTCACCAGGGTCTTGACCTGACACACTTGACCTATACACACACACACACGCACGCACACACTGTTTGTTTGTTTGTCCTTGTGAGTGTTTTCGTAATGGCAGGATTTATAGAAGATCCATAATGATCCCTATTACAGACAGAAGTGTCAGCACATAGAAAGGACCATTCTGCAACTTTCTGCGAAAAACACTGAATACAAGTACCCATTATTGCTTGTATTTGGGCTTTGTCCATCAACTGATAGGCAAACAGCGGAGAGCTATAAGCTTTGTACTCTGCTGCCTGAGATGCACTGTAGACAGAGCAGGAAGTGAACAGAGAACATTCTCAAGATCCAAATGAAGCTTTCATGACTCATCCAATTCATTAAAGTAATCAAACAATCAACAATATTGTTCTAGTCAGATTCACCTCGCTCGCGTCAATAGGTCCAGGAAACATCCCTTTTACAATCAGTAAACAACCTGACCATGACGTCACGAGAGACGTCAGCCTGGCGTCACTGCGACCACTTTTGCCCGCTGGGTTGGGCTGTCCTCGTGGTATGTGTCTGACTCATGGCAGGCAGACAGGGACAGCAGTAGTGTTTTGGGTCAGTTGCTGCAGCACAATGATTAGAGTAAGGGACCCAGGGTAGGTAGTGCACAGTAGATAGCTGTGAGAATTGAGGCATGGCTGCCCATTGTGTGGAATTAGGATTCATTACCTTAGTGTGATCCCATCCCTGTAGAGTGGCCCCCGTCCTGCCCTCAGCCCTGAGAAAGAAACATGGCCGCTCACTCACTCTGTAATGATGATCGATACTCTGTGGATGATCTCAGAGCACTGTATGGAGGATCTGGCCCAGCAGCCTAGGGCCACTAACCTCTCTCTCTCTCTCTCTCTCTCTCTCTCTCTCTCTCTCTCTCTCTCTCTCTCTCTCTCTCTATCTATCTATCTCCTCACATATACAGAATATCTTTCTTCTCTTTTCTCCCACTTTTCTCCCATCTCTCTCTCTCTCTCTGTGTCTTCCTACCTGCTAGGTAGCCCGGCGGGTAGGCGCATTGATCGAATCCCTGAGCTGACAAGATAAAAATCTGTTGTTCTGTCCCTGAGCAAGGCAGTTAACCCACTGTTCCCCGGGCGCCAATGTCGATTAAGACAGCCCCCTGCACCTTTCTGATTCAGAGGCATTGGGTTAAATGCGGAAGACACATTTCAGTTGAATGCGTTCAGTTGTACAACTGACTAGGTATCCCTCTTTCCCTTCTCTCTTCCTATGTATGTTCTCTGTCTCTTCAGCAGTGCCATGTTGCTCCCAAATAAATTTGAACATGTATGAGATTACCTATCCCTCGAGTAGCCCAGGGCCATCCTTTTTCTCTTGGGTCATAAAAATGTACAGTACCAGTCAAACGTTTGGACACACCTAGCTAGTTACGGGAAGCATTTATTTGGCCTGCAATTTCTGAGGCTGGTAACTCAAATGAACTTATCCTCTGCAGCAGATGTAACTCTGGGTCTTCCTTTCCGTGGCGGTCCACATGAGAGCCAGATTCATCATAGAGCTTGATGGTTTTTGCGACTGCACTGTTCTTGGACACAACTGATTGACTCAAACACATTAAGAAGGAAAGAAATTCCACAAATGAACTTTTAACAAGATCAGGGTCGTTAATAATGAACTTATAACCAAATGTTAGTGTCGGCAGTTGATTTGTTCATCCTTAATAGTTAGTTAGAGGAAGTCCATTTTTAACATAGCCCCATGCTAACACACAAACTGCAGTCTTAATTAGCCACAGCAGATCATCTGGCCTTTAACAGTGGCACTGAGACTCTGCCAAACTTTGCCGGCCGTCATGGCAACCGGTGACACTGACATTTTCAGGTGGCTGCGTCCATCCCCCCACACCCTCCCTGTCTCCTCCATCCCCCCACACCCTCCCTGTCTCCTCCATCCCCCCACACCCTCCCTGTTCCCTCCATCCCCCCACACCCTCCCTGTTCCCTCATGCGTGTGCATGTGTGTCTGTTTGCACGCTCCACTGAGTACAGTTTTCTCACCTGAGATGCTGATTGTTTTCATGCTGTCTTTACGCGCAAATGAGCGAGATCCAAATGATGGTTGTTATGACTTAATGTACCTATAACACCCTCAGAGTTCACACTCATGTATGCATGTGTTGTGTACAGTGAACATATTAATTTGTCTGCATAAGTGTTGATCCGGGTGTCTGAATGCTAGTGAGTCTATGAGCTTTGGCCCTTTAATTGAAAATGAAATAGAATGGCAAAAGTGTGGCTCTGCAGCCTAATTCGGTATCCTCAGCAGAACCATTCCTTAAGTGTTGGTGTGTGTGTGTGTATCCCACCTTGTAGACAAAGACTCGTTAAGCTTCCTCTCAATGCATCCAACTTAGGCTGTGAGCGCTGCAGAGGGAGAGAAGGAATGGAGGGGTGTGAGAGCAGGGTGAGAGCCAGACAGGTAGGGCTCCCTAATCACCCATTTCTCAAGGCTCCTCTCCTCACCTCTCCTCTCCTCTATTCTTATCTCCTCCTTCACCTTGTATGCTAGGCTCATTGCCTCCTTTGCTTAGGGGAGCTCCTTCTCAGCCCCACTGAATCACCACGGTAACGAGTTGAGTCTCTGAGATGTAAAGGTGTCAGCTGATTATTTGTTGTTCATTCTACCACACGTCTTTTGTGTGGGAATAGGCCCTACTACACCAACGACGGGGTCAGTCATTTGATTTTTTTAGTTGCCATTGTTTCATTGACAGCTAAGTGCAGGGAGGTATCTCCTGGAGCTGTGCATGCTTTACAGTAGGGAGGATAGATCCCAGTGTTTAGCCTTTACTGCTACAGAAGGTTCCTGAGTGTGTTTACAGGGCTCTGTGCTCTGAACGTATGGCAGAGACTAGCTCTGATGCCAGACCCGCAAACCCCTCTCTGTGTTGGTGTGTGCCCATGTGTGAGTGTGTAGGCCTCCTGGGGGTCCTCTCTCTCCACGTCCTCCATGCTCCTGAAAAACATGCCTCATAATTCATACTGTATCATCCACGGGCCCTGGGCAATTGTTACCTGGAGCTTAGGGACGACGTGTGAAAACTATGCAGAGAGGTACAGGGGGAGGAGGAGTTTGTGTGTGTGTGTGTGTGTGTGTGTGTGTGTGTGTGTGTGTGTGTGTGTGTGTGTGTGTGTGTGTGTGTGTGTGTGTGTGTGTGTGTGCTTCTGCTTTTGATTCCAATGGAAAATTACAATTCAGACAATGTGCTTCCCAGGATGCAATGGCATCTAGCTCATTAAGAGGGCTGATGAACTTCAAGTGACCTAAAATGGGATTCAAATGTCTGCCCATAGAGTAGAATTTGTAGCATTTTAATTGAAGAGTATAATGAGTGTGTTAAAATAGTTTAGGTGTAAACATAAATACAATCTGTGTTTGTAGATTTTTTATTTATACTTGCAGACAATTGTTATAGAAACGACTTCATTGGATGCCATACAGCCAACATTCAAGTTAACATTTTATGTAAGCAATTAGCAACTAAACTTCCATATATATGCTTTCATATATGAATGTCGGCTGTATGGCATGTAATTATTTCATGTCAATCGCAAAGGGGCATACCTCCCACACCAATTAGCAAAACCATATAATGGCTGAAACTAAATGGTTTACATCAATTGTTTACATCAGATTTTAATGTTGGTTATATGACATACAATACCAGTCAAAAGTTTGGACACACCTACTCATTCAAGGGTTTTTCTTTATTTTGATTGTTTTCTACATTGTAGAAATAGAATAATAGAATAAAACTATGGAATAACACATATGGAATCATGTACTAATCAGAAAAGTGTAAAACAAATCAAAATATATTTTATATTTGAGATTCTTCTGATTAGCCACTCCCTTTGCATTGATGACAGCTTTGAACACTCTTGGCATTCTCTCAACCAGTTTTACCTGGAATGCTTTCCCAACAGTTTTGAAGGAGTTCCCACATATGCTGAGCACTTGTTGGCTGCTTTTCCTTCACTCTGCGGTCCAAATCATCCCAAACCATCTCAATTGGGTTGAGGTTGGGTGATTGTGGAGGCCAGGTCATCTGGTGCAGCACTCCATCACTCTCCTTATTGGACAAATAGCCCTTACACAGGCTGGAGGTGTGTTGGGTCATTGTCCTGTTGAATAACAAATAAAAGTCCCACTAAGTGCAAACCAGATGGGATGGCATATCGCTGCAGAATTCTGCAGTAGCCATGCTGGTTAAGTGTGCCTTGAATTCTAAATAAATCACAGACAGTGTCACCAGCAAAGCACCCCCACACCTGATCCTCGATGCTTCACGATGGGAACCACACATTCAGAGATCATCCATTCACCTACTCGGTTGGAACCAAAAATCCCTGATCTCCAATTTGTACAGACCAAAGGACAGATTTCCACCGGTCTAATGTCTATTGCTCGTGTTTCTTGGCGCAAGCAAGTGTCTTCTTCTTATTGGTGTCCTTTAGTAGTGTTTTTTGTTGTTGCAGCAATTTGACCATGAAGGCCTGATTCACACAGTCTCCTCTGAACAGTTGATGTTGAGATGTGACTGTTAACTCTGTGAAGCATTTATTTGGGCTGCAATCTGAGGTTCAGTTAAATCTAATGAACTTATTCTCTGCAGCAGAGGTAACTCTGGGTCTTCCTGTCCTGTAGCGGTCCTCATGGGATCCAGTTTCATCATAGCGCTTGATGGTTGTTGCGACTGCACTTGAAGAAACTTTCAATGTTCCTGAAATGTTCCGTATTGACAGACCTTAAAGTAATGATGGACTGTTGTTTCTCTTTGCTCATTTGAGCTGTTCTTGCCATAATATGTGACCCAGTTCAGGAAACTAGGCGTAAATGTGTTTTTTGGCACAAATACCTTCTCAAATATGTGAACATGTTGGTCTTGTTGGTTAAACCACAGAAGAAAATAGCAACCTTCCCACTAGCCATGATTGGCTGAGATAAGGAGTGGGTGGGACATAAAGTGTACTGTTAGCTCGCTAGCTAACGTTAGCTGGCTGTCTCCCTAGCGGTCATTATTATTAGTTTACCAGAGCTGTGGGCTTCTCTAGTTAGAGCATAATGTTAGGCACTGTTGGCACTTTGTTCATTGTTGACACATTGTTCACTGTTGTTTAACTAGCTAAAGTTAGCTGGCTGGCTCGTTAGCTAACGTTACGTGACGTGTGTACAACACCTGATGAATATGGCTGGTGTCAGTAAACGTCTGCAAAAAAAGCGTAATGAAATTGTTTCCAGCAGAGCTGGTTAGGCTGTTTTCATGTTATCCAGAGGGAAACAAATCATCAGCCAGAGCATCAAGTGTGCACTCCGAGAGCAAAACGAGATGGGTGGGGCTAAAGTGTGAACAATGCTGAATGAGTGTAGACAAAAGAACAGCTCTTCACTAGATACCAAAACATTAGCGATTATCTCAAAAGTGAGATTAGAAGTTGATCAAAAGCAGAATTACTTTCCCATGTTCCTCAAATGCAGTGTATGATATACCATTTTGTAGCTCAGAGTTCTACTTTTATCCAATGTAAAAAAAACATAATTTCACATTTTGCTACATAAGACTGAATCCAGGTGGTGAATCACATATGGACTTGGTCTTTTACCAAATAGAGCTATCTTCTTTATACCACCCCTATCTTGTCACAACACAACTGATTGGCTCAAACACATTAAAATGGAAAGAAATTCCACAAATAAATGTTTTAACAAGGCACACCTGTTAATAGAAATGCATTTCAGGTGACTACCTCATGAAGCTGGTTGAGAGAATGCCATGAGTGTGCAAAGCTGTCATCAAGGCAAAGGGTGGCTACTTTGAAGAATCTCAAATATAAAATATATTTTGATATGTTTAACCCTTTTTTGGTTACTACATGATTCCATATGTGTTCTGACATAGTTGTGATGTCTTCCCTATTCTTCTACAATGTAGAAAATAGTACAAATAAAGACAATCCCTTGAATTAGTAGGTGTGTCCAAACCTTTGACTGGTACTGTATATAGAAATCAATGCCTTATGTCATCAAACTACACAAATCCTCAGTTTCAGGCAAACATTCTATGTTTTTGCTCAAGGGTGTGGGGAGATACGATCCTTTGTGATTCATAATATAACCTTATACAGACCACATTCTTGTACTGTATATATGTTTTTATTATAGCTAACAATTCAGTTATTAAGGATTGGCCAGTAATACATGATGTTTGAATGGGAAAACACTTAGTTAAGGCCTAATATATGGCTAATAAGACATAATCATTTAATGGCTAATATGTGTACCTTAAAATAAAGTGTTATCCTTCATTAACAGTATTTTTTTTGTTCAAACACATCTAGCCAAGTGTGATTTTGTGTGAATGTGTCTGTGTTCTATCAATAGTATGTTCAACAGTGACACATCTGTATGTATTCTTCACAGATGTCTTTTCCTCCCCCGGTCCGCACTGGTCTGTCCATGACCACCCATGGCTCCATCCCTGCCTGTCCGCCTCTCAGCGCAGGTGGGCATGACTAGTACCCACCACACACCCCACCATCAGGTCAGGCAGGAGGAAAACAAGAGGTATGTTTGAGGTAGTTATTTAAATTGTTTATTATTTTGCTCCTATGAGGTGAACTATCTGTTTGCGTTTGTCAACAGGTAGATGAACTCCATGCCTACATGTATGAGTGTACTGTATGTCTTCATGTGCATACATTATATTGAGTATATTGTGAGTGTAGAAGGTGTGGGGAGCATGTCTCCTGTGGCTTCTTCCCCTCTGACTCTGCTCATCTTTCTCTGTCGGATTAGTTTCACTTGTACTCTAACTAACACCAATTCATGCGTTGCAATTCAGTGCATGTGCTGCTGCCCACCCACGTCTGTGCTCAATCATGTCACGTTCAGAGGAAAACGAGAGATCATCATGGGAGTTAAGGGACACTGGGCCTTAATGTTCCACTGTTTGAAATGGACTCTTCACAAATACCAATGTGTAATGGTGTGACAGATGCTACAGCGCCTTCAGAAAGTATTCACACCCCTTGACTTTTTCCACATTTTGTTGTGTTACAAAGTGGGATTCAAATTGATTTAATTGTCAATTTTGTCAACAATCTACACAAAATACTCTGTCAAACTGTGAAAGAAAAATGTGAAAATTTGTGATAAAATGTATGAAAAAAAATAAACACTAATGTATCTTGATTAGATAGGTATTCAACCCCCTGAGTCAATACATGTTAGAGACACCTTTGGCAGTTATTACAGAAGTGAGTTTTTCTGGGTAAGTTTCTAAGAGCTTTCCACAATTGGATTGTGCAGCATTTGCCCATTATTATTTTCAAAATTCTTCAAGCTCTGTCAAATTGGTTGTTGACCATTGCTAGACAACCATTTTCAGGTTTTGCCATATATTTTAAGTAGATTTAAGTCAAAACTGTAAATTGCCACTCAGAAACATTTACTGTCTTGGTAAGCAACTCCAGTGTAGATTTGGCATTATGTTTTAGGTTATTGTCCTGCTGAAAGGTTAATTAGGATCAGGATTTCCTCTAGGATTTTTCCTGTGCTCCATTCCGTTAATTTTTGATTACAAGCATACCCATAACACGATGCAGCCACCACTATGATTAAACACAAAAGTATTCAGGACAAAAAGTTAAATACTTTTCCACATTTTTTGCAGTATTACTTTTGTGCCTTGTTGAAAACAGGATGCATGTTTCTCTGTCAGTAAGGGCAGGTGGGGCAAAATTGAAATAAAAAAATGTATACATTGTAACGGTTTTCTAGTGGTGATGAAGGAGAGTCGGACCAAACTGCAGCGTGTCGATTGCGATCCATATTTATTAAACAAAAAAACGTAAACACGACTAAACACTAAACACTACAAAACAATAAACGTAACGAAAACCGAAAACAGCCTATCTAGTGCAAACTAACAGAGAGTACAAGTAAGACACTAAGGACAATCACCCACGACAAACTCAAAGAATATGGCTGCCTAAATATGGTTCCCAATCAGAGACAACGATAAGCACCTGCCTCTGATTGAGAACCACTCCAGACAGCCATAGACCTTGCTAGACAACCCACTAAGCTACAATCCCAATACCACCACCAAAACCCCAAGACAAACACACCACAATTACAAAAACCCCATGCCACACCCTGGCCTGACCAAATACATAAAGATAAACACAAAATACTTTGACCAGGGCGTGACAGAACCCCCCTAAGGTGCGGACTCCCGAACGCACCTCAAAACAATAGGGAGGGTCCGGGTGGGCGTCTGTCCATGGTGGCGGCTCCGGCGCGGGACGTGGACCCCACTCCTTTAATGTCTTAGTCCCCTCTCCCTTCGTCCCTGGATAGTCCACCCTCGCCGCCGACCATGGCCTAGTAGTCCTCACCCAGAACCCCACTGGACTGAGGAACAGATCGGGACTGAAAGACAGCTCGGGACCGAGGCAGCTCGGGACTGAGGGGAAGCTCGGGAGTGAGAGAAAGCTCAGGAGTGAGAGAAAGCTCAGGAGTGAGAGAAAGCTCAGGAGTGAGAGAAAGCTCAGGAGTGAGAGAAAGCTCAGGAGTGAGAGGAAGCTCAGGAGTGAGAGGAAGCTCAGGAGTGAGAGGAAGCTCAGGAGTGAGAGGAAGCTCAGGAGTGAGAGGAAGCTCAGGAGTGAGAGGAAGCTCAGGAGTGAGAGGAAGCTCAGGAGTGAGAGGAAGCTCAGGCAGGTAGATAGATCTACCAGCTCCTGGCTGGCTGGTGGTTTCAGCAGATCCTGGCTGACTGGCAGATCCTGGCTGACTGGCAGATCTGGAAGAGTCTGGTTGACTGGCAGATCTGGAAGAGTCTGGCAGACTGGCGACGCTGGGCAGACTGGCGGTGCTGGGCAGACTGACGACGCTGGGCAGACTGACGACGCTGGGCAGACTGGCGGTGCTGGGCAGACTGGCGATGCTGGGCAGACTGGCGATGCTGGGCAGACTGGCGATGCTGGGCAGACTGGCGATGCTGGGCAGACTGATGGCGCTGGGCAGACTGGCGATGCTGGGCAGACTGGGGGCACTGGCGGCGCTGGGCAGACTGGCGGCACTAGCTGCTCCATATAGGCTGACAGCTCTGGCGGCTTCTTACAGACTGACCGCTCTGGCGGCTCCGTGCTGACTGGCAGCTCCTTGCAGACTGGCAGCTCCTTGCAGACTGGCAGCTCCTTACAGACTGACAGCTCCGTGCAGACTGACAGCTCCGTGCAGACTGACAGCTCCGTGCAGACTGGCTGCTCCATGCAGACTGGCTGCTCCATGCAGACTGACAGCTCTGGCTGCTTCATGCAGACTGACAGCTCTGGCTGCTCCATGTAGACTGGCTGCTTCATGCAGACTGGCAGCTCGGGCTGCTTCATGTAGACTGACAGCTCTGGCTGCTCCGTGCGGACTGACAGCTCTGGCTGCTCCATGTAGACTGACTGCTTCATGCAGACTGGCAGCTCGGGCTGCTTCATGTAGACTGACAGCTCTGGCTGCTCCATGCGGACTGACAGCTCTGGCTGCTCCATGCAGACTGACAGCTCTGGCTGCTCCATGCGGACTGACAGCTCTGGCTGCTCCATGCGGACTGACAGCTCTGGCTGCTCCATGCGGACTGACAGCTCTGGCTGCTCCATGCGGACTGACAGCTCTGGCTGCTCCATGTAGACTGACTGCTTCATGCAGACTGGCAGCTCGGGCTGCTTCATGTAGACTGACAGCTCTGGCTGCTTCATGCAGACTGGCAGCTCTGGCTGCTCTGGCTGCTCCTTGCAGACTGGCAGCTCTGGCTGCGCTGAACAGGCGGGAGACTCCGGCAGCGTAGGAGAGGAGAAAGGTTCTGGCTGCGCTAAACAGGCGGGAGGCTCCGGCAGCGCTGTAGAGGAGGAAGGCTCTGGCTGCGCTAAACAGGCGGGAGACTCCGACAGCGCTGGAGATGAGGAAGGCTCTAACAGCGCTAGATAGGCGGGAGACTCCGGCAGCGCAGGAGAGGAGAAAGGCTCTGGCTGCGCTAAACAGGCGAGGCACACTGAAGGCCTGGTGCGTGGTGCTGGAACTGGTGGTACTGGATCGAGGACACGCACAGGAAGCCTGGTGCGGGGAGCTGCCACCGGAGGGCTGGGGTGTGGAGGTGGTACTGGATAGACCGGACCGTGCAGGCGCACTGGAGCTCTTGAGCACCGAGCCTGCCCAACCTTACCTGGTTTAATGCTCTCGGTTGCCCTGCCAGTGTGGCGAGGTGGAATAGCCCGCACTGGGCTATGCAGGCGAACCGGAGACACCGAGCGCAAGGCTGGTGCCATGTAAGCCGGCCCAAGGAGACGCACTGGGGACCAGATGCGTAGAGCCGGCTTCATGGCATTTGGCTCGACGCTCAATCTAGCCCGGCCGATACGCGGAGCTGGAATATACCGAACCGGGCTGTGCACCCGCACTGGAGACACCGTGCGCTCACCAGCATAACACGGTGCCTGCCCGGTCTCTCCAGCCCCCCGGTAAGCACAGGGAGTTTGCGCAGGTCTCCTACCTGGCATAGCCATACTCCCTGTAAGCCCCCCCCCAAGAAATTTTTGGGGCTGACTCCCGGGCTTTCTTGCCAACCGTGTTCCCTCGTATCGCCGGCTCCTCTCTCCGGCTGCCTCTGCTCTCCTAAGTGCCTCCACCTGTTCCCATGGAAGGCGATCCCTTCCCGCCAGGATCTCCTCCCATGTGTAGCAACCCTTGCCATCCAATATATCGTCCCATGTCCAATCCTCATTGCGCCGCTGTTGCTGCCTTTGTTGCCTCTCCTCTTTCTGCTGCTCCTGCCTGTTGACACGCCGCTTGGTCCGTTGGTGGTGGGTGATTCTGTAACGGTTTTCTAGTGGTGATGAAGGAGAGTCGGACCAAACTGCAGCGTGTCGATTGCGATCCATATTTATTAAACAAAAAACGTAAACACGACTAAACACTAAACACTACAAAACAATAAACGTAACGAAAACCGAAAACAGCCTATCTAGTGCAAACTAACAGAGAGTACAAGTAAGACACTAAGGACAATCACCCACGACAAACTCAAAGAATATGGCTGCCTAAATATGGTTCCCAATCAGAGACAACGATAAGCACCTGCCTCTGATTGAGAACCACTCCAGACAGCCATAGACCTTGCTAGACAACCCACTAAGCTACAATCCCAATACCACCACCAAAACCCCAAGACAAACACACCACAATTACAAAAACCCCATGCCACACCCTGGCCTGACCAAATACATAAAGATAAACACAAAATACTTTGACCAGGGCGTGACATACATACACTACCATTCAAAAGTTTGGGGTCACTTAGAAATGTCCTTGTTTTTGAAAGAAAAGCACAAATACAGTGTAGACATTGTTAATGTTGTAAATGACTACTGTAGCTGGAAACGGCAGATTTTTGAATGGAATATCTACATAGGCGTACAGAGGCCTATTATCAGCAACCATCACTCCTGTGTTCCAATGGCACATTGTGTTAGCTAATCCAAGTTTATCATTTTAAAAGGCTAATTGATCATTAGAAAACCCTTTTGCAATTATGTTAGCACAGCTGAAAACTGTTGTTCTGATTAAATAAGCAATAAAACTGGCCTTCTTTAGACTAGTTGAGTATCTGGAGCATCAGCATTTGTGGGTTCGATTACAGGTTCAAAATGGCCAGAAACAAATAACTTTCTTCTGAAACTCATCAGTCTATTGTTGTTCTGAGAAATGACGACTATTTCATGCGAGAAATTGCCTAGAAACCGAAGATCTCGTACAATGCTGTGTACTACTCCCTTCACAGAACAGCGCAAATTGGCTCTAACAAGAATAGAAAGAGGAGTGGGAGGCCCCGGTGCACAACTGAGCAACAGGACTAGTACATTAGAGTGTCTAGTTTGAGAACCATACACCTCACAAGTCCCCAACTGGCTGCTTCATTAAATAGTACCCGCAAAACACCAGTCTCAATGTCAACAGTGAAGAGGCGACTCCGGGATGCTGAACACAAGCATTGCAGCTGGGAAGTCAGACTTGGAAAATATGTTTTCAACTTGATATTGTAAATATTTTTCTGAGTCCAGAAATGTCTTATATGCTGCTGCATAAATGATGTAATATGCCAGGGAGGTATGGTCAGCCTTATCAACTATGTTTTTTTTTTAAAGGCAGTAAATGAGGCTGAATTAATTGTTTCGCTGCCAGACAAGGCCCCGCTGATAGCCAGGTGTATCAGTGGTAAGGATTCACTCCAATTTGCTGGAAAGAAAGCTCTGCTGTTGGGACAGCTTTATGTAATCCCTAACAGTTTGTGAGCACTGCTTGTCGCCGTTATAGTGCAATTAATGAATGC
Organism: Oncorhynchus tshawytscha; assembly: GCF_018296145.1. Taxonomy (NCBI): domain Eukaryota; kingdom Metazoa; phylum Chordata; class Actinopteri; order Salmoniformes; family Salmonidae; genus Oncorhynchus; species Oncorhynchus tshawytscha. Next base: position 74,016,538 of record NC_056437.1, read on the forward strand.
ATTGTTTAGTCTTGTGTTGTGTATTGGCTTTCCTGGCATGGGGGGGGGGGGAGTTTGCCCCACCAAGATTTACTTACTCTGTCGATTAGATTAGTATTGTAGAGTAACTACAATGTTGCTGATCCATCCATTTCCTCCTATCACAGCCATTAAACTCTGTAACTGTTTTAAAGTTGGCCTCACTGTGAAATCCCTGAGTGGTTTCCTTCCTCTCCGGCAACTGAGTTAGGAAGGATGCCTGTATCTTAGTAGATACTGAGTGTATTGAAACACAATCCAAAGTGTAATTAACAGCTCACCATGCTCAAAGGGATATTCAATGTCTTTTGTTTTTTTACCCATCTACTAATATGTGCCCTTCCATTTCCAATGCGAGGCATTGGAAAACCTCTCTGGTCTTTGTGGTTCAGTCTGTGTTTGAATATCAGTGCTCGACTGAGGAACCTCACAGATATGTGGGGTACAGAGACAAGGTAGTCTTTCAAAAATCATGTTAAAAATGATTATTGTACACAGTCCATGCAACTTATTATGTGAATTGTGAACTTATTTCAGGTTGCCATAACAAAGTGCTTGAATACTTACTGACTCAAGACATTTCAGCTTTTCATTTTTTATTAATTTGTAAAAGTTTCGAAAAACATTATGGGGTATTGTGTGTAGGCCAGTACCAAAAAAATCTAAATTTAATACATTTTTAATTCCGCCTGTAACACAACAAAATGTTTGTTTTTTTAAGTTAAGGGGTGTGAATACTTTCTGAAGGCACTGTACCAAAGTCTATTCTATTATTTTCAGCTTCAAAGCTAAACAAATCTGAGAGAATGCTCTGTGTGTGTTGACATGTCTACCCAAACATTAGTGTAATCACAATATTAGGACAGATAGCTTGATCTCTGTTAAAAGTGTGTCATTGTTTTTCTGAGGGGCTTGTGCATAACACTAGGGGAAACTAAGCTTTGAAAGGTCACAGGCACATTCCGCTTGCTGAAAGGGAAAAAAGGGCACGTCGGATGTTTGTTTGTGCCTTTTTATGTCGGCTCTCAGTAAGTTCTCTGGAGACATGGTGGTAGCTACATCATGTGAGAATACTGTAGTTTGTTCAGTCAGAAGGAGAGAGAAACTCTGCGATGCTGTACACCATGACCCTCTGTGATCTGCGCTGTGTATCTCAGGCTGCAGCCATAGAGGAGCATTATGAATGTGATGATGCATATACCAAGAGGAAGGTGTCTGTAGGAAAAGGAAGGGAGAGTTAGTGAAGAATAGGTCTGCAATATGAAGGTTAGAGTGGTATGAAGTTTGCTCAAGTAAAGTTGTGAAGTGATCGTGAATATGGTTCTGAGAAAGCAGAGGCGGAGAAATGGAACAACAAGGCAGGGTACAAACCTTGGCCCTGGAGTCCACAACCTGCTAGTGCTCCTCTCTCTCTCTCTTTCTCTCTCTCTCTCTCTGTCACTCTGTCTCTGTCTCTCTGTCTCTCTCGCTCTCTCTTGCTCTCTCTCTCTCTTTCTCTCTCTCTCTCTGTCTCTGCCTCTCTCTCTCTGTCTCTGTCTCTCTGTCTCTCTCGCTCTCTCTCGCTCTCTCTCTCTCTTTCTCTCTCTCTCTCTCTCTCTCTCTCTCTCTCTCTGTCTCTCTGTCTCTCTCTCTCGCTCTCTCTCTCTCTCGCTCTCTCGCTCTCTCTCGTGTAAAGGGGACTGACTGTATAGTACACCTGTGTTGGCGGCCTCAGCCCATCCAGGGAAAACTGGAAAAGGCTTCTTCCTTGGCTGTGGCCTAAAGTGACAAAGGGAATCATGTACGGAGGCAGGAGCAGACAGAGTTGGGGTGACTAGGCGGCTGGGGACGGGGGGAGTCTGAAGGAGGGGCTGTGGGAGACAGAGCCGTGCTGACTGGGCTGGGCTGGGTGGCTGTGGGTTGGGGGACTTTGGGAGTCTGGAGGGTGGGTTGGGGGCTTGTGGATGCTTCCATAACAGCTGCGTGTTTCTCTGACCCTTGTGTTTGTCAGAACAAATGAAAGACTGGTAGAGCTGAGAAAAAGTGAGAGAAGAGAAAATAAGAGCCATAGAGGGTGAGTGTACTCTAAGCAGGTTATATACAGAGAGGGAGGGAGCTGCAGATTAGAATAAGGATTTTGATAAGAATTTTTGTTGACTTTTCTCCCATAGCTGTGGTTATGTTTTAGCACCACTGTTATTATTAATTAGAAGCATGTAGTGTAGAGGCGGTGATGGCCTTCCCAAGAACCAGAGCAGACCAACATTTCTGCCTGCCAGTGTCAAATACCATTCTGTCCTGGTCTAAGGATGGTCCACCCCTCCCACTCTACTCCTAAAAGCAATCCACTTCCCTCTCTCTGTTCAGAACCAATCTATATTAGTCTCCCCATCCCTATACTTCTGTCTAAACCTCTCTTTATCTCTCTCCCTCCCATCCTCCTCCCCCTTTTCATGTCTTCCTCATCCCCCTCTGCCTTTTCTCTCCGTCATTCATTCTTCCCCTCTCCTCTACATTTGTCTCTGTCACAACACCTTCTGCTCCTACTCTCTCTCCCTCTCAGTCTCTCCATCATCTTCTCTCTCTCCCTCTCAGTCTCTCCATCATCTTCTCTCTCTCCCTCTGTCTCTCCATCATATTCTCTCTCTCCCTCTCAGTCTCTCCATCATCTTCTCTCTCTCCCTCTCAGTCTCTCCATCATCTTCTCTCTCTCCCTCTGTCTCTCCATCATCTTCTCTCTCTCCCTCTCAGTCTCTCTGTCATCTTCTCTCTCTCCCTCTCAGTCTCTCCATCATCTTCTCTCTCTCCCTCTCAGTCTCTTTATCATCTTCTCTCTCTCCCTCTCAGTCTCTCCATCATCTTCTCTCTCTTCCTCTGTCTCTCCATCATCTTCTCCCTCTCCCTCTCAGTCTCTCCATCATCTTCTCTCTCTCCCTCTCAGTCTCTCCATCATATTCTCTCTCTCCCTCTCAGTCTCTCCATCCTCTTCTCTCTCTCTCCCTCTCTCTCTGTCTCCCCCTCTAGCCTTCTTCAGTGGATAAATGGTTCCACTGTTGATGAGTATCTGTGAGTATAGGCTGAGATCTCAGACTGTGTGTTCCTTCAGGAGTCATTCGCTTTTAAAATGAGCATTATATTAAGTAGATTTATTCCACTGCTGTGCTGGCAGACGTCACTGGAGTCAGATGGACTTTATCTTGCAGCCCACCTTTTCAGATCCATTGCATCTCCACAGGAGAGGAGAGGAGTGGAGGATATTGGGAGGGGTGCACCCTTCCTACCCCCCTCCTTGCCTCCCTGATACCTATCATCCCAAATAATCTCTGGTTAGACTGATATGAAGGAGAGAGAGAGAGGAGAAGGCATTTATAACAGGATCTGTTTCATGTTTGCTTAAACAGACAATTGGTTATCTGGTGCTTGGTTGGTAGAGCATGGCGCTTGCAATGCCAAGATTGTGGGTTCGATTCCCAGGGGCCACCTATATGTAAAATGTATGCATGGATTATTATGTCATTTTTGGTGGAAGTTTAAACGATACTGAACAAAAATATGAACGCAACATGTAGAGTGTTGGTCCCATGTTTCATGAGCTGAAATAACAGATCCCAGAAATGTTCCGTTCACACAAAACGCTTATTTCTCTCAAATGTTGTGCACAAATTTGTTTACATCCCTGTTAGTGAGCATTTCTCCTTTGCCAAGATATTCCATCCATCTGACAGGTGTGGCATATCAAGAAGCTGATTAAACAGCATGATCGTTACACAGGTGCACCTTGTGCAGGTGACAATAAAACTGTGCAGTTTTGTCACAGAACATAATGCTACAGATGTCTCAAGTTTTGAGGGTGCGTGCAATTGGAATGCTGACTGCAGGAATGTCCACCAGAGCTGTTGCCAGATCATTTAATGTTAATTTCTCTACCATAAGCCGCCTCCAACGTTGTTTTAGAGAATTTGGCACTACATCCAACCGGCCTCACAACCATGCTGTCTGCACTCTAAATAGTTCAACACAATAAGAGTATTTGGGGTAAAATAATTATCTTGAGACAAGTGACTCCGAAAATTCCATTTATTATTTAAATGTATTCAACAATTCAAAAAGATAAAATTAGATAGACAAACATAGCATAGATTTAATTTACAAGCTGTTTGTTCTTATCATCATCTCTACAGAGGCTCCCCTCCCTACGTAATGCAATCTCATTGTCTGCTGAGTAAAATATCTGTCATTGGCTGTAGCACAGATTAACAGAAAAACAACAATGTAGCAATGGCACGGCGCATGCTCTGATGCAAACACTCAAATACACCAACACACACATTCACGCACACACGCGCACACACACAAACACATGCACGCACACACACACACACATACACATACACACAATGCTAAGAAGCCAAGTCACTCACTCACCCAATCAATTGAATTCTAAAGCAAGCTGTCAGCCCGCCATGTTGAGTAAATATTACCATAATGCCTGTATGTATCAGTGAATATGCAGCTAATGACATCCAGTGAAGCCTCAGATACTGAAACAGAAAATCTGCCTCGCCATAACCCCCCTCTCTCTCTATCCATCTCCCCTCTCTCTCTCCATCTCTCTCTCTCCCTCTCTTTCCATCTCTCTCTCCCACTCTTTCCATCTCTCTCTCCCTCTCTCTCTCTCCATCTCTCCCTCTCTTTCCATCTCTCTCTCTATCTCCATCTCTATCCCTCTCCCTCTCTCTCTTTCCATCTCTCTCTCCCCCTCTCTCTTTCCATCTCTCTCTCCCTCTCTCTCTCTCTCCATCTCTCCCTCTCTTTCCATCTCTCTCTCCCTCTCTCTCTCTCCATCTCTCCCTCTCCATCTCTCCCTCTCTTTCCATCTCTCTCTCTCTCTCTCCCATCTCTCCCTCTCTTTCCATCTCTCTCCCTCTCTCTCTCCATCTCTCCCTCTCTTTCCATCTCTCTCTCTCTCTCTCTCTCTCTCCATCTCTCCCTCTCTTTCCATCTCTCTCTCTATCTCCATCTCTCTCCCTCTCCCTCTCTCTCTTTCCATCTCTCTCTCCCCCTCTCTCTTTCCATCTCTCTCTCTCTCCATCTCTCCCTCTCTTTCCATCTCTCTCTCCCTCTCTCTTTCCATCTCTCTCTCCCTCTCTCTCTCTCCATCTCTCTCACTCCCTCTCTTTCCATCTCTCTCTCCCTCTCCATCTCTCTCACTCCCTCTCTTTCCATCTCTCTCACTCCCTCTCTTTCCATCTCTCTATCTCCATCTCTCTTTCCCTCTCTTTCCATCTCTCTCTCCCTCTCTCTATATCCATCTCTCTCTCCCTCCATCTCTCTCCCTCTCTCCATATCTCCATCTCTCTCCCTCTCTCTCCTTGTTCTGCTTGATATGTTTTACTTCACCACAGCAGAGTGCTCGAGGACGAAGCTGAAGTAATGGACACTGTTTTTTATCAAATAGTTTACTTCAGATTCGGAATATGTGGCTTCATTGATGGTGGAGGATATCTACGTAACTAAAACATCTAATATACATTTGAGTCTATTTTCAACCCAGTTTGGCCCTGTATAGACAAATAGGATCGGGGTATAGAGACAGGACAAGGGGCAAGGATAGAGACTCTAGATGCGTTGGATGGGACAAGGGCAAATGTCATGTTGTATCTGTATAACATGCCTTGCATGAATAACATTCAGCCACAAACCAGGTCTGTGTTCCCACAGCTGACATCACCCATTAACAAACACCATGTGATAGCCGGCTGTCAAATGCAAGAAATCATATATCGTTAGAAACCATAATGACACCTTTCATTTCCATTTCTCAGCTAAAGGCTTCTGAATCACAATCAACATCTCACAAAACCATTCTCTCAAAATCAAGTTTTTTTTATCTCGCAAGGGACAAACATATTTTCAATATCCTCTTTTGTGTAAATATACAATGTAGTAGTATCTTTTACAAAAGTAAAATACTGACATTCTAAGGAAAAGCACACAACGACAAGATAGGACAATTTCAGTCAACAGAGTCCATATAGCCAACTGTTATGGAGAGAAGATGATGAGGCCGGATCCACTTGGCGTTAGTTGGTTTATTTTCCAGTTTGAGGAAGAGGAAAACGAGGAGCAACTGACAGGATAGAATTCTGATGAGGAGGGCACCTCTCTCTACCAAGCTTCACCCCCCACCACTCCCTCCCCTATCATCATGTTCTCCCTCCCTCCCTCCCTCACAGCACGGCAGACAGGCAGGCCGAGCTGAGCTGGAGAACCTTGATTTGGGGCTGATGTGTTTTATAAGCAGAGGTTGGTGCGACGATGGAGACAACCAGGAAACTAGAAAGCATTCTGGCTTTTAACCCCTTCCTTCCCTCATTACAACTCTTTCTCTCAATCTCTTACTTTGTCTTTCTCTCTCTGGACGTGGCACCTGGGTGGGTTCAGTCGGCGTAGAGGATGAACCCAGAGAAGGTGCTGTATTTGTTGTTGTTGCCGCCGTGAGCCTTGCCCCCGTCCAGCTTGATGTAGACCTCGTCGCCTGCGTCTAGGTGGAGGATGACGCTATTGGAGGCGTAGTCATAGTTCTGGTCAGCGTCCTGGGCGATGGCGCTGGCTCGCACCTGGAACAGAGAGGAGAGGAAAGAGAGGATGTGTAGGTTAGAGAAACATTCTGCACTCATTTGATCTGAAATGGAAGTCATTTCTGTTGCCATGCTTTGATTTAGCCTTGTTCACAAAAACAACAAGTGACGGGTCAGGAGCCTTCTGGCGCATCACACACAAACAACATGATTTTAATTAGGCTGTCATTGGTTTGTCATTGAATGTTCCACCGTGAATTGAAGGCGGTGGACTGGGGAGTCGGGTCAGATGGTTGTTGTCTCTGATCAAAGCGCTGCTCAGTGTTCTCCACCTGAGTAGACATTCTAAGAAACCCAACAGCGGGGCTCACTCTCCTGGTGACCTGGTTCTATTATACACTTAGAAATCAAATAAAAAGTACCATCTAGAACCTTAAAAGCTTTTACTGCAGTGGGCGAAATCAGGGTCACACGGAGTGTTTCTTTGTAGTCTTAAACAAATCGACTCTGAAACAAAAGTATACACCTCACACACATGGTTATGGGCTTAGAAGAAGAACACACCTGTATTATGTCAGATATAGAGTTGAAATGTATGACATTTTTCAGTTTGTATCGCAATATTGCACATTATATACATCACAGAAGACTGAAATATAACAAAACGTTTTTTTATAGAGGAATAACGGATTTTCTGCAGTTTTTTCTATATTATGTTTATTCATTATGAAAAATATGAATAACATTCCACCCATGAGGCCACTAGGTAATTCGACTACAGGAAAGGGCTATAGGGTAATTTGTCGCTCCACATAGGAGAACCCTTTGTTGGTTCCACCTCTGTGGAAAGGGTTCTACATGGAACCCAAAATGCTTCTATCTGGAACCAATATGTTTTTCTTTTTACCTCAAGCCTCAAAGGCTTACCCTGTTTTTCTGAGTGTAGAAGGAACTACTGAGGAGTTACAGTGAAATACATCAAGGACACCCACCTCACATCAACTTATAAAAAGTGAAAAATAAATCCCTGTTTTTTAGTGAATTAAAAAATACTGTGAAAGTAAGATCATTTGTAAGTGTGATTGAATTAATAAATTACTGTAAATCTACCATAGAACTTGCATTTATGTTGGCCGTAGCCTATGTGGGGAGTATGGTATTGCCAGACTGCTTGGCAGTCTGAGCGTTTGGAGCTGGATCTCCCTGACCTCTGGTCCTGGCTAATTCAGCTCCATCTGAAACGTTCTCTTCTGTTCTGGGAGAACGGTGTGGGCTGTAGTGAGAAACGGGTGCCCTGACAGTAATAACTGTGTGTGTGTGTGTGTGTGTGTGTGTGTGTGTGTGTGTGTGTGTGTGTGTGTGTGTGTGTGTGTGTGTGTGTGTGTGTGTGTGTGTGTGTGTGTGTGTGTGTGTGTGTGTGCGCATGCGACAGAAATAAATACTTTTTAAAACTAACCATTGACCATTCATGTAGAGTTTTACAAAAATAAACTGAAGTGCGGCAGATTGTACTGCACTGAGACATCACATTGGCCAGGTCGCAATTGTAAATGAGAACTTTTTCTCAACTTGCCTACCTGGTTAAATAAAGGTGAAGTAAAATAAAAACATCACCAGTACACAAGCACAGAAAGATAAGGGCCTAAATAAATAGCATCAGCACCATACATTTTGGAAGACCAAAGCATCTGAGATATACATTTAGTTGCCATAAACCCTGATATTGTCTGTAGCTAAGAATCTTTTGTAATCTGTCCAATGTAAAACACAGCTGTCATAAACTCAATCAAACTACTCTTTTTCCCATACATTTCTTCTCTAAAAAGCTTCTGGATCTGAATCTAAAGTATGGGCAGGGTCCCAGATCTGGTGTGCCGCCCGGCAGCCTGGCTGAGCAGGTGGCAGGGATAAGATGGGACAATTAATTGGCCCGTTTAACCAGTGGCCACACACAATGGATTTATTGACACATCTGAGGGCCAGGGGGCTGGCACAGGCCTCCTGCAACAACGCACTGATGGGGTTTAACCCTGTAGACCTGTCTGTGATTGTCTGTGTGCCAGAGTTAGAGGAGAGTGGGAGAACAGAGGGATGGGTGGAGGAGTAGAGAGAGACAGGGAGGGAGACTTGCTGTCTAATGAATCTATGTATTTCACTTCCCTCCCTCTACTACTGCTGTAATTATGAGGTCACCACCAACTCACAGAAAACACAGCCATTTCTCCAGCCAAAGAGAGAAGTCACAAAAAGCACAAATAGAGATAAAATTAATCACTAACCTTTGATGATCTTCATCGGATGACACTCATAGGACTTCATGTTACACAATTACATGTATGTTTTGTTTGATAAAGTTCATATTTATATTTTTAAAAATCTCAGTATACATTGGCGCGTTACGTTCACTAGTTCCAAAAACATCTGGTGATATTGCAGAGAGCCACATCATTTTACAGAAATACTCATTATAAATGGAGATGAAAATACAATTGTTAGACATGGAAATATCGATATACCTCTCCTTAGTGCAACCGCTGTGTCAGATTTCAAAAAAACTTTACGGAAAAAGCAAACCCTGCAATAATCTGAGATGGCGCTCAGAAAAAGAAAAAAAATGATCCGCCATGTTGGAGTCAACAGAAATCAGAAATAACATTATAAATATTCCCTTACCTTTGATGATCTTCATCAGAATGCACTCCCAGGAATCCTAGTTTCACAATAAATGTTTGTTTTGTTCGATAATGTCCATTGTTTATGTCCAAATTGGCTACTTTCGTTAGGGCGTTTAGTACACAAATCCAAACACTCGTGCAGGTCCAGCCGAACGTCGGACGAAAACTTCAAAAAGTTATATTACAGGTCGTAGAAACATTTCAAACTAAGTATAGAATCAATCTTTAGGATGTTTTTATCATAAATCTTCAATAACGTTCCAACCGGAGAATTCCGTTGTCTGTAGAAAAGCCATGGAACGCAGGTCGCTATCATGTGAAATGCGTGTGACCAGGACCTGGCTCTCTGCCACCCCACTGACTGATAGAGCTCTCATCCGGCCCCACATCCCAGTAGAAGCCTCATTCAAGTTTCTAAAGATGGTTGACATCTAGTGGAAGCCTTAGGAAGTGCAACATAACCAATATTCCACTGTGTATTCAATAGGGGCTGGGTTGAAAATCGACGAACCGCAGATTTCCCACTTCCTGTTTGGATTTCTTCTCAGGTTTTTGCCTGCCATATGAGTTCTGTTATACTCACAGACATCATTCAAACAGTTTACGAAACTTCAGAGTGTTTTCTATCCAATACTAATAATAATATGCATATATTAGCAACTGGGACTGAGGAGCAGGCCGTTTACTCTGGGCACCTCTGGGGGCACCTTTCATCCAAGCTACTCAACACTGCCCCTGCAGCCATAAGAAGTTTTAAAATGTCTTTGTTTTTATCTTTTCCAAGTCATGAGAGCAGATAGTTAACTATATGCATTATGTCATGTAATGTCAATCTTTAAATGTTTTACTAAAAGGCAGTCTATATAAAGATAAAGTCATCAAAACTTAAATTATCTGACAATTTGACTGACATTTTAATTGGAGAAACATAATATGCACATTGTGAAAATGCAGTGAGAGCTAATTCAATGAAAGCTAATTCAATGAAAGCTAATTCAATGAAAGCTAATTCAATGAAAGCTAATTCAATGAAAGCTAATTCAATGAAAGCTAATTCAATGAAAGCTAATTCAATGAAAGCAAAGTGAACTAATGCCCAATAGCTATGATGGGTTGTGAGTCACTACAAGCAACAGGCAGGGACATTGAAGCTGTCTATTCAATTGAATCAAATAACAGTGTTGGAGTCAGTCCCTAGTCAGTGCTGAACAAAGTGTTTTGAGAGATACATGTATTGATTTGACACATTGTGTTTAAAAACCAGTCTAAGCTAAGCTATGATGTGAGTGACAATGCATGATCAATAAATGACGAAATTGACTGAAAACGTCCCATCATCGTGGGCATAATGACAACTGTCAGAGGAAGGATATTTCGTCCTCTAAAGGCTTTAAGAAATCAACCAATATGAAAAAACATGGTCATATTTTTTCTCCTTTAAAGCTGGGAAAACTTTTGTCCAGTCTTCTAAAGGCGGTCTATGAAAGTCTAGAAACTATGAAAGACTAGAACTGAGTGAGAGAGAAACGGAAAGCTACTCAAAGGGCATGTGAAGAAGAGTTGAGAATACCTCAACTACCGCAATTACCTCAACTACCTCGTTCCACTACCCATTGACTCGGTACTGGTACTCCGTGAATATAGCCTTGTTAATGCTATTTTATTGTGTTACTATTTCCGTTTTTATTTGGAAAATATTTTGTCTTCTTAACTCTACATAACTTTGAATGGGCTTGTAAGTCAGCATTCCATGGTAAAGTATACACCTGTTATATTTGGCGCACTGCAAGATCATTTTCAACATTGATAGGGCACACATCCACTGCTAACACATCATGTGCCTGTCATCCCCTCTCTTTTCAGCGGGTCTTGTGACAGATGGAAAAGCTGAACGTTTTCACCATGGAGACAATACGATGGTACACTATTTCACATGGAGCAGCATTGTATCTACTGACATCAGTGCCTCATCGCTTTCATCACATTCAGGCATCTTGGAAGCCTTGCCAGTCCTTTGGAATCGGCCTACTTCTTTGACAGCTGGGTACGAAGCACCCTGCTGACCATCAGACAGTCACGATAATGAGAATCTGTGAAATCTCAGTGATTTCATGAAGCCTTCTCCTTAGTTTATCTCCCTCTTGTCTGTTCCACTCTTCTCACAACAGAGGAAGAAAGTCATTGTGGCTGTTGAGACACAATCATGCCGGACACCTTAGATTATTCTCAGCCAGAATAAGAGGAATGTTCAGTAACAGTTGTCTGTAGCTAAGACATCCCAGCTTTGCCATGTCTTTTGCCACGTTCAAGGTGAACTACTCTGAGTAATGCTATGAAGGTCTATGCCAAACAGTTATGCTGAAGCCAACCTTAAAGGTGTAGGTTTTATATCTGGCACAATGTACTACAGGCATCTATGAGTCCTTTTTCATTGTTTACCTTCCTGATTAAATCTTAAGGCTCATATCGATGTGCAAACAAAGCTCTCTCTCCTGATCCGTAGCAGCAGTCGTCCACTGCATATTAATATGAGATGATTCGCCCTGAGCACACAAAGTCAACACGTTCTTATTAGAAGGTTGCTGCTTGGTGCCGGATGTGGGCGGCGGATAGGGGCTTGGTTGGATCTGTCTATGGGGATTTTGATGAAGCTTCTTCAAATATTTCTCTTATTGCATTCACATTGAACTCTGGGACCTCTGTTGTCAGAGGTGTGCGATATGACTCGCTTCAACTCCTTGTGTTAGAAAGTTAAGGAAGTCAACTTGCCAAGGACTATCCTTCAGCTAGTGGAAATCCAATGCATTTGTTCTCAGCAACTATTGATTGCAAAGAATCTGACCACGCTGTAGTCATATTAAATCATTGAGATTGGAACGGTCATTCATGGCTCAATTCATTGTTCATTCTCTATGTCTTTCACTCAGTCACTGTTGTACACAACGACAGAGAAGCCACATCATTCACCCTCACACTGTACTCGGAACAACTCACAAGCTGGAAGCGCAAGCCATAGGTTAGACTTTAGAAAGTGAGAGAGAAAGAGAGAGAGAGAAGGGGGGAGTGAGCAAAAGAAGCAGCGAGATGGAAAGAGAGAACAAAACGGCAACTGGCAGAGCATGGCCTCAAAATAGAACACGACGTGGAACTCTTGACACAACAAACAAAGCGTGAGCGCCCAGGCCAGCCTAGCCTACTCCAGCGAATGCAAATGGCCCCAGAGTCGTCTGACGTTGTCTCGTCTCCCCCCAGCCGTAGCTGCTGAAGCATGTTAGCATCCGTCACATTGTCGCTGTGATGCCTCTGATTGAATAATGCTCTGCGTGGTACTGGACCACTAGAGAGAGATGGGAGCTGAGGGCTGAGGCTGGGCTGCTTCAGCTTAATAGATAATGCCCCCCACCCCCCCACCCCAGACTCCACGGTGAATACCACTCCATTCGACTCCGCTCGCATTCTGAATGCATTTGAATATGAATGTGGAGTTTATCAATAATGCCAGCACTCGTACCTATAATAGGCCTCTGAGATGAAGGGACGACAGCTTTTTGCATATTCACTGTCCTCTGCTAAAGCTGATTAGTTCTACGGAGTTGGGAATCATGTTGAGTTGCGATGGCATTTTGCATGATCCTATAGCTAACAGCTGAAATGCCCGGTGTTGTGTTGTTGTATTGATTGCCAATACAAAAGATCCAAACAACCCATTGAAATATTGTACTGGAATAGGGCCTCATTGGCCTAGCTGTTTGCTGGTGTCAGTAACAGTCCCTCTTGGACACTGAGATGTTCTCTCCAGTAGTAGTGACAAGGACATGTCTGGATGGAGGACAGCTTCTGACATTTCTCTGGCAGGGACTTGTTGACTCACCATTAAGCCTCCATTCTTTAAACTTCGCTCGCCTCTTTCTAAATCCAAGTGTACCGCCACCTAATTGGGTTTGAACACCCAACTGTGAGCCGCATGCCTGATGGCAGCTTAGCCACCTTCTCACAACCCTGTCACATCTCCTAACCCACACCTCCAATGCACACTCACACACGCAGAGGTACACATGCGCGCACACACATACACATTTGCGCGTGCTCAAAGACACACACACACACACACACACACACAAACCTAGTCAAAAGACCATTGCCCCATAGATTTTTGGTGTCCGCTGTTGTTCTGAGCAAGGTTGTCATGGTGTCCGCTGTTGTTCTGAGCAAGGTTGTCATGGTGTCCAAAGAAACATGATTACATACATGATACGTTGTTGAGAGGAGAGAAAGACTTTGTGCATTAATCACTGCATCTGTACTGTTTGTACCTTCAGGGCTTTTTGTCCTGGTAACGTGAATGCCTTTCGTTGCATGAACCTCTCCACAGTTTAAACAATTGTTTATGTAATGCCAAAGTGTCCCTCCCACTGGGTGTCAAGGAAAATCAAAGCCTGTCATCACGGAAATGCATTATGTATTACAACAACCACTCGGGAGGATAATGACACGACACAACACAGAGGCGATAGATGGGGCAACAGTGATAACAATGGGGCTGTAAAATCCTCTGGCTTGTTGTGATGCTGATGTATTGGCACAGACTTATCACTGGGAAAGGGGAGGAGGAGGAGAGGAGAAACAGAGAGAGGTAGAGGGGGAAGGGTCAACTCTGACCTGCGTGTGGCCCAGCCACTCTTGCCTGTTTGTGACTCACTCTTGTCAGTCAGATGCTGTGAGAAATGCTCAACTTTCAACACTGCTCAGTCTCAATCCCCACTCACTCCCTGCATCTTGGTAACACAGTGTTTTTAGGGTAGTTTTTAGGGTCTGGTGACACGTTGAACCCTTGCACAACATAAGGCAAGTTATTTTAGTCGCTGTGAATTTTAAGAAACTGTTATTATTTGAAATGCAACACAAAGTATTATGGGGTATTGAGAGGAGCATTTTGCAGTGTGAGAAACCTCCCTAACGAGGAAAAGCTTAGGCAGAAAGTGCTAATAGTCTTGAAGGAGAGGCAGGTTCAGACGTTTTGCTGCCGAATGCATTTTTCATGAAGTGCCCTATTCATCATTTCTGGCTGGATGGATCGTTGATATCTCCCATATTCATGTTTAGAGGGGAGAGCCACCTTGTTAAGCACATACAGTAACTTAGTGTGAGACACTTTGGAGCCATTGACATGAGGTTTCCCTGTACTGTGAGAGGGGGGGTTGGGGGTTATCAGAATGGTTTGAATTGGGTGATGGCGAGATGTCAGGGCTTCGAGAGAGAGAGATGTTTACATAAGAACAGGCCCATGGGCGCTCCCCCTGTCTGTGCTCCCATTATAATGAAGGAGTCTTGTGAGTCAACACCAATGTCATGCAGGAGTCAGTCATCTCCAGATGGAAACCCAGAGGCTATTTTCGACCATATGCTCCTGTGTTTCAATGTATGGGGATGTTACAGCACTTATTCATAAACTATTCAATCGGAGATGACAGTGGAGATGAAGTCCTAGCGAGGTCTGGCCGCTGCTCTGCTATTTAAAGGGACAAGACCACAGAGAGGCTGAAGAAGAGATGGCGTTGGAGAGAAGTAGTAGTAGTATGGGGATTGTGTTTGCTTTCCTTTGGGAAACTTTTACGATAAGTGATAGATTTTCTTCTGTTGGTTGGCGATGACAGCCGGGTGTCATCTTGACATTTCCAATGTGTGTGGTATTTCTTAACAACATGGGCAAATCTTCATTTAATAGTCCTACCGCACCTAATTAGACTGCCTCTAATGTTCCACTCGGCAGAGTGTCAAATCCGATGTCCAATTACACAGCAAATCAAGGCCTCTGCTACCTCTCCAGCTGATTATAGAGTGAGGGTCATAGACTACATCCTGGGTCTGTCAGACTGGGTACGGGTGACACACATGCAGGCACATTCATGAATGCACGCACACAGACAGAGACACACGCACGCACATGGTGGGATCAATACCAAGGGCTGAGGGCAGCTCGCCTTTCCCTACCCCAGACACCTCCGTCTACTCTAGACAGAGGCTCTCTGTTCCTGAAGACATACAGAGATGAACAGCGGCCCCTCAGTCTCAGTGCTATAAAAACTAAATCTAGCGCAAAGATATTCTCTGCCTTTATTTTAGCACCAGAATGTTAAGTAGACTGTTTAGCTGATGAGACAGATATACCGATATGGTAACACTTTGTTTTAAGGTACACATATTAGCCAATCATTTGTAGTGTATAAGTATGTATATAAGTAGCGTATAAGGCCTTAATCAGGTCTTATTAGCCATATATTAGGCCTTAACTAAGTATTTTCTTATTCAAACATTATAAGTAATGTTTACTGGACAATCCTTAATAGCATGATTATTAGCAATAATAAAGGCATATTAACATTTAATAAAGAGCAAGTAACAAAATAAACAGACTCTCAATGTGGGACTGGTAAGGGGATTGTACCTCAGTATGTGTTCCCTATTTTAACTGTCTATAAATGACCTCATTGGGCAGAAAGGGGCACAACTCCATTCATATATGCCATACAGCCAATATTCTAGTCAAAATTATGTAAACAACTACATTTCTATACAGTATATACAGTATATCCATATATATATATATATATATATATATATATATATATATATATATATATATATATATATATATATATATATATATGAATTTCGGCTGGATAAGGATATATTATGAATTACAAAGGGTCACACCTCCCCACACCTTTGAGCAAAATCATTTAATGTTTTCCTGAAACTGAGGATTTGTGTAGTTTGATGACATAATACATTGATTGATATATGTCCTATAACCAACATCCAAGTCTGATTTTAACAATTGATGTAAACAATTCGTTTCAGGCGAACATGATTATGGTTTTGCTCATGGGTGTGGGGAGGTGCGCCCACCTTTTGCGATTCACATTATATCATGCCATACAGTCAACATCCATATATGGAAGTATATATTGAAAATGAGTTGCTCATATCTTTTTTTTATACATCAAATGACTTGAACGTTGGCTGCATGGCATAGTGGAGGTGAGGTGTGCCCCTTTCTGTCCAATGAGGTCATTTATGGAGAAACAAATTCTGCAAGTAAAAATATGGTCACACTTATAATAGGGAACACATACTGAGGTACAATCCCCCTATCAGTCCCACATTGAGACCGTTTATTAAGAGTTTGTTTCTTGTGTAACTTGTTCTTTATTAAATATGAATATGCCTTTAGTATTGCTAATAATGATGTTATTAAGGATTGGCCCGTAATACATGACTTTAAATAATAAATCGCAAAATGAAGGTCCAATATATGGCTAATATGACATAATAAAGGCCTTATAAGATCATTATATATATATATATATACTTATAAACTACAAATAAGTGGCTAATATGTGTACCTTCAAATAAAGTACCGCAGATATATTGATACAATGTCTAGACTATTCTGAAAAAGTAGATGCTACAAAGTAAATGAATGTAATGCATATATGTGTATTTTAACCCTCAACATGGCCTGAACTTTCTTCCAGTCGCCCTCTTTGTTTGTGAATTGAATTATATGATAATTACGGGGAAAAGCACTTTTTTTTTATCCTCCAAATTTTCAAACAGGTTTCATTAATCAAGACAGACACTAATATAACATGCCAGATTCGGATCCAGATGGTTCATGTTCGTTCAATTTGCTGTGTATGGATTGCCATGCTAAACACACTGCATGGGTCACACCTGGATACACAGCAATAGGCTAAACAGACTTGTGTTGATGTGCACCAGAGCGTTAAGAAACCCCCAGAGACATGAAGAAAGAACCACTGAAATGCATGTTGATAGGTTGGGAAATGACACGCAGATAACAGTATCATTCACTCAGTATTGTATCTTCAACAGCCCTCTGGGCAGAAATACAAAGACATTTTCTAAATGTTGCTTTGGATAATACTTTACACACATAATAGTGTTGGATCTGTGACATCCACTTGTACTGATTATATCTTCACTATAATGCTGCAGAGCTCTGATGCAACGCTGTATCGCTTCCCATTGGCTGTAGTGACTATAACATTGTGGCAATAACAAGGAAAGCCAAAGTGCCTAAGGTTGGGCCTAAAGTCATTTATATATACAAACAACAACTTACAGACACACACAAACAACAACTACATCTCTTCTGCCCAGACCCACGTGTTCACACCCCCTTTCCTAGTGCCTGAATTATTGTTTGCCTTAAATTGTACCAATTAGTTTTTTTTAACCTTTATTTATTTAACTAGACATGTCAGTTAAGAACAAATACTTATTTTCAATGACAGCCTAGGAACAGTGGGTTAACTGCCTTGTTCAGGGGCAGAATGACAGATTTTTAGCTTGTCAGCTCGGGGATTCAATCTTGCAACCTTTCGGTTACTAGTCCAATGCTCTAACCACTAGGCTACCTCTCACCCATTCTATTTCAATATTTCAATAATAAATAATAAGATGTTTCCATTATGTCAATTGACAGATTGATTTCCAGGTTTTTTGTATCTGTTTTTTCAAGATGTGTGATGAGAAGAGAATCGTCCAGCCCATTGGGTATCTCAATACTTCTGACAGCCAACTTTTTATCTCGCCCATAACTTTTGGACTTTATAGCATTCCCAGAGAGCATGGATTATTGAGTCATTGTTAGTTTTACACTTAAGACATGACTCTGCCATTGTGCTGTAAAAAATAAATAAATAAAAAATGGTTGCTTCCATAATACATTCTATACATTAGTTTATACTGGATTAAACATACATTTTCGTTAACTGGAATTTCCTTAGTTATGCTCCAACATTCCCTCCATCATGTGTCAACATCAGTTCTTTTTAAGTCTTGGTTCCAACTGCTTATATTTTCTTCTAAGAGATTGTCAGTTGGATATGCTCTCTGCAAGGTTTTGTATATCTTACCTATCATATGAACATCCTTTTCTGACTCAAATAAGCAATGTGGACTCGAGTCACATGACTTGGACTCGAGTCAGACTCGAGTCACAAATATGATGACTTGCAACTCGACTTTGACTTTAACACCAATGACTCATGACTTAACTTGGACTTGAGCCTTTTGACTCAAACTGACTTGATACCCTCCCTGAGCCCAATATAAAAAATGATGCTATTAAAAAAATAATCAACTCTTCATTAACGAATTACAGTTTGAATCAGACAACAGCCAATCAAATTGTGCCAGCTGGGAAAAATTTGTGCGTGGCAGTGCAGAGGATCGTCGGCGGGTGAATTCAGATGGAGCCCTTGGAAAGATGATACCCAAAATTAGTATTTTTGGTAATAAAGACGATGCTGTATCAACAAAAAACGAATTGCAACTTGCAAAACATGCAGGAAGAAAATTACAGACGGAGGCGCAACAACTTCCAACTTTGTTCGACATTTGAAGCTGCACAAAGAACGATAAGTCGTGGCTAATAGAGCCGACAGCTATATATTTTATTACTTTACTGGTGTATCATGTAGGCTAATGTAACGTTAAATCAATGAGCCTCCACACAGTCAGTCAGTGTGGGAAAGTGATCATTGCCCCCAAGATTGAGCTACAACTGGCTAGGCAGTTGGTAGCCTAAATCCCGCCTGATGTTACTGCTGTTCCTAAAACCATTGACATACGTTAGCCTACTGTAACCACACACAGAGAGGGTGGGTATGTGAGTGTGTGTTAAGGTTGGGCGATTGTGTACAAGCCTACATTGCCCGATTGCGCCCCATAGCAATCCTTGATAGGTGTATGCCGCAAGAAAAAGCCTTGGGCATTGAGTTAATACAATACCCAATCTGGACGGCTGAACCCCCCTCAGACTAAGATGTAAAACTTTCCTTTTTATTCTAAGTTTTTTTTCTTCCCCGCCATGTAAAGTCTATAATGACTAAGTATACTTTTTTAAAGAATGTCTTCAGTGGGGTAATTGGTATTACCGAAAATAAATACAAAAACTCTGGAATCCATGTCATTTATAAGAGATCATACCAAATGTTTTCTCAGGACTCCGTTGTTGAAGATGTGTAATGAGGAAATTATACCAGATGCAACACTGGATGTATTTGTTCAAGTATTCATGCCAATCGCTGATAAGCACCTGTTAAGAAACTAACTGTGATAACTGTTAGAGCCCTCTGGCTTAACGAGGAATTTAAAAAGTGTATGGTTCAAATAAATTATGCAAAAGCGGTGGCAAACAAGTCAGGCTGCTCAGCTGATTGGTTGACATACTGTACATTGAGAAATTTGGTGACTAAACTTAACAAAAAGAAGAAGAAATGATATTACCAAACCAAGATAAATGACATAAAAGACAATGGAAAAAGACTCTGGAGTACCTTAAATGATATCATGGGCAAGAACTATTGTTATCCATCAGTAACCACCAGGTAGAGACAACCTTGATGGGACACAATGGTAGCAGAATGTATTGACACCCCCATTTGCTTTATCTTGAACAAAAGCCTAAAGGAGTGTGTCTCCACAGGCGTGGAACAAAGCTAAAGTAATTCCACTGCCTAAAAACAGTAAAGCACCCTTTGCTGGCTCTAACAGACACCCAGTTTGCAGTTTGCTGCCCGTTCTTAGTAAACTGATGGGGAATATTGTGTTTGACCAAATGCAATGCAATTCAACTAGTACTGTACTGACTCAGATGACAGATGATTGGTTAAAATAAATGGATAATAAAATGATAGTTGGTGTTTTATTGTTAGATTTCAGTGCAGTCTGATGTAATTGATCATAAATTGTTATTGAAGAAACTCACTTGCTATGGCTTTATATCACTTGCCATCACATGGTTGGAGAGTTATTTAGCCAATTGAACCCAGAGAGGGTTCTTCAATGGAAGCTTCTCTAACATCAGATACAGTTGAAGTCGGAGGTTTACATACACCTTAGCCAAATACATTTCAACTCAGTTTTTCACTATTCCTGACATTTAATCCCAGTAGAAATTCACTGTTTTAGGTCAGTTAGGATCACCACTGTATAGTAAGAATGTGAAATGTCAGAATAATAGTAGAGGGAATTATTTATTTCAGCCTTTTTTTCTTTCATCACATTCCCAGTGGGTCAGAAGTTTACATACACTCAATTAGTATTTGGTAGCATTGCCTTTAAATTGTTTAACTTGGGTTGAATGTTTCGGGTAGCCTTCCGAAAGCTTCACACAATAAGTTGGGTGAATTTTGTCCCATTCTTTCTGGCAGAGCTGGTGTAACTGAGTCAGGTTTGTAGGCCTCCTTGCTCACACACACTTTTTCAGTTTTGCCCACAAATCTTCTATAGGATTGAGGTCAGTGCTTTGTGATGGCCACTCCAATACCTTGACTTTGTTGTCCTTAAGCCATTTTGTCACAACTTTGGAAGTATGCTTGGGGTCATTGTCCATTTGGAAGACCCATTTGCAACCAAGCTTTAACTTCCTGACTGATGTCTTAAGATGTTGCTTCAATATATCCACATCATTTTCTGTCTTCATGATACCATCTATTTTGTGAAGTGCACCAGTCCCTCCTGCAGCAAAGCACCCCCACAACATGATGCTTCACGGTTGGGATGGTGTTCTTCAGCTTGCAAGCCTCCCCCTTTTTCCTCCAAACATAATGATGGTCATTATGGCCAAACAGTTCTATTTTTTTTCATCAGACCAGAGGACATTTCTCCAAAAAGTACAAATCTGTACTGTGCAGTTGCAAACCGTTGTCTGGCTTTTTCATGGCGGGTTTGGAGCAGTGGCTTCTTCCTTGCTGAGCGACCTTTCAGGTTATGTCGACATAGGACTCGTTTTACTGTGGATATAGATACTTTTGTACTTTCCTCCAGCATCTTCACAGTGTCCTTTGCTGTTGTTCTGGGATTGATTTGCACTTTTCGCACCAAAGTACGTTCATCTCCAGGAGACAGAACGCATCTCCTTCCTGAGCGGTGTGACGGCTGTGTGGTACCACAGTGTTTATACTTGCGTACTATTGTTTGTACAGATGAACGTGGTACCTTCAGGCGTTTGGAAATTGCTCCAAAAGGATGAACCAGACTTGTGGATGTCTCCAATTTTTTGGTCTGAGTTCTTTTGATTTTCACATGATGTCAAGTGAAGATGCAGTGTGTTTGAAGGTAGGCCTTGAAATACATCCACAGGTACACCTCCAATTGACTCAAATGATGTGAATTAGCCTATCAGACTCTTCTAAAGCCATGACATAATTTTCTCGAATTTTCCAAGCTGTTTAAAGGCACAGTCAACTTAGTGTATGTAAACTTCTGACCCACTGGAATTGTGATACAGTGAATTATAAGTGAAATAATCTGTCTGTAAACAATTGCTGGAAAAATGACTTGTGTCATGCACAAAGTTGATGTCCTAACCGACTTGCCAAAACTATAGTTTGTTAACAAGAAATGTGTGGAGTGGTTGAAAAATGAGTTTTAATGACTCCAACCTAAGTGTATGTAAACTTCCGACTTCAACTGTATATACAGCGTGGTGTCCTTCAGGACAGTTGCCTTGGGCCGTTACTCTTCTCAATGTTTTCAAATGATATGCCACTGGTCTTACACAAAGCTAGAATAACTATGTCTGCGGACCATTCCACACTAAACATATCATCACCCAAGGCCAGTGAGCTCACTGAAATTCTAAATAAGGAGTAACAATATCAGAATGGGTGATTAGTAATAAACTGGTCTTAAATACATCTAAAACTAAAAGTATTGTATTTGGTTCAAAACATTCTCTAAGACCTCAACTGGAGTTGTGTGTAAAGGTAGTGACCATTGAGCAAGTTGAGGAAGCTATACTCCTAGATATAACATTAGATGGTCAATTATCATGGTCAAGTCATATTGACAAGTTATTGTGAAGATTGGGACGGGTATGTCTGTTCTTAACAAAAATCAACTGTACTAGTTGTTCAGGCTCTGGTCTTGTCTTATCTTGATTACTGTCTGGTAATATGGTCAAAAGCAGCAAAGAAAGACCTAGTAAAGCTGCAGCTGGCACAAAACAAAGCAGCGCGCCTTGCCATTAAAAGATAAGTTTCATTTTTTGCAACCAAATCAAAAATGTTGATGTTATTGGCATGTTATAGAAGGGTCCAGACACCTTTCGTGTGATTTCACATGTATTTGAGAAACTTACCCCAAACACTAAATCACTTCCTTGTCCTTGTTGTGTAGTATGGGGGCACCGAAAATACATTCCAAAAACACCCAAATATGTCCTTTTACAAACGGCAACACTCCGTACAGTGATACAGGTTGTTAGATGTGGTACACATGAAATTGTGTCATTCCATACTTTATCTGTAACATTCTACAAAAAAAAAACATGTGAAATCAAAAATAATCTGTTCCCCTCTATAACATGTCATTTTACATCAAAAATAGAGATTTGGTTGTAAAAAATGTAACTTCTCCATTAATTACACATACAGAACTAACATCAATAACATGTCATTCCAGTCTTTCCTGGTTGAGGGTTGACGAGAGATTCATCTTCTAGTTTTTATGAGAAATATTATTGTGATGAAAATTCCTGATTGTCTGCATAATCAAATAACATTCAGCTCAGACACCCCATATGTCGCCCACAAGACATAACACCAGGGGTCTCTTCACAGTCCCCAAGTCCAAAATGAATTTACGGCAACGCACAGTATTATACAGCACCATGATCACATGGAACTCCCTTCCATCTCCAATTACTCAAGCAAACAACAAAATTACCTTGAAAAAAACTGACATCTCATTGAATGGTGGGAACTGTTGTTTTTGTTGTTGTATTGTTTGTGTATCTTTGTGTTAAAAATGTGTGTGACTGTCCTATTCTATCAGTGTATCAGTGTTTTGTTATTTGTCATGTTCTGTGTTTTTTGTGGATCACCCGGAAGAACAGCTGTTGTCTCTGCAAAATCGAATGGGGATCCAGATAAACAAGTAAATAAACCTAGTCTGTGAAGATGATCGCAGTACTTCACTCCACAGCACCGTGTGTCTACTTGGATACATCAATTCAAAGGAGCCAGTGACGGACTGTGCCAAGATTTCCCCTCATTTTTATACTACAGGCCAGAATCTTTCAAGTGTGTTTTTGCTTTCTGAGCAAAACAGTATTCCTGATGTTAACCTCCAAGAGCAAAACTGTATCTCTCCAATAATAATCAAGACACATATTGATATTATATTGTCAATAAAGGGATGGGCATAGACGGTGTACTTCTGGAGGTCACCTTGGATGGCTCGAACAGAGCAGAGGAGTTGTAGAGGGCAGTACACAGTGAGGGAGGGCAGGTGTGTGTTTTTGCATGTGCGCCCGTGTGGCGGGAAGCAGGGAGCAGTAATTGTTGGGGAAGAGCCATATGCGCTGCTCAGAGGACGCTGGAGCTTATTAAAGAAGGAGACAGAGTGATTATTCACACAGGGCCCTCCTGAGAGAGTGACGCTCACGTCATTGCTTTTAATTAACTCCGAAACGGTTCTGCGGATTAATAACAATATTAAGACGGGAACCGAGGAGGAGCACAAACACATCCTGGATCTGGTTCAAGGTTCTAAACTACGATTAAACAGGCTCTTTGGCTAAACTCTCTTTTCTCCGCCTCCCTATTTTTTTTCTTTCTCTCCATTTGTAGTAGCGTGGCAATGGATTTGTCTTTATTGTCATTGCCTCGTCTCCCAGGGTTGTCTCCAACTCAGGGAATCGAGACTCTGACACATCCGTCTGAGATTGGGATTGGTTGGAGGTAGTTGTCAAGCGAGTAAAAGAACGTCAGGAAAAAGAAGCCAAGGAGAGAGGAGTGGAGAGGGAACTTGGAGAGCAGATGAAGTGCACCAGGCTGAAAATAGAATTGTATTTGCCTGCTTACCAAGAGGAGCTAACTCTTTGGTGTTGCTTGAAATGTGTCAAGGTGCTGGGGACCATGTTGACACTCTCCTAATGCAACCCACAGAACCAAAAGAGGGAGAGGGAAGAAGGAGAGGGAGATAAAAACAGCATGGCTCCGGGGTGGAGATGATACAGGGTGCAGAACAACTGCTCGGGCCTGAGAACCTGCAGTTTCATGATGCACCAAGGCCAAAGGATGATAAAATACTGTCATTGTCTGCTATTCCCAGTCCTCCCCAGCCTCCTAGTCCCTACACAGCTTCTCTCGGCCTTAAATGAGCAAATAACTGCTCCGGCCCAGACAGCCCTGCTCTAGGACCATCAGCCTTCCTATGGCCACTTCATCAATGACACAGCACGAGTTACCCCACATTTATAATCATTCACAGTAATCTACACAGACAGACACACTGGGGTCTCACCTCCACACCAGACCCACAGACTCACACAAACCTTTCTAGCAAGATGTTCTGGTTATAGTGAGTGTAAGCTACATCCCCCTCTAAGCTATGCTCAGAGAGAGAGCGGGAGAGAGGGTAGAGAGAGGGTAGAGAGAGAGAGAGAGAGAGAGAGAGAGAGAGAGAGAGAGAGAGAGAGAGAGAGAGAGAGAGAGAGAGAGAGAGAGAGACAGACATGTTTCATTAGCCAGGCAGTTACCACTTTATAAACATTGCCCCAGTCTCTGGAGATGTGTCTAACTTAAGTGCCTCCCCTCCCTACTCTTAGGAACACAATGAAGCGGGAACAGAAGGTGCATTATAGGAACATATGTTCGCCTTCGCCTATTATGTATCAACACTTTTACACTCCCCCCCCGTAAACATTATGGCGGACTGAGACAGTATATATAGAGGAGAGGCCCTTCATGGAGACGCCACCTCCCCTCTCCTTGGGTTTGCTGGGTGAGAAGTTTGTCAGCTTGGATCGGTCAAAGGAGTTGAACTCAGGGAACCATAGTGAGACTTGCAAAATGACTGCAAAGAGCTGGGTCAGTAGCAAGCAAACTGATACTTTTTCTGGTCTATTTGATTTCTTGCCCTTCATGCTTATCATGTCGACACTCTCTAACATGGCAGAAATGGATTTCACTTAATTCATCACTTTTTAGTCCAGTCCAGTGATCTTATCACATTCTCATTCAAATGAATATATCACCAGCACAGCAAAACACAATTTTGAATGAAAATAGAAAGTAGCCTAGTCTATAAAAGCTATTACACAAAATGTACAGTACATCAGATAGATTGTTACTGACATTTTACCCCAACCTTTACGTTGAACCCCTCACATGCATTATCTTCCTACAATGTTACATTAGTATTCCATGGCATGGCTGAAGCCTCCAGGTGCCTAAGGGGTGATATGTCAAAAGCTGCCGTGGACAATAGGCCTTCCCCACGAGGACACACTCTCAGTATCTGTCCAACAGACACAAGATCAAAAACATCAAACTGAACCGCCAACAGATATGCCTCGGAAATGGTATTTATCTTTCTGAAAAATTGCCCATCTCCAGAAGGGCCCGTTGCTCTGGTAACAGTGCCTTCATATCACAATGTGAGTGGATGATGGAGAGCTCTGACCTCACTGGTCACAGAGACCAGAACCAGCACTCTTTACAATTACATTATCAGTGTACAAAACAATGGACACCTTGCTAATATAGAATAATTTGCACTCAGAACAGTCTCAATTTGTCGGGTCATGGACTCTGCAAGGTGTCGATAGCATTCCACAGGGATGCTGGCCCATGTTGACTCCAAGGCTTCCCGCAGTTGTGTCAAGTTGGCTGGATGTCCTTTGGGTGGAAGACCGTTCCTGATACACATGGGAAACTGTTGAGCGTAAAAACCTAGCAGTGTTGCAGTTCTTGACACAAACCAGTGCGACTGGCACCTACTACCGTACCCTGTTCAAAGGCACTTCAATAACGCCACTTTAATCATGTTTACATATCTTGCATTACTCATCTCATATGTATTTGTGTGCATTAGGTAGTTGTTGTGGAATTGTTAGATTACATTTTAGATATTGCTGCGCTGTCGGAACTAGAAGCACAAGCATTTCGCTGCGCTGGCAATAACATCTGCTAACCATGTGTATGTGACCAATAAAATTGGATTTGATTTAATACTTTACCTTGCCAATTCACCCTCTGAGCGGCACACACACACAAGCCATGTCTCAATTGTCTCAAGGCTTTAAAATCCTTCTTTAACCCGTCACCTCTACTTCATCTACACTGGTTGAAGTGGATTTAACAAGTGACATCAATAAGGGACCATATCTTTCATCTGGATTCACCTGGTCAGTCTTTGTTGTCGAAAGAGCAGATGTCCTTAATGATTTGTACACTCAGTGTACCTGTATCCTTCCATTTCAGTCATATTTTCTCTTTAATTGTAAAAGTAAGCAATGGCCAATTCAAGTGGTTTGACAATAGAATTAACCAATTAAAACAACCATTCTGTGACCATGGGATGGATATTTCTCTATGGCAACATATGAAGAACATTGCACAAAAAAAAGACTTTATTAACATATCTGTTTCCTATCCTATATTTGACAACAACAGGTTTGACATTAGATGAATAACCTGGAGGCTGTAAGATATGCTGCCAGACATACCGATAGGCCTACATAGATTTCAAGTGTGTTTTATAGTTGCTAGAAATCTATATGCCTTTAAGAAAGAAAGTGTTCCTCGCTCTTTTTTTTAAAGAATGAGGGCGTTCTCTCTCTGACCTATACTGACAACAGATGACGGCGGGAGTAGCCTGCTCATGAATCAGATTGCAACCGACTGTAAATTGTGAAATAATCGATTATATTATGTGTACAAGTGTTAGGCAAGACACTCGTTAAAGCATAAAATATAGCAGGGAAGCATGTGCTCAACAGAAATGGCATGATGTTGTGTGGCTCTCAACCCCCCAAAACCCGAACCTCTGCGTTAGCAGTAGGCCTATAAGGTAACCTTACAGATGAAGTCCACCTTAAACATTTTGACGCTGGCCGACTAGGTTGTATACAGTCATTATGACAAATACATTTACAGTGCCCTGTGTGAACTACATATTAAGGTTTTATTCCGTTATAAAATATAATGTAAACCACTTAAGTGCTGTAATATCAGGGTAATAAGTTAATCAGATATACTTTACGTTTATAATCAAATGTTCTGCAGAAACACTGGGAGAAAAAGTTTAGACCCACAAAAAATAAATAAACATAGCCTAATTAGCATTAAACAAAGTAAGCCTAATAAACAACAACAAAGTAACTTAAAAAAGTAAGTCTAATTGACAAAGCAATATGTTGGAGACCATGCTGTTAGAGTATTGAAAAACATTGCATGGGGCTTAATGAAAGACAATTGTGAGGATTTTAATTATACACTATAGGCTAATGGAGCTGTAATATTTCATGTAAAAGGGTGTTGGGACCTTTACCCTATACGCAAGTGGTCATTAACAGATAATAAGAGGATGTTCAATCACAAAATATTTGATGCGCGCTAAAGCTGTTGTATAATTTATGATTGCCTCGATGCATGTTGCAAATGACTTGATGGTAAAAATATATATATATTTCTCTTATACTCTCCTGCGCTTTAGATGTTTCCGCCTTTGCTGGACGAGAACGTTTCTCGAGTCTCACACACTCGAGTACCTGGGAGCACCCCCAGGGCGCAATAAATCCATTTCCAGACCCGTCAAGTGATGCGTAAAAAAAAAAAAAACTGAGAATACATCATGCAAATTATATTTATTTCAAGCGAATGTCACGCAAATATTCCCTTGTTTTATCAACCATATACACCCGACATAATAAGCAACACTTACATTTTCCAGTCTGTTCACACTGTTACGGATAAGTAGGCTTGCTGTCATCCTCTTGTTTTACGCACGAGACGTTTGGATAATTGCGGTCTTGTTGAGTCTCTACAGGAGTACAACGTTAGATTACATGTAATTAAATAAGTGAACTCGACAGTTAAATGTAGCACAATGTAATTTGTGTCTGAACGCGTCACTTGCTGACTTGCTGCAGTTCACAGATGTATCGAGCACAGAGAAGCAGACCGTTCTTGGTTCACAATTAAACTTTTCGCAATAATAATAATGATAGGAACTGTCTGGGAATTTTTTTAATTCTTAAAATATCTCTCGGCTGACTAAAAGATGCATCTGCTATAGTGGGCACTCCTGTGTCTCCACTTATTTAATGTATTTTCCCTGTCTAATCAATTCAGTTTTCACAAGCAGAAATGCGAAAGTAAGACGATCCGAAATTACAGGTTAATATCTTATTTCTGAAAAGGTAAGTGGTTTGTTACAACTGCGTAAAAATCGGAGTCTATAGCGCTAGTCCTAACTGACAAATAGATGCTTCCATAAATCAGGCACATACACCTTTCTCACCGTCTTTTACATTCCAAGTTAAATAAACAATTACACCAGTATTATATGGCAAACTTCTCAAATTTGAAACAAGTAGGAAAGTGACATGGACTTCGGGGGAAAGTGTCTGTCCTTTGATTTGGGGGATGCGGGCAATGTCAGTGTGTATTTGTGTAATGGGGGGACACGCGCCAGATTACACATCATTCTCTCTGGGCGCATTTGGTGCCACAGCTGTGTGACCGTCATCTGCTCGCTCAGGGGTTTTTTGGGAGCGCACGAGTGATGCTTTCGCTACCCACCAGCCTTCGGTTTCCTCGGAAATAGAGCCTCTGTATTATAACGCGGTTTCAGGGCAATTTGATTGTGAAGCACCGATTAAATTTCCACCAACAAAGTTACCACAGTGACATCAGGTGACACCCAGCGATAGAAAGAGAGAGGGGGAGGGAGATAGAGCATAATAGAGTATCAAGGGATAATGTGAAATATCTGTAATTTAGAAGGGACCTGAGTCTGTAGCAGAGAAACCATTGGAGTGCTAATTAAAAAGAGCAGTAAGCAATGAGTGGTAGAACGTATAAGATCCCTCTATGCTGAGTGGCTGAGCAGTATAAAACAGACAGAAACTTGGAGAAGCGAATTGACTCACCTGTTCGTTTTTGCAGAGGTCTGCCCACATACTGGTCCCATCCCCTCCTCTCATCAGCACATGGTAGATGAAGAAGTAGGTGCCAGGAATGCTGCAGATGAACTTGCCCGAGATGCCGTCGTAGTTGTTTCCCAAGTTGGTGACCACGTCGTCAAACTTAAGGATCTCATAGCCTTCATGGGGGTTCTTAAGCCCTGCGTAAAATGCCACCCGGGGCACTGTGCTGTAGGTGGCCGTGCTGATAGCTCCATTCCCCCCCAACCCCAAAATCCCAGTCCTCCCTCCAGACCCTCGGTCTCCAGGGGGTCCCACTGGCCCTGGTGGCCCTGGCTCTCCAGGCGGTCCAGGGAGTCCAGGTTTACCTGGCCTGCCTTGCTTGCCCTGGGGGCCCTGCACCAGCGTGGAGGGCATGTTGCTGTTGTCGCTGAGGGCCTCGGCTTCTGCCTGAATGCCACTGGAGCTGGTGCTGCTGGCCGTGGTGCCCTTGTTCAGGTAGGGGTCACACACCATGCGGCAGGTACCCAGCATTTCAAAGTGGCTGGTGTCGGTGCCCACGGAGCTGACCAGGACGGGGATGAGGACCACCAGCACCAGGACCAGCATGACCCCGACGGCAGCCGCCACCAGGGTCTTCCTCCCGATGCTGAGTCGGGGAAGGGGCTGTGCTGCCAGCGTGGCTCTCCCTGGGGCGGAAATGGTGACTGCTGGGTGTGGGGAGCCTGCCACCGAGGAAAGGGACACAGGGATCCCAAGTAGAGTAGGAGGAGGAGCGGCGAGTGTGTGAGTGTAAGAGAGAGACCCACATACACTCACTGATACGCCTCACTGCTTTCACTCACACGGAGGTAGTTCCCGTACACTCTCGCTCACCAGCGTGCACACTGACGCACATAGGGAGCACACACATACACGAGCCGACATACAGAATTTAGTCCCAAACTCTCGGCATGAAAAAGGAGAAAGAAAGAGGATTCAAAGGAAGGAACACTCAGGAGGAGGAGTGTTAGAGAGAAACAAGAGGAATGGTAAGAGGACGAAACAGAGAGAGTGAGTGTGAGAAAGAGAGACGGAGAGAGTAGTCATAGAGTCCGTGTGCATGCGTGTGGTGTGTTTGTGGTGACGGATTCTCAGGCTTGGCTTTTTATATGGCAGTAGCAGTGGAGCCCCACGCCCCCCCCACTCCTCCTCCCCTCCGCCTCTGGTTGGCGTGGTTACGAGTAGGGGGAGGAGGGAGCCCCACATGGTCCCCTCTCCCTCTCTGTCTCACTCAGAATGGCTCTCATCACATCACATTACTTTCTACCACACTAAACTCCCTCTGAGCCAGTGAGGAGCCAACACACACTCCCTCCCTCTCCCTTTCAGCTCTCTTACCCTGACTCCTCACTCCTCACTCCTTCCTTCCACTTTTGATTCTCTCACTCTCACTTTCCTCTCTCTCCTCACTTCTTCCTTCAACTTTTGATTCTCTCTCTCTCTCTCTCTCTCTCTCTCTCTCTCTCTCTCTCTCTCTCTCTCTCTCTCTCTCTCTCTCTCTCTCTCTCTCTCTCTCTCTCTCTCTCTCTCTCTCTCTCTCTCTCTCTCTCTCTCTCTCTCTCTCTCTCTCTCTCTCTCTCTCTCTCTCTCTCTCGCTCTCTCGCTCTCTCTCTCATCAGCCTCCAGCCTCTAAAAATAAAGATGGAGCACAGGGAAAGGGTGCTGCACTTTCCTGGAGGTGCCAGAAATATATATGGTTTCTACACTTTTTATCTGTCGTATCCACACACACACACACACACACACACACAATACACTAACAGCTTTTTACACCCTGGAGTAGATTGATTAAAAAAAAAATCGGCATCAGAATACGAAAGTTTAGGCATTGGATGCGTCTCCAACCACCACATCTGTCATTGTTGCACTTCCGCATCTGCGATGAAAGGTGACAGAGCTAGAGCGGTGTTTGTCAGACCATGAAACATCCCAAAAATCAGTCTTCTCAATAAAACATCTGTAGCGTTCAAACGGTTTGACCTACAATACTATTATGAACAACCTATGGAAAGGAGAGACTCTCGCAAACAAGTGTCACAGGACTCGTCTGTAAGTAACCAGTACTGGATAAAAAAAACGAATGGAAGTATGAAGGTAGTTTTGTGCCTACCCCAAAAAAGGGGGTAGGTACAAATATAGGCACAAATATCTTCTAGATTTAGGACAGACACTTCAAAACTTGGTGTCTTATGATTTACATTTTGACTGTACTTTTTGCCATTTATGAATGTGTTGTTCTATGCATTTCTATGGGATTTAGTAGTAAAAACCAAAATCAATATTTTATCAAATACTTTTGTTTTATATTGTACCTAAAGGGGTCCTAAAATTCTATCAAATATAGATTAAATATAGATTAAATTCTATCAAATATATAATCAAATATATAACTGATCCATAGTATGACATCTTAAAACAATTATGTCAGCTTAGCACCCTTCCCCCTCCCCCAACATCTTAGACTCTAAAGAATTAAAATGTGTATGGTGTTTATTAAGAAGGCTAATGATAAACACCAACACATGAGCCAACAGTACATACGGTACACACCAGGAACACAAATCATAAATGTACTGTTGGATGGGTTGGGGGTGGCACCATCACTTTCTGGTCTTTCCTGGCAGACAGCCTCCTCCTGGGGGAGATTTTATTCAGGACAAATGACAGAGTGAAAGGACAATGGGGAGGTGCCATCCATGGTTAATGTGCCATTGACATTGACTCCATTTCACTGTTATTGTAGTCCACTTTTTGCCCTCAGTGTCAATAACCGCACTTCTGCACCTCAATGCGCTGACATCGTTTCTTATTGGTATCTTTTTTTAGCTATTGATTTCATGGTTTTATTCAATTAAGGGCCCCGTTTGATGGGGGAAATATCTCTGAGCCACAGTGATGTCATATTTTTGACATTTTCATCTTTCACAGTGATGAATGATACATATGGAGGGAAATGACAACATTAGAGAATAGTCAGCATACACAGTTCTCCTATGGACTGTGTCTTTGCAGAGGAGGTCAATTCAATTATGTCTGGATTTATTTAGCATAACACAAGGTTGAATGAGTCTGTATCTTATACAAATCTACTAGGCTTTTACCAGGGATGTTATTCAGCTTTTATTTAAGTTGTTGTTGTTGTACCGTTGCTGTCGTGTAGGGATGAGGGCCGGGCCAGCATGGTGAAACATGATGTAAAACCTCCCCCAGATGGAGGGCTTTGGCGTTGTTTGCACTGGGTTTAGAGAGGGCTCTCATGGAAGATTGAAATGGATCAATGCACACCAGGACGCCTGAACATTTGTCACCACTGGGCTTGACTGGTCACCAATTAGAGCATTCCACTTCTGTTTCTTTATCATCATTAAACAGCAATTGCAGTGTTATGGCGTAACCGGTTGGCTCTCAAATTCATCTTACAGGGTGAGTCCATCCACAGACTCAACACACAACCCAGATCACTCACAAAAGACCAGGTGTGTGTCTGACTCGGGCGGGCGTATATTTGACCACTATGTGTTATGTGTTAATTGTCATGGAGTTTGTCCGTATGAAGCAAACAATACCTAAATTGCTTTCTGGGTTTGCTTAGTCGGATTGTTTGTCTTAGGCACCTGCCGGCAGTACCTGCCAGTGAGTCTGTCGTCAGTGACCCAAATCTCTACATCCTTTAACCACTGAGAGATCAGTTCACACACAGAGGACAAACACAGAGGTAGAGATGAGAGAGAGATGAGAGAGAGATGAGAGAGAGATGAGAGAGAGATGCGAGAGAGATGAGAGAGAGATGCGAGAGAGATGAGAGAGAGATGCGAGAGAGATGAGAGAGAGATGCGAGAGAGATGAGAGAGAGATGAGAGAGAGATGCGAGAGAGATGAGAGAGAGAGGAAGACAGGCCGGAGAGAGGGAGACAGAAAGAATTTAAAGAACAGGGGAGAAGTAATTGGAAGCTGTGGGAGTTGAGGGATATCAGTTAAGTAGGTTGGCTTTGATTGGATGGTTGGTTAGTTGTCTGGTTGGGAAGTAAGTAGGGCGGAGGGAGTAGGGCTGTTGTGGTGAGTGAAAAAAAAACTGAATAAAATGATGATTGATCTGTTATACAATACATAGTCTACCCATATTACACATGGCAGAATTTTGTTTGTGTGATTTTAGATGTCTTTGGTACATAATTGGTCTAGACTACTGTATACTCACTTGATGGGAGAACATCTATGCAGCCTGAGGCAATGAACAGCTTTTTTGCTACTTTCTACTATATAGGACCTGTTTCAAATGATCACTTTTACTCTCATACTGTATGTGTACTCGCGCCGAAAGTGAAAAATATCCTTTCTATTTTATTCAGCTAAATTCAATTATATTCTTCTTACTATAAAACCACATAATAAAAAATAATTGCACGGGACTTATAAGCATATATTGTCAACTAAATAAACAAGCCTACAGTACATCCTATAGCATGGAGCATAGCCAGATAACATACAGTAGGTCAACTCATATTCTGTTCTTATGAAATACATTTTCTTCATCTCATGTTTCTTTAGACCTGACTAAAATGAATAATGGATTATTGTGGTGGTGTAAATTAAATAGATTCCTTCCTTCCGTGGAGGCCTGGAGATGCCTGGAGATGCCTGGAGATGCTAGACGTGTTTATGTTAATTACCGTTCAATTACCGTGAGACCGGCAGTCTTTTGCGTGACAATAACCGTCTGACAAAACTTTATGGCCAATGAAAATCGGTGTCCCCGTTTTATGGGGATTGATTTGTCATTGAACGGAAGGAAATGTCTCGTATTGAAGTGACAGAACATTAAGGGTTACGCAGTAATACAACTCTCTAGGACTTTGGAACAAACACTTAAAAGGTTACACCTCCTCCTATCCCTTGTGATACAATGAGGATAATTCACTTAGCTCCGTGTCCAAGTCTTCATTACCCTTAAACATAGATGTCAATCTCAATGTGACTTCCCAGGTTAAAAAAGGATAAATACAATACAATTGAAAAAAACTGACAATCCTCAAAGGGACATTGTTTCAGCAATCAGACCTGGTTGGTTTAGAAAAGATCATTAGGAAAAACATTGCGGGAGGCTCACAGCTTAGTTCAGCCTTGCCACAATCCTATGGAGCTGTTCTGTGAAAGGGGGTGCTGAAATCCCCCCACTGCTCTGCAATTAGCACCATGTGAGGGAGAAATTAAACCTGATATTTAACTGATGGTGGTTATAAACAAGGTTATTTAGTGAGTGAGAGGCTGATTAGTGGTTTCTTATGTTGATCAGGTGTCAATCGTCAAAATAACAGACAAAAACAAATATCAAGGTTGAAATAGACAGTGGACGTTTTCAGGGAGAGTTTTAAACATGCTTCCCGGTTTGTTTCTGTGAAAGGGGGGTTTGGAGGGGGGGAGGAGAGGGTGCAGAAAGCTTTTAAAATTGAATGAGTGAAATGCTGGTCATGGCCTTAGCCCTGTGGCCTGCATTTCCTCAGAGATGTTTTAACTCGTGGCTGGCTGGGGTCAGGAGAGGAGGCCGTCTCCTCTGAGGCATCAGACACAGCCAACTAAACAGCTCAATGCACTACAGCTTTGTAGTTTTTTCACCTCAAGAAAAACAAAGAGAGAGAGAGAGAGAACTTCAGAGGTCCACAGGGAGGACAGACTGAACATACCGGAGTAAGAAAAGAAATAAAAAAGGAGTAAGACAGAGAAGATGTTAAGGGTCGGATTCTTTTAAGAGAAAACTGGACCAGGTTGAAGAAAGAGTAAAACAATCAAATAAAAATAAACAGTGCTTAGACACAGTCCACCTGTCTATCCAGTTGGGTTTGGCTCTCTGATTGACTCCCCTGTGTTGTGTGGGTCCTGGCTGGGCTTTATCAATGGGCTCCTTTCATACACAGCTGAAACAAGTCACCGCTGTCTGTGCATGGTCACTTGGCTCCCACTGAGAGGACTCACAACACAGAGGAGAGAGAGAGACAAAGTCAAAGTGCAGCGAGCTGGCGGGGTAGGAGGGGAGGGGAGGGAGGGAGGGAGGAAGGAGGAAGAGAGGGGTGCATTTAAGGGAGCTGGGTGGATGGGGTATGATAGGGTAGGAATGTCAGAAAACAGTTGGCACAGAGATGACATGGAAAGTTGTTAAGGAAGAGCATTGGTGTGTGTTAATGTGTGTGTTTGAACTAAGCCTGCTCTGCCTCACTGCTTTACTTGCTGATGAGGCACTTTAACACACTGCACATCCAGGTGAATGAAGAAACAGAGCGAGGGGCATGACTTCAGTGAAAACAACAAACACTAACACTGTACCCTCAGGGTGTGTGTTCCACTAGAGCAGCCATGACTCAGTAAACAACTGCATTGTTTACTAATGTGACAGCATTGATGACGGCCAGAGCTTTCCCATGATGTTGCACAATGATTTAAGTCGATAAGTCATCATTTTAGTCAAACAGTTATTCATTTGGGCTTGACGTGGCAAATCCGAACTGCCCACTTCGTGCAAATCAGTGTGAACGCGGTATCTTTTCCTATGATATGATGTCTAAATTATTTTCAGCCTAGGTATTGTTTCAGGGCTGGGTTGATTTGTTTTATGTTACCGCCCACCAGCATGGCATTGTTTATTAGAAACAGCTGCAAAGTTATTCCTCTTTGCGAATGAGCCACACAGTCTTTTATCCACTCGGCCTCCAGGAACCATATAGCAAATGATAAAAAATGATCATAATCCTTTGGCTAGTTGATACATTTTCACTTATTGTTTAGCTAGTCTGTATTAAAACAATATATATGTAACCCTTTTGTAAATGGTGTGCTTGGTTGATATGCATCACTACATGCACCACTGCTTTGATTAGTGTAACGTTAACTAGAAACCACAAGTGTCTATCCAGATCCTGAAACACCTGCAAAAGACAATTCAAGTAACTTATAGAGTTCCGTTTCATTTGCGACGTGCATGATCATGAGCAAGGCCATTGCAGTCTATCGATTCACTTCCCCTGTGAGAACCATGAGCACGGGCTGCCTTGGCTTTGCTGAACCGCAGCCGAAGCCTGCCAGCAGCTTACCCACCAAAGGTTGCAGCTTGTCCATTATAATGTTGAAACATTCATACCATCGATCTTTCAATAGTTATCCGTATTACCGGTGCTTCATCTTATTCTTTCTAGCTATTTCTGCAGCGGAAGATGCCAAAACTTTGGAGAAAACAATAGATGGTGAAGTCAAAGATAGGCCAGTGGTTTCCATCTGTGACAAAGTTTTCCCTAAATCAATGCTTGATGACAAATCCAGTTCCAGAATCAACCATCGAGCCAGCTGGCTAATCTTTTTAATATGGTGTTGTAAAAAAAAAGCAATAACAGATACCATTAGCTAGCCAGATAAG
Source organism: Oncorhynchus tshawytscha (assembly GCF_018296145.1). NCBI lineage: Eukaryota > Metazoa > Chordata > Actinopteri > Salmoniformes > Salmonidae > Oncorhynchus > Oncorhynchus tshawytscha. The sequence goes on from NC_056437.1 coordinate 74,053,207, forward strand.
ATTAGCCAGATGTCAGTGCCCTATTTGTTGATGTTTTTCAACTCAACGTGGAAACTCCCACACCCATTTTGTGAATATGTATAGGTAGCCTTTGTCATTCTTCCGAGGTGGAACCTAAAGTGCATTTCCTCTTAGGAAATTACGTAAAAATAGTGGTGACAACTTCCTCTGGGGGGGGGTCCTTTAAGTTGGACGTGTTGAATGTCTGTGAATAGAATCATTATGCGCAATGAGGTCTTTAGAGAAACGTGCTCTTAGGAACAGACGAGCAATGACTGGTCCAGATGTTTAGTCAATGTAAACAACCAAAGATCAGTACTTCTGTGGATGTTTTTTTTCTATCAATGGTTATTTCTCAGGAGAGCGGAAGAGGTAACTACAGTGCACAATAATAACTCAAAGGTTGTGCAAAACCAGCCAAGATACTGTACCGCTGTCTAGACAACTGCCTGGTGCTTTAGTTTAATAAAGTGTACAGTTTCTTTAAATACACACTGCATTCACTAAAGCTAACTGTCAACTGAGAGATTATGTACCTGCTCAACAAACCCTCATTGCAGCCTGCGCTGTAAGGCAGTAATAAGAAAAACAATAATTTGTCATTCTTCATTCCCTAAATCCCGTTCCCCATGGTCATGGCTCAGTGTGTGTTTGTTTATTGTCTAGTCCATTTTCCCTGACAGAGACATACAGAGACCCAGGGTAGACAGGCCTTATGATGTAACTATTTTTCATGCAGTGTGCTGACACTCACGGGGCTGTGACATGCTGTTGAGTGAAGAAGAGTGTGAGATCATGAAGAGGCCTTGCTGTCTGTCCCAGGGGTTCTGCTCTGTGTGACACACTGTGACTTACTCTACTGTACATGTGGCGAATCACATGGCACGTAGGGCTACACAGATTTGATCATAATTGAGTTATCATTGATAGTACCCTTAATCAATTATATTATTCCATCTATCTCTGTTTTCGTCTTATATATCATTTCTCGATGAAGGCTTCTCTGTCTAAAAATAGGGAGATTCACTGGTAGTCCTCCCACTCCGCCAGACACTACTGAATATCAGTATTAATGACTACATTTAAATACATATTCAAAGAGGTGCTGCTAGTGCTTCATCCAGACAAAAGAAGTGGTCAGTCTGTAGAATATAAACTTGGAAAGAGTTCTGGACAGCCACTTCAGAACTGTCCCTCATGCACCTTCTAACCCACAGGGAAAACAACAGACAGACAATGTGCACTACTGCAGCATCCAAGAACAGACGTTTTCCGGCACAGCATAGTCCTCTATAGTGACGCATATTTGATTAAAAACCTTGCTGCTTTTAAACAACTGCTAGAGCTATTGCTCCAGGTCAATGGCAATATGTATTGAAATAAAACTAAGCTAGGGAGTAATAACACTCATAAGTGGAAACATCTCTCAACTGTAAGTGATTCAGCTGCAATTTAATGCCTTTTTGGCTTTTCAGTATTTCCATTTCGCTCCTCAGTCGTGCCTAGGGCTTGACTGGCTACCCAAAACCCTCGCTCCGGGCCAAACGCTACACCGCGCCCACGGACGCTGATTTCTTCTCCGCAATCAGTCTGGATTTGAGTAGCTTCACAATGATTTTGAGAATGGATATTCATTCTAGACCGTCTGATTGGTGCCAGAAACCGATGGGTTGGGCAAAACACACATGGGTATAGCGGCAAACTCGATTCAGTCTTACAAATTCTATCTCTACCCTACCCCCTACACACACACACACACACACACACACACACACACACACAGTCCCCAAGCCATAGGTTCTCTCCCTGGCTGGACTGCTTGGTGTGTCACTCACATTGTTGTCATTGGCCACACCCAGAGGTTGCTGCCATGGAGGATGCCTCTGTTGACAGTCTCCAAGCCGTGAAAGGTTGCATAGAATGAGACAGTGCAATAATAAAAATGATAAGTTAGTGATTGGAAAGGATTAGGGTCAAACACAGATTCAACCACAAAGACCAGGGAGGTTTTCCAATGCCTCGCAAAGAAGGGCACCTATTGGTAGATGGGTCAAAATAAAAAAGCAGACATTGAATATCCCTTTGAGCATGGTGAAGTTATTACAGTATTTTCCAACTGCTTACACACAAAATCTTTTCATGTCACACGATTTTTGAAACCTCTCACACAAAGTGCAAAACTACACACCAAATGTGAAAAACCATAAGCTATTTCTCAGCCTTTGACTCAGTTGTCAATTGCATAAAACACTTTTTTCAATATACTACACACAATTCTCAACCTAAAACACAAAAATCTAACAGGAAGTGACTTGCTTTCCTTTTCCAAACACAACCAATCAAAATGCTACACTTATTCACCAGGTCACACACACACTCCTCACATGTGCAAACACTAATAGCTTAAATGATCACTAACCAATCACTGCTTTACTTTAGTATAGGCCTAAAAATAGGGCAAAGGTCAGATGACCTGTTTTGAACAATGGACAGAGAGAAAGAGGAGTATGAGGGAGAGGAAGAGGGCAAAGAAGAGAAGGAAGGAGAGGCATCTCTAATGAGATTAGGGCAAAATTTGGTGATCATGTGATCAACCACGGTTTGACCATGAGAGAGGCTGGACTGAGAGTCCAGCCCAATTTGAGTCGATTTACAGTGGCGTCCATAATTCGAACCTTCAGAAATGAGAACAGGTATGCAACTATCTAATGACTATTTTAGCATTACAGTAATGTACTGTAAAATACGTATGACTTCATAGTATTGCATAAACATTTGTAACTCTAAGCCATCCATTTACTGCACTGCATTGAATGAATAAGGTTGGTAATCATGCTGTACTACATTTTTTTTGTACATTGTTTACAGCTCCTATGCTGAACACATACGGTGTTTAAATTCTGTACAGTGGAAAGTGGAAAGGCAAAGACATCGTGGAGGACGAGGATGCTTGTTTACAAATGTACAAGAGACTGCAATTATAAATATGGTCTATGTGGGGACATAGAGGTTGCCTCTGTCCAAGGTTGGATACGCCATGCTAGGAGATTCTTCCCTCGATGTTTGGCAAGAGAAAACGTATTCTGTGATGTGGACAAAGTATTGTGGCCAGACTCAGGCCGGAGAAGAGATGAAGCGTAGCTTAGCACTGGTGACTGCCCCCCCTAACAATCCCTGTACTGCCCCCTTGGGACGCCACACACACAATTGTGTTCTTTACTGTATTCTAAAGAATATACTTTTGGTTTACATATGTTTATGGTTTTGTTGTATGCTACTGTATACAGCAGTAATGTTTGGCCAAATAAATATTTTCTGTTTCTACATTGCATTGGTGTTTACAGTGTACTTGTTACCCCTCTCAGCAGATTACTTTCACTGTAGAACATTGTATTGAAATGTAGATATAAGCCTATGAAAGACCAAAGAGCTTTAGATTTAGAACAACAGTGTTTACATGGTATATCCAAAAATGTAGTATTATGAAAGCAGTGTTTGCCATTTGATGCAAATGCTTCATTCTGACATGTGTTTATGGCATTTTGAATGCAGTGTTACATTTTGAAGGAGTTGTGAGGCATTTTGCATTTTGTGTGTGCAGTTTTGGGAATTGTGTGTAGAGTTTTGAAAAAAAGGAAACAGTTTTGAAAACTTGTGTAAGCAGTTGGAAAAAACGGTAATTACACTTTGGATGGAGTATCAATACACCCAGTCACTACAAAGATACAGGCGACCTTCCTAACTCAGTTGCTGGAGAGGAGGGAAACCCCACAGGGATTTCACCATGAGCCCAATGGCAACATTAAAACAGTTACAGAGTTTAATGGCTGTGATAGGAGAAAACTGAGGATAGATCAAAAACATCGTAGTTACTCCACAATACTAACCTAAATAACAGAGGGAAAATAATATTCCAAAACATGCATCCTGTTTGCAATAAGGCACTAAAGTAAAACTGCAAAAAATGTCCTGAATAGTAGGTGTTATGTTTGGGGCAAATCCAACAGAACACTTCACTGAGTACCACTTCATATTTTCAAGCATGGTGGTGACTGCATCATGTTATGAGTATGCACGTCATTGGCAAGGACTAGGGAGTCTTTTAGGATAAAAAAAATTAGAGTTAAGCACAGGAAAAATCCTAGAGGAAAGCCTGCTTCAGTCTACTTTCCAACAGACACTGGGAGACAAATTCACCTTTCAATTGGACAATAACCTAAAGACACAAGGCCAAATATACACCGGAGAGTTGCTTACCAAGACAACATTGATTGTTCTTGAGTTGCCTAGTTACAGTTTTGACTTAAATCGGCTTGACAATCTATGGCAAGACTTGAAAATGTCTATCTAGCAATGATCAACAACCAACTTAACAGAGCTTGAAGAATTTAAAAAAAGAATAATGTCCAAATATTGTACAATCCAGGTGTTCAACGCACTTGGAGACTTACCCAGAAAGACTCACAGCTGTAAAAGCTGCCAAAAATGGGTTTCTAACATGCATTGAATCAGGAGTGTGAATACTTATGTAAATGAGATATTTCTGTATTTAATTGTCAATACATTTGAAAAAATGTCATTTTAAATTGCTGAAGGCACTGTATGCACTAAAAAGCCAATTCACCATCATTTGATTTTAGTATCATTTGTTTTTAGAATGGGCGACACACCAACATTTGATTTTAGTATCATTTGTTTTTAGAATGGGCGACACACCAACATTTGATTTTAGTATCATTTGTTTTTAGAATGGGCGACACACCAACATTTGATTTTAGTATCATTTGTTTTTAGAATGGGCGACACACCAACATTTGATTTTAGTATCATTTGTTTTTAGAATGGGCGACACACCAACATTTGATTTTAGTATCATTTGTTTTTAGAATGGGCGACACACCAACATTTGATTTTAGTATCATTTGTTTTTAGGATGGGCGACACACCAACATTTGATTTTAGTATCATTTGTTTTTAGAATGGGCGACACACCAACATTTGATTTTAGTATCATTTGTTTTTAGAATGGGCGACACACCAACATTTGATTTTAGTATCATTTGTTTTTAGAATGGGCGACACACCAACATTTGATTTTAGTATCATTTGTTTTTAGAATGGGCGACACACCAACATTTGATTTTAGTATCATTTGTTTTTAGAATGGGCGACACACCAACATTTGATTTTAGTATCATTTGTTTTTAGAATGGGCGACACACCAACATTTGATTTTAGTATCATTTGTTTTTAGAATGGGCGACACACCAACATTTGATTTTAGTATCATTTGTTTTTAGGATGGGCGACACACCATCATTTGATTTTAGTATCATTTGTTTTTAGAATGGGCGACACACCAACATTTGATTTTAGTATCATTTGTTTTTAGAATGGGCGACACACCAACATTTGATTTTAGTATCATTTGTTTTTAGAATGGGCGACACACCAACATTTGATTTTAGTATCATTTGTTTTTAGGATGGGCGACACACCAAGATTTGATTTTAGTATCATTTGTTTTTAGAATGGGCAACACACCAACATTTGATTTTAGTATCATTTGTTTTTAGAATGGGCGACACACCAACATTTGATTTTAGTATCATTTGTTTTTAGAATGGGCGACACACCAACATTTGATTTTAGTATCATTTGTTTTTAGAATGGGCAACACACCAACATTTGATTTTAGTATCATTTGTTTTTAGAATGGGCGACACACCAACATTTGATTTTAGTATCATTTGTTTTTAGAATGGGCGACACACCATCATTTGATTTTAGTATCATTTGTTTTTAGAATGGGCGATACACCAACATTTGATTTTAGTATCATTTGTTTTTAGAATGGGCGACACACCAACATTTGATTTTAGTATCATTTGTTTTTAGAATGGGCGACACACCAACATTTGATTTTAGTATCATTTGTTTTTAGGATGGGCGACACACCAAGATTTGATTTTAGTATCATTTGTTTTTAGAATGGGCAACACACCAACATTTGATTTTAGTATCATTTGTTTTTAGAATGGGCGACACACCAACATTTGATTTTAGTATCATTTGTTTTTAGAATGGGCGACACACCAACATTTGATTTTAGTATCATTTGTTTTTAGAATGGGCGACACACCAACATTTGATTTTAGTATCATTTGTTTTTAGAATGGGCGACACACCATCATTTGATTTTAGTATCATTTGTTTTTAGAATGGGCGACACACCAACATTTGATTTTAGTATCATTTGTTTTTAGAATGGGCGACACACCAACATTTGATTTTAGTATCATTTGTTTTTAGAATGAGCGACACACCAACATTTGATTTTAGTATCATTTGTTTTTAGAATGGGCGATACACCAACATTTGATTTTAGTATCATTTGTTTTTAGGATGGGCGACACACCATCATTTGATTTTAGTATCATTTGTTTTTAGAATGGGCGACACACCAACATTTGATTTTAGTATCATTTGTTTTTAGAATGGGCGACACACCAACATTTGATTTTAGTATCATTTGTTTTTAGAATGGGCGACACACCAACATTTGATTTTAGTATCATTTGTTTTTAGAATGGGCGACACACCAACATTTGATTTTAGTATCATTTGTTTTTAGGATGGGCGACACACCAACATTTGATTTTAGTATCATTTGTTTTTAGAATGGGCGACACACCAACATTTGATTTTAGTATCATTTGTTTTTAGAATGGGCGACACACCAACATTTGATTTTAGTATCATTTGTTTTTAGAATGGGCGATACACCAACATTTGATTTTAGTATCATTTGTTTTTAGAATGGGCGACACACCAACATTTGATTTTAGTATCATTTGTTTTTAGAATGGGCGACACACCAACATTTGATTTTAGTATCATTTGTTTTTAGAATGGGCGACACACCATCATTTGATTTTAGTATCATTTGTTTTTAGAATGGGCGACACACCAACATTTGATTTTAGTATCATTTGTTTTTAGAATGGGCGACACACCAACATTTGATTTTAGTATCATTTGTTTTTAGAATGGGCGACACACCAACATTTGAAATGTACTTCATTTTATTGACAAAAAGTGAATCCTCCATGTATCCTGAGAGACAATGACCAAAAATATGGCTTAGTTTTCTTTATTTACCTGCCCCACAGCCAGCATTAGCGTTGCTGCTAGTGAAACAATGGGAGTGGTAGGGCCAATGGCAGGATGCTTCAAAATGCATGCCAAAATCTCCAATCACTTCAAACCAAATGTTATAGCAACCTAAATGCCATAACAAGTTTCACATATAGAATATGTAATAGATCATCCGTGAGGGGCTATGCGTTCTCTGGAAAATAATGGAACACATAAAGCATAGAGTTGATTATCCCTTATATACAATGGCTATAATTTAACACATTTGCCACTAGAAATGTGTTAATTCGCCAGGAGAAATATGTTCAACATCCACTGAAGTAGCTAGTAAGTTTACTAGAAAGTTACAGTGATTGCCGCATTGACAAATAGTCTTCCTAGCTTAGCTAACCAAACCATCAGTCCAATTCAACAATGCCAATCATGTTTTCAATTCAACTTTAGCTTAGGGTATATTAGAGGGTATATGGTTTCTGTATTACATTTCTACCAAGTAATTATACCCCTGACATACTTTTATGAGCTGTTTTGACTGCAACTAAGCATATATGTAAGGTCATTTTTATTTTGTACATGGTCATGCCTTGTTATAACCAGTTATAACTATAGGCGAGTACATAAGGTGCTTATTTCTGTATGTGATCTGTGTATCTGGTCAAAATCACTTCAACAGATCACTTCAACTGTATAACTTAATATTATATCTCCAGAAAAACCTGGAGTCTAAATGTATTTATTGATTTTCCGTAGAATCACTACTTTTCGAACAATACACACCAATACATCCCTCTGTGTCGATTCAGACTGTATCTGAGTTCTGTATTGCAGTTGTATTAAGTATTTATACCATTGGCAGACTTTTTATACCATCGCATATTATTAAATGCCCAAAAATAAGGTCATTTTGATTTTGTACACAGTCAGACAATACGTGGTATAGAAAAGTACAATCTTAGGCGAGTACATGGGAAGTCAAAATCACTAATGCAGGTCCTCCTCCACCCTCTGGTGGTATGCATAACTTCTTTCTCCTGAGAAAATAAAGGCCCTATCTACAGTTTTACATTACTATAGAATAACTGTAGGTGTTTTTTGGCAGGTTTCAAATGACCCCAGAGGACTTCAAAAAATGTTAAGTCTATGTTGATACATAAACACTATAAACTATCAAAAATAAAGAGAGTTGTACACTCCATATTTAAACACCCGGTAATGATCCAATAAATGACTGTGAGTTGAAATATGGATGTGCGAGTTTATAGTTTATTTGTCGTTAGTCAGCACCTCCACACAAAATAATGTTTCTGGGTGTGTGCCAGCTCATGTTTTTTTATGATACAGAAACACTAAACAATGATTTAGATTTATTAAAAACAAGTTGATTGAAAAAGTAATGAACATTTTCAAGAATTGAATGAACCACCTTTGGACCCCAGTCGGTAGAATGAGGGCTAAGTCAGTAGTGCCACCTGTCCAAATCGGTCTATACTTCTTTGATATACAGATACATTGTGTGCCTGACTACCTCTGGAGGTGGCCAGGAAGATCCGATCACGGAGCATCTTTTATTCGTTTACACCTTTCTGAAAATGTGGGCACAACCAGAATGTGGACAAGCGTCAGATGAAGGATCCATGTTAGAACCAGATATAAATGGGGCTTTTTTTTGTCTTTGTTGTCTAGTATCCATTGACTGAAATGTCTGTCAAGGTTTTACATTTTTTTTTAAATATTATTTTGTTGAGTTTTTGAGTGCTCTCAAAAACGTATTTGTACTGACAAAATATATAAATAAATGGGAGACTTCTGAGTTGTCTGTTTTCCTCTCTTTTATGTGACCCAAGGGAGAAATCCCAGAGTGACTCCCATCATCCAGGCGTTGGAGACAGGGGCCTGTCAAAGCCTCAGCAGGAGCGCAGCTAGGGTGCACTGTGACCTGGCTTCGCTCACAGCATCGCTAGAGTGTTTTGGAAGAACCATGGAGGAATTGTGGTCTGGTGTGAAGTGTTGTTTCTCTAGAGACAGGAAGGATGGATGGTAGAAGAGGAGGGGAAAAGGCTACCTCCATCCTTTCAGCTCACCAAACTTTTGTCATTTATCACCTAACATGTACTGTAGCTTGATGTTCCCTTGTGAATATGAATTGAGAAAACACCATAAAGACATGAATATACAGTAAGCTTATGTTTTAGCTCATGGCCTGGTGGTTATCACTGTATTTTAGAAGCAGGTTAATTTTGTCAGGGCTGTCTCAACTAAAATAGTTAAGTCCAGCAAAACATAGATTCCTTACCATAGATGTTAGACCTGTAGATTTCTTTACTTGAATGTTGAGAACGACTTATTAGGCTGACAGGCGTATTGCTGTGTATTTCACGGAGGCAAGTCCAAGCTCTGTGTACTACCTAAGTATGGTTCTCAATCAGAGACAACGATAGACAGCTGCCTCTGATTGGGAACCATACCAGGCCAAACACATAGAAAATAAAACGTAGAACAACATAGAATGCCCACCCCAACTCACGCCCCGACCAAACCAAAATAGAGACATAGAAAAGGAACTAAGGTCAGGGCGTGACACTCTGTTTACTTCCAGACTTCAGATCTCCAAAAGTCTGAGCTCAGCACTCAAGTGCCCTCCACTGTCCTTAAGTACCTTAACAGCATGAAATCTAAAATTAGTCCGAAATATTCAACAGCATGAAGTGCTTCGTGGCAATGTAAATATTGATATCAGTGAAGTATTATATAATGCTTGGCTCCTTATTACTGTTCGGAAGTAAGCTCATAAGTACACAAAAGGACGAGGAGAGTCACAGGGGAAATAGATGCGTAATGACTACATACAGTGTGGCCTGAGGAGCTGAGGGAGGAAGTGGGGGGGGGAGACTTTGAGATAATTGTATGCGCTGAAAAAGCACATCTCCAGCTACAAAACTCTCAGCTAATAACAGAGCAAAACACACACACACCAATAAACACGCACAATGGCACGGTAACACACAGACATAATAATAACACATATACTAGTACACACACACACTCACTCAAAGAATTATACACATCTTGGATTGCCTATACATAGTATATTCATATCATTAGAGTGTTTTTGAAGAGCAGTTCCTCAGTAGGCTGAGAGGCAGATGCACCATGTCACCTAGAGTGAGCCTTAGCCTCCTCTCTCACGCAGTGTTGCACCTTGGGACTCTGGCCCAGCCAATCATCAAAGACTACCCAGCCGGAGAAGGGAGAACCCACAAGCTTTGTCTCCTTAAGTATTTATGGTAATGAAGTGGTCTAGATTAATCATGAGCAATATGGAAAGAATTCTGATGAACTTGGAGTGCATGGCTGTGAGTCACACTCATCACCAGCGATCTGAGTTCCACTCCAGGCATGGACGTCTCCTCTCTCAATTATACATCATCTAGCTGTCAGGGAGGAGTGTACGCTACAGAACATCATTAATGTGGATCTGAGAGGAGGGAAAAGACACAGCTTGATATAATGAGAGGTGCTATGATTACTATCACAGTCACTATGTCCTATAACACTGGTACAGCAAGCAGAGGCACATTTATTATTTATACTTATAGGACTATGTAACATGTTGATGTATATGCTTGCTCCTGCAGTAGTAGTGGCAAGTATATGGTGCTTATAAACCCATTAACTGGGATACTCAGTAAACATTAAGTTCTGATTCTCAGAACACTTTTAACTACTTAACCCTTACTGTCTGTCCTGAACTGCTATCCCATTCCTTAATCTTTAGCACACTTAAACAAATTTGAACTTAAAGGGGAAGTGTGTTGTGATGGATCAATAATCTGCAATGTGATGGTGGCCTCAGTACTTCGTCTAAGGCCTTTTACTGCACACTTGGCTTATTATTGTACTGTCTGATTTGCTGTTTGTTGTTGGCTTCTTTTTGTCTCTAATAGAGAATCAGTCCAATCTCACTGTATATTTCATGAGAGATGAACAACTGACTGGAACACCTGGAGTGATCCTGATTTCTCCCATGAGGGTGAGAGAGAGAGAGAGAGAGAGAGAGAGAGAGATAGAGGGAAAGAGAGGGAGAGAAAGAGAGGGAGAGAGAGAGAGGGAAAGAGAGGGAGAGAAAGAGAGGGAGAGAGAGAGAGAGAAAGACAGAGGGAGAGATTATCAGATTGAGAGAGTCAGATTGAGTGAGTGATAGAGCACAACTGAAAAGCACTGTGTCGCTCCCTCCCTCACCCTGTCTCCCCCCTGTGTCCCTCCCTCCCCTGTACAGCAGCACAGTTAATTTAAATTCTGCAAGGAGACAACCAATAAATCACCTGCATTCTGACTAATGGTTCCTGCACTGAGGGGAAAACTCTCTCTCTTTCTCTCTCACCTCTGTACCTGGACACTCTTCACACTGCAAAGAAATATAGGGTAGTGCTATTAGCTAAATGTACACTACTTGTACACACACACACACACACACACACACACACACACACACACGTTATTGCATAAGCATTCACACTCTCACAAAAACACACGTACCGTAATATCCACTGACAGGCTGCAGTTGTAAGAGTCAGCAGAAACACAACTCCCCTGCCAGGTTTGCACTTCCTCCAGAGGCAAACATCCCCCAAAGTGATGGTCCATAATTATCTTCTTCAACTCCACCTCAGTTTTCACCGTTGACGTCTGAGACACAGAACTTAACCTTGAACCATCATGCAGAAGCACAGCAATGGTGTTATTCCAAAAATATACTGCAGCTGTGAGCTTGACAAACCCGGATCTTTAAAAAACCTGAACCTTCTCACCCCAAATCAAGGCCCACTGTTGTTATCACCACCAGCACTGATAACATTTACTAACTATAGGCATTGACTGCAGGGATATTACGTTCGAAAAAATACTGAAAATCAGCAGTTTGGGGGGGATAGTAGAAAACAAATGCACTCATTAAAATAGGACTAAAATGGTCCAGAGTTTTAGTCAACTGATAATAACTAAAACTAACAAGGAAGAAATGACCAAATGTGACTAAAACTATATTGAAAATAGCTGCCAAAATGAACGCTATATTGTACAGAACCACCTTGTTTTACTTAAGCATTTTGATTAAAAAATAAATAAATGACATTCTAATTGCTCTCCTGTGAAGTCGTGACTTGCGACTCCCCTGAATCGTGTCACATATAATAGCATATCATAACATTACTGTAAGAAAAAAACACCACCTCATTTCTTATTCGATTTTCGGATGCTTGTGCAAATGCTCAAATGTTTCTCTCACGTGGCCACAACTCAACAGCGCACGCCACTAAGCAAAATATGTATTTGAATGAAACAATACACATTTATGCTACAGTTTCTTAACACCATCGGCTGTAAAATTCGCTCACAGTCAGTGGCGGTTCTAGCTTGTATGGTTCCCTGGTTCCCTGCATGGTTGGCATGCAGATGCTGCATGGACATCATTCACGATTGACCGTGAGAAATGTGAAGGGAGGGTGGACACAACAATGTGTGCGTTAGGTAGCGGCATAGAAACACATGTGCGGAACATGACACGGATCTTTCCAGCGGGATCAAGGAGGAGGGACAGGGGTGGGGCAGGGGCGGGACAGGGGCGGAACTGGGCGGTTGCCTACGGATCCACAGCCTCAGCCTATTGTAAAGGAGGGTGGGCTAGGGACAGAAAAACTGTTTGCCCTTATTGGCACCAGAAGGCTTGTTCTCTCTGCTCTCTGCTGTTCTCTGTTTTGTGCCAGTGAGGCCCAGTGCTGAGGGATGAGAGATGGCACGTCTGGCCCCCCTCTGCTTCTTCCCGGCCCTCTTCTTGACCTGTCACTATCAGTTTGTTAATAATCTACTGAGTCCACTATGCTAGAAAACATGCTCTCATTACCACTCTCTTTCTCTCACTGACTCTCTGTCTCTCTCACACACGTGCACTCGAATGCACACACACAAACACACACAAACACAGGAAAGGCTCACACTTTCACACATACATTTGACTTCCTGTGAGCTAGCTAGTGTGATGCCATGGACAAGGGACCATTATGGGGGGATGGTGTATACACTCTATAATCTGTTCTACTCTCGAGGCCTTTAAACTGTTCACTCTTTGATGAAAAGGGGCTATCACTTGTGCAGTGACCTGGGGTAACCCACTACAGCAAGCCTGGGCTCCCATTCCCCCCAACACATATGTCTGACTGCCAGCTGTGATTGGGGCCTCTGATCCCCCTGTGGGTCCTACATGTGTTTTTACACAGGACTGGACTATGTTCTCCCTCTCTCTCTCCCCTGCCATCCTCCTCTATTCTCCTCCCTTCTCTACTCCCCATCCTCCTCCCCTCTCCTCACTCATCTCTGTCCTCCCTTCTCCTCCCCAATCCCTCCCCCACTCTCTTCCACCTTTCTCTCTCCCCTCCCCTCTCCTCCCCTCCCCTCCCCTCCCCTCCCCTCTCCTCCCCCATCCCTCCCCCTCCTCCTCTGTTGCTTAGGCAACCCAGGAGTTCTGTCCTGCTGACTTCCGACAGAAGATGATAGAGGTTGTATGCTGTGGAGTGTGACACAGATGGACAGAGCAGTGTGCAGGGAGTACACTCCACTGGACCACACCATCCACGGTCCCCAGTCCCCCTTCCCACGCCCAGCTGCAGTGAGAGAGAAGCTCCCCTGCAGTCCTCTCCTCCGGCCTCCTCCAACCCAAATCAAATCAAATCGAATTAGATTGTCACGTACACATGGTTAGCAGATGTTAATGCGAGTGTAGCGAAATGCTTGTGCTTCTAGTTCCGACAATGCAGTAATATCCAACGAGTAATCTAACCTAACAATTTCACAACAACTACCTTATACACACAAGTGTAAAGGGATGAAGAATATGTACATAAAAAGATATATGAATGAGTGATGGTATAGAACGGCATAGGCAAGATGCAGTAGATGGTATAGAGTACAGTATATACTGTACATATGAGATGAGTAATGTAGGGCATGAAAACATTATATGAAGTGGCAACCCCGTTCCTCCAGACCTGCCAAAAACAGCCAGAGCGCTGTATTGTATGTGGGACACTGACATGTCTGCAGCTGCTGCCACATCTCAGACCCAGTAAAGTTCAGCTGTCTCGCTCTATCTATCCCTCCTAGTATTGAGCCCACAACCAACATTTTTGCTGATATGCCTTCCTGACAAAGTCAATTGGAAATGTAAAGGGAGACATGCTAAATGGACAGGCATCATCACCAGCTGAAATACTGTCAACAGCCTAAAGGGGTCTTAGTTCAATGACGGATCCAAGGATTTTGGGAGGGTTTGTCATGGCACGAGCAATAACTCAAGGGTGTGAGACGAGGTGAGGTGCACACTGGGATACTATACAAGGTTGGATGTTATGGCAAGAGGGAATACTCTCAATCAGCCATCTACACCAAAGCTCCTGAGGGCCCTCTTCAGATCAGATAAATCCCACGTACAGCTATACTGCCTTGCCTCTCTTACTCTAATCATCTCTCTGTCTCTCCCATTATCATTAAACAGATATTTAGCAGCTAAGCGCTCTGATCCTGACGGACGTGAGTTACCCCCCTACATACAGTATAGTAGCACTGTCCCACTCACCTCTGCTCCGTAACCACATCTCATTAGCTGTATAAATGGAGGGGTCTCACTGTGAATCCATTACAGGGGGATTCTGTCAGGCTCTTTGTATAACCACTGTGGGATTAATCATCCCAGAGAGAGCAGAAATCAATCAATTTATCCGGAGATAAAGAGAGAGAGCTGACAAAACACCGTAAGAGAGGGAAAAGCTGGGAGATTCTTATGGCCAGAGGAAAGAGGGATAGCGCAAGAGATAGATGAAGAGAATGAGAATGCCAATTAAAGAGAGTTTCTAAAACGTTATTTTTTATGGAATATCACGTTCTTCCACATAAATGCACAATTCATGATTTTTTGCATTTCATATTTAGTATTTATTAGGATCCCCATTAGTTGTTGCCAAGGCAGCAGCTACTTTTCCTGGGGTCTAAGCAGGGTTTATATTATTACACAGTTATTCATCCCCCCTCCTCTCTCCTGTAACTATTCCCCAGGTTGTTGCTGTAAATGAGAATGTGTTCTCGGTCAACTTACCTGGTAAAATAAGGGTTAAATACAAATGTATAAAAATGACAATGTACAATATAAAATCCACAATACTACAACGTGTATGTTAGACCTGCGTTGTGCCAGGAGGTATGGTTTTCTCTGTTTTTATATCTGATTGTACTTCTTGAGTTACTTGATGCGGAAGAGAGTTCCATGTAGCCATTCCTCTATGTAGTACTGAACGTTTCCCAGGCTCTGTTCTGGACTTGGGGACTGTGAAGAGACCCCTGGTGGCATGTCTTGTGGGGGTATGTATAGGTGTTTTAGCTGTGTGTTAGCTGCTTGAACAGACAGTTCGGTGTTTTCAACACGTCAATACCTCTCACAAAGACAAGTACTGATGCAGTCAATCTCTCCTCGTCTTCGAGCCAGTAGAGAGTGACAAACACCGTATTGATATTGGCCCTCTGTGTACATTTTAAGGGCCAGTCGTGTTGCTCTGCTTTGAGCCAACTGGAATTTGCTTGTGTTCTTTTTTTGTGTGGCACTTGACCATATAACTGGGCAGTGGTCCAGGTGTGATAAAACTAAGGCCTGTAGGACTTGTTTTGTTGATTGTGATGTCAAGAAATAAGAGCAGCTCTTTATCACAGACAGACCTCTCTCCGTCTTCACTACGTCTTCACTACTGAGTCAATATGTTTTGATGTCAGTTTGCAATCTAGGGTTGCACCAAGTAGTTTAGTCTCCTCAACTTGCTCAATTGCCATATTATTCATGACAAGATTTACAGTAGATGAGGTTTGGGGTTTAGTGAATCATTTGTCCCAAATACAGTGCTTTTAGTTGTTGTTATATAACAGGACTGGCTTATTAGTTGCCACGCATTCTAGAAATGACTGCAGATCTTTGTTAGCTGTTGCAGTGATTTCATTTGCTATGCTAGCTGACGTGTATAATGTTGAGTCATCAGCGTACGTAGCCACACAGGCTTTACAAAATATTACTGGTAGGTCATGAGTAAAAATAGCAAAAAAGTTGAGGGGGGGGGATATGGGAAGAAAATAACATTCTGGCCCTGAATGGTTCCAATTATCCGTGCCATCTATCAGGGAAAACACTGGGGTTTGGATGTACTGAGGAGAAAACTGGAGCTGTGGAAATCATTAGAGGTTAGTTGTGTGTGATGAGACTGCACATATTAACAAGCCATTTCCTGCACAATTCATTACAGCAAATGAGCCAATGATTGAGGAATATTCGTTTTTTAAATTGAGTTTGAACGAAATTGAGTCTGAAACGCTCTACTAAAATGTGTTTATGTATGAACATTTAACAGTTATAGGTGTTTCAGAATCTAAAGTTTAAAAAAACTGTTTAACAGTATGTGCCTTTGGTGTTGCGCTGTGTGTATGAGTTTGGACCTGGTGTTGTGCTGTGTGTAGGAGTTTGGGCCAGTTCTGTAAGTGTGTGTTTGTGGGAAATTAGGCCAGGGTTCCTAGGGTAGCCATGCAACATTTCAGGCTGATGATACCTCTGTGTGTGTAATGAGAAGAAATTAGGGTCGACTGGTGATGTTAACCCACTTATAAAATCTGCCTCCCTTTATAGGGTGTTGGAAAACCACAATTACTCCCCTGACATTTTTTCCCTGCATGATTTATGAAGTGAACATTGCTTCCCTCTCCTCTAGCCCCCGTTTCCCTAGGTAGAGCAATAAAGGGAACTTAAGGGACGGTATTGATCAAGAAAAAATTGTCTTTGATTTGCCTGGGAGAGAGGAGGGCTACTGGTGAGTTTCTCTCCATCCTCCCAACCTAACCACCACCCAGGGCCGTGTCTAGCCTTTTGGGGGCCCTAAGCGGGCAATACATTTTCGTGACCCCTCTTCACAGTGGAGAATTTTGAACTTTAACCTTGTGTATTCTACTATTCAAAATCTAATTTTATTTTTTATTTCACCTTTATTTAACCAGGTAGGCCAGTTGAGAACAAGTTCTCATTTACAATTGTGACCTCGCCAAGATAAAGCAAAGCAGTGCGACAAAAAAAATAACACAGAGTTACACATGGGATAAACAAATGTACAATAACACTAACACTATAGAAAAATCTATATACAGCGTGTGCAAATGTAGTAAGATTAGGGAGGTAAGGCAATAAATAAGCCGTAGTGGCAAAATAATTAAAATTGAAAATAAAACTGTATGTTGAGACGCTGACTGAGTACCTAAAAAATACAAATATATTTTTTTTTGAGGCTGAGGGCCTGCTAGCGGCATGGGGCCCTAAGCGACAGCTTATTTCACTTATGCCTGGAGCCGGCCCTGCCACCACCACCCACCCCTTCTCCCAACTTCACCTCCTCCCTCTGGCTGTCTGGCCACCCGCCACGTGTGAAAAAGCTTTCAACTCAGATCATCGTCTCCACTTCCACCTTTAATTGGCCATATGTGTCACCACCACCCTGCTGTTATTGGTGGAAAGGGAAAGGGGTGGGAGGGCAGAAGGATCTGACAGGGTGTGTGTGCAGACTTATTTGGTTATTACTAATGCTTGTCTGCATCCCAAATGGCACCCTGTTCATAGCCGCAGGAAGTAGGGGTGCTGAGGGTGCTGCAGCACCCCCTGAAATGTTTTTTTTTCTCTCACAAAAGTCGTGCACCATGACACTATTTTCTTACATAGTGCACTAATTTTGACCATAGCCCTTGTGGAACCTATTTAAAAGTAGTGTACTGCTGTAGGTAAAAGCATGTCATTGTGTGCAGACCTTGACTGTAAGAGGGGAGGTGTGTTACAGGGATGAATAAATGAATGAATAAAGGAGAAGGGGATGGAGATGCTCTAACATTAAGTGGTCTCAGCAGACATGATCTAGAGCATCAGTATGAATGGCACATACTGGTACTACAGTATAATGCCCACAGAAGCAGCAACACATTCCTCATGACATTCAGCAAGCATTCATTAGCATGCATTAACCTTTACTCCCGATCACAGGAAGTGAAGCAGCAGTTACCTCTACATTATAAGGCAGGCGTTTATTTTCCTCTGCAGTGAGGATACTGAGAAAGGGTATTTGAAAAACAAACACACGAGTAGGAACAATAGCTCACATTCTGAACAACTAGCATGACGCGGTGAAGTGCATATTGATGACATCATCCGAGCTAGGTCCATTTTTACCCAATGTTATACTGTACTGTCTGCAGACATGTCTGTGATGAAGGAGAGAGGGATGGAGGGAGGAAATGTCAGGGATGTTTTGGATAAGGGTCCACCCTCCTTCCCTTCTCTAAATGGCAAATGTCACAGCCAGGAGATAGAGATGATGAGAGCGAGAGAGAGGGGGAGAGGGATGATTGGCTGATGGGAGTGTGGTGGAGCAGGAGCTTACAGAAGCCAACATCTCTCTGCAGTGGGGGTAGTCAACCAAAGCCAAGCAGTGTGGCTGGCAGAGTTCGCAGAGTTGGCAGTGCCAGGGTGCTGGAGGGGTAGCCTGCAGGGTCTAGAGACACATGGTGGTGAGCACATGCAAATACACATAAAGTATAGTGACCTCAGCTCATACACCCCCTCCCTCACCCACTGGTCATGCAGCTGACACACACCAAACCTGGGTGGTAGGGCTAACAGATCTCTTGGAAATGATTACAATTAGAGTACATTTTCAACAGTGCTCTTACTGCAGAATGTTTTAGTATGTCAAGATTAGTCTATAAAGGACTACAGACACACCTCTCCAGGCAGCACCTGAACATTGTCGTAACTACATTATTAACCTGACAGAGAGGAGCCTTTTAACATTAATGCTAAGGTAGAACCAAAAACACTTTGAGTGGTAGCTTTGAAATGGAGGGCCAGACAGAGACGATGTAGGGTCGTCTGAGGTGGCAACCTACCAGTACGAAAATATCACAGTAAAGGAAAAGGTGATATTTTAAAAGTGTAAAATGGAGACACAGTTGTCAAAATGCACTTTAGAATGTAACAGTTACACAGAGTATAGAATGTAACAGTTACAGAGTTTAGAATGTAACAGTTACAGAGTATAGAATGTAACAGTTACAGAGTTTAGAATGTAACAGTTACAGAGTTTAGAATGTAACAGTTACAGAGTTTAGAATGTAACAGTTACAGAGTTTAGAATGTAACAGTTACACAGAGTATAGAATGTAACAGTTAAACAGAGTTTAGAATGTAACAGTTACAGAGTTTAGAATGTAACAGTTACACAGAGTTTAGAATGTAACAGTTACAGAGTTTAGAATGTAACAGTTACAGAGTTTAGAATGTAACAGTTACACAGAGTTTAGAACGTAACAGTTACACAGAGTTTAGAACGTAACAGTTACATAGGGTTTAGAATGTAACAGTTACAGAGTTTAGAATGTAACAGTTCCACAGAGTTTAGAATGTAACAGTTACACAGAGTATAGAATGTAACAGTTACACAGAGTTTAGAATGTAACAGTTACATAGGGTTTAGAATGTAACAGTTACAGAGTTTAGAATGTAACAGTTGCACAGAGTTTAGAATGTAACAGTTACACAGAGTTTAGAATGTAACAGTTACAGAGTTTAGAATGTAACAGTTACAGAGTTTAGAATGTAACAGTTACACAGAGTATAGAATGTAACAGTTAAACAGGGTTTAGAATGTAACAGTTACACAGAGTTTAGAATGTAACAGTTACATAGGGTTTAGAATGTAACAGTTACATAGGGTTTAGAATGTAACAGTTACAGAGTTTAGAATGTAACAGTTACAGAGTTTAGAATGTAACAGTTACACAGAGTTTAGAATGTAACAGTTACACAGAGTATAGAATGTAACAGTTAAACAGGGTTTAGAATGTAACAGTTACACAGAGTTTAGAATGTAACAGTTACACAGAGTTTAGAATGTAACAGTTACATAGGGTTTAGAATGTAACAGTTACAGAGTTTAGAATGTAACAGTTGCACAGAGTTTAGAATGTAACAGTTACACAGAGTATAGAATGTAACAGTTACATAGGGTTTAGAATGTAACAGTTACAGAGTTTAGAATGTAACAGTTACACAGAGTTTAGAATGTAACAGTTACAGAGTTTAGAATGTAACAGTTCCACAGAGTTTAGAATGTAACAGTTACACAGAGTATAGAATGTAACAGTTACACAGAGTTTAGAATGTAACAGTTACATAGGGTTTAGAATGTAACAGTTACAGAGTTTAGAATGTAACAGTTGCACAGAGTTTAGAATGTAACAGTTACACAGAGTATAGAATGTAACAGTTACATAGGGTTTAGAATGTAACAGTTACACAGAGTTTAGAATGTAACAGTTACAGAGTTTAGAATGTAACAGTTACACAGAGTTTAGAATGTAACAGTTACAGAGTTTAGAATGTAACAGTTACACAGAGTTTAGAACGTAACAGTTACACAGAGTTTAGAACGTAACAGTTACATAGGGTTTAGAATGTAACAGTTACAGAGTTTAGAATGTAACAGTTCCACAGAGTTTAGAATGTAACAGTTACACAGAGTTTAAAATGTAACAGTTACAGAGTTTAGAATGTAACAGTTACACAGAGTATAGAATGTAACAGTTACACAGAGTATAGAATGTAACAGTTACACAGAGTTTAGAATGTAACAGTTACAGAGTTTAGAATGTAACAGTTACACAGAGTTTAGAATGTAACAGTTACAGAGTTTAGAATGTAACAGTTACACAGAGTTTAGAATGTAACAGTTACACAGAGTTTAGAATGTAACAGTTACACAGAGTTTAGAATGTAACAGTTACACAGAGTTTAGAATGTAACAGTTACACAGAGTTTAGAATGTAACAGTTACACAGAGTTTAGAATGTAACAGTTACAGGGTTTAGAATGTAACAGTTACACAGAGTTTAGAATGTAACAGTTGCACAGAGTTTAGAATGTAACAGTTACACAGAGTATAGAATGTAACAGTTACAGAGTTTAGAATGTAACAGTTACACAGAGTATAGAATGTAACAGTCACAGAGTTTAGAATGTAACAGTTACACAGAGTTTAGAACGTAACAGTTACACAGAGTTTAGAACGTAACAGTTACATAGGGTTTAGAATGTAACAGTTACAGAGTTTAGAATGTAACAGTTCCACAGAGTTTAGAATGTAACAGTTACACAGAGTTTAGAATGTAACAGTTACACAGAGTTTAGAATGTAACAGTTACAGAGTTTAGAATGTAACAGTTACACAGAGTTTAGAATGTAACAGTTACAGAGTTTAGAATGTAACAGTTACACAGAGTTTAGAATGTAACAGTTACAGAGTTTAGAATGTAACAGTTACACAGAGTTTAGAATGTAACAGTTACACAGAGTTTAGAATGTAACAGTTAAACAGGGTTTAGAATGTAACAGTTACACAGAGTATAGAATGTAACAGTTACACAGAGTTTAGAATGTAACAGTTACACAGAGTTTAGAATGTAACAGTTACAGAGTTTAGAATGTAACAGTTACAGAGTTTAGAATGTAACAGTTACACAGAGTTTAGAATGTAACAGTTACACAGAGTTTAGAATGTAACAGTTACACAGAGTATAGAATGTAACAGTTACACAGAGTTTAGAATGTAACAGTTACAGAGTTTAGAATGTAACAGTTACAGAGTTTAGAATGTAACAGTTGCACAGAGTTTAGAATGTAACAGTTACACAGAGTTTAGAATGTAACAGTTACAGAGTTTAGAATGTAACAGTTACACAGAGTTTAGAATGTAACAGTTACACAGAGTTTAGAATGTAACAGTTACACAGAGTTTAGAATGTAACAGTTACACAGAGTTTAGAATGTAACAGTTACAGAGTTTAGAATGTAACAGTGACACAGAGTTGAGAATGTAACCGTTTGTCGCGACTTCTGCCGAAGTCAGTTCCTCTCCTTGTTCGGGCGGTGTTTTGCGGTCTACGTCACCGGTCTTCTCGCCATCGACGATCCATTTGACATGTTCCATTTGTTTTGTCTTGTTTTCACACTCACCTGGTTTCAATTCCCTAATTACATGTTGTATATGTTCCCTCTGTTACCCCCATGTCCTTGTCGGGAATTGTTCTTTTTTTTAAGTACGTGTGCATTGTGTGACTGGTGCGTTACGGGTTTGGTGCCCATGTGTTTGTTGTTTTTGTATGCCGGTAGTTATGCTCCGGCTATTTACCAAGTTCTGCTCTCCTGCGTTTGACTTCACTGCCACCAGTTATGCACCCCGTACACCGTTACACTGTCGACTTAGGATCCATTAACTATAGATTGTCAAGTAGGATCTACATGTCCGAGTTAGATCCATATACCATGGCAACAATAGAAATGACTACACACGTCAATGCAAATTGCAGAGATCTGAATGTCCAATAGCTAGTAGAGACAAGACACAGCGGAATGAAAATCAAGAGTAGCCTAAAGATAATGCTAAAAATAGCTGGAATTACAGTAAGCAAGTTTTTAAACATTTGCCAAAGAAAGGCAACTCACTCAATCAGCTTATAGCGCCAATGTGATAAATGTCTGGGGCTGTGACGTAAACTCCTTCCTTTTGTAAACAGATGGCAGGGAGAATAAAAATAGCTAAAAATCAACACTGAAATGAGTCAATGTAGGTGGAACTGTAGCTAACCCTCCTGACACCAGGTTCAGGGTTTAATCAGATCCGCGGTAATCCACAGTAACTGACAAACACATATCTTGTCATTGCTTTTGTTTAGGAGTTTTCGGAGGTCTAGCTGCATTGGAGCTGTCTAACCCACAAGCAGCTCCCGTCGCTATACCTGTTGCAGACATCACCAAGTCACATGTACCCAGTCGCATTAGTAGAAATCCATTGCGGCCGTGTTACACGTTCTAACACTGGAATGTGATCTACACCTTGATTAGGCTGATAGGAATCCTTATTATTTAGTTAAAGGATTTTGAATTTGAGTGTCATCTGTTTTATATAGCCTTTCTCTTTCTGAACTTCTAACGCAGTTAGGATATAAGGACGGGTGTGGTTTCGTGGCCAAAAGAGCCCCCGCTCACCCATTTGACAGCTCTAGCGCAGTTACACCTCCAACACCGCCTAAACTAAATCAACAAAAAGCGATGCGTTTGTCGGCTAACCAGGGTTAACGCTGATCTGATTCAATCCAGGCCCAGATCCACGGGTCGTGAACCTAGACATGCACATTTCAGCCAACTGCTAACCTCTGTCTGTCTCTATGTACATCCAGGTACTGTAGAACCAACCCATCAATACCTGGAACTACTCAGTAGAAGTTTCTAGAACCAGGCAGAGGCTAACAGAGTCTGTCTGTGTGGTGGCACTGTTGAGACACAAAGGACCTTTGCAAAGACAGGGTACCATATGATGTCCATCTACCACAAAACGCTATTGCTGCACTGAAATCACCTCCTCTGTCTGTCTGTCTGTCTGTCTGTCTGTCTGTCTGTCTGTCTGTCTGTCTGTCTGTCTGTCTGTCTGTCTGTCTGTCTGTCTGTCTGTCTGTCTGTCTGTCTGTCTGTCTGTCTGTCTGTCTGTCTGCCTGTCTGTCTGTCTCCCTCGCTCTTCTCACCACTGTCTCCTTTTCTCTGACTCGCCCTATGTCTGGGCTGTCTGGGCTGCTGATAGACGAGTATCTGCCCTGGGATTATGCACTGCGAGCTGCTAATAATGTTGAAGAGCCTCCTGGGCACTCAATCCCTGAGCAACACCGCAATAAAGTCAGGAGCTGGGAAATACATGGCTATTTAATGGAATCGCCTGTCCAGGAGCTGAGGGGAGCTTCAGTGCCGAGCTATATTTACAGTTAGCCCCCATGCCTCTTCCTTGTCTGCCTCGCCTCGCCTGCCTGCCTGCCTGCCTGCCTGCCTGCCAGCCCCCTCAGAGGACAACAGGCATCTGCCGCTCCGCTCGGCAATTCCTCGATGCTTCCTCCCACCCACGCCCCCGCCACAAGCACACACTCTGCTCACACAGCCAATAAAGTAAAGCCAAAGAGTATAGAGTCAACCAGTCACGTGTTGGAAGTGGTAAAAGGCCAGGCAAAAGTCAGATGGATGACACGTGATCGAGGTGTGATGAGCTAATGCTCCAACGAAAGCTGTCAGATAGACAGTGCCACTTTGTTAATAACAAGTGAGTTGTTCACTTTTGGTTTGCCGGCGCCGCAGTTGTTTATGTCTGTCTTTTTTCAGACTTTGTCATTAATTTGCACCATCTGTCTCACACCGAAGTCAAAAGCAACTGTGACACGATGCACCGCTTCTTCCGTCTTCTCTTTCTATTTATACTGCGATAAGGAGAAATCAGCACAGGGATGGCATAGCTCTGACTGCCACACGGGCACACACCTCCATCTTCCAGGGCCATATGGCTCATCAACAGCAGGGGGGCCGTTGACTCCTCTGACTCTGGGGCACGAAGGGGCTCAGACCTTTACTATTATCTATTCACAGATTTGACATCAAGATCCACAGCACCACATATACTCTATACTGAACCCCCTAACATCAATTCAACTCACTGTGTGTCTCCATTATACATTCTGCCTCACATCTCCTTGTAAGTGTTATAGCACAACAACTGACAGGTGGGGTGATTGTGTGAGAGCAGTGATGATTAGTTTTACTGAGAAAGTCGTTGGTCTCACGGGCAATACGAGCCGTGTTTCTGGCCCCCGGACACGCTAGGGGTCTTGGTCGTCCTTCCTCCATGCGGGACGCTGTGTCCACACGTGTTGGGGGGTCAACACGTGCGCAGTGTGTCAGGACCGAGAGCGAGCGACTTCCGCATGACTCATTACACACTCTTGGAGTTTTTGAACGGACTCAGATTGACAGCCACACACATGCAATGTTTAAAGCAGCATCCTGGCACGGAATCTTTCTAGTCTGGTGTCAGCCCCTCTCCAGAACAGCTGGCATTGGCACAGCCAATGTCCCCACAGTAAGATATACACACATATTCTCGCATACAGAAACACACACACGCACAAACAATCTCAAACACAAACAGACACATAGGGCATAGAAAGCTATGCATGCAGACACACTCCCACACTCACAGACACAATAGTTCCTGATGGTCGGAACACATCATCTGGCCACAGCATAGTGACTCTTGATTCCGGATTCAGTTGAGCACTTCCCTTGCCTCAGTCGGCATTCTGATCTCTGTCTACATTGATTCCTTGGAGGAGGTGGGGAAGCTCAGCTCTCTTTGTTCTGGGTGGAACTTAGTTGCCCTCCGTTGTGCACAGGGTTGACAGAGGTTAGTAATTGAAAGCGACATCATTACGCAAAGCTTTGTCATGCTTCCCGCATCCATTCCCAGGACCCTCTCACTCTCTGGGCTCCATCTCGGAGGCTATTGTCTAGGTCAAGCGCCGGAACACAAAATGCTATTGCTGCACCGAAATCACCTCGGCCGTCTTCCTCGAACCCGACCAATCCAACATTTCAATACAGCAGTCAACTAGTTTGATTTTCCTTCTTTCTTCCTTCCCCTTGGTCTTCATCACAATCAGCAAACATTTAACCAGCCTATTCAGTTCACAGCTCAGGCCATTGTAGATAGGCATGGCTGGAGTCATGCAAGTAGCATACAGTCCCCACTGTGTGTGTTCTAAGCATCCTTCCTATACACACTCTGGCTTTTGTCGGGGAAGGATGTGCAGAGGTTTGAATTGCTGGGTGTTTCAAAAATGGAATTACGTTTTTGCAACCTTGAGCGACAATAATAATATTTTCTGAAAGATGTTGAACTACAGTATTGGTTGTCACTTTACTTGCATAGTCCACCTGTAGATGCTCTGTAGACTATCAGTACAATGTCAACTAACTATCTACCAACCCTAACTCAAACCCTAACCCTTATCCTAACCCTGATCTTAACCCTTACCTTAACTCTTATTCTAAACCTAACCCTAACCGTAAGCTTAGCAGGTAGTTGTTGTCAACAGATTTGTTGATAGTATGATGACCTGTAGAGTATGGTGTGACCAGTACAATGGCATAGACAGTCATCTTTTCATGATTTTATATCGACAGTAGGTTGACCAAAACCTACCAAGACTGAAGTAAAATAAAATATTTTTGGGACAGAGTAGATAAGTGGATAAGGTTGCAAGTTCAAATCCCCGAGCTGACAAGGTACAAATCTGTCATTCTGCCCCTGAACAGGCAGTTAACCCACTGTTCCTAGGCTGTCATTGAAAATAAGAATTTGTTCTTAACTGACTTAAAAATAAATAAATAGATTGGGCTAACTCAGCTGACCGCACGTTCCCCCTCCTGCAGGGTGTGTGTGGTAGTGACCCGATCCAGGGTCCAAACCCCAGCTGGATCCAAGCTCTGGCACGAAGCCCAGCCCCACGCTGTCTCTGGCCCTCTGTTTCTGGGCCAAGACCAACACCAGCAGACACGAAACAGTGACCCCCGTGGAGCACCATGCTGACGGAGCAGCCAGCTGACCATGCAGGGTTCACTGACCATGCTAAACACAATGACCACGAAGCATTGACCAAGAAGTAAAGTCCAGCAGAGATATTCTTATGACCCAGCCAAAGTCAGTTACTCTTATTCTGATGGACCCCTTCAGTCATTTCATAACATCTCAGTGAAGAACAATACATTAGGGTCACATTAAATCTGAATTTACTGTGTGTCCATAAAGCCAAGTACCATTCATACTTGTGTTCAGACGCGTTTATAATCCTGTAGAGTTTCTCTGGATAAGCCTGAAGTGTTTGTTCTCCTCTTGGTCCTTTGTTCCTTTCCAGAGGCATCTCTATGGATCTCAACACCACAAGGAAAGGAGCATTGTGTTTGTACCTGGTGAGTCAGACACTGTCCCTGGGCAAGGAGGCTTTGAGTTACCCCTTCTATGAACCTAAGTCCCTTCTTTATCAACCATTCCTATCCATTCTATATTGTTTCTCTATATCTCTGAGAGAACTCTAGACTACGTTAGACTATGGCCGGCTTACAATAGAGGACCTCTGACAAGTTAAGTCTGTGTGTGTGTGTGTGTGTGTGTGTGTGTGTGTGTGTGTGTGTGTGTGTGTGTGTGTGTGTGTGTGCGTGTGTGTGTGTGTGTGTGCGTGCGTGCGTGCTCAGCATATACTGTATGTGACACCACAGAGACCTGAGGAGTGACAGACTGCAGGGAGTACGTCACTCCTCAGATGATGTCCATGCAGCCCGGAGACTGATCATGGCATTGTATGAATTATACACACTCTGGAAGCCGTCTCCACTCAGGGTCGTGTGGGAGAGGATAGGAGAGCAGCAACCAAGGGGGACTGAGAAGCAGCTCTCACTGCATTGATCCTGCCAGAGCTCCAGAGCAAGGCGGAGAAGTAGTACTTTTCCATTTAGCGCCTGACAATATCCAAGCTTTCTAGTCATTTCCTGTCTTTCAGGCCAAAGGAAATGAATCAAAGGGCTGTCAAGGATAGGCTCAGGAGTGCTCCTGCAATATGAGGTGTTGAGGAAGAGAAAGTAACTTTGATATTTAAGGTTGATTAATTCTTTATGGACTCTTGGGCTATGATATGGGACCACGTTGCTACACTGTGGATACTAAAGCTAACAGAGCTGGAGGTGTAATTCCTTCTGCCCATCTCTTGCTTTCACTATCTCTCTCTCTCTCTCTCTCTCTTCTTGCTACCTCTCTCTCTCTTCCTCTTGCTACCTCTCTCTCTCTTCCTCTTGCTACCTCTCTCTCTCTCTCTCTTCTTGCTACCTCTCTCTCTCTTCCTCTTGCTACCTCTTTCTCTCTCTTCTTGCTACCTCTCTCTCTCTTCCTCTTGCTACCTCTCTCTCTCTCTCTCTCTCTTCCTCTTGCTACCTCTCTCTCTCTTCCTCTTGCTACCTCTCTCTCTCTCTCTCTCTCTTCCTCTTGCTACCTCTCTCTCTCTTCCTCTTGCTACCTCTCTCTCTTCCTCTTGCTACCTCTCTCTCTCTCTCTCTTCCTCTTGCTACCTCTCTCTCTCTTCCTCTTGCTACCTCTCTCTCTCTTCTTCTTGCTACCTCTCTCTCTCTTCCTCTTGCTACCTCTCTCTCTCTTCTTCTTGCTACCTCTCTCTCTCTCTCTCCCTTCCTCTTGCTACCTCTCTCTCTCTTCTTCTTGCTACCTCTCTCTCTCTCTCTTCCTCTTGCTACCTCTCTCTCTCTCTTCCTCTTGCTACCTCTCTCTCTCTCTCTCTTCCTCTTGCTACCTCTCTCTCTCTTCCTCTTGCTACCTCTCTCTCTCTTCTTCTTGCTACCTCTCTCTCTCTCTTCCTCTTGCTACCTCTCTCTCTCTTCCTCTTGCTACCTCTCTCTCTCTTCTTCTTGCTACCTCTCTCTCTCTTCTTCTTGCTACCTCTCTCTCTCTTCTTCTTGCTACCTCTCTCTCTCTCCTCTTGCTACCTCTCTCTCTCTCTCTCTCTCTCTTCCTCTTGCTACCTCTCTCTCTCTCTTCTTCTTGCTACCTCTCTCTCTCTCTCTCTCTTCCTCTTGCTACCTCTCTCTCTCTTCCTCTTGCTACCTCTCTCTCTCTTCTTCTTGCTACCTCTCTCTCTCTCTTCCTCTTGCTACCTCTCTCTCTCTCTTCCTCTTGCTACCTCTCTCTCTCTCTCTCTCTCTCTTCTCTCTTGCTACCTCTCTCTCTCTTCCTCTTGCTACCTCTCTCTCTCTTCTTCTTGCTACCTCTCTCTCTCTCTCTCTCTCTCTCTTTGTGTCACTCCCATTTAATCACAAACGTCAGGCTATTGATTCTTGGTTCAGGTTTCTTCAGACAATAACACATGACTGACATGGCTTCAATGACCAAAACATCATTATCTCTGTGGATGTGCAAACACACGCACACACACACACACACACACACACACACACACACACACACACACACACACACACACACACACACACACACACACACACACCAAAACAATGTGGACATGTGCAACATACAGTATACAGGTATACAGTGTACATGCAAGTGCTGTCATGACATTGTATGTGTATATTTACATAGGATGTATTTGGGTACGGTGCAATATGTACGCTTGTGAGGGATCTGTGTACAGATGGATTTATTAAACACAAAAACACGTGTCTTTATTTGAATTCTGGTGCCACTCTGCACACACAAGCTTGTTAGCTGGTCCAACATTATGCCAATTATGCCAACATTATGCCAAAGACATTCAATGTCCCTTCATAGAAGCCCACTCCTGTGGGCCTAATTCAGATAATGCATGTCATAACAACAAGATGCCCAGTGCTTCAAGCCAAGCCTCCTGCTACACCCTCTCTCACTCTCTCCCCACCAGCAAAATGTCAGTCGCATCTCACGCTCTACCCTGTCCATTTCATTTAAA
Source organism: Oncorhynchus tshawytscha (assembly GCF_018296145.1). Classification (NCBI taxonomy): domain Eukaryota; kingdom Metazoa; phylum Chordata; class Actinopteri; order Salmoniformes; family Salmonidae; genus Oncorhynchus; species Oncorhynchus tshawytscha. The sequence goes on from NC_056437.1 coordinate 74,082,853, forward strand.
TAACTTGCCCGCTCCATAGCAAGCTGCTGTATCTGCCCTGATTGGTGATGTTGGGGTAATTGTACAACAAAATAAGCTTTCAAAAGGAACAGAAAGGAACAATATAAGCCGTTACTTTTTGGGGACTTTATTTTGCTGGTTGGAACGGAAAAAAGAATGGTTCTGTTCAGAACAAAACGATTGGAAAATGATGTTGGTTCCAACCCCTGGTTGTTAGGGTATATAGAGGAAAGGAGACAACATTGTTCTGAGGGAGAAGGGGGTTACAAGACCGAGAGAAACCAAAAAAGAAAAGAAAAACTCACACAATTGTGATTAATTAGCTGCCCATCACTAGAGCTGGAGATAGTGGGGATGGATGGATTGCCTATTAGGCCTGAATGGAGGAGATGGGGTTGCAGCCAGGTAGCTCGTCTGGAGTTGACACCTGAAGACAATTGCAGAGGAGAGGCCCCACTCCTATGTGTATCCTCCATCCGTCTTATCTTCACGACTCTCACCTGGCAGCCCATTATTTGAAGGAGAGTGAATGGAATGGGCCATGCCGCTCTGACTCCCTATCTCACATTCAGACTCACTGGAAGACTTAAATGGGCATTCTTCGATTTCCATTTTTTTACTTTTAAATTAATGGCATACATTATACCCACTGATTCTTTTAAAAAATCGTTCAAATGTCTTATGAGCTTAGTTCAACTGTCGTACGCCATCAGAACCCAAAATATACGCTTGTTTAACTCCACTGTTTTTAAACAATGTAAATGTTAACAAATACTGTATAGCCTCAAAACATGGTTCAAACTGACATTTTGATACCATGGATGGTCAGTCCTTGCTTCCAGAGCTCTGTCTTTGAATTTGAGAGTGGTTACATTTCTTCAGCCCCATCCCTCAGCTGGTTTAAGAGCATGGGCTTTCTCTATACTGGTCATGGCGCTGGTAGTGATGATGATTGGCATTGGTTCATTACTGCCTAATGTGCAATGCACATTGCTGAACTATTAGTGGCAAAGTCATATTTTGTTTTGACTAATATGACTATTTTGTAGGGAGACAATAACACAGTCAAAACCGAAGGGATCCATCAATGTCAAGCTGTCAGAATCTAGGTGCCAAATAAAATAACACATCATGTCTCTCTCTCTCTCTCTCTCTCTCTCTCTCTCTCTCTCTCTCTCTCTCTCTCTCTCTTTTTCTAGGGTGTTGCTGTGAGGCCTTAATCGGGGACCCACTGTTGTTGCTCTTGTTTCTGTGCCAACACAGAAACAGGCTGTAAGTTCCTCTGTCTCCAGATCAATCTGATTATTCCCCAGGTTCCTCTCACTGGCAAGACAGCCCATCCACACCCACATACACACTTACTGATTTTCCCCCCAACGTGACCAGAACAATTACACAGCCAAAGTCATTCAGTTAAAGCAGAGGGCCTTTGGGGAAGTTCAGCAGAGATTTAAGCAAATCAGGGGAAATAAGTCAATCAAATGTAGTGTTTCTTTTCCAGCCTCAGGCATTGACTCGGTTTTTCTTATTCAGTAAATACAAATCATAAAGTACTCTCACTTGGCCCAATCAAAGGCATGTTCCCATTTCAATCAATTTTATATTGATAATGGTATTGTTTCTCTCCAGAATGTCAAGAGATTCCTTTGATGCTACTTAATATGGCTGGATCAATCAATCATCTCATTTAGACACAACAGTAACTGTATCCTTATGGTTTGGGTGATATTTTTTAGCTCAGTGGTGATGACCGCTTCAACAGAATGAAACCATCTTCCCTCTCTTGGCCTTTCAGTATAGTCACAGCTATTTTCTCAAAGCCAGTCTGAATGTGACTTTGGCTGGGTCATCAAACTGCTTCTGTGTGTAGCTAGATCCAGCCAGATCTACTATTATCCTCAGCTGACCCATCACTAACCACAAAGCCTTAATGGTCTCTGTGTCTCCCACCATCCATATCTCATCCTCACAATCTCCCACCATCTCTCTTTCTCTCTGGAAAGAACAATCATCCATGATCCACATATCCTAACATTTGTCTGTATGCTGCATGGAAATTTTGAAGGATCTCCTTAACAAACTGTCATTTTTTATAACACCCTTACTCTTCTTCTCTTGAAGCTCAGTTATCAGAAAGAGGCTAATTGGCCTTTAACTTCCCAATGCCTTCCCTTTCTCAGAGAATTCCCTTGAAAGACAACTGTCATCTGTGTCTTAATTGCTGGCTGTTTATTCACTGCTTCTCTCTCTCTCTCTCTCTCTCTCTCTCTCTCTTTGCACTCTCTCTCTCTCTCTCTCTCTGTCTCTTTCTCTCTCTCTTTCTCCCTCTCTCTCTCTCTTGCTCTCTCTCTCTCTCTCCCTCTCTCTCTCTCTCTCTCTCTCTCTCTCTCTGTCTCTCTCTCTCTCTTTCTCCCTCTCTCTCTTGCTCTCTCTCTCTCTTTCTCTCTGTCTCTCTCTCTCTCTCTCTCTCTCTCTCTCTCTCTCTCTCTCTCTCTCTCTCTCTCTTTGCTCTGTCTCTCTCTCTCTCTCTTGCACTCTCTTTCTTTCTTTCTCTCTCTCTCTCTCTCTCTCTCTCTCTCTCTCTCTCTGTCTCTCTCTCTCTTTCTCTCTCTCTTGCACTCTCTTTCTCTCTCTCTCTCTCTCTCTCTCTCTCTCTCTCTCTCTCCCTCTCTCTCTTGCTCTCTCTCTCTGTCTCTCTCTCTCTCTCCCTCCCTCTCTCTCTCTGTCTCTCTCTTGCTCTCTCTCTCTCTCTCTCTTGCACTCTCTTTCTTTCTCTCTCTCTCTCTCTCTCTCTCTCTCTCTCTCTGTCTCTCTCTTGCTCTCTCTCTCTCTCTCTTGCACTCTCTTTCTTTCTCTCTCTCTGTCTCTCTCTCACTCAGTCACTCTGTCTTTCTCTCTCCCTCTCCAGAGCAATTCTCTCACTGTCTCTGTGTGCCGTTAGGTCACAGTACTAATGATAAAGAATGCTTGAAGAGTTAAGAGACTATGTTAAGATCAATAGTCTGGTATCCTCTGGGCTAAAGAGCGGGCTGATTATTGCTGATTGGGAGCCTTAGTGGATCAATGCTCCTGATTGGTCCTGTCGTTGTCTGATGGATGCTTTGTCCCCCCGCGATTGGTCGATCAAGCCAATAAAGAAGGGAAACCGATGTTGTCCAACATTGAGTGTTCATGTAATCTAACATTCATACTACATGCTAGAGCTTCAGGTTCCTCTGTGTCAACACACACTAATGCAGCCGTGAAGAGGGCACAACAACGCCTATTCCCCATTATCCTGTACTCCTGCACATCGACTCGGTACTGGTACCCTATGTACATAGCCAAGTTATCTTTACTCATTGTGTATTTATTATGACTTTTATTATTACGTGTTTTACTTTTCTATTATTTCTCTATTTTCTTTCTCTCTGCATTGTTGGCAAGGGCCCACAAGGAAGAGTTTCACTGTTAGTCTGCTCCTGTTGTTTACGAAGCATGCGACGAATGAATAAAATGTCGTTTTGATTTTAGTAGGGTATGCCAGTGTGACGGCTGTGGCCACATCACATTGTCACTCAAACAGACAAATGACTCAGACAAACCCCAGACTTTATTGAGTCACTAGCTACATATCGAGAAGCTCCACCAGGGATAGAGCCAGGATCTAACCGACAAAATGCTCGAAAGAGGAAATAAACAATGGAATTAAATGGCTCTGTGGATGAACACACATGAAAGAAGCACTCAAGGGCCTCTCTGTGTCTCTGAGCAGGTTGAGTGTCATTGCGCTCTCTCAACGCAGCATGTTTGGAGCACGCTTGACATTCTGTGAACTGGCAAGCTGAGCTAGGGAGCTACAGAGAGACAGAGGAGCTCAGTGCACCCGCCTGCCTCTGTGTCTCGTTTTGGCCAATGTCTGGCTCTGATGTTTACACCCACTAATTTGGTTCTACCTCATCCTCCTCCAATGGAGAGAGAGAGAGAGAGAGCGAGAGAGTGAGAGAGAGAGAGAGAGAGAGAGAGAGAGAGAGTTAGAGAGCTGTATTATGGTCAAATCATGGGAGAACATCATTATTTATCATTGTCTCCCTTTGTTGTATAAAACCCACCTTAATGAATCAGGTACTCAAGTGTCCTCTCCAAGTATCTCAATCGCCATGGATGGCAATCATGGCAGGCAGCTCTGCAAACGTTTTTAGCACCCACACTACAATGTTCACGGGCTGCCTCAAATGAGCTTGTTTCTGTTGGAGTGGGATCATACTCATCCCTCTTTGCGCAAGTTTTCTTGAGTGGAGACACATTTTTTTTCTAGAAATAAGCACCTGGTGCACCTGGCATTGTTTTTGTTTAATGGTGGGGAGCAGTCTTCATTGAAGCTGAGCAGCTGTGTCAATATTGATGATGGATTTCTCAAGTTTAAGGGGTCGTTGGCGAGAAGGAGAAGGCAGGAACTTTGACCTCCAGCCTCTGTGGATGCCAGGTCATCAGCAATCAAAAAACAATAGATGGTGTTAGTGGTTGTGGTAGATTCAATGTCCCTGTCTTCAGATATACTCTGGTACATTTCTCTTACCATCTCAATCATGTGTACAATTTCACGCAACTGATACTTGGGCAATTACTATAAGTTAAAAACAAGAATAGAACACTGTGGCAACTATAGAGAGCAGTGTCTTAATTAAAACAAATGTTAATTTCCCTTGATAAATGATCATTAGGCAAGTGAATTAGTTATTAAACTGTATTAGAAAAGTGGGATTATTTCCCCTTACTGACGGGTAACCAAGAACACATTGACAGAATGATCACCACTCGCCAGTCCCAGTTACATGAAAATCACCTTTATATCAAATGATAGCAGTTTGCATAGCCCATGAAGGTTACTGTGTTCTGTTAAATTAGATTTGACAGATTTATTACTGAATGGGCCTAGAATTTCAACATGCCTTAAAGGTTTGCCATTTGAATGTGCACAGGCTCGTACTGTATGTATCTTCTGTGCTCATATTCCAAAGTATGACATTTAAATATCATTGAAACGTTTGTTAGAATAATTATGCCATTAACCTCTCCTTCTGGTGATTAAAAAAAAAATGTCTTGAGAGTTGAGGACCATTTATACTTCAGTGTGAAGCAAAGTTTAAAGGAGAAGTTTACCCAAAATCAAGAAACTCCCAAGTGGTTCCATAAATTGAAACTCATTCAGTGGAGTTTGCCCTCTCCCCTTCTCGCTCCCTGGATTGCAGAACTGAGACAGCTACAAAAACGGGTCATATGATACTTGACATTGCCGGATCCAGGCCTCGCTCTTCTCCGTTGTTAGTGAATGCATGATTCACAAATCTTGACAAATTCATTATTTTATTGAAAATATTATTATTTTTGTCAAAAGTAAAACGCGCACTTTCCCACCTAAAACATTTGTGATAATTTGATCTATTTATTTTATGTAGCAGATTGCCACAGCAGTGGAGATGGGTGACAACTATGTGCTCCCTCCGAGGGGACACACCCTACACACGATATGCCCTTATATGGAGCTTGATGTCACAATTTTACTTGGTAGGAGAAGGAGCTGTTGCGAAAGTTCATAGAGTTAGCCTTACGACAAGTAATGTTAGTTATGCAAAGTGGAAAAAGAGATGGTAGCAAGAGCAGGCTGGTGTTTGCTCCCCAGCTGCACTTTATACAGGAAATAAAGGGATGAAGACACAAAATGTCACAGTTTTCCGGTAGAAGATACATGGAGATGCAGAAGATGGTTAGCAGCAATTAGAAGTAGTAAATACAACGTACAAACTCCCGCAGCCAACTGTACATCACTGTGTGTGTGTGTGTAGCACTTCAGCGACGATGAAAATGAACGAGATGTGCAATCTGAAATTATGGGGTCAGAAAACTGAAGGATACCAAGGTTGCCAGGTGCACGGTGTTTCCTCCGACACATTGGTGCGGCTGGCTTCCGGGTTGGATGCGCGCTGTGTTGTGTATCGGAGGACGCATGACTTTCAACCTTCGTTTCTCGAGAGCCCGTACGGGAGTTGTAGCGATGAGACAAGATAGTAGCTACTAAAAACAATTGGATACCACGAAATTGGGGAGAAAAAGGGCTAAAATATATTTTTTTTAAAGAAAGTATACATTTCCTAACTCAAAACCGATAGTACTTTTAACAAAAATACCTAATTCAGCTGTACACTTTCAATAAAACAATGAATTTGTCCACAGTTTGCGGATGTGTGAATCATACAATTACTGACTGCGGAGTAGAGTGAGGCCTGCATCCAGCAACGTCACGAGTCACGTGACTAATTTTTGCAGCTGTCTCAGTTCTGCACTCCAGAGCGAGAGGGAGAGAGGGGAAATTCCACTGAACTAGTTTCAATGTCTGGAATCACTTGGGAGTTTCTGGATTTTAGGTAAACCTTTCCTAACCTCTACAGAATCGGTGGGTCCCCCGCGGGATGGTTGAGCTAACGTAGGCTAATGTGATTAGCATGAGGTTGTAAGTAACAAAACAAATGCCCAGGACATAGATATATCAGATTTAGGCAGAAAGCTTAAATTCTTGTTTATGTAACTGCACTGTCCAATTTACAGTAGCTATTACAGTGAAAGAATACCCTGCTATTGTTTGAAGAGACTGCACAGTTATGAACTTGAACATGTATTAATAAAAGCAATTAGGCACATTTGTGCAGTGTTGATACAAAATGTTGAAATGCAAGGGTTCATTGGATCAGTCTAACACTTTGCACAAACACTGCTGCCTTCTAGTGGCCAAAATCTAAATTGCGCCTGGCCTGGATGAATACATTATGGCCTTTCTCTTGCATTTCAAAGATGATGGTACAAAAAAAAATCTTTGTATAAATCTTTTACCAGATCTAATGTGTTATATTCATCTACATTAATTTAACATTTCCACAAACGTCAAAGTGTTTCCTTTCAAATGGTATCAAGAATATGCATATCCTTGCTTCAGGTCCTGAGCTACAGGCAGTTAGATTTGGGTATGTCATGTTAGGCAAAAATTGGGGGGAAAAGGGGCGGATCCTTAAGATTAAGGGCACCTAAGGAGAGGGTTGAGACTGACTGTGAGCAAACATTAATTATTAGATTATTAAAGTGTTTGTTAGTGTTTGGGTGACACAATTGGACTTGGGTTGGGTGGACTCTTTTTAGGGCCCACAGCCTTCATGCTGTCCTGGGGTGATTCAAGGAGGAGAGAGATACTCAACAACAAAAAACACACCCTTTTTTGAAACAGTGACACATAGTCTCTCCATCAAATACACAAACAGGTTCAAAACACATAGCCCAGCTTATCGAGTGGGGAAAATAACCATGGAGACAGAAAAAAAAACATCCATTGCATTGTGCCCTTTTAAACTGTCAACTCATGATTTAGGATGAGTCTAAGGCACATGTCGCCCTTTCTTAAAGCCAGGTCCCATCACGTCAGAGAGCAGGAGTGAGGAAAGTGGAGTAGTGTGGGAACGCAGGGAAAATAAATCCATATTTACGCCTGGACACATCCGTCCGTTCCATTGCTCCGAATTCATCTGCAGTCAAAAGCAAAATGTCACACCTTTCATCTACCCGCCCTCTGCCGCCGCTTAATTGCACAGGAGGAACCTGGAGTGATCGAAGGGAACGTGGCGTAGGAACAGGGGTCACGGGTGCAGGAAGGGGCAGTGGGGGTTGGCCAGGGATGGTGGCAGATAGCAACAAGACAGTAAAGCAATAAAACTGATAAATGATGCCAAACTACTCAGATGCTAGATGTCCCCCCACCCACACTTCTCCCGCCCCCCTCCACTACCTCCATCAGAAACGCACTTATCCACTACAGCAGTCGCTCTCTTCCTGGGGTGCTCAGCGCCTCCTATTGAGCATCAGTCTGTTTATAGAGCAACGCTTCTCAGCGGCTTTTGGGTCAATGGGATCATATTTATTCTAAAGCAGGATGGAGGACTGAGCGAAGTGGAGGTGGAGGGTTTGGAAGGAGGGGACGGCATGTGTTTGTAGAGGGGACGGAGTGGCAGGGCATGGGTTGGGTTGGGTTGGGGGGTTTAAGAGAAGAGAAGAGAAGGAAAAGCCAATGCACAGAACAGAGATGGGATGGGCAGTTGTGTGTATTGACCTCCTGTCTGTCTTGATCTTTGAGGATCAGTCCCAGACAGAGAGCTGGCGTTCATCATTTAGCCAATGTGAGGATGAGAGAGCACAGTCTGAGGATGTGGAAATGCACGGCAACTATTCAATAGAACTATTTCACTTACATGCAGATTGTGTGTCAATGTTTGAAGGTAATTCAGTAAATGGCCTAAGCAAATCACTAATTACTAAGTTTATAATGTTGTGTATTGGTCTTGCAACAAGGAAGAGGAGCGAAGAGACAGAGAGAGAAAGAGACAGAGAGAGAGAGAGAGAGAGAAAGAGATGTTGAGTCCTTTTACATTGACTATGGAAAAACAAAGACACTCCCAGCAGAGCCGGAGTGTACAGTATATTTGAGAGAGAGAGAGAGAGAGAGAGAGAGAGAGAGAGAGAGTTTGTGTGTGTGTGGATTTTTGTTTTTGTTTTGGCATAGTTGACATAATAATTAAGCAGAAATGATCTGTGCCCAATTGAAAAAGATTAGCCATTACTCAAATGAGGGAAAAACACACATGGGAGGGGGGTGAGGAAAAAGGGGATGTTTGCCAAAAATTTGTTGGAATATGCTTACTTGAAAAAATGCTTGTTGAATATATTTGCATATTTAGACAAATGCAGGAGCTTCAAAAGTTACTGATTCCTAAACTTTGAATTTTCTCTTACTGAGTTCTAACAGATTGAAATCACATTGGGAGGGATGTGTACGTGAAATAGAGATGTTAGTATTCCATTTGGATTACGTTATGTCTTGTTATGCCTGTCACTAAATGGACTGAAGATGGTTGGGCCTATGATTTTAAATTCCATATTGAACTGGTTTTGCTCCCAATGCCTTCTTACTTGCTCAGGCTTTCCTCCCTGGATCAGCACTGATCGTTTGGAATTTGTGGGTTTTAGTCATTTTGATGTGTGTTGTCTAAACCCATTTCCTGAGCAAGGTTTCCTCTCCTTGTCCCCTCGGCAGGCAGTGACACAAATGTATTTGTACAGCACAACGCTATTGATTTCTCTTTGGAGGGGGAATTATTCCATGCTGAGCACAAATAATCTTTAAACCAGGCGTTTATTCACACTCTCACTCCAAGTGCACCACCGTGGATGCTTTTAAACGCTCCGTAATTTGAGAAGGGGGATGCACTGGCATGCTCTGTCAAGTTAAAGCCTCCCTATCTTTAGTCCTCCTCTTCTCGCCCTCTTGAAAACACACGCAGGTCTGCAAACACACACACACACACACACACACACACACACACACACACACAGAATAAATGAGATTAATGTCAAGGACTTTTCGCCGCTGCTGAGAATTCTAACATTTGTTAGAGGAGAATTACAAACACACAGGCAGCCATGCACCTGCACTGTTCAGGGTTCTTCTCCCCCCCGTCCCCGTCCCCCCCGTCCTTTTATTATCCCTTCTCAAAGTGGCACCAAGTGTAATCCCCCTTAATGGACGTTTAATATTTATACTTATAGCATAACCGCTTAAACATTCATTTACGGGGCCATATTTGGTTGTTCGCGGGCCCTGACAGCCTATTCATCAAAAAGGTAACGTGCAGAACCTTGCTTCCCCCTGCGGCAATCAATCAGCACGCTCCTCTCTCCTCTCTCTCCTCTCCCCGCTTTACCGCCATCACCAGAGATAGGTCTCAGGCCAAAATTAATCAAACGCTGAAGTTTACATAATCCCCCTCTCCTCCCGCCTCCCCCTCCACCCATTACCCCATGTTTGAGAACCTTTACCTTTTACAGACTATACCGATGGCTTGAAGGATTCATCAAAATAGTTCATTCACAGAGACCTATGCATTTATACGACTTCTGCACAGCCATAATGTGATATGTAACTGGTGAATTTGCATACAATCATTGGCGAACCATTAAACATGTAGGCCCACTAATTGACTGGAAAGTTACATTAAAGGGTAGTATAGATAGATAGGGTCTAGACACAGGAAAGACTGAACGTTTCCTCCACAGGAAAGACTGAATGTTTCCTCAAAATAGTCCTTGGTAAGTGCCAGGTAATGGCAGGCTGACTGAAACTGTTCGCGCTAAGTTGAAGTTCACAGGCAAAACAAAATCCATGTTGTTTTTAAACTCTTGTTTCACATGAACTACATTTTCACTCATTACATGGTTCTCCAATATAACGTGTTCCCGCAAATGAATACTTAGGCTTTTTGGATTGATACGGATTTGACGTTTAAAAAACATATAGATGAGCCGGTTAAGAAGCTAAGATTTAAAGTTGGCTTCTTCTACAGAAACAGATTGTGCCTTTCTCTAAGCAGTAGGAAGCAGATTATTCAGTCAACCTTCTTATCTGTTCTTCATTATGTGATGTTGTTTATCAAAGTGCAGCTGCTAATCGTCTTAAACCTTTGGATTCTCACCACCAAAGTGCCCTTCGTTTTGTTACATGTGACAGGTTTGATATTCATCACTGCATCCTGTATCAAAAGGTTGTCTGGACTTCGTTAAAGACCCATAGATCTCTGTATTACTCCCTTTTGTGGGCCCTACATCATAAACTTCCATCTTATCTAACTTTGCTGTTGAAGTATAGACACTTGAGTTGCCTAACCCATTCACTGGATTGATTAACTCTTGAGGTTCCGAGGGTATTTTAGTTTTAATGCACCATATTTGTCACGCCCTGGTCTTAGTATTTTGTGTTTTCTTTATTCATTTGGTCAGGCCAGGGAGTGACATGGGTTTTTTATGTGGGGTGTTTTGTCTTGGGGTTTTTCGTAGGCATTGGGATTGTGGCTTAGTGGAGTTTTCTAGCATAGTCTATGGCTGTCTGGAGTGGTTCTCAATCAGAGGCAGGTGTTTATCGTTGTCTCTGATTGGGAACCATATTTAGGCAGCCATATTCTTTGAGTATTTTGTGGGTGATTGTTCCTGTCGCTGTGTTTGTTTGCACCAAATAGGCTGTTTAGGTTTTTGCGTTTTGTATTGTTCGTGTTTATTCGTCTATTAAACATGTATGAAAATTACCACGCTGCATTTTGGTCCGATCCTTGCTGCACCTCCTCGTCAGAGGAGGAGATAGAAGAACAAAATTCTAAAAACATTCAATCTTGATGTTCTGGTGCCTTTCTGGCAATTTAAATGATTGACTGGAGACTTACTTGTCGAGGAATCTAAATGTTCTTCTGGGTGATGTTTTATTTGTGCTTCTCATGAATGTGTTTTTGTATTTTAATATACTGTATGTATGTACAGTGGGGAGAACAAGTATTTGATACACTGCCGATTTTGCAGGTTTTCCTACTTACAAAGCATGTAGAGGTCTGTAATTTGTATCATAGGTACACTTCAACTATGAGAGATGGAATCTAAAACAAAAATCCAGAAAGTCACATTGTATGATTTTTAAGTAATTCATTTGCATTTTATTGCATGACATACAGTAAGTATTTGATCACCTACCAACCAGAAGTTGGTAGGAAGAAGGAAGAAGAATTCCGGATCTCACAGACCTGTTCGTTTTTTTTTAAGAAGCCCTCCTGTTCTCCACTCATTACCTGTATTAACTGCACCTGTTTGAACTCGTTACCTGTATAAAAGACTGCTTTTCTGCAAAGGGGGCAGGATGACTGCACCGTATTGAGGGGAGGATGGATGGGGTCATGTATCGCAAGATCTTGGCCAACAACCTCCTTCCCTCAGTAAGAGCATTGAAGATGGGTCGTGGCTGGGTCTTCCAGCATGACAACGACCCGAAACACACAGCCAGGGCAACTAAGGAGTGGCTCCGTAAGAAGCATCTCAAGGTCCTGGAGTGGCCTAACCAGTCTCCAGACCTGAACCCAATAGAAAATCTTTGGAGGGAGCTGAAAGTCCATATTGCCCAGCAACAGCCCCGAAACCTGAAGGATCTGGAGAAGGTCTGTATGGAGGAGTGGGCCAAAATCCCTGCTGCAGTGTGTGCAAACCTGGTCAAGAACTACAGGAAATGTCTGATCTCTGTAATTGCAAACAAAGGTTTCTGTACCAAATATAAAGTTCTGCTTTCCTGATGTATCAAATACTTATGTCATGCAATAAAATGCAAATGAATTACTTAAAAATCATACAATGTGATTTTCTGGATTTTTGTTTTAGATTCCGTCTCTCACAGTTGAAGTGTACCTATGATAAAAATTACAGACCTCTACATGCTTTGTAAGTAGGAAAACCTGCAAAATTGGCAGTGATTCAAATACTTGTTCTCCCGCTGTATATATACAGTACCAGTCAAAAGTTTGGACACACCTACTCATTCAAGGGGTTTTCTTTATTTTTACTATTTTCCACATTTTAGACTTCAAAACTATGAAATAACAGATATGGAAGTAGTAACCAAAAAAGTGTTAAACAAATGAAAATATATTTTATATTTGAGATACTTCAAAGTAGCCACCCTTTGCCTTGGTGACAGCTTTGTACACTCTCAACCAACTTCCCCTGTAATGCTTTTCCAACAGTCTTGAAGGAGTTCCCACATATGCTGAGCACGTATTGGCTGCTTTCCTTTATTCTGCGGTCCAACTCATCCCAAACCATTTCAACTGGGTTGAGGTCGGGTGATTGTGGAGGCCAGGTCAACTGATGCAGCACTCCATCACACTCCTTCTTGGTCAGATAGCCCTTACACATCCTGGAGGTGTGTTGGGTCATTGTCCTGTTGAAAAAGAAATGATAGTCCCACTAAGTGCAAACCAGATGGGATGTCGTATCACTACAGAATGTTGTGGTAGCCATGCTGGTTAAGTGTGCCTTGAATTCTAAATAAATCACTGACTGTGTCACCATCAAAGCACCCTCACACCATCACACCTCCTCCTCCATGCTTCACGGTGGGAACCACATATGCGGGGATCATCCATTCACCTACTCTGCCTCTCACAAAGACACATTGGTTGGAACCAAAATGTTCAAATTTGGACTCAGACCAGGACAGATTATAGAAAAAGGAAACGCCTGACAATCTAGTCTGACATTCCAGATATACTATAGATGGATGTGACTACTAGTATCAGTCTTGGATATGGTGCATCAGGGATGGGGCAAGATACAAGTTTGGCATAGACAGCAAACGACGTCTGGAAGCCAGCAGACAGTGAGTCAGGAGTCTGAGTGCCTCAGTCACCCTCTCTGTCTCCCTCTCTCTCTGTCTGCCTCGTTCTCTCTCTTTGTTCTTTATTTCACTATTATTATTATTATTTATCCTGATGCCTAGTTACTTTACCCTGCCTTCTAGTATATATCTACCTGAAATACCTCGTACCACTGCACATTGATCTGGTACTGCTACTCCCTGCATATAGCTCTATTCTTGTGTACTTTATTTTATTCCTTTTCTGTTACTATTTTATTTTTCAACTCTGCATTGTTGGGAAAGGCTCATCAGCAAGCATTTCACAGTAAAGTCTACACCAGTTGTATTCAGTGCATGTGATAAATCAAATGTGATTTGATCTTTCTCTCTCTCGCTCTCTCTCAAACTCAATCTATATTTTATTCCCAACGTGTGTAATGTGCAATGTGTAGAACATTCCATAGCAATTTGCCATCAACCAAGCAGAGCACATCAACGATTGATATACAGTAGATGTGTTAGGTCAATAAGAAATGGTTCTATATACGGAACAATGATATTTCAGAAACGTTGAGCTCTATGCATGAGTAATAATAGTTTAATATGCAGTTCTTCAGTCACGGATAAACCCCAGCGACAAAGATAAAAGACAATCAAGGCATAAACTATAACAATTACTGTGACCGACTACTGGATTTTCACTGCATCTTGTTGAATGTTTATTGTGTCTTCTGCTCTTATCCGGTTGTGTTTTTTAGTTTTGGGTGTGTAAGTTTAAAGAGGACTTTGAATGTAAATAGTAGGACTAATATGATCAGGTTGAGATTTTTTTAATAAACATATCTCACTTATACAAACACAATTACCAAGATGCATTTAATATTCTGACTCATTCATACAGAAATAATGCCTTATTCTAGTCATTATGGCTGAAGGTTGCTGTGTGTCCTATGTTCACAGCAGTGGAGGCTGCTGAGGGGAGGACGGATAGTAATAATGGCTGAAATGGAGCAAATGGAATGGCATTAAACACATGGAAACCATGTGTTTGATGTATTTGATACCATTCCACCAACTCCACTTCAGCCTTTACCACGAGCCCATCCTCCCCAATTAAGATGCCACCAACCTCCTGTGATTCACGGTTATTGTTGTTGACCATAACATGAAATTCAGAGGAAATTTTCACAGTACTCTATCAAATCTGTGCAGGACTAAATGTTAATTTCTGATATTGAAAGGTCAAACTACAACACAGAAGCATCAGTGCATTTCTGAAAGCATTGCGACCTTCGTAAAGCAAGTTCTATTTGTCCATAAGGCTGACCATTCAAACTGTAAGTGCATGTTTGGCGCCATCTGGTGAAGTCTGAAATCTGGCAACACTTACAGCAGGCAGCAATGGTCCAATTACACCAGCACATCTCACAGCATTTAGTGTGTCCCAAATGGTACTTTATTCCATTTATAGTGCCCTACTTTTGACCAGGGCCCATAGGGATCACTATATCCGCTATAATTGAGAATTTCAATAAGAATTTTTCTACGGCTGGCCATGCTTTCCACCTGGCTACCCCTACCCCGGTCAACAGCCCTGCACCCCTCACAGCAACTTTCCCAAGCCTCCCCCATTTCTCTTTCACCCAAATCCAGATAGTTGATGTTCTGAAAGAGCTGCAAAATCTGGACCCCTACAAATCAGCCGGGCCAGACAATCTGGACCCTCTCTTTTTTAAATTATCTACCGCAATTTGCACCCCAGTATCTCTACTTGCTCACTCATCTTCTGCACATCTATCACTCCAGTGTTTAATTTCTATATTGTTATTATCTCGCCACTATGGCCTATTTATTTCCTTTCCTACCTTATCCTACCTCATTTGCAGACACTGTATATAGACTTTTCCTATTGTATTGTTAACTGTATGTTTGTTTATTCCATGTGTAACTCTGTGTTGTTGTTTGTGTTGGACTGCTTTGCTTTATCTTGGCCAGGTCGCAGTTGTAAATGAGAACTTGTTCTCTACAAGCCTACCTGGTTAAATAAAGTATATAGGGACTATATACTTCTAGGGAATAGGTTGCCATTTGGGATGCAAACCTACGATAATTACATGGGATTCCAAAGCACACATTTGTAGCTCTTGTTCATTCAGTTGTCATTCCCAGCCACCAATAACCAGCAGACGTTTTGGACTTCCAGTATCCACTGGGTTTCTCAATCGATGCTGAGTAATTATTGCCCCGCTCGGTTTTTACATTAAAAGAAGGGTGTGTTTATTTTTCTATTGACAAGTGTGAGTGAGGGAGAGGTTTGTGAAGCTGGGGTGTGTCAAAGGCTGTGTTGCAATGCATTGTTGTGATAGGGTGGTACCTGGCTGTGAGGAATCTGTTACAGGTTGGTACGTGCACATGTACAGATGCAGAACCCACATCTTTCCCAGGCCTGCAGTGATACCAGCAACAATGTTTCATTTGATCTTCCTCATCATGTCAGAGCACAAAACACAGTACTATGGAATGTTCTATGAGTATTGTAGAGCTGGCTGTATTGATAGCATTTGTTACAACAGTCTCATTGGCACAAATCCCTTACTTTTCAATCTAAAATATCTTCTCCCATAGTATTTGATATAATAGAACTGGCAGCAGCCAGCATAACACCAATAAATACAGGAAAAGTCAAAACTATTACATTGGTATGCAGTATTTCCTGTTTTTCGTTCTTTTTTTGGCTGCTCTCATTCAAAAGTATGCCTTGTTTTCTATGTTCCGTGCCACACCTGTGTTTGTGCACGAACACGCAAAAGTGTAATCGGAGTAGGCGTGACTTCAGCCAATTCCTCCTCTCCTCCATCAGTCTGGGGAAACACGAATCTACTCTACTCTGCCTGACACAACTGGAGTTTTCTGAACTTAGAAGGTGAATATCTTTACATTGTCTTCATCATAATTCACGTCTTCTGCTTGCTACAATATTTAGCAAGTGATGCATTGGGATCAGAACGGTTTGTTTGCTACCTTGCCTAGATTTTTAGAAACATGCATCTGCCTGCAAACCTGTTCTGAGGTTTTAGTTTGAAGGGAAGATTAAAGAGATTTTTAATGAATGTTATTTTGATTGTGTTGGCAAAGCTACTCTCATGAGAGAAATATTATGTCTTCAGCTGTCATAATCTTTACACTCCAGACGTACTCTGTTTCCACACATCTAAATACCACTATACAGCTTTTTCCCCCTCTAACTCGCTCAGACCAGCCAAGATGCCAGAGAACGCAGAGGCCGTTTCAGCCACTCTAACCACCAACAGGAACTGTACTATAGAGCTCACCAATGTCACCACCGGTTACTGTCTCATCAACCCCAAGTATGTTGGCGTTCAATACTCTAATCTCCTTACATTACATACAGTACACCACTATGGAAAAGAAATGACTTAACCAAATAACAAACCAGCTGCCCATCCCCAGATTGTTATTTGTATGTTACTTTTCGGTGGAATTTCTCAGAGTAAATATATTTTATGGCAGGCTTCTCTTGGATGGGTGGTTTTCATGTGTAACGTGTCTTTGCGTACATCCACCTATCCATCATGAAGTGACACAACGTGGCTCATTGCACACTGCACGCTGGCTCACTCTGTGTTGCTTACGAATCCATAGCAGCACTCACACTCCATCCATCAGCACAGAGTGGCTGGACAGGAAGAAAGGAAGAGTGAAATGACTAAAAGTAGAGAGACAGTGATCCTAAAAGTTAAAAAGTGTATTTTCACACAACTTTAAGTCCAGTTGTAAGGTTTAGGATTTTATCAGCAACATGAATGTTCAGATAATTAATTAGAACTTTAATGACACCCCATTCCCATTACTACCTCCCAGGGTGTACATGTCCAGTGGTTTCTGCTACCACCCACCCCAGCCCACCGTCCGCACCACCAAGACAGAGGTGTGTTCCTTCACCAAGGATGACGACACAGCCACGGGCGCCGTGGGGGTCCTGACCTATGACCTTTTCCACATGCAGAGCCGCGTGTGCTCAGAACGCATGGCCATCATGTTCTCCGTGCCCTACGACTACAACTTCTACAAGAACTGGCTAGGGGTGGGCGTCTTCGAGGTGGCACGCGCCTGCGACAAGCAACTGTACAACCACATGTACAAGGAGAAGGACTTCAGCAAGTTTGTCCGATCAGAGGCCAGTGGGTCAGGGGTGGAGTACAAGGCCCAACACGTAGACCTGAGGGCCACCATGTCCAATGTTGGGAAGTCCATCATCAAGGTGGAGCTCTATGATAAAATGGGGCACTAATAAGACAAGCTGGTAGCTGAGCCATTTTTCCAACTCACAGCAGGGAACAAGTTTATATTGATACATAATCACGTACTAAATATAAGAATGAATGAATCAACCAACGTAGGTGGTTAATGTTATCCAATTAATAAATCTTTATCAACTGGAAGATATTACTGTCTAATTGTTCACAATATTTGATTCTGTGTCTTTTTCTGCACCTGTACATGTTTGTTTTAATAAAACGTTGAACAATGAATTGGTGTAAGATGTTTTAGTGATAACCTTTATTAACATGTACTTACACACCCGATCTATTGAACCGTTTCATGTAATCATTCATATTTACCATTAAGAATAAAAGGTTTTACATTGAATTCAGATTCCTGGAACTGTCAGTTTTCAATGAATCATAAAGAGACGTTATATTAGCCATAATACAATAATCCAATGTGATTCAGTGACTATTGGCTCAGAATTGATCATAATCCTGTCAGGGTTCACATGGTTCTTGGTCTCTTGCCTTGTCCAACGTCCTGTAGAACTGCAGCATATAAGAGATGACCGTAGCTTCAGGGGTGCATGTATTTACTTGTTCAGCTTTTTCAGTGCCTCTGTTGCACAATGCCATTGCAATGAATCACCCAATTCCTCCAAGTCAGTCAAGCATGCAGTCACACATAATCTATCATGAGAAACGGAGTATACTGCAGAGTGACTGCTCCCTGCTTACATAATGGGCCTTTATCCACCTGGAACCATCTATTGTTCTGGTCTGCCAGCTCCAAACCCAGATTAGGGTGTGGTACGGACTCGTTCCCACAGAGCTAGACAACATAATGTTGTTGGGGTGGGGTGGGGGGTGTTCTGAAAGTGTTTGACAGAGTAGTGAAACTGTTTCCTGGATTGAAAAAAAGGTCCCTCCTTTCAGGTGCATTTTTACTAAACTAAACTCTAGAGCTGAGAGAACACGCTGAGAGAAGTCTTTTACAGGTAAGATATTACTCCTATTACTTTTACAGGTAAGATATTACTCCTATTACTTTTACAGGTAAGATATTACTCCTATTACTTTTACAGGTAAGATATTACTCCTATTACTTTTACAGGTAAGATATTACTCCTATTACTTTTACAGGTAAGATATTACTCCTATTACTTTTACAGGCAAGATATTACTCCTATTAGTTTTACAGGTAAGATGTTACTTCTTTTCATGACCACTATGAGTATTACTGGAATAAGTAGAACTAGAGGTTATATACTGTAGGAGTTGTAAGGGTGCCAGTATTCCACCTACATTTGATCCCTTCCCATGATACTTTTTTAACACAAATCTTCTTTCCATTTGGTTCTCCCACGGTAACCATTGATATGATGACAATTTATAGATTCATTATTGGGCATATGTGAATCTATTAGTACAGTTTACATGTGAGACATCCGTTTGATTTGTGTCCGTTTCCCTGCAAATGAAAGTGGAAATGATTTTCTCTAGGTTTCCCCTCTCTAAACTGCTTATTTCACCGTTACTTAGTAATGTAATTAAAGAGCCAGGTTTCCTAATGAGCCGAGCAGAGTGAGCAGCCATCTTGTTATTGTTGAGAACATCTTTGAAATATTCCTTATTACACACAGGTTCTCAGGCGTTTCTCACATCTCCCATTCTAAACTGGCTGTTTAAAACCTGTGTGTGTCGTGAAGACATTGCTTTTGAAATTTGAAAAGTTCTCTACTGTATTTGAGAAAAACCTCTTGACACCGAGCAAGGCATGTCGTAACAAAGAGTGAAGGGTTTCAGAGGGACACGTACAGTAACTGTATTCTACAGTACGTTTTTGGATGGAATTGGATCAGATATGAATACAGATCCCCCTTGGCATTCCAGGGGGTCAACCACAAATGTATTTCTGCACAGCAGTCTAACTGAAAGGCTTAACCCTGCTAGTCTCTGTATTATAGAAATAAAGAGGTACATATCAGAACCACTCCAAAATGGCAGAGTCAGCCGAGGCCGTGGTAGCTAACCTGAGCAGCAAGAGGAATGTCACCATTGAGATCACCAATCTCACAAACAACTACTGTCTCATAAACCCAAAGTGAGTGCACACCTTACCAAACTATTGTTATTGTCACACTGTACATTCAAGGAAATGTTGAAAGCGTAACGTTGTGCGTGTGTCCTCACTAGGGTATTCCTGGAGAGTGGGGATACCTACAACCCTCCCCAGCCCACAGTGCGGCCCCTAAAGACCGAAGTCTGCACATTCAGCAAATCAAGCGCCAAGGCAACGGGCAGCTATGGCGTTCTGACCTATGACCTCTTTGAGAGGTCCCGGAACGACTACATCGAGACGGTGGCCCTCATGTTCGGTGTGCCCTGGGACTACAACATCTACAAAAACTGGTTCGCTGTGGGCATCTTCAACAAGGGCCGAGCTTGTGATGAGTCACTGTATAAAGAGATGTACTATGAAAAGAACCAGAAAGGTTTCATAAGAGAAGAAGCCAATGGCTCAGGGATCAGCTATGAAGGGAACTACCTGGACATCAAGGCCACCATGTCCCCCATGGGCAGGGCCATCATGAAGGTGGAGGTATGGGACAAGCTGTTCACTCCCAGCCAGCAGGCTCACTAAGGGGAACCTCCAGCCTCCACCCTCTCCACCAGCACTACAGTATACCTGTGCTGTGTTGTACCGCTCTAACCAATCCATCCACCAATAGATATTACTATTCTGCCGTACTGCTACTGTTTGTATGTTTTGTTGCTGACATGTCTGAATTTCCAGACATGACCTTTCAGTAAATCTGCTCAAGATCACAGTTTAGTTTGTTTATGAATCCAGGCAGAAGCGATATCTGCTCTTTTCTGTATAAGTCACTGTTCATCTCTCAGTAGCATCCTCTTTCAACTGGCATCTTCTCTAGAAATGTAAATCAAACAATGACTCACCGGAGGACGAGGGTGCATAGCTCTCTTAACAACACATGGCCAGGAGCTGTCTCTGTCTGTATCTACTTATGGCAATAATAGTCTTTGGAATAAATGTTGTTGTTTTGCTAAAGCTATTTGTGTATGATGAGTTTCTCTATTGATTAAGCCTGGAAATATTATGCAACACTGCCCATGAAGGAAAATTATTCTGGCCTTTAATGGATAGCTAATACTGATATGAAGTCTTCAACTTCTGAATAACATTATGCATTGCATACCATGCAGGTGATGTGCAGTGGTGGAAAAAGTACTCAATTGTCATACTTGAGTAAAAGTAAAGATTCCTTAATAGAAAATTACTTGAGTAAAAGTGAAAGTCACCCAGTAAAATACTAGAGTAAAAGTCTAAAATTGTTCGGTACATGGAATTGCTCAAATGTACTTAAGTATCGAAAGTAAAAGTATAAATAATTTCAAATTCCTTATTTTAAACAAACAATCTTCTTGTTTATTTATTGACGGACAGCCAGGGGCACACTCCAACACTCAGACATAATTTCCTAACAAAGCACTTGTGTTTAGTGAGTCTGCCAGATCAGAGGCAGTAGGGATGACCAGGGACGTTCTCTTGATAAGGGTGTGAATTGGACCATTTGTGACCCGATTCAGGAAACTAGGCGTATGTGTGCAGAAATGCCTTCTGGAACATGTCAACTTTTATGTGCCTTAATAACAAACTTGTATGCCATCTGTAAATATACAAATACAATTGTTAAGTTACGAGCCTAGTTGGTTTAGCCACAGAAACGTTTGCCTGTCTAAATGTAACAAGTACTTTTTGGTGTCAGGTAAAAAGTACATTATTTTCTTTAGGAATGTAGTGAAGTAAAAGAAAAAGTTGCCAAAAATATAAATAGTAAAGTAAAGTACAGATACCCCCCAAAAAAACGACATAAGTAGTACTTTAAAGCATGTTTTATTTTGCACCACTGGCTATGTGCAGTATGTAAGGCCATATTACATTTTCATCAAATCATTTATTCATATATTTTTTTTATACTTCAAGGGGACTTAAAATTCTGTATCAAATAGGCAATTATCCTTGGTGTGACCTTCTTAAAACAATTCCATATACTGTAGCTTAGTAGAACCCCCCCCCCCTGCTTAAACAGGGCTTAGTCTGTAGAGGGTACCTGTGATCAGCTAAACTATAGTGTATTTGTAGCAAGATGAGTGACTCCCAGAGTTGTAGTGAGTCAAGGGCCATGCCAGGCACACCCTATTCCACCACAGAATGTTTTCCTAAAATGTGTCAAGGCATAATGCACAGTTTGCATTATAGTAACCCTTGAGAAGCACAACCATGTCAATATTAAACCTCTATTGAAAGCAAATGTAGCATTTCAAAGGCTCTGCAGAGGAACAGTAGGCCTGCCGACTGCTTCGAGGGCCTGACGGAGGAGATGACAGCCAGTGAATAGGAAGTCTCTTCCCCCTAACAGCTATCATTCACTAAATATCAACACAGAGAAGAAACCCTTATCACTTCTACTTACAGTCTAATTCTAATTCCCGAGCCCTATAGGCTGAGGCATGGGTATTTCAGACTATCAACAATACTACACCAGTCCCACAATGGGAGTGACTTACACACATGGAGTACACACGTATTATGCAAATAGTACTGCTACGATTGGAGGGATGCAATCATTAACCTTGTGAAAATAAGTGTACTGCTGGGAGAGAATGCTGCAGAAGCTCTTAAATCACATCCCAGCCAGATGTTATTGCGTTTCTAACAGCAAATCCATTTACAATTCCAACTCTGCATTTCTAACTCTGTTTCCCCCACGCGGTAGATTCATTTCGCTTAAGCTGCGTTAACTGGTTACCGCCACAAAGAGGCCCTGATCAAAGGTTTCTCTTCCCGCTGTAGCATTTACATAATATAGAAGCATAAACTAGCTCTATTTAGGCTCAATCTCAGAAGCGTTGTTGAGTGGTGCATTGAAACAGAGACAGGCACAGCCGCCTATAACAGATGGGGCCACACCACGCGCAAAGCAGGGCTTTTTGTCTGTTACATCTTTGAAAGGGGATAAACTCCCTCACTCCTTTCACATTCTCCCTCTTTCAATCTCCCACATGTATTCACTCATACACCTGCATATACTTAAGCATGCTTTCATGTATTGTGTTTTGTGTGGGTGCGTGTGTGTGTGCGTGACTGCATTCGTGAGTCTGTTCGTTTGTGTGTGTGTGTGTGCGTGCTAGCGTGCGTGTGTGTGTGTGTGTGTGTGTGTGTGTGTGTGTGTGTGTGCGTGCGTGTGTGTGTGTGTGTGTGTGTGTGTGTGTGTGTGTGTGTGTGTGTGTGTGTGTGTGCGTGTGTGCGTGTGTATAGGCTCATACAATAGTAAGCTTGGCATTTAGTATATTTCCTCAAAAACAGCCAAGCACAACAACATACACATAAGCCAGTATCACAGCAGTCACTTGGTAGTCAGCTAGTTCCTGCTGATTTCCTGTACTTATACTCTTTGATTTGAAGAGAAGCAGTTGATTAGAGCTGAACATTCTCCTGTGTCTGGTGTTAAACATAATGCTGGCAAGATAATAATGCACCTTCATCTGCTAAAACATTCCATGGTCTGAACTAACGTTACCAATTTATTGTGTTTTCCCAGTGCTCGTATTACTGTGAAGTGCTGAGAGCCATCTTTATCTGTTTTCAAAGACTGCCACCTAGAGGCTGTCCAAGGTAATGACTCACACTGCTCTACTGTACAACAGAACGTTAGTGAGCATTTATCTAACTAATACTGGGCACAATATATAGAGGTACATCTAACTTGATGGTCAGCTGCCATTGAACAAACATGAGGAGAAAAGAGGAGGAGAAAGTTTTAAAAAATCCCAAATGTCAGCACAATGAACCAAAATCTCATGATAACAGATTTCAAAGGACACAATATCCTCCAGACAGCCTTCATCAGAGAGGAGGAGGACTGATGTCGTACTGAGAGTCAATGGGTTAGAGTTGAGAGATCAGCTCACCCAATGTCTCCTCCCTTCAGCAGCCTGCGGTCTTGATGTCCAGCCGGGCCTGGTACTCCTGGGAGCTGCGCTCTGTGTCTGCCCTGATCTGGGTCAGCCGGCTCTCTAGACCTGTCACCGACGCCTGTAGGCTCATCATCATGGCTCCATAGCAAGCTTCCATCTCCGCAAGGTTCCCCTCCATAGAGCCTTCTACAAGGGCAGGGCCACAGACACACAGTGAGAACTGAGCTGAACTCTGATTCTTCAATCCTTTTTGGTTAAGTCTGACTTGTACACTTTATTTCTGGAGGTCATTTAGCATTTTATTCTCCAAATAGATGTATGTCCAATCCCTACAGCAGACGAGTAAAGGGCAAGAGTTGTGATGTCTTGAGCTGAAGTGATCCTTGGAACTGTAAAAAATCATTTGTGGCTTGTTTTGAAACTCTTTAGGCCTATTTGTTCTGAGCATCATGACGCATGTTGCAATAGTAAATCATAGGGTCCAAATGGAGAGTCTTATAATGTGACAGGTAAATGAGAAACTAAAGTGCTTCTATCCAAGAAGTTCTAAGTCTGCCGTGCTGGGTGTGCCACCAAACCATGGAACTCTACATCGGTTGTGTTGGGAATGCCACTTTACTGCAGCCCCAGTTCCAGGTCTCTGGCAGTGGACTGGCCGCTCTTCAGCTCTACACTCGGGGTCTGCAGGACCTCAGTACTGGAGCTCACCTCCCGCTGCACCACTTCAGCCTGAGGGAACCAACACACACAGGTCAAAATCATTAACTCATGAATAAACATTTCATCAGTATAAGACATATATAAAATATATGATATGAAAACGTAATAATAAAAATCATCAATACTGTTATTTCTTGAACAGAAAAAATCATCTTGAAATGTTATGTATTCAGGTCCCTGTAGTCATACACAATGGTGGCGTCCCAAATGCACACTAATTCCCTACATCGTACAGGAATAGGGTGCAATTTGGGATGTAATCTATGTCTGTGTGTTTGTCCCCTTGCCTTGTTCTTGAACCAGGCCCCGGTCTCTCTACGGCTCTTTGACACCAATCCCTGGTTCTGATCTCAGTGATGACAGTGTTCAAGTCCTAGACCGGGGCCGCATCCACCTCCACCTGCACCTGACCACTCATCGGGGCACGGAACCACATGGTCTTCTAGGAAACAACAACAACATCAACAACAACATTACAGTAGTATCAGCATAGGAATTGGCAAGACAGCACAGACAGATCTGGGAACAGGCTAACCTACAGTACTAAGAGATCTACCTTCTTATGGTTCTTCTTGAAGTAAACCACCTCCTCCTTCAGGTCCTCCAGCTGCATCTCCAGGTTGCTCCTGGCCAAGGACATCTCCCCCAGCATCCTCTTCAGCCCCCACAATGTCAGCCTCAACAGATTGGCGTGAATGGAGAATGTGGCCCTGATGACTTCAGAGAGCGCAAGAAGCATGGTCTCTGGTAGGAGATGCACTGCATGTGGTGTGCAGTTGTGGTCTCTGTGAAACACTGTTATTAATGGGCATGTGGAATGTGCTGACTGGGGTCTGCCTTGAGCCATCTCTCAATTGTCATGTTCACGATCACAGGGTCTCTCTCTCTCTCTGTCTCTCACACACACACACACACACACACACACACACACACACACACACACACACACACACACTCACACACACACACACACACACACACACACACACACACACACACACACACACACACACACACACACACACACACACACACACACACACTCTCTCTCTCTCTCTCTCTCTCTCTCTCTATCAGACATACACTCTGACCCTGCTGGGAGTATCTTTGTTTTTCCAGAGTCCATCTATGAAATAAAAACAAATCTGTTTCCCTTTGGTTGCTATGTGTTCTGTTAACTTGTCATATTGGGGATGAATAACATCTCTCTCTCTCGGCTTTCCACTGCCCTCCCTTATTGCAAGGCCAATACAATACATTTCACAATTACTAATTAGTGGCTTGTGTAGGCTATTTACTGAATTACATTTAAACATTGACACACAATCTGCATGTAACTAAGCAAAAAGGTTATATTGAATGGTTTGTATTTCCATAGCCCTCTCATCCTCACATTGGCTAAATGATGAACGCCAGCGCTCTGTCTGGGACTGATCCTCTGACAGCAAGACAGACCAATACACACCACTTCCCATCCCATCTCTGTTCTGTGCATTGGCTTTTCCTTCTCTTAACCCCCCGACCTAACCCACCCACTGGGCACACACTGGTTGAATCAATGTTGTTTCCAGGTCATTTCAATGAAATGACGTTGAACCAATATGGAATAGATGTTGAATTGACATCTGTGCCCAGTGGGCATGCTCTGCCACTCAGTCCTATCTGTCAGCTAGTCAGCCCATCTGCAGGATGTCCTCTAGCTCTTTCACTCACAAACATGCCACCCCCTCCCCTTCTCTCACCCCTTCCTCCAACTCTTGTATGTCCAGACGTGCAAACAAGAATGATAGGGTCATAGGTTTACACTACTTAGTGGAGGCTGCTGAGGGGAGGACGGCTCATAATAATGGCTGGAGTGGAGTCAATGGAATAGAATCAACCACATGGAAACCACATTGTTAATGTGTTTGGTACCATTCCATTGACACCATTCCAGCCAATATTATGAGCCATCCTCCCCTCAGTAGCCTCCACTGACACTACTGTACAACTGCAAACCGCAGTAACTGCACATTTGGTCAAAATTGAGTTAAGACCGAAATCAGGTTTTGTAGTATCTGTTTTATCTTGTGTCCCCTGGTTCAATTATCTTTAGTTTCAGAGAAAATACTATGGAGTGTCACATTTACAGTAACTACAAAATAAGTAGTAAAGTAAAAACCAAGGCAAACAGCAGTAACTTAAATTACTAAGTGAAGTTACTGCACTCTGGGTTTGTTCCACTGTGTTTTGACTGCAGTTACTGAAATTTGGCCATTCTATCGAGTTCAGGCCATCCCGATCATGACTCACACACACCATGAGACAACCAGTGATCCAGTTGTTACCAGAATAGACAGGGCACAATCCCACAGACCAATTATGGCTGAACTCGCATTGAAATGCAAATACCCAGATAATGTATACATCGTTTGTGATCTTGTACCTACCTATTTAGTCACAGATTTAGTTCCCTAATGCAATTGGTAACCTTAATGTCATCACTTGCATATTGCATCAAAACACATTGTTGGATCTGTTTGGATATGTTTACAGACTAAGCTTCTTCTGCCTTTCGGTTATCCCACCAATGTGAAATTAAAGGATTGGAAAAGCATGAAGGATTGGAAAAGCATGAATGAATCCAAGTATATGTCAGAAATGACTGGTGTTACGTAAGTGAAAGGGTCCACAGAGGGGGGTGTACACCATATTGATGAGAAGACTAATGACAAGCCAGCTTGCTTGTCAAAATATTCGTAAGTAACTTCGTATTTTTTTTTTTTTTAGAAAGATGCGCTTCGAATGGGCATGGTCTAATTGAATCAACAATTAAAATATACCTATGTGAGTTGAGCTTTCTTAATGACACATCAAATCTATTGTTGTTTTGGGTTGTTTATCAAAGTCAGCTGGCTAACTTATTGATCCTGCTTTGTAGCATAACCCTCTGGTCCTTTCCCAGGGAGGGAAGCAGGGAGAAGAGACGAGAACAGCCGCCAGTGACGTGTCAGCCTATGTCAGCAGTAGATCTAGGAAACGATGAGGCCGGGAGAGGTCTCTTCTATGTCACTTGACTTGAATCACTTCACTTTTTAATCTGCACGTTGAGACGTCTCACAACATTATTTGAACAATGTTGTCGATCTTCAAAACAGTGTACACAAGGCACAGAACTTTGTGGCCTTTTGCATAACAGCAAATGTATTTTCAAAATGTAGATGCTTTCTTAAAACAGCAAATACATGCATCAAAACTGTAATGATAATACAATATCAAAGGAACACGACTGCCTGCAAAAAGAATAACACAACCATGCCTCTTGGGTCAAGCTGAAAGAAACAGAAAGTCACTTAGCCTCCAGAACAGCCTGAATTCTTCGGGGCATAGATTCTACAATGTGTTGGAAACATTTGTTGCTAAATAGGTATCAAGGGACCTAATGTGTGCCAGGAAAACATTTCCCACACCAGTACACCACCGCCAGCAGGCAGGATGAGTCCATGGACTCATGTTGCAAACGCCAAATCCTGACTCTGCCATCAGCATGACGCAACAGGAACCGGGATTCATCAGACCAGGCGATGTTTTTCCACTTCCATTTGTCCAGTGTAGGTGATCGCCTGCCCACTCAAGTTGCTTCTTCTTGTTTTTAGCTGATAGGTGTGGAACTCTGTGTGGTCATCTGCTGCAGTAGCCCATCCGGGACAAGGATTGTCGAGTTGTATGTTCCGAGATGCCGTTCTGCACACCACTGTTCTGTTGTACTGCCCCCTTATTTGTCTGTTTGTGGCCTGTTAGCTTGTATGATTATTGCCATTCTCCTTTAAACTCTCTCATCAGCGAGTTGTTTTGAGCCACAGGACTGCCGCTGACTAGATGTTTTGTCACGTTCTGACCTTAGTTCTTTTGTTATGTCTTTGTTTTAGTATGGTCAGGGCGTGAGTTGGGTGGGTAGTTTATGTTCTTTTTTCTATGATTTGGTAGCTCTGTGTTTGGCCTGGTACGGTTCTCAATCAGAGGTAGCTGTCAATCGTTGTCCCTGATTGAGAACCGTACTTAGGCAGCCTGTTTTCACCCTTGAGTTGTGGGTGATTATTTTCTGTTTAGTGTGGTTTGCACCTGATGGAGCTGTTTCGGTTGTGTTTTTTGTTTCTTTGTTTGATAGTGTTCAGTTTAAATAAATAACATGAACAAGTACCACGCTTTGGTCCTCACCTTCTTCCACCGACGACCGTTACATGTCTTTTGTTTGTTGCACCATTCTCAGTAAATCCTTGACACTGTCGTGCGTGAAAAGCCCAGGAGGGCGACCGTTTCTGACATACTGGATCCGGCGCACCTGACACCGACATCACACCACGCTCAAAGTCGCTTAGTCGTTTTTCCCACTATAACATTCAATCAAACTAAATGCCTCGAAGCCTGTCTGCCTGCTTTATATACTGTAGTTAGCCATGGCCACTTGACTCACTGTCTGTAGGAGCGATCCATTTGTGTGAACTCAAAAAGCCAGCGAAAAGCTTGTTGAATTCCCAATGTGTTATCACGAAGCATAACCGATAGAAAAACCATGTCTGGTTTTTGGTTTTGCTGTCAGCTAAATGTGCTATTATCACTGCACATTTAACCATTTAAAACCAGAACAATTAATGGGAATACAATGACAGATACTTTGTTTATTTCTACAACAGCTTAATGTGTTATCAATGAGCTTCATCTAATAGCACAATCAAATGACCTGGATTGCAGTTAATATTATATTAAAAGTACATGGTGCAAGTGACCAATGGCGTTGGAGATTCTGGGCAGATTATTATCGCATCGTTTGATCTTGAACTTGCACTTGCACTCTTTCTATGATTACATTAGAAGACACTTTATAGTTGAAGTCGCTCAAAATGTGTCTATGGATGTGTTACTCATTTTAAGGTTGAATAAATATCATCATATTAGTCTGTAAGCTAGCCTTAACTTTAGGCTATTTACTATATTGCAAAACTGATATTGAATTGTGGTTGGTGGTCGACACAACCAAATATCAACATAGAGATGTATCTTCTGCTTGGATAGTTCCACCTGTGCCGTTGATTTTTTTCTCATTTTGTCTGTCATAGTTGAAGTGTACTTATGATGAAAATTACAGTTCTCTCTCATCTCTTTTAAGTGGGAGAACTTGCACAATTGGTGGCTGACTAAATACTTTTTTGCCCCACTGTAAGTGTGCCTTGAATTCTAAATAAATCACAGACAGTGTCACCAGCAAAGCACCCCCACACCGTCACACCTCCTCCTCCATGCTTCACGATGGGAACCACACATGCAGAGATCATCCGCTCACCTACTCTGCATCTCACAAAGACACAGCGGTTGGAAACAAAAATCTCAAATTTGGAATCATCAGACGAATGGACAGATTTCCACCGGTCTAATGTCCATTGCTTGTGTTTCATGGACCAAGCACGTCTCTTCTCATTATTGGTGTCCTTTAGTAGTGGTTTCTTTGCAGTAATTTTAGCATGAAGGCATGATTCACACAGTCTCCTCTGAACAGTTGATGTTGAGATGTGTCTGTTGAACTCTGTGAAGCATTTATTTGGGCTGCAATCTGAGATTTTCCAGAATTTTTCCGGATTGACTGACCTTCATGTCTTAAAGTAATGATGGACTGTTATTTTCTATGTTTATTTGAGCTGTTCTTGCAATAATATGAACTTGGTCTTTAGCCAAATTGTGCTATCGTCTCTGTTTCATCCATACCTTGTCATAACACAACTGATTGGCTCAAACACATTAAGAAGGAAAGAAATTTGACATATTAACTTTTAACAAGGCACACCTGTGAATTGAAATGCATTCCAGGTGACTACTTCATGAAGCTTCCTGTGGTTTACCGCAAAGTGGTAGGCCACATCGGGACCGCCGAATGCTGTCTGTCCTCTGTTGCAACACTCACTACCAAGTTCCAAACTGCCTCTGGAAGCAACATCAGCACATTAAATGGGTTTCCATGGCCAAGCAGCCCCACACAAGCCTAAGATCACCATGCTCAATGCCAAGCAGTGGCTGGTGGGGTGTAATACTCGCCCCCATTGGACTCTGGAGCAGTGGAAATGCGTTCTCTGGAGTGATGAATCACACTTCACCATCTGACAGTCTGACGGACGCATCTGGGTTTTGCGGATACAAGGACAACACTACCTGTCTAAATGCATAGCGCCAACTGTAAAGTTTGGTGGAGGAGGAACAATGGTCTGGGACTGTTTTTCATGGTTCGGGCTACAATAACATTCTAGACGATTCTGTGCTTCCAACTTTGTGGCAACAGTTTGGGGAAGGCCATTTCCTGTTTCAGCATGACAATGCCCCTGTGCACAAAGCGAGGTCCAGAAATGGTTTGTTTCGAGATCGGTGTGGAAGAACTTGACTGGTTTGCACAGAGCCCTGACCTCAAACCCATCAAACATCTTTGGGATGAATTGTACAGCCGGCTGCGAGTCAGGCCTAATCTCCCAACATCAGTGCCCGACCTCACTAATGCTCTTGTGGCGGAAGCAAGTCCTCGCAGCAATGTTTCAGCATCTAGTGGAAAGTCTTCCCCCTTTGCTGTTCTAGCAGCAAAGGGAGGACAACTCTATATTCATGCCCATGATTTTGGAAGGAGGTGTTCGACAAGCAGGTGTCCACATACATTTGGTCATGTAGTGTATGTAGACACCGGTTCAGTGCTGGAGATGATGAAAGTTATGTTGAAAAGAAGAGGAATTGCCCTTTAACATCATGCTGTTATTGTTTATGCATGTAGATTCATCTCATATCAAGTGTTTGTTTTTGCTGTTATATGATCAAAAAATACACAATAAGATATCTATATGAAGAGCACTGTGTTAAAGGTACAGTTGGTTTGATTATGTGGTTTTGAAGAATAAAGAAACAAAAGGTTTTGGAAAATGTTGTCCTGACTCCCTCTAGCAGATGAGTTGCTCCCAGAGTCTCTAGAATCCACAAATGCAAGCTCTGTTATGATATAAGACATCTTCACTGGAGTGCTGACAACTCAGCGGTTTGGATTGGTTATTCTGGAGTGTTGACAACTCAGCGGTTTGGATTGGTTATTCTGGAGTGTTGACAACTCAGCGGTTTGGATTGGTTATTCTGGAGTGTTGACAACTCAGCGGTTTGGATTGGTTATTCTGGAGTGTTGACAACTCAGCGGTTTGGATTGGTTATTCTGGAGTGTTGACAACTCAGCGGTTTGGATTGGTTATTCTGGAGTGTTGTTATTGATTGATCTGTGACGCCATGATGGAGCAGGTAAAATGTATTTGGGTTTCTGGGCTGCTGGCAGTGCAGCGATAGGGGCCATCCAGAAGATCTCCCCCATGCTTGTGGCAGCATCCACATTAGGGGTTAATGCGTTTCAAAGGGTTTCAGTCTTTGATGTTAAATGACATTTGCAACTTATTTTTTTACATGATTTCTTTTTTAAGAAATGTGCCAATTAAAACTAAATCAGATGAATGTAAGTGTCAATATGTCTCAATCATGTTGAACATCTGGATTGAATTGATTTGAAATGTTATTTGAGAGACTCACCTCTAGAGGGCAATGTTTTGCAAGAAGAAAGTAATCACTTTTTCAAGTAGTCTAGCCAAGCAAGCCTCTTAAATGACTCCTTACTTACATTGCTTAAGGTAGTCCATCGCATTTGATGATGACATCTACTACTGCTTGTGGGTTTGCTGATGACTATATAATCTGATGTGGTATGCACTGTCTGCCACAGTCAGAGAACACAATGGCCCGTTCAGTCCTTTTTTTCCACAGCCAACTGCACACCTTGTTGGCAGAGCCCACGCCATATGGAATGGTCCGTGGCAACAGTCTCGAGGAAGGCAGGGTTTACCCCACACATATTTAGTGAGGTCTTCAAGGGATCCTTTAGAGTGCTTTTTCTGCCCGGTGCGGCGGCCCAGTTGTAGCTGTCTGTGGAGCATCTTTCCCGAAGGCGATCCTCTAGCATCCGGATGGCGAGGCCGAGTTATCATAGCTGCTGGTGGGTGATGGACGCCTCAATGCTCCTGCTCCGGTCCTGCCAGGTCAAACGCGTTAGAGGCATTTTATGTGAAAGGACTCCAGTTGTTTTAAATGTTGACTGAAGACTGTCCGTGTCTCACATCCATAAAGGACTGTAGATACACACACTGCCTGGTAGACTGCAACATCGGTGTCTAGGTGCAGGTTTCTGTTGTTAAAAACGTCTTCCAAGGTATTTAAAGTGTGGTACGATGGCAAGTGAGGAGTCTGAGAAGGAGAATGCTTGTGGTTCAGGTGGAGGATCAGATGACCTGACAATGGACCCCTGTTTTTGGGATGTTAACAGACAGCCCCATTCTGCTGTATTCTCTCACAGCTGCTGTGAGGGTGGCTTGTAGAGCTTCTAGGCTATGAGCGCAATCGTTCTCCAAAGCTGAAGCTCGTGTCCCTTTAATGACCCCTACAACCACTGACACAACCACACACCTCACAATGGCTTGGTGTTGGAGCAAAAACCTGATCAAAGGCAAAAGGAGGAGAGGTGGGAAGCCAGCAGCTGAAGTATATATCTCTATGTATTACGAGATCTCTGCATATTGGGTCCTTGCAGAAACATGGGAAGCTCTAACTGGCTGGTCCTGCATGGTAAGGTGTGCTATGACCATACGCATATAGTTCACAGAATGGACATACAGTATGCCCTCTGACCATGGGAGTGTCCATTCTAGGAATTCAAATTCTATGATTCAAACCCACTGGGACCTGAAGAGTGACACTGGAGGTGGGTGAGGTCTCTAGGAGGGCTGGGGTGAGGATGACCTGACTTCTAGAGAGGAAGAGGGCCATCAAACACACTTTCCCACCCCACCCAGCCTGACTTGTCTATGCCAGATAAGGGTGGGGATTACACAGCTGCTGTCACTTCTTTCTTAGAGAGGAGACCTCACACTGAAACACACCAGCTATGTTATGTGAGTAAAACAGCTTCAATGGACTCTTGTAGGACTGCAATAAAGAATGGTGAAAATACCACCCATGCAGTCACAAGACAGGGTAAATACTTTTTATTTATTTTATCTACAAGAGTGCCCTATATGGTGAAGGGCAAAGGGTCTATTTAGATTTCACAATAACACCCATCTCTGCACTGGGTCTAAATGAGTAAAAACTTGATGGATCATCCATGGCGTTATCAGCTGTGCATTCCATTAAGGCAGGGGGTTTAAACCAATTAGATCCAGTTCGGAGACTTCACGAAAATACAATATCTACTTCTACAATCCATTTCCGTAGCGTTCAAAACAAAGTCAAGTGATTAGGCCTTTGGCTTTAATATATTTAATTGCAAAATAAAATTATATACAGTACATTGTGTAAGGAAAGAGGCTATGCTTTGACTAAGACCCACACCCCTCTCACAGACAGTACAAAGTCCAGGACGTCTTATGTCCAGAGTAAGAGCAGAAATACAATACATAAGCATACATATTTCTTTGTTTCTGAAACTGAATGCAACTCAATGCTTTCAGTGTCATTCACGACAACAATAATAAAAAATGAGACAAACCGTTCTTACACCGTTTAAGTAGAGGAGAGATAGACATTCGTTTTTCCTTCTGTCTTCAGTCAGTGCTCACTGCTACACTGAGCCGGGGGGGGGGACTAAATGTTTGTCGTCTTTTGATCTAATGCTTGATTCAACTCTCAGGCATGCGTCGACTGGCTCATCATGGGCGACAGTGGGGGCCGTCATTGTCAAGAGGGAGAGAGAGAGAGAGGTTGAGGCGCTGGGCCCTTAATGCTGGGAAATAGACAATTCCTGGAAACAGATCTCATAGACTACATGTTGGGCGTAGGCTACCCACCCTTTGTGTCTAGTTCCTGACCCCAACACAGACTGATGCTTGGCCAACCCCCTTCATCATGGCCTTCCTACACCCACCCCGTACCACATACATTCTTAACCTTACACTCGGGGGCAAAGAGGGCTCTCCAATATACACAAAACACATTCAAGGAGAGGAAAGCTATCAGGTGAGAGGGTACATCCCGTTTTGTTCTGTAGTTACATACAGAAATAAACATGGAGATCCTATATGGATAACTACACTCTAAGAAAAAACCTTTTGGTTCTAGGCACAACTCTTTTGGGTTCCATGTAGAGCCCTCTGTGGAAAGGGTTCTACTTTGAACCCAAAGGGGTTCTATTAAAAGGATTCTACCTGGAACCAGAAAGGGTTCTTCAAAGGGTTCTATGTGGACAGCAGAAGAACCCTTTTTTGTTCTATTTAGCACCTTTTTTTCTGAGTGTACAGTAAATGGAGAGTGGGGATTCCTCAAACAGAAAGCCTTTGTCTTTGGTTATCAACTCTATTGGAATGTCCAGCAATGCGAGACTCACGTTTTCCCAGCCAGAGGGTAGGAATTCCACTATATAATATCAAAATATTGTAAAGAACGTAACCATTTTAGCATAGTCAGTGTTAGGGTTCACATCTGGCACAAGATGGAGATGGTCATGGAATGGATTGTCAAGAATGACATAAGTCCATGAACCCTACTATCTTAAATACTTTCCTAAGGTGTGTAGGAAGTCGAAACATTTACATGGCTGTCGCCACTTTTGGTTAGAGTAGCATCGAGGAATGAGGAGAAGATGAGTTTTCAAGAAGCAACCCTGAGGATGTTGACCTGACACTCTACACAACACTGATGGACCCTTTCTTGAACCCCTGTGTCCTTGGACGATGCTCATGTGGTACAACTCATTCTGTATCAGTGCATCCAAAAAGGTCATGTGTCAGGTGTTTGGGCTGTGAGATTGTTTTGGTAGGACTCCACAGAGCTAAGCCAATCATCAGTGGGTGGAAGATGCTAAGCAGTTCTCTGTAAAATAGTTGAGTCAATGGTCCCAGTCTTGAATCCACAGGGGATGGAGAGAGTGAGTCTGAACATGGAGGTGAGGCAGGGTGGATGAGGACGGATCCAGGACGTCCTATCAGGAGCTGCCATCTCCGTTCTTGGTCTTTAGCACCACCAGGACCACCATGATGGGGATGAGGCAGATGGGGGTCATCACCAGGGCAAACACGATGCTGGGCGGGGGGTCGCTCAGCCCCTCGTTGGGACAGTCCGGGAAGAACCTGGAGTGGATGTTTACAAACTCATTCTCCACCATCCTGTTGGGCCAGGGGATCAGCAGACACTCTGCTATCTCCTCCGTGCACATGGTGAAGGTGTTATACATCCTACAGGGAGGAATACGAGGGGTACTATTAGTACAAGAGAGGGCAACATTATGTGCTCTGAAAGACATTATTAAGAGTTTCATGGTATGGATTGATCATTAATGAGTGAGTTAACTCTGATTTCACTTGACTGTGTGTTGGGTTTCTCAAAACTACTGTTTGAACTAAGCATGTGATAATGCAAGACCAATGGCATGATAAGTTGGATCAGAAACAAATTAAACAGAACAATAAGTGGATTCAAATAAGCATTTAGGCCTACCTCTTCACATTGTTCCAGTTGCACCAGTCTGTGTTGTTTAATAACTCCATGCCACCTACAAAAGGACTGTAGCAGGTTTCCTTAAATAAGGTCGTGTAGCACTCCGTCCTTGTGTGAAAATACACACAAATTTCACAGTATTCTTCACAATTAACATACTTATTCCCACAACCTGTACAATAAGAGAGAGAATACTGTAAGTTAGAAAATCAGTTCTTTAAAATTATGCAATCGTCAAAAATGAATCCTTAAAATAAGGGATTAGAAGAATGTCTAGAAGATTCATGGTTACACATTATTACTAACAAGTCCCAGTCTGACCTTATGTTGATTTAACAGCAAGCAGAAACAGCAGTGTCACCTCTGATTTAACACTATTAAATAGCCTACATGTAGAGTCAGAAAGGTAATAATGGCCCACCTAATCCACGGGAGAATCCTCTATCTTCGAGGCTAACGCCTGAGAAGAGAAAAGGACAATACATTTGTAGACATTTGACTGATCAATGGTTGTAATCACAACAGAAATGTCTGTTAAAAACGGCCTCTCAAACAGACAGACTGAACAGCTGTGTCATTCAACATATTTTTTAAAAGAATGATCAAATCTTCTAGAAAAGTTTTTCAAATGACCAATGTAACATTTAAGATCCCAATCAAAACGAAGCATGCAATGAATGTTATCTTTACTGCCGCACATCGTGTCAGAAACTCATTCTGAATGTCCAGCAACGCGAGACGTGCGTTCGCTGCCGCCCGGGCCGAGCCCACACACTCACCAGAAAGAACAGAGAGGAGCACCGCAAAGAAAACAAGCGCTCCCTTCATGTCAGAGAACGTGAACATAGGAGAGTTTCCCCTACTGACTGACGACCATCTAGACTGAGCCTGAACTTCTAACACCGAGCCCTGCAAGGCATAACAGGAAACTAGATAGGGGTGGAAGCAGCTAGACACGGCATTACCCTCGGTTACCAGATGTCAGATCGGTGTTACCCGCGGTTAGGTTACCAGATGTTCCTCGGGGATCTGTCTGTCTGCCCTGCGCCTTGGCAGCAAGCTCTTACCCTCTCCAGTGCATTTCTTTAGGACTGTCTTGCCTTTTAAAGGGGTGGAGGCTCAAAAGACTGTCCTCTCTCTCTCTCTCTCTCAAATAAAAGGGAGCACACCCAAGTTGGGCTGGACTCACATCTGAAAACCCTTTACTCTTTAACTCTAGTTGGGCTTTTTAGTCTCCATTTCTCACAGTCAAAGGCCTGGCTGACTTGCAGCTTGTGATTTATTTGCCTTGAGGGCTGCCTCTGCCAAATCGGAAACATAAGTAAACATTTAGGGCCGGGGCGTTTAGGGTGGATGTAATCATGACTACGCACGGTGTGCTGTGCAGACGGCTGTGGATTCATATCTGGGTTAATGTGATTGTATCTGGAAGACGTTATTAGAGTCAGCCAGCTGTTTGCAAAGACCTACTCTCTATCTGCCCCACAGCCACAGGCAAGTAATGCAAATCTCCAACTCAATAGGACTTTCAGCGTTCACACAATAGGATAAGCCTGGGAATATGGGTGGACTCCTCCTGGATCTTTATTTAGTACATTGAGCCATGTGGAGCTGCATGACTGTTACCTCAGGAGACTACTGTCTCTGTTTCATACTGCTCTTCAAAGACAACGCATTAGACCACTTCTTCATCATCACTAAAACGATTATTCATACCTCAAGCTCCTTATCAAAAAGGACGTTTTTCAAAATAAGTCTTTGTCGATTACTGGTATGAAATAATAACATTTAAAGTGACTTTAAAAAGATTTAGAGGATGTATTCTCAGGACAATCTATGCTACACAATGTGGTTGGGCCCCTGAACACCATCTGTTCGCTGAGCAACGGTTTTGATTTAGTAATGACATCAGGAAATGTGTCTTTTCAGCAGAGGAGGAGCTCAGAGTTGGGTGAGTTGGAGGGGAGCGGAGAGAGAGAAAAGGGAAATCATAGGGTGAGGAACAGTGAAGGGGGACTAGCTGCTCCAAAGTTCCAGTTGTTTCACAACTCTAGAGTTCTTGTTTATAACACAGCCATCACATGGGGCGAATGGCTAACAAATACAGGAAGTGCAGACCAGGTGGGGGGGCTGCCTGTAACTAGGCTTCAGTTAACCTTTGACCCCAGACAATTACGGGCCTTATGTCAGCTGCTGCTAACCCCACAACGGTGGGGACCTCCCCACAGGTTTGTCTTGGCTTCACGGTATGCTAGAAGCCTAGGACTCTTGGCAGAGAGCTGCATCTCAGTTGTCTTTTTAATTTTTTTAAGAGGTTGGCCAGTTCTGTTCTGAACCCATGTGTTTACAGTGCTTGTCCAACAGAGTCCCCCATGGATTCAAATATAAT
Organism: Oncorhynchus tshawytscha; assembly: GCF_018296145.1. NCBI lineage: Eukaryota > Metazoa > Chordata > Actinopteri > Salmoniformes > Salmonidae > Oncorhynchus > Oncorhynchus tshawytscha. The sequence goes on from NC_056437.1 coordinate 74,121,020, forward strand.
TTCACATCAAAGCGTTGCGCGATAGAGATGACGAAGGACAAACCTCGATGGTAATGTTTGTTTCGAACGTTAATGGGGTGCTACACCATTACAAACATTTCCAACATAATCCATCTGTGATCATTATGTTGTGTAATACCAATATTGTGAAATAGGTGTTAAATTGTTGCCTAAAAAGTGTTCAATTAATCTGGTAACTTACCGTGGTGTTGGTAGTTTGCATATGTTGTTGAGTCATGCCGTGAAGTGAAACCTAGTTGATGAGAATAACATACTGTTTAATAGTATTGCTGTAAATGTATTCATCAGTACATTTACATTCTAGTCATTTAGCAGACACTCTTCTCCAGAGCGACTTACAGTAGTGAGTGCATACATTTGAATACTTTTTTGTACAGGTCCCCTGTTGAAATAAAACCAACAACCCTGGCGTTGCAAGAGCCATGCTCTACAAACTGAGCCACACGGGACCCCAATGGGACCCCCATCAAAGTGAAGACAGTCTAACAAAAAACATTTGTTGTTGTTCCCTTGGTCTTTAACACTAGTTGACATAGATGAGTTGTGTTAGTTGACGTAGAGACCACGAGAAGAGGACAACAGTTAGTTACCTGGTGTGGTAGCTTGTGGCGCCTCATAATGTCCTATCAGGCCAGCTGCTGTAGAGCTCAGTGCTACAGGGACAGACACAAAACAAGGACAATGTCACCAGGAGAGTTCTTGACAGAAAAGTGTGCACTCACATTCTCACACGTGCACAGTCAGCGAAATAAACAAAGACAAACACAAGCAATACAGAAATTAGCAGACAGATGTGTATTATTTTTTTTTACATATAGAAGACTGATGAACATATAGGAGAGACAGAAAGAGAGGAGTGGGAAAGAGAAACAAATGAAGAGAGAGAGCTGGTCAGTGGCAGGGAGTGTATCCTCCCTTTGTTCTCTGAATAAAGTCTGAAACAGTTCAGCCATTTCCTCAAACACAAACTTTTTCATTTAGTCTTTGAATACTTTTTGAAACGTTTTTTTTTTGTAGAGTGATCTGGTCTGGGAAATTGAGTCTAAAGCTGAGGTGTCCCTTATTAAACCGTTATTGTGACATTGTGTTCTGTGAAGACCGTGATTATCTCAATCACATATCTTGTGTATTTGTTGGTAAAAAAAAACAGATCATATAAATTAGAACAACAAATCTGCTTATAATCTTCAAGAAAGACACCAGATCCATAACATCATCATACCTATATTTAACCTCTGCTTCTTCAACATTGGAGCATGAAAATGTTTTTAACAAATCAAAATCACTTAGTTTAGGCAACTTAAAACAATAATCTAATATTAGATCTGCCAAGCTCTTACTACAATCCCTTACTTCACCGTGAGCTTCTAAGCATTCCACTTACTGTAAGAGGTGAAATCTAGGGCAATATTTTACATACTTTTTTTCTCAGTAGTTCAACATACTTCTCTCTACCTCTGGCCGTCTTTACATACATATAGTACTCTGTAAATCATCTACTTACCCCAGAGAAGAAGAGGCAGAAAGGAGAAAGAAGAAGAAGACATGGGAGACGGATTAGGGGCTTTCATTTCTGCCTGACACTGCTCTGTTCCTCTTCCCTGGTGGACCCAGATTACATATCTCAACCTTTCTGCAGGAAAGCTCTATAAAACAACAGGAAGCTCTCGTTTCCTAGGATGGGCGGCTTGGGCGGGTTCCCACAATGGGACAGACAGCCCCAGACAAGGGGAGAGCTACTGTAGCCCACTACCACTTACAATACAATCCATCCATCTCTCTCCTATTCTCTTTCTCTCCTTCTCACTCAACTGCTCTCTTTCTTTCTTTCTCTCGCTCTCTCCCTCTCCCTCACACTCCTTTTCCTAGTTTCTCTCTCTCTCTGTCTCTCTACTTCAATGCTTCCTCACACTCTATTAGACGTTCAGTTTGGAAGGAACAGACATCTGTACCAGTAGTCACTGAAGGTCTTCGTTTTGAAAATAGACTGCTGACTAGCTGATGATCCTGTAGACTTTCTCACTTGCTCAAATCCTGTGAGTAAACTGATTTTCAGACTAATATGTGTTCCAATACACTGTAAAACCATTTTTATTCTATATCTGTTGATTAAACTTAAAAATTCTCACAGCAACTAGCTGCAATACAATTTCCAGTTTGCTCAACATTTGGGCATATTATCGACGACGTTGAAATGTCGGTTGGAGCATAATTAGAGTGTGCGACTTTCTTTATTTTTACATATTAGCCAAACCAACATAAATTCTCAAGTTGAATTGTATGTTCACTCAACTTTCCATTTTAGGTTGAGGGAACATACAATTCAACTTGAGAATTAATTTAGGTTCAGCTACAATAATATGTCCAAATGTTGAGCAAACTAGAAATCACATTGCAGCTGAACTATTTAAGCTGAACCAGTGTAGCGAATTCAGGCATAGCACCGACCAGGACACAACCCTGGTCCAACAACTGTCAAACCAACACCTTAGCAGTTACACCAAGATATCCGAAGTTGGGTGAACTATAATATAGATGATTGTTAAACTATGGAAAAGGGTTTTGTTATTGACAGATGACAGTTATATTTCTTGTTTTGGTTGAGTAAAGTATGTTAATGATATAGAGTCCACTTTGACTCCTTTCCAGTTTCAGTCATGTTTCAATTAATGGGCCAGACAGAGCATTATTTTAAATCACCACTGACCAGATAAACAGGCAAAATATTTTCAATAATAGTTTGAGCAAATTGACAAACTTTTTTTTTGCTATATATGGTTTAAAGCATCATATTTCAGCCTCTGAAGTAAATGGTTTAGTTGTAAACTGGTCCCTCAAATTCATCTGACATTGACCTAAAATCCTTGGGTTAGAGTAGTATCATGTCAGCTCAACAATTTTACCAATTCCAAGTCCAGCCAGAATGGATATGTACGCTCCGGGGACATTTTTCTGAGTTGCATTCTTTACACAAATATCTTTCTTTGAAACACAAAAATACAACCTAATAGACTTCAGCTGTCAAAAATGTGTGGGTGTCTATTCATATAGACTGGATATACACAGAGTGTACAAAACATTAGGAACACCTGCTCTTTCCATAACATAGACTGACCAGGTGAATCCAGGTGAAAGCTATGATCCCTTATTGATGTCACTTATTAAATCCACTTCAATCAGTGTAGATGAACGGGGTATGAGTGGGGTATGGTGGTATGTGCCAGGTGCACTGGTTTGAGTATGTCAAGAACTGCAACGCTGCTGTTTTTTTTAATGCTCAATAGTTTCCTGTGTGCATCAAGAACGGTCCCCCAAAGAAGAACATCCAGCCAACTTCACACAACTGTGGGAAACATTGGAATCAACATGGGCCTGCATCCCTGTGGAACACTTTCAACAACTTGCAGAGTCCATGCCTCAACAAATTGAGGCTGTTGTGAGGGCAAAAGGGGGTGCAACTCATTATTAGGAAGGTGTTCCTAATATTTTGTACACTCAGTGTACCTTGCTTGAAGTGGAAAACTATAAACTTTTCAAAGGCTGAAATGGATAGCTTCATCATGCTCTTTGACAACACAAATTGTCAATATTTGTTTTTGATGCTATTCTGTTATGTCTCAAGGCTAGAGCTCCTTGTGAGAAACAGACGGAGCTGAATCAAGTTTGTAAGGAAACTTATATCAACTTCACTTTGTTTGTAGGGAAACGTTTATTAACTTAACATTAACAGTGAAGTGTACATAAGTCAAATATGTTTGGGGTTTTCTGTCACTGTCAGCACAAGGTGTGTGGGGGAGGTCCCAGCTGGTGATGAGAGGAGATATGTTTTCGTGTTTCTGTATTTACTATGTGAAGTAATGGCTGATGACAAATCTCTCCCCCCAGCAGTAGTTCTGTGGAATGTCTCACCCCCTGCTAGGCTGTCATTGGCATATCCACAGAGCTGCAGTAGTACATTGAGACACTTCTGGGCCCTCCAGTACACACAAAGAATGACGCATTCATGATGCATTCATCCACGTCACTGATGTACTGTCTGCCTCAGCTGGGACTGAGGTTGCTAGGACTCTGGGCCAAAATGACTTCCACATTTCAACACCGATCAATGATTTGTTTTTCTCTTTACAGCTGATTGAATAAACCTCCAACGTTTAAGGACTTGAGTACATTAGCTAAACTGAATCTGCACAGAGTCATCAAGGGGTAATACAACACATATCATCTGTACTATTGGTGCTATCATAGAATTTCCACCATAAACTCAGCTACACTTCCTCTCTCTCTAGCTGATCAGCTTCCACCAAACGATTCCACTGGGAGGCTCAAATCAATGTTCAATGGGCTACAAGACACAAGCATATTTTGAGGAATGTCGAAAAACGCTTAGCTCAGCACCTCAATCAGAGAATGATTTGAGATGATTAATAACCGTGTAGTGTAATTCGCCATCTGCACCGATAGGCCTCTGAACTGATCCATCTCCACTCGCACATCTGACCATATAAAACCCTCTTTCCAGGTGCCAAGAGTTACACACACCGTTTGCATAGAGCTCAATTAAGAACTTTCCGCTGATAAGGGCCTCGCTCTCAAGCATATCTTCTTGCTTTCTCATGTTGGCTATTGTTTCACAGTCTAGGATAAACTCCTCACGGCCCAGGTCAAGCACCAATGTGGATGTGCCAGGAAAGAGAGAGAGCGGGCAGAGAAAAACGCACCGTAAGAAGAGCACTGTAGGTGACACACTGAAACAGCCTTACTGTCTGCAGTGTCAGAGTTACAGATCAGGGGCTGTATGTATCAAGCATCTCAGAGTAGGAGTGCTGATCTAGGATCTAAAAGGCAAGTCAGCGCTCCTACTCTGAGATGCTTAATGGCCCCAGGAATACACCGCCAGTAACTATGAGTGAGAATCAGAACTAATTGTACACAAAAAAATGATTCCATTGTAGGTGGCCTGGACATACTGTGCTAAATGTGAATCCATGATCAATAAAGGATCAATTATGCCCGATGATAGACAGTAAAGACTGAGCATATGGTTTACGTCAAAAGACAGCAACTAGACGCGTTTTGAAGATTATTTCATTACTTAATCACTCTTTTATTCTGGTTTGCCTGGTGTTTGAAGATGATTTCATTACTTAATCACTCTTTTATTCTGGTTTGCCTGGTGTTTTGAAGATGATTTCATTACTTAATCACTATTTTATTCTGGTTGGGCCTGGTGTTTTGAAGTGGATTATGTTATCCTTTTTCCATCCTGTTGCTTGTCATTCGGCCCACCCCTGTTTTATCACTTACACTATCACCCAATGGCCTGATCATAAACTCGCCGTAGACTTGTCATTCTACACCCTGGAAGAAATGTAGGCCTAATGTAGTGATATTGGTACAACTAATATAATGGAGAACTTTAATAAAAGTAGCCCTACAGCGCCATCTTGTGTATGGGAAAAAAAAGAGCAGGGTTCACATTCACCAGCAGTTTTGTTAGTTTTCACTCCTACCTCCACAGTACTTAATTTATAAAGCATCATGATGTAATATGTATCTATTAACTGTTTCTATGGTATTTATGAACACTCTATAATAGATTATGCTTTGCATAGAGTCTTTTCTGTCTCTCCTCCAGACAGTTATTTGCCATTTAATATAAACAGACATAGTGTATCATAAAAAGCAGTACGTCTCTAATGGTAGGCCAGGCTACTGTTCAATGAGCACTGACTGTTGAACACAGCTAACATTGGCCTGGCCGGGCCGCTGGGTTGTCTGTGTTACTGGATCAGGCGATTTCTCCTTCCTCTGAGAATCACGTGACTATGAGTAGTGTGCCACAGCCCCAGCTCGCACTGCACACCCGCCCCCGGAGAGAAGGAAAACAACATGCGCTAGACTAGAGGCTGGAGGCTTCCTCTTCCATGAATGACTGAGGAACAATACTCATTGATAACATATGTTTACTCTTACCCCTGTATAAATGTGTATGACATGTATACATGAATTATGGAAAAATACAACAGTACCTTACCAATATACAGTATGAGAGCAAAGGTTATTGGTGATGAACGAATGATGTTACTATACCCTTCCCAAATACCATCACCTGACACTCATATTAAAATGCATTACATCCATATAGGTATAGGCATTTGTTCTATTGAACTTTAAAAATATATATATCTCATTATATGAACAAATAATAAACATATTAAACATCATCATTATGACTACCTATCAACTGTACCATTTTCATAAATTAGTATTATCCACTAGTTATTAGTAGCCTATTGTAGCTTAGTCGCCTATGTAATAGTTGACTAATAGTATTAGTATTCTGATAGTAGTAATAACGTTAGTAGTAGCCTTATAGCAGGCGTGTAGCCCTTGTGAGTTGAATTATTCATAAGCTACATGTGGGCTATCCAAATGTCCATATACTTTCAAGTCGCACGCTTTTTACCCCAGTCCAGCTACCAAGCACAGAGTGATCATAATAAAGACGTCACTCTCTAACTGAGCCAGTTAAGTGCGCAGCTTTTAACTGTACAACTTCAATTTCAGCATGCTTGCGGACGACATAGGAATCTTCGGATCCCATCGGCGTGTGAACCCAAATACACGGACCCTATTATTTACTCCGCGTCCGTAGCGAAGAAATCCGTATTTTATGGTGGATTTCAAACGGGGAGTTCAACGCTTTAGTGGCGAGCTCAAGTCGCTACAAATAAGAGGACACGAGGATCCTTAAAGGTATTTCTAACTGCGACACTGTATCAAAACTGAACATGTGTGCGCGCATCCCAGAGAAGCGCATTAGAAATATCACATTATAATGTTATTGGTTGGGCGTGAAAGCTGTCCATTGCGTAAAACGAACATAATTGAAATGGATAGGCGATGCATCAACGTCTGTGACTTCTGTTATCGACTGTTGGTGTAGGATTCTAAGGAAGGCTAATGCCTGGTACGGTTGATACGACTCATTTGCCCTGAAAACGAAAAGCCTTTACGCAGCGCGACATTTATTTTGCTTCTCACCAATCCCACAACATTTTTGTGGGATTGGGTTATAGAATTCTGCAGAAGAGGTTATGAAATCCTAGAAAAGTGTACTACGCACTTAGCTGCTCTGTTTTCATATTGGTTTTCAGAAGAGAAACGCCCACTTTTACTAATGTTGTATGTGTAGGGGAGAACGTGTTTTTCAGACTGCCATTTGGTCTAGGTATATGACAAGTTTGACGTGCTTGAGGTTTCACTTTATTATAGGCCCGTTATTTTATGATTCCGTTGTTCTAGTCCCACATGATAAGATTACGAATGGCACATTATAGCGCTGACCAGGATGCACTGGAAGGTGGTTTTTTAAGCCTTTTTTAATGCAGTCCTTGGTGCTTTTGCTAACAGAAGGGGGCGGTGGTTCGCTCACGCACAAGCATGCAGAAGTTTGAGTCATGCGTTTCGTTTGACTGTGTGAGTCTGTGTCTGTGTGTGTGTGTGTGTGTGTGTGTGTGTGTGTGTGTGTGTGTGTGTGGGGGGCTGAATCACTTCTCTTACGGGAAGCTCTTGGAAATGTACTTTTCCAATTTCCATTGATGTTATCACATCCCAGATCCAAGTAAAACGTGTTTTTGGAGTTAGGCACAACCAATTCACACACCACACTCACACCAACAGCGATATCCTCCTTTAATACTACTTCTAACAACACAAAAACTGACCCTGAAGAATTGGTGAAATAGAAAAGTGTTCTTTAGCATGATTGAACAGGGCACTTCCATGTGATTTGTATTTGTGTCAGTAACTCCATTCATTTATATCATTGTGCAGGACCATGGAGGAGGCCCCTGTCTCAGACCCAGTCCTGGCCCTGATCCCAACCCCAACACCTTGTCCTGCCTCCAACATACCCTCCCGTAGCCTGTTGGAGTGGAGGAAGAGGGTGAAGTCTGAGTACATGCGACTCCGTCAGCTGAAACGCTTTAAAAATGCAGAGGAGGTCAAGGTAAGGATAATGAGAGAGAGAGAGATTGTGTGTATAGGTATTACAAACTCTTCTTACATTTCCTGTCTTTTCCAGGCCTTGTTCATGTCCAACCGGCAGAAGATAGAGGAACGTACCAACCTTCTGAACGAGGAGTGGTCCAAGCTGAGGATCCAGTCAGTTCCCCTGTCTACCCCAGGTGGAGCGATACCCGGCAAAAAGGTGAGTGAGACAAAAGGATAGAGAGACGTACAGTAGGAGGCGATGCATCACATTTTCTAGCCTATCCAGACAAAACAACGATTTCCTGTGCCAGTGAACCTCGTAGCTGCGCTTGCAATAGCTCTTATGAAACGGGAGAGTCTAGCAGATGCAACAATAGCAGTTTCATCTCGCATTGATGTTCTCAGATGGATTTATAGCTCTCAACAGGAATAAATCCAAAATCATTTCTGAGAATTGAAACCAGACCACTTTCTCTTAGTCACAGATGGACAGAATCACTTAGTGCTTAAATATGAGGTTGTAACGAGTCTGCACCAAATACATAAATACATGTCATTTTGTCTTTGAAACATTTAATTGAAATACTTTAGAATTCCTTTCATTCCTATGGAGGACTGCTCCTACTGCGGAGTGCCAATATGGCCGACCGGTGGCTTCGAAGCCTCTCATTGCACCAGCAATCCAGGAGTTGTAGACATTGTTGGTCTGCACACATTTGAATGGTGTCTCTGGATTGCCCAGAGAATGTTTGTATGATCACGTTTATTTTACAGTTATAAGAAAGGTGAAATCTTCCAGTAAGTCGTCATTTCGAGCCCTATTGTGCCACTTTTGTTGAATAAGACAAAAATAATATCAGATTTTCCATAATGTTTGTGCAATGTACTTGAGTTTGTACACCTTTATAAGGTTAGTAAACCTTTATAAGGTTAGTTCTAGACCTTTCAACATTTTTGCAGCACTACCAGTTATTATTTATGGCCATCTCATGAAGAAGATTTACTTTTGTGTATGTGTATTTAAGGGGAAATCTACATTTTGGCCATTAACTAGCCCTTTAAAGCCCATTCTGACTCCTGCCTCATTAACCAGGCCAGGGTCTGCTCTCCCATCAGGCCGACAGAGGACTGTGATGTTTCATCCCTTTTCAGGGAGATGCTGAGCTGCCAAAAAGGGTTCATGAGGCGGCCTTACTGAGGTCAATAACTAAACTCTCTCAGAACCTATGATGAAAACAGCCTGGAGGCAGACAGAGCAGCATCTTGTGTTCCTGAAATTCTCACTATGCTCTCCTCTATTGTCTTGGTATTTGTTTCCTAGTTCATTTCAGAGTAGTGTCAGTGGATATAGCATTGTCTTTATCCATTTGGGTAATAGTAGCCTACCTGTTGGTTATAATCCAGTGTTGGTCTGTCCTCATACTCCCCCATCTGTCTCTGGTCCAATCACAGTTGTGCATGGTGGAGTTTGGCTTCCCAGTGTTTAAAGCTCAGGCGGTTGCCATGCGGCCCCTGACGACCGTGGCAGGAATCCCCTTCATGTACTCCTGGTCCCCTCTGCAGCAGAACTTCATGGTATGGGGATTTCCCGACAACACACACACATTCAGTATACACTACCGGTCAAAAGTTTTAGAGCATCTACTCATTCAAGGGTTTTTCTTTATTTTTACTATTTTCTACATTGTAGAATAATAGTGAAGGCATCAAAACAATGAAATAACACATATGGAATCATATTGTAACCAAAAAAGTGTTAAACAAATCAAAATATATTTTATATTTGAGATTCTTCAAATACCCACCCTTTGCCTTGATGACAGCTTTGCACACTCTTGGCATTCTCTCAACCAGCTTCATGAGGTAGTCACCTGGAATGCTTTTTTAATTAACAGGCGTGCCTTCTTAAAAGTTATTTTTTTGAATTTCTTTCCTTAATGTGTTTGAGCCAATCAGTTGTGTTGTGACAAGGTAGGGGTGGTATACAGAAGATAGCCCTATTTGGTAAAAGACCAAGTCCATATTATGGCAAGAACAGCTCAAATAAGCAAAGAGAAACGACAATCCATCATTACTTTAAGACATGAAGGTCAGTCAATACGGAACATTTTCAAGAACTTTGAACGATCCTTCAAGTGCAGTCGCAAAAACCATCAAGCGCTATGATGAAACTGGCTCTCATGAGGACCGCCACAGGAAAGGAAGACCCAAAGTTATCTCTGCTGCAGAGGATACGTTCATTAGAGTTACCAGCCTCAGAAATTTCTGGCCAAATAAAATTATTCACGGAGTTCGAGCAACAGGCACATCTCAACATCAACTGTTCAGAGGAGACTGAGTGAATCAGGCCTTCATGGTCAAATTTCTGCAAAGAAACCACTACTAAAGGACACCAATAAGAAAAAGAGACTTGCTTGGGCCAAGAAAGAGGAACAATGGACATTAGACCAGTGGAAATTTTGTCCTTTGGTCTAGAGTCCAAATTGAAGATTTTTGGTTCCAACCGCCATGTTAAAGGTGTCTTTGTGAGACGCGATGTGGGTGAACGAATGATTTCCGCAAGTGTATTTCCCACCGTAAAGCATTGAGGAGGAGGTGTTTTGGTGTGGGGGGTGCTTTGCTGCCGACCCGTGTGATTTATCTAGAATTCAAGGCACGTATAACCAGCATGTCTACCACAGCATTCTGTAGTGTTATGCCATCCCATCTGGTTTGGGCTTAGTGGGACTATCATTTGTTTTTCAACTGGACAATGACCCAACACACCTCCAGGCTGTGTAAGGGCTATTTTACCAAGAAGGAGAGTGATGGAGTGCTGCATGAGATGACCTGGCCTCCACAATCACCCGACCTCAACCCAATTGAGATGGTTCGGGATGAGTCGGACCGCAGAGTGAAGGAAAAGCAGCCAACAAGTGCTCAGCATATGTGGGAACTTCTTCAAGACTGTTGGAAAAGCTTTCCAGTTTAAGCTGTTTGCGCGAATGCCAAGAGTTTGCAAAGCTGTCATCAAGGCAAAGGGTGGCTATTTGAAGAATATAAAATATATTTTGATTTGTTTAACACTTTTGTTGGATACTATATTATTCCATATGTGTTATTTCATAGTTTTGATGCCTTCACTATTATTCTACAATGTAGAAAATAGTACAAATACAGAACAACCTGCATCACATCCAGCCGTGATTTGGAGTCCCATAGGGTGGCGCACGATTGGCCCAGCGTTGTCCGGGTTTGGCCGGGGTAGGCCGCCATTGTAAATAAGAATTTGTTCTTAACTGACTTGCCTAGTTAAATAAAATAAAAAAAATAAAAAATGGTTTCCTAGGTGGAGGATGAGACGTTCCTCCATAACATCCCCTACATGGGAGACGAGGTGTTGGAGCAGGACGAGGCCTTCCTGGAGGAGCTCATCGACAACTATGACGGTGTCCATGGAGACAGAGGTGACCTGCCTACCTACCTAGACTAGGGATATCATCCTTTCTGTCCTGTTTCGATTACGCACACTGTCAGTCTGATCTATCACAGAGTTATATTATTGGAGACGTGGGGGTTAGGCGGGCTCCGGGAGGTCATCGGTACAGTACGTGCGTTGCTGTGTGCTGCTGGGGAAATCTTAATTGTTTAGGGGATATGTGCTGACGTATATTGCATGATGTCATCAGTGGGTGCTGACATTTTTGACTGTGTGGTTTGTCTCCCAGAGGGAGGGTTCATCAACGACGAGATCTTTAAAGAGTTGGTGGAGGCCTTGAGCCAGTACTCAGACCAGGAGGAGGAAGAGGAGGAGGCGAAGGAGAAAGGGGGGAAAGAGGAGGAAGAGAAAGGGGTGAGGAAGAGCGCTGGGGAAGGGACTGAAGAGGCCAAGGTGGGGCCCACAGCCTTCTTCAGGAGGAAGAGGAGGAGTGTCATAGAGGGTGAGTGTCCTCCAGAGTCTTTTGACTGAAAGATGTAACCACATCTAACACAGTTGTTCATGTCTCCTAGATGTGATTGGATGCTTATCTAACAAAAGGCAATACGTGCTGTTTTCAATATGAGAGTCACTGGTTTTACTATGCTGGACTATCTTATTTGTATTTGCTATAGACTTGTCCTCTTACTCTTATCAGTGGCATGAGAGAAGAGACACTCAGTGACACTCAGTGTCAGAACACATCAGTATGACAAACACTCATTGGTACTCTCTCAATACACAGAGCACGTGGACAAACAGTCCTTCTCAGTAGGCTTGGGACTTTGCTATCGTTCCAATATGATTGCTTACATGGCAAAAAGTGCAAATACAATTACATCTCAATGGGAAATTGGAACTAGAAAAGGGGTGGTTGAGTTGCTAATTATCTGCTCTTTGCTTTTCTTCTCACTACCTTCCTTAGTGAGGGATTTGGCTGCCAAAAAGAAGATCCCGCATGATAAGATATTCACGGCCATCGCCTCGATGTTCCCCTACAAGGGTACGACGGAGGAGCTGAAGGAAAAGTAAGAAAAGTGCCCAACAACTGTGCTGTGCTTAGCCGAGCGTTGCTTAGTGTTCACCATGGAGATGGGAGCTCTCAGGGAGATGCTAATAATGCTCTCTGCCCTCTCTCCTCACACTCAAAGGAAAGTTGTTGCATCCCCGTCTGAAAGGCCTTTTTCTTATAAAATGCCGCAAACTAAACACTCTCATCCAAATCCACCTGCAAATGAGCATAGGCCAGGGGTCGGCAACAGGGCCCCCCAAAGTTTTTAGTAAAACAAAGAATGATGTTTTGTTTTTCGTAAAAAAGAGAAGGACTGTAAAATCACCAGGAATTCAGCAAAATATTTGCTTCATTTAGGAAATTTGTTCCCAAGTATTTCCACAAAAAATATTTTTGACTTGATCATGTCTCAATGTAATCAAGGTATGAAATTATTGTTATTTCCTAATGCAATTTTGTTTTGGGCTTAGTTGTGGTCTATTTGCAACATACAAATTATTATAATTATGTTCCGGCCCCCCAACCATCCGCTCTGACAAAAATTGTCCAGCGGCTGAATCTAGTTGCCTACTCCTGGCATAGGCCTACTTGAGTCAGAATACAGCTACTTACTGTAGTTTCCCACTTCTACTGTATATCATGCCATGTACCATGCTCATACAAAATACTATCCTAATACAAAGTTATGTTATGCATGGTAAGGCTATGTTTTGTTTTATCCCCTTCTTCCCCAAATGACACCTCCCTAGGTACAAGGACCTCCTGGAGCCCCCCAGCCCGGTAAAGCTGCCCCCCCTCTGCACCCCTAACATAGACGGGCCGTTCGCCAAGTCTGTCCAGCGGGAGCAGTCCCTACACTCCTTCCATACGCTGTTCTGCAGGCGCTGCTTCAAATACGACTGCTTCCTCCACCGTAATGTGTCCTATGGGTTTACTCTTTTCTCTCACTTTCTGTATCTCTCTCTAACTCTCTCTCTCTCTCTCTCTCTCTCTCTCTCTCTAACTCTCTCTCTCTCTCTCTCTCTCTCTCTCTAACTCTCTCTCTCTAGCTCTCTCTCTTTAGCTCTCTCTCTCTTTAACTCTCTCTCTTTAGCTCTCTCTCTCTTTAGCTCTCTCTCTCTCTCTAACTCTCTCTCTTTAACTCTCTCTCTCTCTAACTCTCTCTCTCTAACTCTCTCTCTCTTTAACTCTCTCTCTCTCTAACTCTCTCTCTCTAACTCTCTCTCTCTCTCTAACTCTCTCTAACTCTCTAACTCTCTCTCTCTAACTCTCTCTCTCTAACTCTCTCTCTCTCTCTCTCTCTCTCTCTCTCTCTCTCTCTCTCTCTCTCTCTCTCTCTCTCTCTCTCTCTCTAACTCTCTCTCTCTCTAACTCTCTCTCTCTCTCTCTCTCTCTCTCTCTCTCTCTCTCTAACTCTCTCTCTCTCTCTCTCTCTCTCTCTCTCTAACTCTCTCTCTCTAACTCTCTCTCTCTAACTCTCTCTCTCTCTCTCTCTCTCTCTCTCTCTCTCTAACTCTCTCTCTCTAACTCTCTCTCTCTCTCTCTCTAACTCTCTCTCTCTCTCTCTAACTCTCTCTCTCTCTAACTCTCCTCTCTCTCTCTCTAACTCTCTCTCTCTCTCTCTCTCTCTCTAACTCTCTCTCTCTAACTCTCTCTCTCTCTCTCTCTAACTCTCTCTCTCTCTCTCTAACTCTCTCTCTCTCTAACTCTCCTCTCTCTCTCTCTAACTCTCTCTCCTCTCTCTCTAACTCTCTCTCTCTCTCTCTCTAACTCTCCTCTCTCTCTCTCTCTAACTCTCTAACTCTCTCTCTCTAACTCTCTCTCTCTCTCTAACTCTCTCTCTCTCTCTCTAACTCTCTCTCTAACTCTCTCTCTCTCTAACTCTCTCTCTCTCTAACTCTCTCTCTAACTCTCTCTCTCTCTAACTCTCTCTCTCTCTAACTCTCTCTCTCTCTAACTCTCTCTCTCTCTAACTCTCTCTCTCTCTAACTCTCTCTCTCTCTAACTCTCTCTCTCTCTAACTCTCTCTCTCTCTCTCTCTCTAACTCTCTCTAACTCTCTCTCTCTCTCTCTCTCTCTCTAACTCTCTCTCTCTCTCTCTCTCTCTCTCTCTCTAACTCTCTCTCTCTAACTCTCTCTCTCTCTCTCTCTCTCTCTCTCTAACTCTCTCTCTCTAACTCTCTCTCTCTCTCTCTCTAACTCTCTCTCTCTCTCTCTAACTCTCTCTCTCTCTAACTCTCCTCTCTCTCTAACTCTCCTCTCTCTCTCTCTAACTCTCTCTCTCTCTCTCTCTAACTCTCTCTCTCTCTCTCTCTCTCTCTCTCTAACTCTCTCTCTCTCTAACTCTCCTCTCTCTCTCTCTAACTCTCTCTCCTCTCTCTAACTCTCTCTCTCTCTCTCTCGCTAACTCTCCTCTCTCTCTCTCTCTAACTCTCTAACTCTCTCTCTCTAACTCTCTAACTCTCTCTCTCTAACTCTCTCTCTCTCTCTCTCTAACTCTCTCTCTCTCTCTAACTCTCTCTCTCTCTCTCTAACTCTCTCTCTCTCTAACTCTCCTCTCTCTCTCTCTAACTCTCTCTCCTCTCTCTCTAACTCTCTCTCTCTAACTCTCTCTCTCTCTCTAACTCTCTCTCTCTAACTCTCTCTCTCTAACTCTCTCTCCTCTCTCTCTAACTCTCTCTCTCTCTCTAACTCTCTCTCTCTAACTCTCTCTCTCTAACTCTCTCTCTCTAACTCTCCTCTCTCTCTCTCTAACTCTCCTCTCTCTCTCTCTAACTCTCTCTCTCTCTCTCTAACTCTCTCTCTCTCTCTCTCGCTAACTCTCTCTCTCTCTCTCTCTAACTCTCCTCTCTCTCTCTCTAACTCTCTCTCCTCTCTCTCTAACTCTCTCTCTCTCTCTCTCGCTAACTCTCCTCTCTCTCTCTCTAACTCTCCTCTCTCTCTCTCTAACTCTCTCTCCTCTCTCTCTCTCTAACTCTCTCTCTCTAACTCTCTCTCTCTAACTCTCTCTCTCTCTAACTCTCCTCTCTCTCTAACTCTCTCTCTCTCTCTCTCTCTCTCTCTCTCTCTCTCTCTCTCGCTAACTCTCCTCTCTCTCTCTCTCTCTAACTCTCTCTCCTCTCTCTCTCTCTAACTCTCTAACTCTCAATTCAATTCAATTCAAGGGCTTTATTGGCATGGGAAACATGTGTTAACATTGCCAAAGCAAGTGAGGTAGACAACATACAAAGTGAATATATAAAGTGAAAAACAACAAAAATTAACAGTAAACATTACACATACAGAAGTTTCAAAACAGTAAAGACATTACAAATGTCATATTATATATATATACAGTGTTTTAACAATGTACAAATGGTTAAAGGACACATGATAAAATAAATAAGCATAATTATGGGTGTATTTACAATGGTGTGTGTTCTTCACTGGTTGCCCTTTTCTCGTGGCAACAGGTCACAAATCTTGCTGCTGTGATGGCACACTGTGGAATTTCACCCAGTAGATATGGGAGTTTTTCAAAATTGGATTTGTTTTCGAATTCTTTGTGGATCTGTGTAATCTGAGGGAAATATGTCTCTCTAATATGGTCATACATTGGGCAGGAGGTTAGGAAGTGCAGCTCAGTTTCCACCTCATTTTGTGGGCAGTGAGCACATAGCCTGTCTTCTCTTGAGAGCCATGTCTGCCTACGGCGGCCTTTCTCAATAGCAAGGCTATGCTCACTGAGTCTGTACATAGTCAAGGCTTTCCTTAATTTTGGGTCAGTCACAGTGGTCAGGTATTCTGCCGCTGTGTACTCTCTGTGTAGGGCCAAATAGCATTCTAGTTTGCTCTGTTTTTTGTTAATTCTTTCCAATGTGTTAAGTAGTTATCTTTTTGTTTTCTCATGATTTGGTTGGGTCTAATTGTGCTGCTGTCCTGGGGCTCTGTAGTGTGTGTTTGTGTTTGTGAACAGAGCCCCAGGACCAGCTTGCTTAGGGGACTCTTCTCCAGGTTCATCTCTCTGTAGGTGATGGCTTTGTTATGGAAGGTTTGTGAATCGCTTCCTTTTAGGTGGTTGTAGAATTTAACAGCTCTTTTCTGGATTTTGATAATTAGTGGGCATCGGCCTAATTCTGCTCTGCATGCATTATTTGGTGTTCTACGTTGTACACGGAGGATATTTTTGCAGAATTCTGCGTGCAGAGTCTCAATTTGGTGTTTGTCCCATTTTGTGAAGTCTTGGTTGGTGAGCGGACCCCAGACCTCACAACCATAAAGGGCAATGGGCTCTATGACTGATTCAATTATTTTTAGCCAAATCCTAATTGGTATGTTGAAATTTATGTTTCTTTTGATGGCATAGAATGCCCTTCTTGCCTTGTCTCTCAGATCGTTCACAGCTTTGTGGAAGTTACCTGTGGTGCTGATGTTTGGGCCAAGGTATGTATAGATTTTTGTGTGCTCTAGGGCAACAGTGTCTAGATGGAATTTGTATTTGTGGTCCTGGTGACTGGACCTTTTTTGGAACACCATTATTTTGGTCTTACTGAGATTTACTGTCAGGGCCCAGGTCTGACAGAATCTGTGCATAAGATCTAGGTGCTGCTGTAGGCCCTCCTTGGTTGGTGACAGAAGCGAGAGAGTTAGACAGTCTCTCTCTCTAACTCTCTCTCTAACTCTCTCTCTCTAACTCTCTCTCACTCTCTAACTCATTCTCTCTCTCTCTCTCTCTCTCTCTCTCTCTCTCTCTCTCTAACTCTCTCTCTCTCTCTCTAACTCTCTCTCTAACTCTCTCTCTAACTCTCTCTCTCTCTCTAACTCTCTCTCTAACTCTCTCTCTAACTCTCTCTCTAACTCTCTCTCTAACTCTCTCTCTAACTCTCTCTCTAACTCTCTCTAACTCTCTCTCTCTAACTCTCTCTCTCTAACTCACTCTCTCTAACTCTCTCTCTCTAACTCACTCTCTCTAACTCTCTCTCTTTCTCTCTCTCTCTCTTTAGCTCTCTCTCTCTCTCTCTAACTCTCTCTCTCCTCTCTCTAACTCTCTCTCTTTAGCTCTCTAACTCTCTCTCTAACTCTCTCTTTAGCTCTCTCTCTCTCTCTCTCTAGCTCTCTCTCTCTAACTCTCTCTCTCTAGCTCTCTCTCTCTAACTCTCTCTCTCTTTAACTCTCTCTCTCTAGCTCTCTCTCTTTAGCTCTCTCTCTCTTTAACTCTCTCTCTCTCTCTCTCTCTCTCTCTCTCTCTCTCTCTCTAACTCTCTCTCTTTAACTCTCTCTCTCCTCTCTCTAACTCTCTCTCTCTCTCTCTAACTCTCTCTCTAACTCTCTCTCTCTCTCTCTCTCTAACTCTCTCTCTCTCTCTCTCTCTAACTCTCTCTCTCTCTAACTCTCTCTCTCTCTCTCTCTCTCTCTCTCTCTCTCTCTCTCTCTCTCTCTCTCTCTAACTCTCTCTCTCTCTCTCTCTAACTCTCTCTCTCTCTCTCTAACTCTCTCTCTCTCTCTCTCTCTCTCTCTCTCTCTAACTCTCTCTCTCCTCTCTCTAACTCTCTCTCTCTCTCTCTAACTCTCTCTAACTCTCTCTCTCTCTCTCTCTCTAACTCTCTCTCTCTCTCTCTCTCTAACTCTCTCTCTCTCTCTCTCTCTCTCTCTCTCTCTCTCTCTCTCTCTAACTCTCTCTCTCTCTCTCTAACTCTCTCTCTCTCTCTCTCTCTCTCTCTAACTCTCTCTCTCTCTCTCTCTCTCTCTCTCTCTCTCTCTCTCTCTCTCTCTCTCTCTCTCTCTCTCTCTCTCTCTCTCTCTCTCTCTCTCTCTAACTCTCTCTCTCTCTCTCTAACTCTCTCTCTAACTCTCTCTCTAACTCTCTCTCTAACTCTCTCTCTCTCTCTCTCTCTCTCTCTCTCTCTCTCTCTAACTCTCTCTCTCTAACTCTCTCTCTCTCTAACTCTCTCTCTCTCTCTCTCTCTAACTCTCTCTCTCTAACTCTCTCTCTCTCTAACTCTCTCTCTCTCTCTCTCTCTCTCTCTCTCTCTCTCTCTCTCTCTAACTCTCTCTCTCCTCTCTCTAACTCTCTCTCTCTCTCTCTAACTCTCTCTCTAACTCTCTCTCTCTCTCTCTCTCTAACTCTCTCTCTCTCTCTCTCTCTAACTCTCTCTCTCTCTAACTCTCTCTCTCTCTCTCTCTCTCTCTCTCTCTCTCTCTCTCTCTCTCTCTCTCTCTCTCTAACTCTCTCTCTCCTCTCTCTAACTCTCTCTCTCTCTCTCTAACTCTCTCTCTCTCTCTCTCTCTCTCTCTCTCTCTAACTCTCTCTCTCCTCTCTCTAACTCTCTCTCTCTCTCTCTAACTCTCTCTCTAACTCTCTCTCTCTCTTTTGTCTCTCTCTAACTCTCTCTCTCTCTCTCTCTCTAACTCTCTCTCTCTCTCTCTCTCTCTCTCTCTCTCTCTCTCTCTCTCTCTCTAACTCTCTCTCTCCTCTCTCTAACTCTCTCTCTCTCTCTCTAACTCTCTCTCTAACTCTCTCTCTCTCTCTCTCTCTCTCTCTCTCTCTCTCTCTCTCTCTCTCTCTCTCTCTCTCTCTCTCTCTCTCTCTCTCTCTCTCTCTAACTCTCTCTCTCTCTCTCTAACTCTTCTCTCTCTCTCTAACTCTCTCTCTAACTCTCTCTCTAACTCTCTCTCTAACTCTCTCTCTCTCTCTCTCTCTCTCTCTCTCTCTCTAACTCTCTCTCTCTCTCTCTCTCTAACTCTCTCTCTCTCTCTCTCTCTCTCTCTCTCTCTAACTCTCTCTCTCTCTAACTCTCTCTCTCTCTCTCTCTCTCTCTCTAACTCTCTCTCTCTCTAACTCTCTCTCTCTCTCTCTCTCTCTAACTCTCTCTCTCTCTCTCTCTCTCTCTCTCTCTCTAACTCTCTCTCTCTCTAACTCTCTCTCTCTCTCTCTCTCTCTCTCTAACTCTCTCTCTCTCTAACTCTCTCTCTCTCTCTCTCTCTCTAACTCTCTCTCTCTCTCTCTCTCTCTAACTCTCTCTCTCTCTAACTCTCTCTCTCTCTCTCTCTAACTCTCTAACTCTCTAACTCTCTAACTCTCTAACTCTCTAACTCTCTAACTCTCTCTCTAACTCTCTAACTCTCTAACTCTCTCTCTCTCTCTAACTCTCTCTAACTCTAACTCTCTCTCTAACTCTCTCTCAATTCAATTCAATTCAAGGGCTTTATTGGCATGGGAAACGTGTTAACATTGCCAAAGCAAGTGAAGTAGATAATATATATCTCTAACTCTCTCTAACTCTCTCTCTCTCTAACTCTCTCTCTCTCTCTAACTCTCTCTCTCTCTCTCTCTCTCTCTAACTCTCTCTCTCTCTAACTCTCTCTCTCTCTCTCTCTCTCTAACTCTCTCTCTCTAACTCTCTCTCTCTCTCTCTCTCTCTAACTCTCTCTCTCTCTCTCTCTCTCTAACTCTCTCTCTCTCTCTCTAACTCTCTCTCTCTCTCTCTCTCTCTAACTCTCTCTCTCTCTCTAACTCTCTCTCTCTCTAACTCTCTCTCTCTAACTCTCTCTCTCTCTAACTCTCTCTCTCTCTAACTCTCTAACTCTCTAACTCTCTAACTCTCTAACTCTCTAACTCTCTAACTCTCTAACTCTCTCTCTCTCTCTCTCTCTCTAACTCTCTCTAACTCTCTCTCTCTCTCTCTCTAACTCTCTCTAACTCTCTCTCTAACTCTCTCTCAATTCAATTCAATTCAAGGGCTTTATTGGCATGGGAAACGTGTTAACATTGCCAAAGCAAGTGAGGTAGATAATATATATCTCTAACTCTCTCTAACTCTCTCTCTCTCTCTAACTCTCTCTCTCTCTAACTCTCTCTCTCTCTCTCTCTCTCTCTCTCTCTAAATCTCTCTCTCGCTCTAAATCTCTCTCTCTCTCTCTCTCTCTAACTCTCTCCCTAACTCTCTCTCTCCCTAACTCTCTCTCTCTCTCTAACTCTCTCTCTCTCTCTCTCTCTAACTCTCTAACTCTCTCTCTCTCTCTCTCTCTCTAACTCTCTAACTCTCTCTCTCACTCTCTCTCTCTAACTCTCTAACTCTCTCTCACTCTCTCTCTCTAACTCTCTCTCTCTCTCTCTCTCTCTAACTCTCTCTCACTCTCTCTCTCTCTCTCTCTCTCTAACTCTCTCTCACTCTCTCTCTCTCTCTAACTCTCTCACTCTAACTCTGTCACTCTCTCTCTAACTCTCTCTCACTCTCTCTCTAACTCTCCCTCTCTCTCTCTCTACCTCTCTCTCGCTCTCTCTCTCTCTCTCTCTCTCTCTCTCTCTACCTCTCTCTCTCTCTACCTCTCTCTCTCTCTCTCTACCTCTCTCTCTCTCTCTACCTCTCTCTACCTCTCTCTCTCTCTCTCTCTCTCTCTCTCTCTCCTCTCTCTCTACTCTCTCTCTCTCTCTCTCTCTCTCTACCTCTCTCTCTCTCTCTCTACCTCACTCTGTCTCTCTCTATCTCTCTCTCTCTAACTCTCTCTCTCGCTAACTCTCCTCTCTCTCTCTAACTCTCTAACTCTCTCTAACTCTCTCTCAATTCAATTCAATTCAAGGGCTTTATTGGCATGGGAAACGTGTTAACATTGCCAAAGCAAGTGAGGTAGATAATATATATCTCTAACTCTCTCTCTCTAACTCTCTCTCTCTCTATCTCTCTCTAACTCTCTCTCTCTCTAACTCTCTCTCTCTCTCTCTCTAACTCTCTCTCTCTCTCTCTCTAACTCTCTCTCTCTCTCTAACTCTCTCTCTCTCTCTCTAAATCTCTCTCTCTCTCTAACTCTCTCTCTCTCTCTCTCTAAATCTCTCTCTCTCTCTAAATCTCTCTCTCTCTCTCTCTCTCTCTCTCTCTCTAACTCTCTCTCTCTAACTCTCTCTCTAACTCTCTCTCTCTCTAACTCTCTCTCTCTCTCTAACTCTCTCACTCTAACTCTGTCACTCTCTCTCTAACTCTCTCTCACTCTCTCTCTCTCTAACTCTCTCACTCTAACTCTGTCACTCTAACTCTCTCTCTCTAACTCTCTCTAACTCTCAATTCAATTCAATTCAATTCAAGGGCTTTATTGGCATGGGAAACATGTGTTAACATTGCCAAAGCAAGTGAGGTAGACAACATACAAAGTGAATATATAAAGTGAAAAACAACAAAAATTAACAGTAAACATTACACATACAGAAGTTTCAAAACAGTAAAGACATTAAAAATGTCATATTATATATATATATATATATATATATATATATATATATATATATATATATATATATATATATATATATATATATATATATATATATATATATATATATATACAGTGTTTTAACAATGTATATATATATATATATATATATACAGTGTTTTAACAATGTAGAGAGAGTTAGAGAGAGTTAGAGAGAGTTAGAGAGAGAGTTAGAGAGAGAGAGAGAGAGAGTTACTCTCTAACTCTCTCTCTCTAACTTTCTCTCTCTCTCTCTCTCTCTCTAACTCTCTCTCCCTCTCTCTAATTCTCCCTCTCTCTAACTCTCTCTCTAACTCTCCCTCTCTCTCTCTCTCTAACTCTCTCTCTAACTCTCTCTCTCTCTCTCTCTCTCTCTCTCTCTCTCTCTCTCTCTCTCTCTACCTCTCTCTCTACCTCTCTCTCTCTCTACCTCTCTCTCTACCTCTCTCTCTCTCTACCTCTCTCTCTCTCTACCTCTCTCTCTCTCTACCTCTCTCTCTCTACCTCTCTCTCTCTCTACCTCTCTCTCTACCTCTCTCTCTACCTCTCTCTCTCTCTCTCTCTCTCTCTCTACCTCTCCCTCTCTCTCTCTCTCTCTCTCTCTCTCTCTCTCTACCTCTCTCTCTCTCTCTCTCTACCTCTCTCTCTCTCTCTCTCTACCTCTCTCTCTCTCTCTACCTCTCTCTCTCTCTCTACCTCTCTCTCTAACTCTCTCTCTCTCTCTAACTCTCTCTCTAACTCTCTCTCTAACTCTCTCTCTCTAACTCTCTCTCTAACTCTCTCTCTCTAACTCTCTCTCTCTCTCTCTCTCTAACTCTCTCTCTCTAACTCTCTCTCTATCTCTCTCTCTCTCTCTCTCTCTCTAACTCTCTCTAACTCTCTCTCTCTCTCTCTCTAACTCTCTCTAACTCTCTCTCTCTAACTCTCTCTCTCTCTCTCTCTCTCTCTCTAACTCTCTCTCTCTCTCTCTAACTCTCTCTCTCTAACTCTCTCTCTCTAACTCTCTCTCTCTAACTCTCTCTCTCTAACTCTCTCTCTCTCTCTCTAACTCTCTCTCTCTAACTCTCTCTCTCTAGCTCTCTCTCTCTCTAACTCTCTCTCTCTCTAACTCTCTCTCTCTAACTCTCTCTCTCTAACTCTCTCTCTCTCTCTCTCTAACTCTCTCTCTAACTCTCTCTCTAACTCTCTCTCTCTCTCTCTCTCTAACTCTGTGTTTTTAACCTATTGACATCTGTCAACATGTGGCTTTTCCTCTGGATTTCTGTTTTTATTTTTTCTCTCTGTCCCACTCAGACTCTCTTGGAATCAACACATCTCTAGTGTTATAATGCATTATTACTAGCCAGGACAAACATATTTTCACGATTTCACTAACATCATCAAAATCAATGAATCGTAGCACGTTTTTGGGCTCATTCAGTAGTTTTTACCTGATAAAGTAGAATTCAGTTTAAAAATAATTTTCAAAGTTCCGTTTGTATTCCCTAAAAAAAAGATTGAAAATGACACTGTTGCTGCTTCCTGTTGTCATGGCTTTTTGATTTATGGCCAAACACCGGTTTTAAATGTCCAAATTCATAATCAATATGCTGAAATACTTGTGATATTTTGAAGACCAGTACATAAAAGTTACACCCTACACACGTGTCACACATGTTCAGGATATTCAGAGGGGTTGGGTTAAATGCGGAAGACACATTCCAGTTGAAAACTGACAAGGTATCCCCCTTTCCCTTTCCCTAAATTAGCACCTTACAAACTGCACACGTACTAATATTTACCGAGCGGTCACTCAAGAATGGGATTGATGAGCTTGTACTACTGTAATCAATAGCGCACGCATATTAATCACTCACATCGATATTGTATTGAAATCAATAGAACTGGGACAATAACTGTGGCGATATGTACCATTAACACTCTTCTACCAGACAAACCTCAATGAACTTGGGTATACAACATATACAGTGCCTTGCGAAAGTATTCGGCCCCCTTGAACTTTGCGACCTTTTGCCACATTTCAGGCTTCAAACATAAAGATATAAAACTGTATTTTTTTGTGAAGAATCAACAACAAGTGGGACACAATCATGAAGTGGAACGACATTTATTGGATATTTCAAACTTTTTTAACAAATCAAAAACTGAAAAATTGGCCGTGCAAAATTATTCAGCCCCTTTACTTTCAGTGCAGCAAACTCTCTCCAGAAGTTCAGTGAGGATCTCTGAATGATCCAATGTTGACCTAAATGACTAATGATGATAAATACAATCCACCTGTGTGTAATCAAGTCTCCGTATAAATGCACCTGCACTGTGATAGTCTCAGAGGTCCGTTAAAAGCGCAGAGAGCATCATGAAGAACAAGGAACACACCAGGCAGGTCCGAGATACTGTTGTGAAGAAGTTTAAAGCCGGATTTGGATACAAAAAGATTTCCCAAGCTTTAAACATCCCAAGGAGCACTGTGCAAG
Source organism: Oncorhynchus tshawytscha (assembly GCF_018296145.1). NCBI lineage: Eukaryota > Metazoa > Chordata > Actinopteri > Salmoniformes > Salmonidae > Oncorhynchus > Oncorhynchus tshawytscha. The sequence goes on from NC_056437.1 coordinate 74,145,201, forward strand.
CGATAATATTGAAATGGAAGGAGTACTGCAAATCTACCAAGACCTGGCCGTCCCTCTAAACTTTCAGCTCATACAAGGAGAAGTCTGATCAGAGATGCAGCCAAGAGGCCCATGATCACTCTGGATGAACTGCAGTGATCTACAGCTGAGGTGGGAGACTCTGTCCATAGGACAACAATCAGTCGTATATTGCACAAATCTGGCCTTTATGGAAGCGTGGCAAGAAGAAAGCCATTTCTTAAAGATATCCATAAAAAGTGTCGTTTAAAGTTTGCCACAAGCCACCTGGGAGACACACCAAACATGTCGAAGAAGGTGCTCTGGTCAGATGAAACCAAAATTGAACTTTTTGGCAACAATGCAAAACGTTATGTTTGGCGTAAAAGCAACACAGCTCATCACCCTGAACACACCATCCCCACTGTCAAACATGGTGGTGGCAGCATCATGGTTTGGGCCTGCTTTTCTTCAGCAGGGACAGGGAAGATGGTTCAAATTGATGGGAAGATGGATGGAGCCAAATACAGGACCATTCTGGAAGAAAACCTGATGGAGTCTGCAAAAGACCTGAGACTGGGACGGAGATTTGTATTCCAACAAGACAATGATCCAAAACATAAAGCAAAATCTACAATGGAATGGTTCAAAAATAAACATATCCAGGTGTTAGAATGGCCAAGTCAAAGTCCAGACCTGAATCCAATCGAGAATCTGTGGAAAGAACTAAAAACTGCTGTTCACAAATGCTCTCCATCCAACCTCACTGAGCTCGAGCTGTTTTGCAAGGAGGAATGGGAAAAAATGTCAGTCTCTCGATGTGCAAAACTGATAGAGACATACCCCAAGCGACTTACAGCTGTAATCGCAGCAAAAGGTGGCGCTACAAAGTATTAACTTAAGGGGGCTGAATAATTTTGCACGCCCAATTTTTCAGTTTTTGATTTTTAAAAAAAGTTTTAAATATCCAATAAATGTCGTTCCACTTCATGATTGTGTCCCTCTTGTTGTTGATTCTTCACAAAAAAATACAGTTTTATATCTTTGTTTGAAGCCTGAAATGTGGCAAAAGGTCGCAAAGTTCAAGGGGGGCGAATACTTTCGCAAGGCACTGTATATGTCAAATGATGACAACTTGTCGTAGCCATTTATCAACTTATTTCTCTGTGAGAAAAAGATTTTGGTAGATGACCAATACGGAAAAGGACATTTTTTGGGGGACTGGATCATTTCAACAAATCACCACCTCATCATCGGTTTCTAATAGCAATAGGGGGTTGGTTTTCATTTGAATGATAGCTTAAACCTCAAATCCATTAATTCATGTAATGCCAGAGCGCCCAATTCTTTTCTAGCCACCGTGGTCTGAAAATGACAGCTGCGTTCTAAGTCCCACAAAGGACTGGTGTGTATGACAAAAACAGTGGCAGTGTCCAAAATATCTGATTATCAGCTGTTGTCAAACACACGTCGGTCTCAAAATTATTATCTTCCTCAATAGTGGAATACTAGATGAAAACCCCAAATTAGTATGACATCCTGGCATTTAAAGCATACAACATTTTCAACATTTAAAATACTATTTTTGCATACCCAAAATGGCTACTATTTAGAACAAGTATGGGTATTGATCTGTTTTAAGCAATCGATTTTATGAGATCATGATGACTATAAACTGTAATACTAACATCACCCATCTGAGGTAAAAAAGGATGTGTATTTCCTGCAATTCTTGTGTGGTAAAAACGTTAGTATGTGTAATGTACTAACACATTCTGTCCACCATTGGAAATTAGCATAATGTAACCTAATTAAATATGTCAAAGTAATTCAATATTTTAATATATGATAATAGTAAATGTAGCAGATTCACACATTGTTACAACAATGACATATATTTCTTCTTACTTTAACCATGGAGAGAATTTATATGCTCCTAAGCTCAATTTAACCAGGCACTCTAGACTAGAGTGTCCATGGGGTCTGTGCAGCGGGCAAAATGTATTACGTCCCTACTATTACTGTACTTCTAACATACAGTATATTGTTACTATCAGTATACTAATAGTATATGTCTTTCCAGCTTTTCACGCTACCCCCAATGTTTACAAGAGGAAGAGCAAGGAGATTCGCATGGAGACAGAGCCCTGTGGTCTGGACTGCTTTCTGCTCCAGGTGTGCTCTGATCCTCTACATGTCCTCTGTCTTTAACTGCCCGACAACAGACAGACAAGCCAATGATCACGCTTCGATCCATTCATCCCTTCTTTAACACTCTTCTATCTCTTCATTTCTGTCCCTCTCTTCCTCTCTCCCTCCTCTAAAGAAAGGGGCCAAAGAGTTTGCGGATCAGGAGATGCTGCGCTCCCAGAGGTCCCGGCGGTGGCGGCGACAGCCACGCCCTCCCAGCTCCAGCTGCCCTGGTCCGTCAGGCACCACTGAGGAGGCCAAGGAGGTGGATAGTGATCACGAGACCACCAGCTCCTCAGGTAGCTTGGGGAAACACAAGCATTATAAGGGACAAGACAGACCAACACAAACGTCAGGGATGCGCAGTAGAGCACCTGCTGGGTGTCGACAAACAGGGGCGGTTCAACATGTAGAATCGTTGGGAAATGAACAGAAAATGGCAGCCGATGTTCTGTGGTCAGAGGCGATAGGACGGCCACCCACTGCGCATGGCCGATGTTCATGTTAGTCTGTCTGGTCCGTAAGTACTTTAAGAGACAATTATGGGAAAGACGAGCTTCTAAAGTACTATTCACAGGTTGCACCTGCGTCACTCGGTCGCGTCATGCATCTAAAGTCAATCTGGCGACATCAAAATGATGACAAAAGGTTTTGATTTATTTGCCTTCTTTTTTAGTTGCATTGTATTTCTAAGCCACTGTAATTCCCCAGTTAGCAGTGAGGAATCTGCCCAGAAGCGGTCCTCTTCCGGGCGTCCGAAACTGATTGAATTGGCCCGGAATCGGGTGTCGGACTCGGCCCGGAATCAAAATGAATGACTGCCCAGAATCGGCCCAAGTACATCAGGTCTTTTCCATCTACCAGAATTCAGTTGACTTTGCCGGCACCTTACCAGAATCCCCACAGAAGTGGCCCGATGCAAATGTAAATAAATGTATACAAAATTACCCGATGGAAATATTACTATTATGCATTTTATACATATAAATTATACCCATCCACAAAAAAATACATTTTGTGTCAGAGGAAACACCATACACCTGGTGCCCGTGTCAGCGTGCATGCGCCTGGTCTGCCACGGGAGTCACTACAGCGCAATGGGACAAGGACATCCCGGACAGCCAAACCCTCCCCTAACTTTGATGATGCTGGGCCAATTGGGTCTCCCGGTCGTGGCCTATAGCAATGCAGTTTTCACTACGATGCAGTGTCTAAGACCGCTGCGCCACTCGGGAAGCTCCATCCACAAAGCTTTTCATGTTTATCAATTGCCTTGCACAAAGTATCAAAATACTACAACGGGCTCTTAAAGAATTTTATATAAATGTTAATTATATTTTTTGATCACAGAAACAATGAAAATAATGAAATGTTAATTATATAAAGCAGCCCGTGTAATCATCTGCCAGAGAGTAGCCTCAATCGGCCCGAGGCCCCAAGTAATACATTTGGGCCAGATAACTCACACCGGAATCGGCCTGAGCCCCAAGTAATACATTTGGGCCAGATAACTCTCACCGGAATCGGCGTGAGCCCCAAGTAATACATTTGGGCCAGATATCTCTCACCGGAATCGGCCCGAGCTCAATCCCCGCATCCTAGCCATAAGCAATACTGCTGAAGGCGGACTCTCCGCCGGAATTGGCCCAGAACCACTGTGCTAGCTGGGGCACTTTTGATTACATTTTCGTCAGCGCTCATTGACAATACATCGAGTAGGATGCTCAGTTGGGCATCAGTCCAAAACGAACGTTCAAAACAATATTGTGACGAAACATGCAACCCATGAATAGGAGACTGCCAGCTTCCTATCTTCTAAGGTAGGAGAACACTAATGCCTCAGCTGCTACGGTACTACAGTATATCTGTCATACCTCAGTGTATTAATGACAGAATGGATTGACTAAGTTCCCCATAACACTCATCTGCCAGAATGGTTCATGTGTGCTGAATGCAGTTCATCAGAAAAGAGAACATTGGCTGAAGAAGATTATTATTATTTTTAAACCATTCACTCGCTCTCCAAACACAAGAATCCAACCATGGGTTTCAGGTCCAAAACCAATAGATTCTTCACTCAGCCACTCCCCCTGGTTTCCTCTTTCTGTTGACAGACTCATGTGGAGAACAGTGGGAGGGGAGAAAGAGCACTCTCCTCAGGCTCTCGTTTTCTCTGTCTTAATCATTCACTCAGTCTCTCTACTGTCTCTCTCTTGCATTCAGTTTGGAAGGAACTAATATCTGTACTGTGATGTCACTGCAGCTCTTCATTTTGAAGATAGACTACTGACTTAAGCTGGTGGCCCAGCGGCCGTCCCCTCTAGCTCAAATCATGTGTAAAAACAGATTGATGAGCGGACTAATAAGCATTCCCCAGTCATAGCATGTGGTCACAATAACACAGCCTTGAACCTGTTGCCAAGCAACATGTTGCTCTCTGCCTTTGGCAGTGGGTGTATGTGCATGAGTCTCAAATGCCCACCCCCCCCTCCCCTGTGTGTTTGTCTGTGTGTGTGCGCATGTGTGTGTTTTTGGGTACGGTCAGAGAGCAACTCTCGCTGTCAGACCCCCACCAAGCTGTGCCTGGGGGAGGAGCACGGGGAGCAGGTGGAACCTCCTGTCCAGTGGAGTGGGGCTGAGGAGTCTCTGTTCCGAGTGCTGCACGGAACCTACTACAACAACTTCTGCTCCATCGCTCGCCTCATCAGCACCAAGACCTGCAAACAGGTGAACCACCAAGAACCTACACCCACCAGATGTTCATATACTCTATTGATACACCAATTAAAGCAAGTCTCCTGGCCAACACGCTAATGACCAAAACACATTACAGACTAGTACAGACCGACAAGATAACGAAGTGGTGCTGTGACTGTGTTGTAGTGTGTTGGCATTGATACAAGTGTCGTAACACATAATACTGTGTGGAAAATTGGGATGATTACAAATGGAATGTAAACAACATGCGGAGTCATAAATGAGGACTTTTACGACATGTACATGACAGCTTTGTTATTCTCTGAGACGCTGTCACGGTCTCCGGGCTCAGACGGCTTATAGCGAACGGATCCCTTCTGGGCTGAGGTATTGTGGGGATGTTATGTGTCTCTAATATGGAGGAGTTAGGGGAGTATTGTATGGGGAACATATTAGGCCTTCTGATCAGATTTGCAAAGCTATTGAGAGACACGTTCCAATCCTCCAAAACCAAAACAGAGAGACAAAGACCGAGAAACAAAGAGGGCGAAGCGCGACGACAGAGATCCGCCACAGACGTTGCAAAGTAGCTTTGCCCCCTGCAGCAGCATCCCGGCCCCGAGCACAACGCCAGTGTGACTCTATAGCATGGCCTTGTTATCCCTCAGAGAGCCTGTGGTTTGGCTGGATGGAAACACCGCTGCTACGAGCTTCCCAGTCCCTCCCTCTGGGTAATGTGTGTCTGTCTGTTTTAGGGAGGAAGCCAAATCTGTTTTTTTGGCAGGGAGAAGTGGTTTGGGGCTTTGCGGGTGTGTGTGGGGAGTGGGATGGCGGGGAGGTGTGTGTGTGTAAATTACGCTGAGATGGTGGTGGGTTCTGATAGGGGAGGAGAGGGCCACGTGTTTTATGGAGTAATCACATGCAGCGATGCGCTTCCCAGCTTAATTTGAGAGGCACTCAACTACACAATGGGACCAATTCCAGAACCACACAACATTCTGCACCGTTGTGGATAGTTGCCTCATATCTGTGTGTATGCGTGTCGTGTATGCGCTGACAAATATGCCTGCATGTGTGTGTTTAATGTGTGTGTTCCCTCTCTTCCTCAGGTGTATGAGTTTGCTGTGAAAGAGGTCCTGATCCATCGTGTTCCGTTGGAGGATGGTGGCAACTCCCCTCAGAAGAAGAAGAGGAAGCACAGGCAAGATGGCCGCCGACTTTTACACTCACTCCCTCCCCGTCCCTGTTGCAGCATGACCTCATAGGAATGTAGTGAGAATGGACCCTGATACACAGATCAGTGGGAGAAAAAGATTAAACCGTGCAGAAAATGAAAGGAACTGCTCTTTTTCAAATACCTTTGTACAGAAATAGACATGATTATTGAAAGTGTTTTTCATTTCTTTCTGTAGGTTATGGGCAAAGATACAGCTCAAGAAAGGTGAGTTCTTCACTTGACTGAGGTATTGAAATAGTCAAATTAACATTGTCAAATGCATTTCTTATACACTAATTCAGAATGATGTATCTGCTCATTGTATAATTAAAGCCTTTGTCCTCTCTAGATAACTCATCCAATCAGGTGTACAACTACCAGCCATGTGACCACCCGGACCACCCATGTGACAGCTCCTGTCCCTGTGTGATGACCCAGAATTTCTGTGAGAAGTTCTGCCAGTGTGAGCACGAGTGTGAGTGTCACCTTACCCAAACACACATCCACTGTTACCACCATGTCCTAACACACTCACACACACACACACCACTTCCCAACCCGGACAGACCATTTGCAGAAGTCCAAAACATATCAGTGTGAAAACAGACATATTTCAACACATACTGAACATTCCTTCCACTAAACTGGCTGTAGTAAATGTGTACTACAATTACCTGTACTGACAGCGAGAGGTTTCACAGCTCAACTCTGTAATGGGAATAGGAATGTGTTCACAGGACAATTCTGCTGAAGACTAGCTCTCTTTCACTCGGTGGATGAAAAGGCCCTTTTGACAGGCCAGAATAGACAGTGGAACAGTGTGTAAGACGATCCTCCTCCTCGCTGTGTGTTCCGCAGGATAAGCTGTCCTCTGGCAGGCAGGGTTTGGTTAGCTGCATGGGCATCTGTTCAGCACGGGGCCGTGTTCACAATGCTCTGACACATTCATCCCAGGAGAAATGAGCCTGAACCGCTGTGCCCACGCACTTCCACAAATGGCCACAGGGCGGAAGGAAGGAATGTTGAGAGAGAAAGAGAGAGCTTGGCTCTGAATTCACAGCTTTGGCTCATTTTGTGTTCTAACAGAAATACAGTTCTCCCTCCCCCTCCCTGGTTTTGACAGGAAGCAGCGTATGGAGGGTTTAATGTGTGAGCTCCACAGCCCTGGAGTGGAATCAAAGAGATGTGACAGGCACAGTGCCTGAACTACAACATCCATCCCTACATTTATACGAGACCGACCGCTACGACTGAACACTGCTCGGTGATGCGCACACACACATACACACACACACACACAGCCACACAGCCACACAAACTGTAGGGAAGAAGACTTAGGAAGGAGGAGAGACAAGACTAATGTTACTGCTCTACTTATGGAGTATTGTCCTCCAGCTAAACCTGTTGGAGAGGAGAGGGACATTTTAAGTTGTCTGCTGCTCGTTTTCCTTCTTCCTCTGCCCGGAAGGCTTTCCATTACTCTCAGCACAGCTGTATTTCAGCATAGCTGCCAGCAGAGGTCAGTGATTGATGAGTTACATTACAGAGCAGCAGCTTTTTTACCGTTGAGGCAGCGTTCATTAATGAAAATGCAGTTGCCGTTCGCCACACAGCCACAGAGAATTCTGTTACAAAATAGTTCTCTAGTCCACTGAGGCATGTAACTCATACGGCCTCTCTGTTACCGCAGTATGTTTCTATGCTGTTTCTAAAAGTGACTCTCCGCTGAACGTTTCCCTGTCTGACTCTGAACACTACCCTGGGGTGTTACATTGTTCTCCAGGCCAGAACCGTTTTCCGGGCTGCCGCTGTAAGACCCAGTGCAACACCAAGCAATGTCCCTGCTACCTGGCGGTGAGGGAATGTGACCCAGATCTGTGTATGACCTGTGGAGCCGCGGACCACTGGGACAGCAAGGTAGTCTCCTGCAAGAACTGCAGCATCCAAAGGGGGCTCAAGAAGGTAGGCCAGTGGGCCATGTTCCAGTCCAAAGGAATAGAAAATAGCCGATGATGTGCTGTATCTGAATTCAGGTCGGAGTCAGAACCCATATTAACATGCTTATGACTTGCTGAGGAATAAAAGGCACTGTTGTATTATTCCGGTGTTGTCTTGTCATTTTGCGTAAATGTCAGCCAACTTTAACCTCTGACCTCTGACCTCTCCCAGCACCTCCTGCTTGCCCCCTCAAACGTGGCAGGGTGGGGCACCTTCATCAAAGAGTCCGTTCAGAAGAATGAGTTCATCTCTGAGTACTGTGGAGAGGTGAGGCAACATAAAACTGTTGAACGTTTCTTTATCATGTAATGGGGTATAGTTGGGTGTGGGGTTTATACGGTATCAGTATGCGTTTGTATGAATGCCTTTGTGTTAATGTATAAAACATTTAGTCTGACCATCACACTCTGAAACTGTCTGTGTCTGCAGCTAATCTCGCAGGATGAGGCGGACCGACGGGGGAGGATCTACGACAAATACATGTCCAGCTTCCTCTTCAACCTGAACAATGGTAATAATGACTCCTCAACACGCTAATGATGCACAGTTAACCCTTTTAAAGGACATCACCGTTGCTGTGTTCTGTGATCGCTGAGCTGACACGTTCCTGTAATGTCTCAACAGACTTTGTCGTGGACGCCACAAGGAAAGGGAATAAAATCAGATTTGCGAATCACTCGGTGAACCCAAACTGCTACGCTAAGGGTAGGATCACATAGAAAAATGCAAAGCCTGTTTTGTGGAATGATTTGGTTTGGTGACGTGCACAAATCAATGATGTGATGGCTGTTGTTGCAGTGGTCATGGTGAATGGAGACCACCGCATCGGGATCTTTGCCAAACGGGCTATCCTACAGGGGGAGGAGCTCTTCTTCGACTATAGGTAGAGCCTTGTGGCCATGGGAACACTGGAGTCTTCGATACAATACGGTATCGCAGTCCTTCTTTGGTTGTCTCTGATATTTGTGGGATGACATGCATTTATTTTTACACTGATGCTTCACACTGTCCTGACTCTCTCTCTCTCCTGCCCCTTACAGGTACAGCCAGGATGATGCCCTGAAGTATGTGGGCATAGAGAGAGAAGTCGACATGGCCTAGCATTAACCTGCTGCATTTCAGCTACCTGCACTGACCCCTTGCTGACTGACCCCCCCCCCCACCACCTGGTAATGCTTCTGCTCCTCCCCACATTGCCACAACAAACACAAGCTTTATTGGCCTCTGTGAAACATTCACCGTAATGGAGGAGAATTAAAATACCTGATCTATGTTACTGACTAGTCCCCCATTGACAACAGTGCTGAACGGTTTTCTTCTCCCTTGGTGACAATTTCCTCCTGCTACCACATCAGTGAAATCACTTCCTCTCTGTATGAAGCACTTCCCCACTCTGCTTTATCACTCACCTAGCGAAAACTGTGTACATGAAGCTTCTGGAACGAAACAAGCAATTAGAATGGCAACAAGAACCTACTATCTACAGTATATATTCAATGTATCGCTTATACTGTACCATCAGCCTCACGGCATTGTTGTTATTTTCAACATGAACACATGCTGTGTGTTATTCTCTCTGTATTTCTGTTACTGTACTCACATCTATTAACGATTGCTTGTCCTCTCAATGAGCAACGCTAGCTTTTAGCCTACAGTGTATCTATTAACAGTGCAAGACAGCGCACGTGTTGTCTTTTGGTTTAAAATGAACTCTAAGCACATTAGCAAGATAATTAGCTTTTATTTTCAAATGCAGCTCTATGGAGGAACTCAGTATCCTGTCATGCTAACTTTCCTGTTACTCAGAAAAAGCCTCTTCCCGGTAGCTTTTGGAGGCAATGCTAAACTCATGATAATGCTAAAGCTCTGTATCTGACCTGTCTCTGTGGCTATAGCATCAACACCACCCCCTTCATACATAGTGAAATAACTTACTGTGCATTTATATCAATGTTCTTAAAAAAAAAAACATGCCGTACCGTACGAGAAACCGACTAACTGAATGTGAACTCTGAAGGGGTGGTTGATGGGAGATCTCATTCCTCCTTTAGTTTGACAACTAGTCACCTGTGCCATTGGTACTCAGTAATACGTGTACTTTATGAAGCATTTGCCATTCAGTTTACATGAGCGTCAGCTCTTCTAACTCAAAGACTATATCCGTGTATAAGAACCATGAACACTATAGTCTCCCCTGAAAAAGCTGTAAGTGCCAAATGAATCTAAACTGAAAGAGGAGGGTTGTCATTATGATGTTTGTACTGTATATAATGGACAGGACTGTGTTACAGGTAACCATTTTAGGGTTCTACTCGTCATGGGAAAATAAGATAGGAAAAATAACATTTTTTGACAATTTCAATTTTCAAGTGCCCCACTTGGATGTTGTGTACATACAACCATCCATCTGATCATGTTGTCACACTATATAAAAGTGAATTGTGGAACTGACATCCAGGTCTGATATTCACCCAGGATTTTATCCTTAAGTCCAAAACATTTACACCCATGAGAAGATGAGATCTTTCTGCACGGAGGTGACTGAAACTATGTGGAATTTATCGTTATGTACAACTTATGCCTATGAAAATAAAACTTTTAACTTTATACATTATTACAATATGCATCTTGTCGTTGAGTACCATTGTCAGTCAAGAGATAATTCTGGTTTCCTCCAGTGTTTAAATGTGGAAGTGGGGTAGCGCTATTTGGGGGGTGGGGGGCTAGGATGAGTCAGGGTTGAACATACCCTAGCCTCAACCACAACCCTAAAGTTAGCCTCAACCACTGCCCTAACCCTAGCTTCTTGTCCACTTCCCAGTTCAACACTAATCCTCAACCCTAACCCTAGCTTCTTGTCCACATCCCGGTTCAACACTAATCCTCAACCCTAACCCTAGCTTCTTGTCCACATCCCGGTTCAACACTAATCCTCAACCCTAACCCTAGCTTCTTGTCCACATCCTGGTTCAACACTAATCCTCAACCCTAACCCTAGCTTCTTGTCCACATCCTGGTTCAACACTAATCCTCAACCCTAACCCTAGCTTCTTGTCCACTTCCCGGTTCAACACTAATCCTCAACCCTAACCCTAGCTTCTTGTCCACATCCTGGTTCAATACTAATCCTCAACCCTAACCCTAGCTTCTTGTCCACATCCTGGTTCAACACTAATCCTCAACCCTAACCCTAGCTTCTTGTCCACATCCTGGTTCAACACTAATCCTCAACCATAACCCTAGCTTCTTGTCCACATCCCGGTTCAACACTACCCCCAGCCTCAACCACAACCTTAACCCTAGCTATTATATCCTACTTTACTCTTTGAATACCATGAGGCACTGGAGCTTGGCTTCAGGTAACACCAACTTAATTTACCCACTGGTTTCATCTTAGGTGTTCCAATTTTTCCCATACCAACATGGATTTATTAGGACTGTACACGAGACAGACACATTGTGCCTTTGTCAACAGGTAAAGGGAAACTACACCATTTTAATTTCCTTCAGGATTCTTTATTGAAGTGTCAGTTTGGTTTTGCTTTGATTAACATAGTAATGGTCATTTACAGTGAACTTATTACAAAACAAAACCAACATAACAGAAAGGGAGAAAAAAAACTCCACGATTTCAATGTGGTCACAAACACAAGTCCTGCAGTCAATCACCTTCAGCAGGGTTTTAAGAAACCTGAGACATCTGGTTTTCAGGGATACAGTATCTTCAACCTAGCTTCTTTTCCCCCTGAAAGCCAAATGTGGGGCTTTTACACCTGCTACATTAGGTCATACAGTCACTAACTGTCTGGTGCTTCCTCTTGCAAGATTTTATAGGGTAGCGACTCACTGAGGGGTCTGGCCCTCTTAGACTCCCTGCCTGCTCCTCCCTCTAGCCTGGCTGTAGGCCACTCCTCCACTGTAGGGAACAACACTAGTCTGTCATATGATGACACCATGCATTTAGGATGGACAGAATCCTTGTCTCCTTCACCCTTGTGCTCACTCCCTCAACCCCTTATTAAATTTGAGTCTCCTTTACACAGAGAACCTTAGCTGCTCACCCTGGCGGCCACCCTATAGGGATGGCCAAGTTTATCCGCGGCTAAGTTGATATTCCACTATTTAAAAAAAAAGGTGCTATATAGAACCATAAATGGTTATTTGGATGTCGCCATAGGAGAACCCTTTGAAGAACCCTTTTTGGTTACAGGAAAGGGTTCTCATATGGGGACAGCTGAAGAACCCTTTTTTCTAAGAGTGGAAGGTAGGGAACTTGCTATAAACTGCCAATCAGCTCAGATCTAAGAGCTGAGGCTGTCATACAGTGTAGTCAAGTTTGTGGTCATACACACATCCTTAAAAATACTGATATTTTGACCTGATGAAGATGTTCTGGCTTTACCTGATTACCAAGAGCTGTAGAGCAACATCCGGGTAGGGAGGAGCCTGCCTGGACAGCACCCAATCACTATCTGCTCACTGTTCTGCTATTGGTGGACGACAACAAGTGAGTTGGCTCATTCACATCATCAGTGCAGAGACTATCCTCATCATCAGTAGGGAGGGTTAGGTGACAAACAGAACTGTGAACACACAAACCAGCACGTCTACTGTACATTCAATCACACACACTCCAGGGACCACGCATGGATGGACTAGCTAAGGTGTGGCATCGCAGTGATGCTAGGCAGGATGCACATGTACTGTAGTCCATTTCAAATAAACGCATCACAGCGTAGACATTTACATAATATATCAATAAGTCGACTGTTTCCCTAAAAGGCTTCAAAGCACATTTGACCCAGGTTGTTGACTGGTCTACTATGAGCTCTGTAAGAGGTCATTGTCCATCTCTGTACAAAAACACATCCTTCCTATTTCTCCAGAGGTGGAACATGTTACTACTCTAATTGCCCAATGCTAACATTAATACTATTTCAAATGGTACATTCTGACAAATATGGCTTAACAGGCTAAAAACCAAAGATGTTGAATATGTTCTGTGATGTTTTCTACTGAAACATCGGGAGGGTACTGTATTGTCCACATCCTGAACATGTGAGAAAGCTATGCTGAATAGTTTTTAGTGTAATGAGTGTACATATCATACAGAGCACACACAGAGAGGAGCAGAGCAGGTCTTGCTGCAGAGCCTGTCCACATAACAGGGTCATGATTAGGATTTTACATTCACACCTCTCAGCCTCCACTCATTTTCAACGGTTTCATACAAACCATAGGAATATAAAAAATAAGTCGATAAACACCTTATTCATATATTCACGTAATACATATTATGTCTAGGATCCTAACTGCTGCAAGTTGCTGCGAACGGAACAGACACAAAAAATATGTTGAGGTGACCTGCGCTGGAAGCGGCTGATTTTATTGCATTTCATTGCAAGGTGCGATCATCATGCTCTATATATTTTTGCTCTATATATTTTCAAAATGCTCTTATGTTTTCTCTCTTTTTTTCTATGATGTATTACTGCTTGAGCTTCAAAGGGCGCTGGGTGATGATGTCAGAGACCTAAGCTTTGGTTACCACGCCACACATTACATGGGTCCAATGACGTTTCACCTACTGGGAACATCTTCCCTGACCGTAACCTCACCCACCGTCTAACCTGAAATCGTGACTTTCCAGACAGGGAAATATCATTGGACCTAAAGGAAGAGAAGCACCATAAGAAGCACCCACCCACTGGGCACAGACGTCACTTCAACGTCTATTCCACGTTGGTTCAACGTAATTTCATTGAACTAATGTGGAAACAACGTTGATTCAGCCAGTGCCCAGTGGGTAAGAAGCTACAGCAGCGGGGGGCGGCACAGTACAGCACTGTCCTACAGAGCAGTCAGATGCAAAAATAGTCTAGTGTGGTGAGAAGAAGTACAAGACTGGCATTGACATTGTTGTGGTCCTCTACACAATATGCCTGTGTGTGTGTGTGTGTGTGTGTGTGTGTGTGTGTGTGTGTGTGTGTGTGTGTGTGTGTGTGTGTGTGTGTGTGTGTGTGTGTGTGTGTGTGTGTGTGTGTGTGTGTGTGTGTGTGTGTGTGTGTGTGTGTGTGTGTGTGTGTGTGTGTGTGTGTGTGTGTGTGTGTGTGTGTGTGTGTGTGTGTGTGTGTGTGTGTGTGTGTGTGTGTGTGTGTGTGTGTGTGTGTGTGTGTGTGTGTTTGCATGTCCGGATGTTCATGCGGAGCAGCTCTTTTCCTGAAAGACATTTGTAATGAGTCCTGACCAGGCTGGTCGACAGGGCTGCTGTTGGTAGGGGCCCCTACACGCCGGGGCCTCTGATTCTGAAATAGCACCCCGATTTCAGCCGCATGTTCACTCTCTACTGGAAGTCAAACAGAAAACGAAGCGTGGAATGAGGATTACTAGCAATATAATAGGTTGTCCTGTCCCTGGTTTAACATCTCCATTCCCTTTTCTGCAGTGCACCAACGGCCAGTCTCACACCAACACGAATAGCACTACCGCTGGGAAACGTCAAACTACCACGGCTTCTTAGCGCTACCCAGCCATTTCACATGTTACTCTGAGGATTCTGAACAAGAATATTGGCGATCGTCTTATATTCCCGAGTTAAATGTCACATCTATTCAGTATGTTTTGTTGATCGTACATGACTGCTTCATTGATTGGTTTGGGAATCGGGTTAGGAATCGCAGAGCATACTGTAATTGGCCAAGCTGCTATCTAATGAAACGAACCATTAATACATGTTCCTCTTCATTGATTGGTTGGGAATCGGGTTAGGAATCGCAGAGCATACTGTAATTGGCCAAGCTGCTATCTAATGAAACGAACCATTAATACATGTTCCTCTTTTGTATAGGTATGCACTTTCATAGGCTGCAATACAACAAATATATGTTTATATGCCTTCCATTATTCTTTAGATATGTCATGTCAAAGCTTAGAGCTCCATGCTTTTTATAGCTTCTTCAATTGGTGTTAAGCAGGACAGGCTGTTTGCAGATGCCAGATTGTGCGTGTTGTTGTTGTTGCTGCACCGTTGCAGCATCTCTCTGTGGTGGATCCTAGCTCACTAGTCAAAGGATGGGGCGAGTGGGATAGTTTGGATGGCTTTATCGAAACGGCTGCAAGAGTGGATGGTCGGAAAGAGATACACAGTAGAGATGGCATTGATCTATCAAGTGATCTCATTGACAGACCTGCAAACCAGAAGAGGCTGCTGAATACGTGTTACTGCGTGTGAAATCTAATTCCCTCAGTTTAAGTCTCAAATCCTCAATGAACTCATGGGGTTATTTCTGATCTTGTTTTGCTCTGTCGAGGCACTTCAGTTGGTCAGCCTTTCAATACAGTGTGAGCCTGGTCGGTCGTCACTCACGCAATCCGGGCTTGATTTGATCCCCGAAGCCTGCAAAACTATGAACACATTAGAAAAACAACACTAGGTCGAGCACCAGGCTTAAGATAACACATACCTGGGGAAAGGAAAACAAAACCGAAAAGCAAATCAAAAAGTTAAAGGAATTATAAAACATAAACAGGTATTGTGGTTGTTGTAAGCCCCAAAACCTCCCCAGTTCAATCCCTCCCACCCCCTCCTCCCTCCCGCCGTTCCCCAGCCTGAGGTTAGTCACTCCGAAAGTCTTCCTCTATCGCTGGATATCGCTTCTTCTCCAGGGTCCCTGTCAGGGGCCTGGAGCTGCTGCCTCCAGGGGACTCCAGGAAGTTCTTGGGCTCGTTGGTGTGGTAGCTGCCCTTGTACCGGTACAGATAGATGTAGATGCTGTACAGACCTATGAACAGCAATATCACGGCTGCGGCGACGACAACTAGAGGGAGAAACACACACAGTCAAGGTGTGGTTAAAACAACAGTGTGTAGCAAACAGCTGAAAACCCATTGTTCCTCACAGTAGGGTTCGATGACTCACGTTGGAATTGCCACTGTGAAAAGATGTACCTGTATCTCAGTGGATGGTACAAATATCCCTTTCAATCAATACCATTGTGACTCAGTTGGTTCTCTGCCAAACTCACTTAACTTCCCTTTAGAGACAAGCGGTATCCTTTCTTATACAGCCACATATTGTTATGAGGGAACCATCAATCTCAAAGGATGTCTAATAACTGGAGGACGTCGGCAAGGGGACAGCAGGACCGGCCCAGACATCAGAAATCAAACTCACATGTTCTGTGTTACCATAACAACCCTGTACAGATGTCTCCAGTACATTAAGCTGAAGCATATATCTGTGATGAATAGTGGAGGGAGGGGCAGCTCTAAATATAGTTGATCCGGGTGAGGATCTCAGACAGGGATAGAGTGCAGACTACAGACTCTCTGAGCTGCTGTCCAATCCCATTTTCTTTGCCTCTCATGATCAACAGATAAAATAAAATATCCTTCTTTACATTCCAGCATTTGTTCTGGTACATGTCACATTTTTAGCTTTTAGCGTGAGGACGTAAAGCCTATTCTGGAATCTGATGGTCTCAGATTTTAGGATTAGGGGATTTTAGGAAAATGAAAATGAGAATTTCAACTACTACTGATCTGTGTCAGTAGGGGAGAGAGAGAGGTAGCAAGAGAAAGAGAGAGAGAGAGAGGTAGCAAGAAGAAGAGAGAGAGAGGTAGCAAGAGGAAGAGAGAGAGAGAGAGAGAGGTAGCAAGAGGAAGAGAGAGAGAGAGAGAGAGGTAGCAAGAGGAAGAGAGAGAGAGAGAGGTAGCAAGAGGAAGAGAGAGAGAGAGAGGTAGGAAGAGGAAGAGAGAGAGAGAGAGGTAGCAAGAGGAAGAGAGAGAGAGAGAGAGGTAGCAAGAGGAAGAGAGAGAGAGAGAGAGGTAGCAAGAGGAAGAGAGAGAGAGAGAGGTAGCAAGAGGAAGAGAGAGAGAGAGAGGTAGCAAGAGGAAGAGAGAGAGAGAGAGGTAGCAAGAGGAAGAGAGAGAGAGAGGTAGCAAGAGGAAGAGAGAGAGAGAGAGAGGTAGCAAGAGGAAGAGAGAGAGGTAGCAAGAGGAAGAGAGAGAGAGGTAGCAAGAGGAAGAGAGAGAGAGGTAGCAAGAGGAAGAGAGAGAGAGGTAGCAAGAGGAAGAGAGAGAGAGAGAGAGAGGTTGCAAGAGGAAGAGAGAGAGAGAGAGAGGAAGAGAGAGTAGCAAGAGGAAGAGAGAAAGAGAGAGAGGTAGCAAGAGGAAGAGAGAGAGGTAGCAAGAGGAAGAGAGAGAGAGAGAGGTAGCAAGAGGAAGAGAGAGAGAGAGAGAGTAGCAAGAGGAAGAGAGAGAGAGAGAGGTAGCAAGAGGAAGAGAGAGAGAGGTAGCAAGAGGAAGAGAGAGAGAGGTAGCAAGAGGAAGAGAGAGAGAGGTAGCAAGAGGAAGGAAGAGAGAGAGAGGTAGAAAGAGGAAGAGAGAGAGAGAGAGAGAGGTAGCAAGAGGAAGAGAGAGAGAGAGAGAGAGAGAGAGAGAGAGAGCAAGAGGGTAGAGAGAGAGAGAGAGAGAGAGAGAAGAGGGTAGAAGAGGAAGAGAGAGAGGTAGCAAGAGGAAGAGAGAGAGAGAGAGGTAGCAAGAGGAAGAGAGAGAGAGAGAGGTAGCAAGAGGAAGAGAGAGAGAGAGAGAGGTAGCAAGAGGAAGAGAGAGAGAGAGGTAGCAAGAGGAAGAGAGAGAGAGAGAGAGGTAGCAAGAGGAAGAGAGAGAGAGAGAGAGGAGAAGGTAGCAAGAGGAAGAGAGAGAGAGAGAGAGAGTAGCAAGAGGAAGAGAGAGAGAGAGAGAGAGGAGAGAGAGAGAAGAGAGAGAGAGAGAGAGAGAGAGAGAGGTAGCAAGAGGAAGAGAGAGAGAGAGAGAGGTAGCAAGAGGAAGAGAGAGAGAGAGTAGCAAGAGGAAGAGAGAGAGCAAGAGAAGAGAGAGAGAGAGAGAGAGGTAGCAAGAGGAAGAGAGAGAGAGAGAGGAGAGTAGCAAGAGGAAGAGAGAGAGAGAGAGGTAGCAAGAGGAAGAGAGAGAGAGAGAGAGGTAGCAAGAGGAAGAGAGAGAGAGAGAGGTAGCAAGAGGAAGAGAGAGAGAGAGAGAGGAAGAGAGAGAGAGAGGTAGCAAGAGGAAGAGAGAGAGAGAGAGAGGTAGCAAGAGGAAGAGAGAGAGAGGTAGCAAGAGGAAGAGAGAGAGAGAGGTAGCAAGAGAGAAGAGAGAGAGAGAGAGGAAGCAAGAGGAAGAGAGAGAGAGAGAGGTAGCAAGAGAAGAGAGAGGAGAGAGGGAGAGAGAGAGGTAGGTAAGAGGAAGAGAGAGAGAGAGGTAGCAAGAGGAAGAGAGAGAGAGAGAGAGGTAGCAAGAGGAAGAGAGAGAGAGAGAGAGGTAGCAAGAGGAAGAGAGAGAGAGAGAGAGTAGCAAGAGGAAGAGAGAGAGAGAGAGAGCAAGAGGAAGAGAGAGAGAGAGAGGTAGCAAGAGGAAGAGAGAGAGAGGGAGAGAGAGAGAGGTAGCAAGAGGAAGAGAGAGAGAGAGAGAGAGGTAGCAAGAGGAAGAGAGAGAGAGAGAGGTAGCAAGACGAAGAGAGAGAGAGAGAGGTAGCAAGAGGAAGAGAGAGAGAGAGAGGTAGCAAGAGGAGAGAGAGAGGTAGAAGAGAGAGAGAGAGTAGCAAGAGAAGAAGAGAGAGAGAGAGGTAGCAAGAGGAAGAGAGAGAGAGAGAGGTAGAGGGAAGAGAAGAGGAAGAGAGCAAGAGGAAGAGAGAGAGAGAGGTAGCAAGAGGAAGAGAGAGAGAGAGAGAGTAGCAAGAGGAAGAGAGAGAGAGAGAGCAAGAGGAAGAGAGAGAGAGAGCAAGAGGAAGAGAGAGAGAGAGAGGTAAAGAGGAAGAGAGAGAGAGAGAGGTAGCAAGAGGAAGAGAGAGAGAGAGAAGAGGAAGAGAGAGAGAGAGGTAGAAGAGGAAGAGAGAGAGGAAGAGGAAGAGAGAGAGTAGCAAGAGGAAGAGAGAGAGAGAGGTAGCAAGAGGAAGAGAGAGAGAGAGAGGTAGCAAGAGGAAGAGAGAGAGAGAGAGTAGCAAGAGGAAGAGAGAGAGAGAGAGAGTAGGTAAGAGGAAGAGAAGAGAGAGAGAAGAGGAAGAGAGAGAGTAGCAAGAGGAAGAGAGAGAGAGAGAGGTAGCAAGAGGAAGAGAGAGAGAGAGAGAGTAGCAAGAGAAAGAGAGAGAGAGAGGTAGAAGAGAGAGAGAGAAGAGGAAGAGAGAGAGAGAGAGAGAAGAGGTAGCAAGAGAAGAGAGAGAGAGAGTAGCAAGAGGAAGAGAGAGAGAGAGAGTAGCAAGAGGAAGAGAGAGAGAGAGAGAGAAGAGAGAGAGAGGAAGAGAGAGAGAGAGGTAGCAAGAGGAAGAGAGAGAGAGAGGAGCAAGAGGAAGAGAAGAGAGAGAGAGAGAGAGAGTGAGAGGTAGCAAGAGGAAGAGAGAGAGAGAGAGCAAGAGGAAGAGAGAGAGAGAGAGGTAGCAAGAGGAAGAGAGAAGAGAGAGAGAGAGAGGTAGCAAGAGGAAGAGAGAGAGAGAGAGAGAGCAAGAGGAAGAGAGAGAGAGAGAGAGAAGAGAGAGAGAGAGAGAGAGAGGTAGCAAGAGGAAGAGAGAGAGAGAGGTAGCAAGAGGAAGAGAGAGAGAGAGAGAGTAGCAAGAGGAAGAGAGAGAGAGAGGTAGCAAGAGAGAAGAGAGAGAGAGGTAGCAAGAGGAAGAGAAGAGGAGAGAGAAGAGGTAGAGAGAGAGAGAGCAGAGAGGAGCAAGAGAGAGAGAGAGGTAGCAAGAGGAAGAGAGAGAGCAAGAGGAAAGAGAGAGAGAGAGAAGAGGAGGAAGAGAGAGAGAGGAGGTAGCAAGAGGAAGAGAGAGAGAGAGGTAGCAAGAGGAAGAGAGAGAGAGAGGTAGCAAGAGGAAGAGAGAGAGAGAGAGGTAGCAAGAGGAAGAGAGAGAGAGAGGTAGCAAGAGGAAGAGAGAGAGAGAGAGGTAGCAAGAGGAAGAGAGAGAGAGAGAGAGGAGGTAGCAAGAGGAAGAGAGAGAGAGAGAGTAGCAAGAGGAAGAGAGAGAGAGGTAGCAAGAGGAAGAGAGAGAGAGAGAGGTAGCAAGAGGAAGAGAGAGAGAGAGAGAGTAGCAAGAGGAAGAGAGAGAGAGAGGTAGAAGAGGAAGAAGAGAGAGAGAGAGCAGAGAGAGAGAGAGAGAGAGAGGTAGCAAGAGGAAGAGAGAGAGAGAGAGAGAGAGGTAGCAAGAGGAAGAGAGAGAGAGAGAGAGGTAGCAAGAGGAAGAGAGAGAGAGAGAGAGAGAGGTAGCAAGAGGAAGAGAGAGAGAGAGAGAGAGGAAGAAGAGAAGAGAGAGAGAGAGCAAGAGGAAGAGAGAGAGAGTAGCAAGAGGAAGAGAGAGAGAGAGAGAGGTAGCAAGAGGAAGAGAGAGAGAGAGAGGTAGCAAGAGGAAGAGAGAGAGAGAGAGAGGTAGCAAGAGAAAGAGAGAGAGAGAGAGAGAGAGGTAGCAAGAGGAAGAAAGAGAGAGAGAGAGGTAGCAAGAGAAGAGAGAGAGAGAGAGAGAGAGAGGTAGCAAGAGGAAGAGAGAGAGAGGTAGCAAGAGGAAGAGAGAGAGAGAGAGGTAGCAAGAGGAAGAGAGAAAGAGAGAGAAGAGGAAGAGAGAGAGAGAGAGAGAGAGAGGTAGCAAGAGGAAGAGAGAGAGAGAGGTAGCAAGAGGAAGAGAGAGAGAGAGAGGTAGCAAGAGGAAGAGAGAGAGAGAGAGAGAGAGTGAGAGGAGGCTTAATCTGAATCTTGAGGTAAACTAAGGTCAGGACTCACAGATGAACACTTACATTAATAAATTTCACAAAAATCATCAAAGTATAGTTTCATGAGAAATGAGACATTATTGTGAATCGTAAGCAGTAAAAACTTACCTGTCAACCAAAACAGGCCTAGGTCATCGTGGATATATATGTATTCTGAAATTTAAAAAATACATCAATTATGTTATTATGGGGAATTTATATACTATCATCACTAGGTCATAATTGCTGATGGGATATGTAGTCCCATGTAAAGTAGATCTACTGATGGCTTCTGGGATATGTCGTCTCACCTATAGAAGTGAACCAGTGGTCCGCCTCCCAGGGGACATATCCATGGACAGGAGGGAAGGCCCCACAGTTAGACTCGGAGACGAAGCCCTGCACGGTGACCGGCGGTTCCGTCTCGTTCGGCCGGAAGAGGGTCTTAAGAGGTGCGTAGATGTTGTACCTCACCCCAGATATACAGCCCACCAGGCCAGGACTGTTATGCCTCTGGATCTCATAGTCAATGTCACCCACCTCTGAGGGGGTTAGAGAGAGGGACAGAGGAGTTACAATGTGCACATCCACCTCAACTAATTCCCAAACTTACAGTGGGACAACTGATACCTTACTTCCACGGGTAACAGTTTATTTGGATAGTCCATCTGTAGATGCTCCACAGACTATCAGTGACATTTCAACTATCTACTAACCCTAGTTCTAACCCTAACCCTAACCCTAACCCTAACCCTAAACTTAACCCTAACCCTAACCTTAACTCTTACCCTAACCATTATTCTAACCCTAATCCTAATCCTAACCCTAAACTTAATCCTAACCCTAAATTTAACCCTAACCCTAACCTTAACTCTTACCCTAACCATTATTCTAACCCTAACCCTAATCCTAAACCTAAACTTAACCCTAACCCTAACCTTAACTCTTACCCTAACCATTATTCTAACCCTAGCCCTAATCCTAATCCTAACCCTAAATTTAACCCTAACCCTAACCTTAACTCTTACCCTAACCATTATTCTAACCCTAACCCTAATCCTAATCCTAACCCTAAATTTAACCGTAACCCTAACCTTAACTCTTACCCTAACCATTATTTTAACCCTAACCGTAACCATAACCTCAGCAAGCAGTTGCTTATCAACAGATAGTTTGTTGATAGTATGACCATCTGCAGAGCACCTACAGATGGACTCTCCGGAATATCCAAATAAAGTGTGACCAAATCAATTCTCAATAGGAAAGCAGAAATGTTTCAGCTGGGGTTTAAAGTTTATCCAGAACTCAGATTGGAAGGCGTGGGCTTACTTGAGAAATCTTGTTGTAATAAATATATAAGATAAATGCTTCATTCACAAAACCAATTTACATGAGAGGAAAGTTTTTCTGGAACATGCTTATTCCTGACATTGTCTGGAAAAATGCATGGTTAAGACCTTACAAATACTGTATACCAAACAAAGGTAAGGAAGTTCACTTCAACATTTTACATAAGATATATCCATGTAATTCTATGATGTCCAAATTTGTGGCTATTGATGATATCTGCGTTTTCTGTGAAAAAGAAGGTGAGAATCTGTCTCACTTGTTCTTTGAATGTAAATTTGTGTCAGAATTATGGGAAAACCTTGCAAAGTACTTATTTACCATTATGAACACTGCCTATAACTTGAACATAAAAGATATAATATGTTACTATTGCAATGATAACAAAACCACTGAAATTATTGTTAATTTCTTTATTCTTGTTGCCAAATACTTTATACACAAACAAAAAGTCTATTCCAAAATTACCAATTTTTCTGATTGAATTTAATTATCTTATTAAAACACTAACCCTAGTGAATAACAAGAACATCTTCATGAATCATTATAATAAGATACAGTATTTTCAGAGTGAATATAGTTGCACTTAAATTGTTTATTTTTTGTATTTTATTTGTATTTATATTTTTTGTATGTTTGAGCATTGTTAATACCTGTGTTTGATTTGCTAGACATGTTGGATGTAGCAATGCAAGTTGATTTTTGTATTATGAATAAAATACATTTATAATAAAAAAAAATAATAATAAAATAAAATAAATGTTTCAGCTGGGGGGGGGTGAAGTGTAATCTTACCCATCACTCTCCCCAGGAAGATGTTCTTGGGTGAGTCAAACCTGCCGTCCTCCACTAGGGTGATCTTCTCCACTATCGGCTCCATGTAGTCCACCTAGGAGTTACACACGTCAACACAAACACATTGATATTCACGCACAACCATAAACCTGTCAACACGAACAAATAAATCAAAGACTGAAAATACACAAATGCACACAACTCACAAACCAAGTAAAGTGGTACCAGACCATCCTGGTTTGTGATTGACTGTTAAACGGTGGTGAAGGAGGTAGGTAGTGTTAACAGGTGTATACATTGGGGCGGAGCGTCAGCGTACCTGTGTCCTGATGGTCCTGTTGTGTCTGGTTATGTTGACGTAGTGGGGGTATCCATCTGCCAGGTTCCTGAAGGACAACTGGTACTTGTGGGTAATCAACCCCAGCCTATACCTCATGTCTAAGGTTCCTGTGGAGGGATGGGGCAACAATACACTCCACAGTTCATAACGTAAGGCATTAAAACATTATATTTCCATGAACTATTGTGAGAAGTATGGCTTGTGGCTGCTTCGCGTATTGTCGTCTCTACCTTCTTGCCCTTTGTGGTGTTCTCTGTGCTCAGTAATGTTTGTACCATGTTTTGTGCTGCTACCATGTTGTGCTGCTGCCATGTTGTGTTGCTGCCATGTTGTTGTCATGTTGTGTTGCTACCATGCTGTGTTGTCATGTGTTGCTGCCTTTCTATGTTGTTGTCTTAGGTCTCTCTTTATGTAGTGTTGTGGTGTCTCTTGTCGTGATGTGTGTTTTGTCCTATACATATAGATTTTTTTAAATTCCAGCCCTCTCCCCGCAGGAGGCCTTTTGCCTTTTGGTAGGCCATCATTGTAAATACGAATTTGTTCTTAACTGACTTGCCTAGTTAAAGTACAAAAGTATAAAACATATTGTAAAGTACAGTGATATATTTTTGTCCAAGTCCTATCTTGCTTTGTGTTTCCACTCAAATAAATTGGATGACTGAAGAACATACCACAGGAGGTTGGTGGCACCTTAATTGGGGAGGACAGGCTCGTGGTAATGGCTGGAGCGGAATCAGTGGAATGCCATTCCATTTGCAACCTTCCAGTCATCATTATGAGCCGTCCTCCCCTCAGCAACCTCCTGTGGAACATACAGTAATCCAACTTCAATCAGTGACAGTAAAATCTTCATTCAAAAGCCAGTTCAATTCGAATACTCTCTGCCTTGAATCTTAACCATAATCACCCATCATGTTAAAGCGCTCCTCCCTGCCAAGCGTTCCTACCATCTTTCTTCAGGATGACAGCCATGTAGTCCTGGACGAAAGAGCTGATGTAGAGCAGTACAGCCGGGGTCTGGAAGGTACTGAAGCTGAACTCTATCTCATCACTGGTGTCGTTGTAGCCCAGGCTGAAGTTGTGGTAGTGGGGGTCCAGCCAGTTAGCCCACCACTCCTCATTGGTCGTAGGCTTCTTTCTGATGTTGTAGCGCAACCACGAGCCTATCTCAAAGTAGGCCCCAATGTCTAAGGGGGTACAAACAGGATCAAGTTGAGCTAAATGCCCATATTTGGTTATCGCCAACACTGTTAAAATAAATCAAGGTTTTTGTTACTGTAACCCAGTGTGCTTAAGGCCGTCGTAGTGATTCTGGGGCTCCATGAATAACCGAGGTAACCCAACCTGTGTGGAGCTCACCTTTGTGGCAGTAGAATCCGTCGAAGGCAGTGTTGCCGCAGTCACAGGTGTAGGCGGCGTAGCCCTCGATACACTGGGCGGCGTTTCGACACGGTATGGTTGCGTTCAGACACTGGCCCGTACAGTTCCGCCGTATACCCTGTTCCTCATTCGCTTTGCCTTCCAAGTCAAGGGTTGCACCGTTCATTCGTAACCCTCGGAGGCAGCCCAGGAATGGCCACAGCGTGCGATTGGCTGCGCCTGGATATATTGGGACACCGTCAGTTAATCATCACGTTGTAAAGTTGAGCATTTTGGATTAAGAAGAATAAATATGTGTTCGTTATAAGAAAAGAAAAGAAAAACATATGTTTCCCGTGCTGTAGTGCTGTTTAAACTGATAAGAATGGACTACATCAACCAATGGGAGAAGTCCAAAATCCTTGTCGACCACCACCCCGCCCTCCCCAGCCCCAGCGGCCAGGTGACGTACCCACGAGGAGAGGGTGGGTGAACTCCATGGTGACAAAGGTCTGGCCAGGGAAGCGTCTCACAGCCCATGGCTGATAGTCCACTTTGATCCTGGCCAACTTCACGTTGAGCTCTGCCTGGACAAAGTGCCACTCGTTGTCGTTTAGAGGCACCGGCGAGCGTAGCGTCACGTTGAGGATGCCGTCTCCCACCATGAATATGAAGACCAGGTTCTGGGTGGCTGGGAGAAGAAGAGACAAAACAGAATGAGGGATGAAATATATTATAGAAATAAATACCGGAAAATATTGATAATATAATTTCGAAACCTTTTCATTCATCAAGTTTCACAGCAACAACATTTTTTGAAAATTGTAATTCGGAAATTATGTTTCCTGCCTTGGTCCTATGTGGCTTAGTCGGTAGAGCATGGCACTTAACATGCCAAAGGTTGTGGGTTTGATTCCTGGTAGGGCCACCCGTATGTACATTTTATACACGCATGACTGTAAGTCACGTTGGAGAAAATCGTATTTTAAATAGTGTATATTATATAAGTAATTTCATGTGATTCACACTAGATAATCTGTGGTAATTTACTGTTGAGCTCAATGCGTATGAAGTTACGGAGCCAGTCGTCTGAGTTCTCCAGGAAGACTCCATGGGGGCGGTAGGTTTTAAAGTGGAAGGAGATGTCGACGGTGCTGCCTGGCCTGAAGGTGGGGAACTCGATGTAGGTGGGCTTGGTGAACGATATGGTATTCCAGATGCTCCCTGTGAGTACAAAGAGGCCATGAGATCCAAACCAGAACCACGATAAACAATCATTTGACTAATTATATACCGCAGAATGGTTTAACTACAACTCACTGTCGCCGTGGCAACGTAGGGGCCCGAGGCTGATGTGGGCCTTTGACCCCGTCCTGTTGGTGTCCCCCACCACCACCTTCCTCACTGGGAGGTGGTCCTTCCACATCAGATAGCCCTTGTCTGAGTACCTGCACAATAGGTTCCATTTGTACAGTAATGTATATCAATCTATGGAAACACTTTTCTAAAAGTTATAGAAAATAGTCTTTCAAATCCTTTCTCTCTCACCATTGGCGGTAGTCAGCGTCACAATTACAGTGAAACCTGGCATCAGTGCAGGTCTGGTTGATAGCACAGCCACACTTCCCACTCTCAGGGAAAGCCCCGCCCCAGTACTCGTGACTCTCGTTATTTCGACCAATCCAGAAACTGTACGGTCTCCCATCTGAATGACATGACAATAGAGCAATGGAATATGATTATTATGATTTCATCATTGAAATGTTCTATGATATATATATATACAAATAGGTACAGATTCAGGTGCTTTCAATAGCTACCTTTGCCCATAGGCCATAACCACTCCTACTCACTGGGCGTGTTGAGGATGCGTGACTTGTAGCAGGAGTAGTCGATCCACTGTTCACAGTACATGGAGGTGTTGGCCAGTGCTGTGACATCGTCCCAGGAGGCATTCCAGTAGTTGACATCTCCTATGTAAGGACGGTCCACCGTGCTACCGGTCACCTTGATACCGTCGATACGGTCATGCATCACTATCGTCCATGCCTTGTCGGCTTTGTCAAGAGACAAGGAAGGGGTTGACATTAAAGGGTAAAAATGTATGATTGTGTAAGTGAGAAAGAGAGAGAAAACTAGCGAGAGACAAAGTGAGAGAAAGCACATCTACTACTGAGGAATCTGTTTTTGTGCCATGCTGTGTCCAGAGAACTGATATTATCACAGACAGCTCTAATGCAGTAGACCCTGACTAATCTAAGGGATTTACATGGAACCTACAGTAATAGATGTTGGTTAATTGGATAGGATTGGATGGAGAATACTCTGTCCCCACAACCAATTACTGATCTGGCCCCAAACTGGTTCTCCATTGTCCTTGTTGGAGTTCATTATTACATGATCAACATCCAACAGATGTGGCCCTGCTGTCTCCTCTGCTGCTGCTGTTGCCTTGTCATTCCTCATGGAACACACAGTCAACATTCACCTCAACCTGAACACAGTTTAATATCAGGGTCTCTGCCTCAACATGTTCAATAACAGTCCATTTCTGAATGGTACTGTGAGCACTGACTACCGTTATGTTCGATATGCACCATGGAATCATGTTGGTCGGATGGTATAATATAATTGTATACTAGTACATGTTATGAATGCATAAAAATGAATTTGACAAGCCAGTTACTCACATTTCATCGTGCAGTACACCTCGAATGGTTTCAAGGGTCCGCTCAGGTCCGGGTCTATGGTATAATTCCCTGACCAGGATTTGCCAGTAAGTCTGTAGGCCTCACACGACTCTTTGTAGACCGCTGTTGGGGAAGAGAGAAGCAGAAGTCGTATTTTAACTTACACCAGCAAGGTTTTAATGATGACATGGGTCTGTCTCACACTGCCGCAGGATATAGGCCTCAACAAACTGGTTGTTACACTGGCGAGGTTACGACAACATGCTGTCATTAGTACTCGCAAACAACATTAGGCTCTCTCAGGAAATACTCACACATATGGCACACCTCCCCTTTGTAGCCTGTGTTCTCGCACAGACATATGAAGTCATCCCAGGACTGGATGCATCTGCCCTCGTGTTCACAGGGGTTTGGAGTACATCTAGAGAGCACACCATGCAGGAGTGTGGGTAAAAGTGAAATGGGGCATGTACAGTGCATTCGGAAAGTATTCAGACCCCTTGACTTTTTCCACATTTTGTTACGTTACAGCCTTTTCTAAAATGGATTACATCATTGTTTTCCCTCAACAATCTACACACAATACCCCATAATGACAAAGCGAGAAAAAAAATGTTGACATTTTTGCAAATTTATTACAAATACAAAACAGAAATATCTTATTTACATAAATATTCAGACCATTTGCTATGAAACTCAAAATTAAGCTCTGGTGCTTCCTGTTTCCATTGATCATCCTTAAGATGTTTCTACAACTTGATTGGAGTCCACCTGTGTTAAATTCAATTGATTGGAAATGATTTGGAAAGGCACACACCTGTCTATATAAGGTCCCACAGCTGAGAGTGCATGTCAGTTCAAAAACCAAGCCGTAATGTTAAAGGAATTGTGCGTAGAGCTCCGAGACAGGATTGTGTCGGAGCACAGATCTGGGGAAGGGTACCAAAACATTTCTGCAGCATTGAAGGTTCTCAAGAACACAGTGTCCGCCATCATGTTTAAATGGAAGAAGTTTGGAACCACCAAGACTCTTCCTAGAGCTGGCCGCCCGGCCAAACTGAGCAATTGGGGGAGAAGGGCCTTGGTCAGGGAGATGACCATTCCCATTCCAACATGACAGAGCTTGAGAGGATCTGCAGAGAAGAATGGGAGTAACTCCCCAAATACAGGTGTGCCAAGTTTGTAGCGTCATACCCAAGAAGACTCAAGGCTGTAATCGCTGCCAAAGGTGCTTCAACAAAGTTGGGTCTGAATACTTATGTAAATGTGATATTTAATTTTATTTATCTTTTGCTAATTATTCCAAAAACCTGTTTTTGCATTGCATTATGGGGTATTGTGTGTAGATTGATGAGGGGAAAAAAATATTTAATACATTTTTTGAATAAGTCTGTGATGTAACAAAATGCTGGAAAAAGTCAAGGGTCTGAATACTTTCTGAATGCTCTGTACACTAAGTACACAAAACATCTCTTTCCATGACATAGACTGACCAGGTGAATCCATGTGAAAGCTATGATCCCTTATTGATGTCACTTGTTAAATACACTTCAATCAGTGTAGATGAAGGGGAGGAGACAGGTTATCAAAGGATTTTTACGTCTTGAGACAATTGAGAGATATGGATTGTGTGTGCCATTCAGAGGTTGAATGGGAAAGACAAAATATTGAAGTGCCTTTGAACAGGGTATGGTAGTAGGTGCCAGGCGCACCGGTTTGTATCAAGAACTGAAAAGCTGTTGGGTTTTTCAGTTTCCCGTGTGTATCAAGAATGGTCCACCACCCAAAGGACATCCAGCCAACTTGACACAACTCTGGGAAGCCTTGGAGTCAACATGGGCCAGCATCCCTGTGGAACACTTTGGACACCTTGTAGAGTTGAGGCTGTTTTGAGGGGGAAGGGTGCGGGGGATGTAACTCAATATTAGGAAGGGGTTCCTATAATGTTTGGTATACTCAGTGTATTTTGTTCGTTATATGGTAACAAGAAAACATTATTTGGGTGGTGAAAGAGTATGAAAGGACATGAGAGGATTAGGTCACTCAATATCTTTCTCTCTCACTTTTCTGTAGGACTCTGGCAGGTTTTATTTACTGTATGAGGGAAGATTTAAGGGCTGTGGTCGGCTCTGATTGGGGTGGGCGTTGTCTGCAGCCCCTCAGCCCTTAGCGTCGACTGATAAATTACTGTACAGGTCTTTCATATCATTTACACATATTGGTCTCAATATTGATTCTCAGGATCACTAAGGGTGTTTTCACACATAGTTTTGATCTATAGTTTGAATCAGAGTTTGATTATTTGTTACATTGCATTTTTTTCTGGTTGGTTTCACATTGGGGAAAAAAATGCTCACGTTAAATCCATCTATGATTATCATGAAGCATCACTTGTGTGCCCCAATGTTCGTATTACTTCCAACAACATTGACGGGGGAAACAGCGCAATAGCTGATCTAACTGTGTTGTGAATAGCCTTTATTCAGTCGCCTATAGCCCCGGTTTAGCCCCATCTTCCCTGCATCGGATGCACTCATAAATGCATTGCTACTGACAGA
Organism: Oncorhynchus tshawytscha; assembly: GCF_018296145.1. Taxonomy (NCBI): domain Eukaryota; kingdom Metazoa; phylum Chordata; class Actinopteri; order Salmoniformes; family Salmonidae; genus Oncorhynchus; species Oncorhynchus tshawytscha. The sequence continues at coordinate 74,175,110 of NC_056437.1, forward strand.
ATGTTTCAGAGATACTGTATCAAGTTATGATGCTGTGTGCATTTCATCAAATCCTCGCAGTCAAACAACCAATAATACTGCATGACTCCTAAATTGAACTCTGGTGTGTTCACCAACTCAGTTCGGATAGTTTGGACTTGAATACTCTATCCGCACTAGGGAGAACAATAAACGATGCACCATGGTTCGCTCAAAAAGGGTGGTCTCGGGAACAATTACATTTGTACCATGGTGCAGTTCTTACAGGTGAGAATGCAGTACAGACCAAACAGGGAAAAAAACAGAGTCGGGCAGTATTATTGGTTATTATAGTATATTGGACTAGTATTATTGGACTGCGAGCATTTGATGAAACGCACACAGCATCATAACTTGAGATATTTGAAACATTCTGTGAATACCAGTGCATTTATGAGCGCATTCGATGCATATTAGGGGAGACTGGGACTATAACGGGGATATACAGTAGGATACTGAACATAGGCTATTCACGTTGTAGTTAGAGCGGCTATTGCGCTGTTTCCTGTTGTTGGAAGACCAAAGCGAAAAATAACATGAAGATTGGGGCACACAAGTGATGCTTGATGATAATCATAGATGCATTTTTGTCCAATAAATAAATGGCTTACATGGACACGTGGTTCTGGTTAGGAATTTTAGTTTGTTTGATATTTGGCAATGTGAAACCAACCAAACCAAATGAAAAAAAAAATACAATGTAACAAATAATTGAACTATAGATCAAAAACTGTGTGTGAAAACACTCGGAAACACCAGGAAACCAGGAAGACTCTGAACCACCAAGGTTGACGGCGCCACAGACATAGTCATGCTGATACCCTCGTGAAACAGAGCAGGCATGGAGAAAGTATCATACATCATGAAGCAGATAAATATGTAACATACTGATCTAAGCATGTGACACCAATACAAACTAGTACACAATGGTTTCGAACACAATGGTCTTTGCACATGATTTTGGAGAGAAACTAGCGCTCGCCCCGAACCTTTTTCATATAAAAGGAGGGGAGAAATGGAGGAGGAGAAAGGAGTCATTTGTAGAAAACGGTGGACTGAAGTTTAGTGTTACATGTGATGGTCTTACATTGACATTTTTCTAAAATGTTGATCTCGCAAACGTGTTGCAGTGAGAGAGGTTACATGTGGCGTGGCCGTGAAAATACTTCATACCGTAACATGGATCCTACTCTGATGTAAATAATCCTCCCAATCCAGACAGGTGCATTCAACTGAGAATAGCCCCTGTCATCAACCGGTACTACATCTCCTGGAGGTGTCTGAGTGTTATATGTCCCACGTCTGCCATGGGGGCTGAGATGAGAGGCCTTCTCAGAATGATTCATCCCTATAACAATGAGCCTTGACTCCTATAGCAATGAGCCTTGACTGTGTCTGTCACAATGGTCCATCAGGAATCAGGATGGAACATTCCAACACTATCTCTGTACTCCACTGATATTACAAGGCTGAGTATAGTGTTCAGAATGCATCCAATCAGTTTACCCATGGATTCATCATGGATACTGTATGTAACCTTTGCCCTTGTGGTACTATTGTCTAGCCCAGGCCTGGGCAACGGCCAGCCCACGACCTGATTCAATACGGCCCGCAGAATCATGCTCAGATAACGTAAAGAATTTGCGATAGTAAAGTTTTGAAAAACGTATTTGTTATTCAAATTAAAAGCCCAATGAATACTCACCTTTTGTGTAATGATTTAACTCCTACCGCTTGTGGGACATTTATTTTGAAGGCACGTATAAATACCAACTGCAAGAGGACAGACGGTGACTGACGGGCTGACACACGTCACAGTTACAAATAGTAGCTAGCTAGAAATTGTGAAAAAATGAGTTTTTCAAAGATTTCAAAGAAAAGGAAAGTAGACAATGAATGTAGGGTGTTTCAGCAAGAGTGGACATCGACATATTTCTTTATTGGGGTATCAGGGAAAGCTGTGCGCTTAGTGTGCAAAGAGAGCATCGCTGTCTTGAAAGACTACAACTTGTCCCGACACTTCCAGACGAAGCATGCAGAGAAATATAGGAATACGTCTTCTGAGCAGAGGGCAGGTGCATTTTGCTTTCTCCGTTGTAAAAGCAGCAAGGACTTGTCACAAAACTGCACTCAGCAAACGACAGAATTGCGAGAGCTAGCTATGAACTGTCCTACAAAATTGCTAAACATAGCAAGCCATTCGCTGAGGGTGAATTCATTAAAGAATGTTTAATTGACTCTGCAGCAATACTTTGCCCCGACAATAAAGAGCTGCTTGAAAATGTTTCCCTGTCAAGACGAACAGTGACATGGCATGTTGAGGACATCACAGAGAATATGAACAACAGTTGAAAGACAAGGGGAAGGATTTCACCTATTTCTTCTTGGCCTTGGACGAGAGCAGTGATGCACGTGACACGACGCTGTTGTTGATATTCTTACCAGGCATAAACCCAGACCTTGAAATTACAGACGAGCTTGCTTCAGCGCAGTTAAATGAAGAGCACAACCACAAGGAAAGGTTTATTGGAGGAGGTTAATAAGTATGTGGCAAATCTGGGACTGAGTTTTGAAAAGTTATCGTGTGTGACCACTGATGGGTGCCCAAACATGACAGGAAAAAACATTTGACTTTTGAAAAGGATACAAGATCAAGTAGCTGAGCTGAACCCAGATCAGACAATGATTGCATTATTCATCTGGAAGTGCTCTGTAAATGTTTATGAAAATAAGCCATGTTGTGGATACAGTCACTAAAGTGGTAAACTTCATAAGAGCAACATCTTTAAACCACAGGCAGTTTGTCTCGCTGTTGGCAGAGACAGAGTTGGGTCTTGCAGATCTCCCTTACCACACAAACATGAGATGGCTGAGTTTGGGGAAGGTGTTGAAAAGGGTGTGGGACCTGAAGTCAGAGATGGATTAAGAATAATTGGCTGATTTTGCCTTCACCGTGGACATCATGGCCCTCATGAATGAACTGAATTCCAAACTACAAGGGAAGGGTATTTTTGCACATCAGATGTACAGCCTTGTCAAAGCCTTCTAGGGAGAATTATTATTCCTCCTGACCCACCCAGTAGAAGCCCACAATCTCACCCACCTTCCTACACTACTAGTCTGTTCCCTATCAGATGACAACAATCTCACCCACCTTCCTACACTACTAGTCTGTTCCCTATCAGAAGCCAACAATCTCACCCACCTTCCCACACTACTAGTCTGTTCCCTATCAGATGACAACAATCTCACCCACCTTCCCACACTACTAGTCTGTTTCCTATCAGATGACAACAATCTCACCCACCTTCCTACACTACTAGTCTGTTCCCTATCAGATGACAACAATCTCACCCACCTTCCTACACTACTAGTCTGTTCCCTATCAGATGACAACAATCTCACCCACCTTCCTACACTACTAGTCTGTTCCCTATCAGATGACAACAATCTCACCCACCTTCCTACACTACTAGTCTGTTCCCTATCAGATGACAACAATCTCACCCACCTTCCTACACTACTAGTCTGTTCCCTATCAGATGACCTTCTGACACTACTAGTCTGTTCCCTATCAGATGACAACAATCTCACCCACCTTCCGACACTACTAGTCTGTTCCCTATCAGAAGCCAACAATCTCACCCACCTTCCTACACTACTAGTCTGTTCCCTATCAGATGACAACAATCTCACCCACCTTCCTACACTACTAGTCTGTTCCCTATCAGATAACTACAATCTCACCCACCTTCCTACACTACTAGTCTGTTCCCTATCAGATGACAACAATCTCACCCACCTTCCTACACTACTAGTCTGTTCCCTATCAGATGACCTTCTGACACTACTAGTCTGTTCCCTATCAGATGACAACAATCTCACCCACCTTCCCACACTACTAGTCTGTTCCCTATCAGATGACAACAATCTCACCCACCTTCCTACACTACTAGTCTGTTCCCTATCAGATGACCTTCTGACACTACTAGTCTGTTCCCTATCAGATGACAACAATCTCACCCACCTTCCTACACTACTAGTCTGTTCCCTATCAGATGAGCAGCAGGAGAAGTATACATCTCTGCTGCATGCTTTGAACAGGGAGTTTTATTGTCGTTTTGAGGATTTCAAAGTGTTGGAAAATGACATGCTGTTGGTTTCCTCTCCTTTCACCTTCAATGTGGATAACGCTCCCACTGACCTGCAACTTATCGATCTTCAGTCTGATGCAGTGATTGGAGAACTACTCAAAACAATGCCACTGACGAGGTTCTATGCATCTCTTGATGAACAAAACGTTCCAAAGATTCGGAGTCATGCTCAGAAGACGTTTGTAGTTTGCATAAAATAAGTAGCATATCTGGACGTGATTTACAGTAGATATACCTGTCAACACAGTCATACACATGATGTATAATCCTGTAATATGGTTCTGGCCCGCGATGGCAAAAATATATTCTAATGTGGCCCTCCATGGAAAATAATTGCCCAGGCCTGTCCTAGTATGTTGCAAACAAGCCATTTCACCATAGTATCTTAGTCTGTGCCCCTCCCCCTCTGCCAACCTCCTCCTCCCTCTGCTCTGTCTGTCACTGATGCCCCCTACCTGTCAGTGATACCACAGGTGCCCAACAACAGTTCAGCGTAGCGTCCCCAGCGTCGCTGCAGGATGATGTCGATGTCCACCGGCTCGTTGTCGATAAAGATCTGCTGCATGCAGCCGTGGAAGTGGTTCAGCTTGGTCTCACACTTCCTGATCGTGTTGTTAGTCTTCGGACACCCTGAGGATCAAAGCACAGAGGGAGGTGTGAAGATATGTTCCTATTGGGTTGTCATTTTGATAGTGAGAACATCAAAATGGTGGCTAGCGGTTAAGAGCGTTGGGCCAGTAACGGAATGGTCACTGGTTGAAATCTCCAAGCTGACTAGGTGATAAATCTGCCGATGTGCCCTTGAGCAAGGCACTTAACCCTAATTGCTCCTGTAAGTCGCTCTGGATAAGAGTGTCTGCTAAATAACAAAAAAAGTCAAAAAATAAATAATTAAATATAAAACAAATGATGTAGATGAACAGTGTTCTGGTATATAAGAGCAAAAGTAGTGCACTATAAAGGGAATTGGGTGCCATTTGGGACGTACCCCAGGTCTGGTCAACAGCTCACTTCCAGTGGTTGCTATTGTAATGTATGTTGATGTTGGGAACAGTAAAGTCAAGAGCCAGAACAGGTGTGGTGAACAGCTCACCTCCAAAGAAGTAGCGGTCCCCTGTGCGGACAGTGAAGGGGTTGGTGATTTTCAGCGGAGAGCCCTCCTCCTCATCTATGGTGATTGACAGTAGGTTGTCCCTGGCTGCTACGTCTACCGTGTGCCAGAAACCGTCATTCAAACGGTAACCTGAAGAGGAGAACAAACAGAAACAACATTAGAACAGCTTTAGATGTAATGAATGAGCAATCAGTATGAATGCAACATAATCCAGTATTCATTTGACAAAGCTGCATCTTCTACCGTCTCAACAAACGTTCTGCACATTATTTCGAATTTGTAGAAGAGTAAGAATTTATTAACGAGGCAGGGTGAGTTCAGTTCCACATTTTGGCTCACCTGCTGCGAACTGTAGTTTCTTCTTGCCTGGCTGAAAGAGTGTGACATTGACCTGTCCCTCACTCAGGCCCAGCTCCAAGGCTCCCAGGTCATCAGCGAAGCGTGTAAACATCAGCAGGCCTGTGTAGTCCCAGGAACGGAACTTAAACTTCACAAACATCCGAGGCTTCCTGAAGAACCCAGGCACCTGCAGGTAGTTGTTGGGCCCGGCGAAGGTCATGGGCTTCCACAGGATGTCACGGCACGCGTAGTGCATCTTTTTCTGAGAGAAAAGAATCATTGCATTTACAACAAACTACAAAGAAAGATTAGCTACATCACTGTAGGTCACAGGTAAATCGTGTGTGTGTGTGTGTGTGTGTGTAGGTAAACGAGTACGTGATGCAGAGGTGAAGTCGGATGAGAAGCTACACCTGCCGAGGGATGCGTATCTCAGGCTCCTGGTCCTGGGCCATGTTGATGACGTTGATCCCGTTGATGAAGACGTTCTCCAGGCAGCCACGGAAGTTAGGAACCTCTGGGAGGTGGGGCACATTGGGCTCAATCACTCCGCCCACATACATCTAGGAGAGTACCAGCAGAGGAATAAATTAGATAAATGTACCTGTATGATCAATGGAATATTATACTCAAAGGCACACATGTATTTGCTGGTTGTTTTTTTAACCTTTATTTAACTAGGCAGGTCAGTTAAGAACAAATTCTTATTTTCAATGACGGCCTAGGAACAGATCATGTGTATATCAACAAAGTACACCCTGAATGACAAGCAGGCGCCAGGTAAATAGTAGGCTGATCTCTGTCTATGACCATTGACCCCTTCAATGACCACTTCCTTCCTGTCCCTATGGACCACTGTCACAAGCCTGACTCCAAACTCTCCAGGCCCACTACCTTCTAATGTTCAGCAACAGAAAAAATGTCCAGACACACCTTAGCGTCTAGTTCTACGACCAACCTGAGTGTCCAGGTCTATGTAGGTGAAATCTCCTTTGCTAATGGTCGTCTCAGTGTGGGCGTCCACTGTGAAGTTGACCTGTCGACCGTAGCGCTTGATAGTGACGTAATGCCAGTGCTGGTCATCTAGTATGTTGCCAACGGTCATTGTGGTCCGACCGTCCACCTGGTTGACCGTACTGCTTCCTTTAATAGGAGAGCGGACATGAATGACGTAAGAATTTGATGGGATGATGGGAGTACTGCTATGTGAAACTCATTCAATAATCAAGTTCGCTATACTTCGCTATAGTTTGCTATAGTTCAAGCTATAGCTATACTGTAGGCCGTTTAGCAGATGCTTTCATCCAAAGCGACTTACAGTTCGACTTACACGACTTACAGCGTGTATACATTTTACTATAAATGTTTCCTTTAGAGAAGGTGGAGCTGAAGTAATGGCTATACCAACCTGAGTTCTCACAGATACAGAAGCCTAATGTCTGCTTCAGCAGTAATGGAGGATTGACAGGGAAGCCCTGTTTTTCATCCAGTAAAGAGAACTAGATCTAATCTAGGAAACTGAACCCTTACGTAATATCCCAGCCTATCAGATTGTATAATCACCCCACAACACGAATATTTATGTTCCATTAAGCATTTCATCTTGTGTTTATGACAATGAACAGATTGAATTTCCTTTGACTTCCATTTGTTTCGATTTGATCCTTCACAGACCAACAGGTCAGAGTGCTTCTTATCTGTCCTCCATCTATGGCATACCGCACTCTGACCAGTTTAGAGTCTCTGCCCAGCCGTACCCCACGCATTCCAGCTGATCCTACCTAGGCCGATGGTGAGGACGAGGCGTCCTTTCCTCAGTTCCAGGGTCAAGATGTCTCCCTGGACTCCCTCACTGTGTAGCAGCAGCCCGTCCTGCTCCAGGGTCTTAAAGTTCACGGCAAAATGGTCCTGCAGGGTCCGGAACCTCTTCCCTGGGAACATGAAGGCCACCGAGTCGTCTCCGTTCATCTGCATCACGTAGGAGTCTGGCCGAGAGAGAAGGGGAAAGTGGTTAGATGTTAGAGGTCGAATGGCACATTTGTCATCCTATGAAGATTCAAATGGTTGAGAGGCTCAAAAGTGTTCCTGTGATATGGTGTAGATAGATGTTTGATAGATACTGTTTAACGTGGGTGTCATTGAGTTGTGAGGGTTAACTCAATTGACTGTTGAGGTTAGTTACTGACTGTTAACTGTTATTTGCATGACTGTTGAGTGTGCTATCTTGAGATTTCGAAGAAGACTCCTACAGCAAATTATAGTTACAATGATTCTGAAAGATGTCCTTACCGTAAGCACAGCCAAACACCTCCAGCCTGACACCAATCTTGCCTCCATTCTCTGTGTTCCACCCCAGGGGCAGGAGGCGGATGTGTTTGGCTGTGAAGGCATAGTGGAACACATTCCTCTTCACCTGGTGGTAGTTCCAGTTCCCAGGCATCGTCTGTGCACAGCAGAGGGGGAGAGAGAGAGAGAGAGAGAGAGAAATAGAGAGAGAGAGAGAAATAGAGCGAGAGAAAGAAGAAGTTATTCATTCAGTAATAAACAGATAAAAACAGATTAGTGTTTTCAAACTCTCTCACTGAGGGATAATGTGGTAATGTTGTCTCTATTAACTGTTACTCTGTGGTGAACATTTCTAGAATGAACATGAAATCAAACAACCCACTGGGAACACACTGGTTGAATCAACGTTGTTTCCATGTTATTTCAATGAATTTCAATGAAATGACATTGAAACAACATGGAATAGACATTGATTTGAAGTCTGTGCCCAGTGTGAACAGACTGCCAAGGATTACATTTGAATGACTGTTTTTTGACCTGACAGACCCCAACCTAAATGGATAGTTCACTCAAATGTCATAATTTCATAACAGTCACTCCGAGCCTGAAGACAACTTTCAAGCTGAGAACAAATAATCAATAATTTGAGTAGATTATCCCTTTAACCCCCCCTCCCTACCGAGTTCCCTCCTTTCATAACGTAGGGCGTCCAGGAGTCGGGGCGGTCACCATAGAGTAGTGTGTACTTTGTGACCCAGTCATAGGAATTGAAGGTGCCCTGGGTGGCGATGGCCTGGATGCGGTACTTCCTCTTCAGATCAATCTGCAGCCAGGGCTGTCTGTCCCGGGGGGACGGGGACCAGCCACTGCTCCCTGGAGGAGGAACGCAACACACACACACACACGTCATCAACCAGAACTCACACTCTGACTTCATTACACACAAAACACACACATAGATATAGCCAAGAAAACTAACCATACAATTTGGCAAAGTTGGCAGAGTACAAAAAGTTATATCTGGAAGAGGCCAAGAAGGAGTTGGCATAGAGCGAAGATACCAAGGGATCAACACATTCATCTAGAACAAAAGATGAGAGAGAAGAGGCGGTTAAACACAGAGATTACAGTAATACTCAGACTACACAAGACATCATTCTCCAAAACCGTTCAAATCACACGATAACATCAGGGATTTCAGCTGAACAGAACCCAACATGTCTAGTGGTGCCTCTCCTCACACAGATAAGGGACAGACGTTGGATTGCAACTAATTAAGCACTTCATAATCTGTCCTGTAGCTGGGCCACAAGCTATGAACAGTCAACAAGTCTGATTACATTCAGAGGCAGGAAAACAAAAGCACAGACTAATTAGGCCTCTGTGTGGTGTGCAGTAATAACCCTTCCACAATATGACCTCCCATCTGCACAGTGCACGGTGCAGTCATCTGTAATGCTACAGTGTAAACTGGCTCCTTAAGAACAGGTGGAGCTGTACTGATGAATCTAACCATCAATCCTCCCAGATAAAGATGCAGAGACCTAACTAATGTCTTTATTTCAGCAGTAATGGATGGTGGATGGAGTCAGGCATGAAACCAGAAGCCAGTAAATATTTTTTCCACTGTGCCTGTGAGATGAATGATCGTTATAAAGAAGAGAACCTCCACCCATCCCCTTTTTATTGAGCTAAAGAAATGAATGGAATATGCAGAGGGCTTTCAGCTTTGCAAACACATTTGGAAATGAACAGTGCGAGTGTGTGTGTGTGTGTGTGTGAGCGTGTGTGTGTGTGTGCGTGTGAGCGTGTGTGTGTGTGCGTATGAGCGTGTGTGTGTGAGCGTGTGTGTGTGTGTGTGTGCGTATGAGCGTGTGTGTGTGTGTGTGTGCGTATGAGCGTGTGTGTGTGTGTGCGTATGAGCGTGTGTGTGTGTGTGTGTGTGTGAGCGTGTGTGCGTATGAGCGTGTGTGTGTGTGTGCGTATGAGCGTGTGTGTGTGTGCGTACGTGAGTGATCATATACATCTGTTTTGCATGAACTACTATGCAGTTAATGAACAGCGTTACTGACTGAGGCCTTGTCTCTCAGGGAGATGGGAGATAGCTGGTGTTATTCTATGGGTGCCTAGTGGACAGATAGCAGCTAAATAAATCAGAGGCGTTCCCTCATCGTCTCATCAACCGTCTGTCTCATCCGCCGTCCCCCCTCCTCGATAAATACCCTCAGCAATTAGGAATCACTATAATTCTGCCTAATCTTGTCACTGGCACAGATAAACCCACTATGTCCTCACCACGGTCACTAGAAAACACTGCCTTCTCTTCTGCAATGTCCTGACATGTCTGTTACTCCTCCGCACAGCTCAGAGGCATGTAGATAGGTGGGAAAGTAATAGATAGGGGGATAGTTGGACATAAAGGCTGAGAAGATGGAGAGAGAGAAAAAGACAAAGGGGGGAAAGAAAGAGAAACCCAAATCTCACAGTACAAAACCTGGGGAGGCTAAAACAATACTCCCCCTCCCACCCTCATGTCTTGGGGTAATCCTCTCTGTTACACGGTTGTTGTTTAAAACTAGTTTCATCGTTGTAGCTTCTATTAATACAGCTATCTCTGAGGTCAAACCGATGAGGGAGGGAGACAGGGAGCGACAGAGAGAGGTCGAAACCAAACCAAGGGAGACGTTTGCAGAATTAGTATTCAGCCTGCAGAGGGAGGGAGGGAGGGAGGGAGGGATTGTAGAACACCTCTTGAGGAGGGAGAGGGAGAAAATAAATGGAGACAGGAGCGGAAGAGCTCAAACAGGAACAACTATCAGGGGATAACCTCTGCTGAAGAATTGAACCTTATCTCTGTACTCTCCATACTACCCCACAGTATAGACAGCATCATTGAACTGGTCAGGAAGTTACAACAGTCAGTAGTACACTTTGCCACTCACTCTGAGCCTAAACGCCTTCTATTTCATTTCCCACCGTCAAAACAGCTCAATCTGTTTCATTTATCCTTTATTTTACCAGGTAAGTTGACTGAGAACACATTCTCATTTGCAGCAACAACCTGGGGAATAGTTACAGGGGAGAGGAGGGGGATTGAAGAGCCAATTATAAACTGGGGATTATTAGGTGACCGTGATGTTTTGAGGGCCAGATTGGGAATTTAGCCAGGACACCAGGGTTAACACCCCTACTCTTACGATAAGTGCCATGGGATCTTTAATGACCGCAGAGAGTCAGGACATCCGTTTAATGTCCCATCCGAAAGATGGCACCCTACACAGGGCAGTGTCCCCAATCACTGCCCTCGGGAATTGGGATATTTTTTAGACCAGAGGATAGAGTGCCTCCTACTGGCCCTCCAACACCACTTCCATCAGCATCTGGTCTCCCATCCAGGGACTGACCAGGACCTACCCTGCATAGCTTCAGAAGCAAGCCAGCAGTGGTATGTAGGGTGGTATGCTGCTATCACGGGACCTTGAATGCTGTCCTCCAAGGACCATTCAGGTGGAAAGAAATCAGCTGAGCCAGAGACATGTGCTGCCTTTGACCTTGACTGTTATAGAATACTGTCTCTGTCTGGGTATCTGAGTCTCGACTGGGTGACCTTTCTGGCCATGTCCCCTGATCCTCTCCTGCAGACATTACAGAATGAGAACTCACTGTTAATGAGGTATATCAAGAAGTACAATACTCTGCTGCCTATAGTTTGTTAGTCAAGTCAATAATTATTCAGCTAACTCCAACAACAAAGCCTATAACTAACCCTACACTAATAGAAGTTAAAGTTTACTTCCAGTTTAAGGAACATAGATTTTTGTTAATTTCTGTGGTGAGCAGTGTAGAGGGTTGTAGAGGGTGGAGAAGAACTACAGGTAGTAAAGGCATAGAGAAAGCAGAGAGCCAATAGGACTGCTGTAGGTTAACCCAGGCCTTGCCACTCAACGCCCACCTCCTACTGACAGGATGCTCTTATCTCTTCCTCTCCCCCCTCCATCCGACTCCAAACCTCCCTCCACCCTCTTCTCTCTCCTCACATCACCTATCCCTCCATCTCACTCAGCATGCCTCTTCTCTCTCTCTCTCTCTCTCTCTCTCTCTCTCTCTCTCTCTCTCAGAGCCATAATCATGAAGGAGCGCCTTACCTAACACCTTCCCTCTCTCTTCCTCTCATTTGATCTCAAATACCTCTCGAGTGGGTGTCGCTGTGTCGCAGTTACTAAAAGATGTACCCAGAGCTTATCCAGAACATTCCACCCCTCGCTCTCTCTTCCACTTCTTCTCTCTCCCTCACTTTCTTTCTCTCTCTCTCTCTTTCTCCTCTCTATCTCTCCCTCTCCATCTCTTTCACTCTCACCCCCTCTCTCGATCATGCTACTTCTCTATCTCACCCTCTCTCTCCCTCTCTCCTACCCCCCTCCCTCTAACTCCCTCTATCTATCTCGCCTTCTCGCTCTCTCTCTCTCTCCTCCCTCTCTCGCTCTCATAAATTGTATTTAAGGGCTTTATTGGCATGGGAAACATACATTAAAATTGCCAAAGCAAGTGAAGTACATAATAAACAAAAGTGAAATAAACATTACAAATTAACAGTAAACATTACACTCACAAAGGTTCCAAAAGAATAAAGGCATTTCAAATGTCATACTATGTGCAAATAGTTCAAGTACAAAAGGGAAAATAAATAAATGTAAAAATGGGTTGTATTTGTTCTTCATTGGTTGCCCTTTTCTTGTGGCAACAGTTCACAAATCTTTCTGCTGTGATGGCACACTGTGGTATTTCACCCAATAGATGTAGGAGTTTATCAAAATTGGGTTTGTTTTTTCGAATTCTTTCAGGGTCTGTGTAATCTGAGGGAAATACGTGTCACTTATATGGTCATACGTTTGACAGGTTAGGAAGTGCATCTCAGGTTCCACCTAATTTTGTGGGCAGTGTGCACAAAGCCTGTCTTTTCTTGAAATACAAGTCTGTCTATAGCTGCCTTTCTCAATAGCAAGGCTATGCTCACTGAGTCTGTACATCTCTCTCTCTCTCCCACTACCGTTCTCTCTCTCTCTCTCTCTCTCTCTCTCTCTACACCACCACCAGGGGTTCTCTCAATCCATCTATCATTAAGGGAATGGCTTGGCTCAGTCGGCTATAAGTGTGAAGAGCTGCTGCCGGCTTATCAGAGATGCTGACGCATCAGTCTCGTGTTACTGTAGGGTGGAGAGGCTGCAAGGGGCTGGGGCTGTCTGGGCTGACGCATCACAATTGCTGTGCATATTGAAACAGCCTCCTCCGGACACATCATGCAGTGGCCCATGATAAATGATGTACAGTGTGAGGAATATCTCTGCTTTTTCATGTATGGTTAGGAGCCAAGAATCCTAATGTTAAATGCCATAATGTTTTGGTATTTGGGTTGTGTGGCACACAGAGTGGAAGGCAGGCTGGTGCGTGTTAGAGTGCAGACTGAATTATTCATAGCCAAAGTCAGGCCTCACAGTGGGGAGTGTCTGCCTGGCGACACGGAGGACTGAGGGAAAGTTTAAAAAAATATATATTTTAAAAAGAGCTAAATATGAAAGACATCAAAGCCCCAAAACATCTCATATACAGGACCATCATCCCACAGCATCCTGCATCGGTCTAAGAATAGAACAGTTTCCACACTGGTGAACCTCTATCCTCCATATCAATTCCCATCACTCACACTCACACACACACACACAGCCACACACACCACAACACACAACTAGTCTCTGTGAGGACTGGAGATGCATGGGCAGCACACCAAGACGGAACAACACACATCAGTGCACACACACCCAAACAGATATATACACATTTTCACAGTAATAAACACATACATGCACAAACACCACAGGAGGCTGCTGAGGGGAGGACGGCTCATAATAATGGCTGGAACGGCGCAAATTGAATGGAATCAAACACATGGAAATCATGTGGTATTTGATACCATTCCACTGATTCCGCTCCAGTCATTGCCACGAGCCCGTCCTCCCCAATTAAGGTGCCACCAACCTCCTGTGACCCACACACACACACACACATACACACAGCAGGGCAGCTGCACAGACAGTAGCATAGTAGGAATGCTCCTGCAATGCTGTGTGTTAGCCCCACCCCAGATGAGCACGTCCCAGGAATGGAGTCTCCGTTCTAATCTTTAGAGTATATTCCTGGTTGCCTGCCTGACACAGCCTGAGTCGTGGGCACTGCCTCATATGCCTGCCAGCACCCAGATACACAGGCCGGCAGGCCAAACTACAGGGGGTAAATCACCACAACACCATCCCGGTAAACCAGTCAGGTTCCAAACACCATAGTGCGATACTACACCCCTAATGGCCAGCACTTACAACCAACTTCCCTCAATACTGAAGGCATACAGTAGTAACACAATAGACCACTGAACAAAATGCCACATCTAGAAAAACTGACCAGTGTGGTTACCCCCAACACACACATGGATTCCGTAACACCAACTAGTTACCCAAAATGGGAACCATGTGAGACCACAACAAAAAATAGACGTCGCACCACATGACCATAACAAGTGTTCACAACGTATTTATACAACCAAATGTACCATACATGGACATACAGTCCAACTCACCACAATATCACACCCAAATGCCCCAGATATTTAACTCCCACCTTAATAATCACTCTATCTGATAGTCCAGCAGCGCAGGATAGCCTGCCTGTGTGATCCTCTTACAGTAGTCTAACACCGCCACAGCACCAAGAGGGCACTGGGGCACTAAGTATTCACTAGTAATCCCTAATATAGCCTAGAGAGAGCAAAACAAACTACCTGCCCTGTTTACTGTACTATATGCAGTGATAGGAAGTGAAGTAACAATGTTTTTCCCCCTCTCCCTACACCCTACCCCCTTTCCCTCCCCCTCCACCCCACCCTCTCTCCCTCCACCCTACCTCCCTTTCCCTCCCCCTCCACCCCACCCCCTCTCTCCCTCCACCCTACCTCCCTTTCCCTCCCCCTCCACCCCACCCTCTCTCCCTCCACCCTACCTCCCTTTCCCCCCCTCCCCCCACCCTCTCCACCCCACCCTTTCCCTCTCCCTACCACCCCACCTCCCTTTCCCTCCCCCCTCCACCCCACCTCTCTATTAAAAAACTGCTTGGTGAATCACACTGCTGCAGCCTTTAATTCACATCTTCTGAGGTAATTGTTTGGACAGTGATTTATGGAAAAACATGGCACCAAGTTTTTCTCCACATGCATCTCAAATCCATCTCCCTACGGCCTTGCATGTTATAATACCCTGCTGTACAACCACATCCGAAGCGACTATTAAAAACGATATACATCATTGATCACGGAATTCCTGTTTGGAATTTTTGCTGCGTGATGCGTGTTCCTAGATGAAGGGGACGTTTTTGCTCGCGTACAGGTGATGAGCACACACTCTGCGAAAGTACTGCAGTGGGGTGGTCCCGCACGCAGCAGGCAGGTTAGGACACGGCTCAAATTATTCCATCATCCCACAGCATCCTGTAGCTTTTACAGATAATAAACCACATTTTCAGTGCCATCATTATCATACAGTTTGGGATATTCTCTGGCATGACCGTTACAGAATGCTGGAGAGGTGGGCGGGAAATGAACCATGCGATGCAGAAACTTGCACGCTGGCGCGAGACAGCACTGCAATGCAGAAAGCCCAGTACGAGACTGTAACCGCCGCGCGCCCTCAGCCCGCAGGAAACATGCCACTTGACTTTCCTCAGAATTCAAAGCAAAAAATATAGAGATTATGCAACTGCGTAAAACATAACAGCCATTGTTAACCCTTATACAATGTTTTGATGATTATTGGTCATTTTAAATCAGATGTTCTGCCCTTCAAGGACTAGATGCACCTATTACCCAGAGGTTTTTGCCGCTTCTTTCTTGATTCACATTTTTACAATGAATCCCTTTTTTTTTGTCAATATTGTTATCAATATGCTGCATATACAGGCTTAGGCTATTTCATTAATATGATAGCAATAGGCTAACAAAGGACAAGACACTGACATAAATGACCGTTACTGTTTCACAAGACTTACGTGATGAGCATTCTTGAACACCCCAAAATAAAAGGATTATGCTCAATATTTTGCAAATCATCCTTTACAGAGGACACGCGTTTCCGCACATGCTATGTTAATTAGATCGTAGATTGTGTTCTCCTATCCACAGGGCACGGTAGCATCCTTTCACCCCCCTTTTCCCAACTTTAACTAGCGCAGTTTCAACTCCTCTTCCGGGGATCTCGGGTAGCCTCTGCCGGGGCGGGGACGCGCATCAGTTACTGGTGCTGATGCTGCGCTTCACCGAGAGCGCGCACTGCTAGGCTATATTTTATGTAAATTGTTTATAATTAAGGTCACATATAGGGGACACATTTCCAAGTGATCATTGTGATCACTTTGTGGATGTGAAATACTAGCAACGCGTGTGCTTTGACTCTGTGACTTCAGTGGATCCACCAGAACTCCGCGTAGTTTTGGTCCAGAAGAAGGAAGGTAGGAAGGAAGGGGTGAGAGAGAAATAAACTTTTTGGTCCAGCAAGCTACTTCTGTTTCCCAGTAGATAATTTTAACGCTATTACGTTTGACGTTGTTGTCAATAGTTCCGCAAATATACCTAATCAGTAGTTTAGTAACCCAGGCTTTATGGGATTCGTTTTACTGTCGTAGAATAAGGTTGTTCCTTTCCCGCATCGTTACACTCGTATACTGCTTTGGTTTGGCATCTCCCATATAATATCAGTGGGCTTGGCATGCGGTACTTCTCACGGCCTCGCGCTGGTCATAGGCGCACTGAGCCTATCAGAGAGCAACATCAATTTGGTCAAAAGCCTCTTACTCCCCTGAGGCCAAAAGTCTGACAACGATTCTGACGTTTATAATGTCTGCCGTTGCTCCCTAGTTATGTGTTCGAGAATAATACTGTGCTGTACAAGAGAGAGTAGCCTACAGTCGGCTACACCACAACCAGTTATGTGGAGGACTGACCTTCACCTACAATAGGGCCCTGAATAGGTACCAACAAAATTACGAGACTGATAATGTGTGGCCCAGGTTACTGACTGCTAGTTTGTGGCTGATGCTGAGACAGGCAGAGGCAGAGAGGATAGGGTGGGGGCAGGTTGGTAAGATTGACTGAGGGATTTATCTATGAAATGCGTGGCACACTGGCCATAAACTAAAAAGGCTTTGGGATTAAGAAGTGGGTTTTATGGGTCAGCGGGCAGCGGCAGTGTCAGTGCCGAGATGGGGTGAGATTGGACGTCGAGGCCAGTATGGGATTTGCGTTTTCAATCAAATCAGATTGGCATTTTGTAATCTCTCTGCCTCCACCTCCCCCAGCAATATCAAAACATACTATATACCTTTGGAAATGGAATATATGAAGCCTGTACTCTAAAAAGATGAGGAGCAGGGGAGGAGTAATAGTCTAGAGTTGATTTTCTTCCCACTAATTGCTTGTATTAAAGAATAATCGTTGTGGTTTTAAAATGCATGTCACATTGATTGGATTGGTTCTCTCAGCAAAGCACTGATTGGTCAACAACAGTGAGAAAAATAGAGTTATGGGCCATACGGCCAAGGTAGATTAGAAAAAAACTAAAAGTCATCAATGAAAAAAAATAGCACACACACAAACACACACTGACACACACACACACACACACAAAAATGTTAATCTCTCTCATTCACACACAGGTGTATACATTCAGGTGGGGGTCAGGGGGCAAACTCAATGCAACATCCATCTTGATTACCATCAGTTTCCAGGGTGACCTTGATCTGTCTCTTACAGTTTGTGGTGAATTTTTTTAACTCTTTGTACATAACTCCAAACTGGTAACACTTCTAACAAAGCCAGTCTAACATTCAAAACCTTTCATTGTGCATTCATTTTGTTTGCAGACGTCTTTCACCACACAACCATTGATCCAACATATACGTTTACTGTGAAATATAATGAGTACTTTAGTTTAATCACCAAAACACAACATAATGATATCTTCTAAATGTAGTTATTTTAACAACCTGTTAGCAATAGCAAAAATTTAAGATACATTTTTTCAAAATTGCTATTTGAATGTAGATGCTACGGTACTGTAAATTACAGTACATTACACTGTTTTCACATTAGGCAATACACTTGTACTACCCATTACAGTTTTTTTCGATTGCTAAACGACAGTGGGCACAACTGGAGTCACATGTGCAAAACTCTAACTACAGTCTGCACTACCAACAGTCACCTGAGCTAAACAGTTCACATCACCTGCAAAACTCATTCCAAGCAACACAACTCTTAACACATGGCTCAAAACACACTCAGTGCAGCCAAACACTATGCACAACCCTCACTGAGATAACACACACTGTCACTCAGAACACACTGAGAGTAAAAACACTAGCATCAAACACCAATATAGAAAATACAAACTTTTCATCTTTACAGTTTGAACAATTTCAGTGACTTCATACAAAGTAATATTTTCTTCAAAGAAAAGAGTGACATTCTTTCACATGATTTATTAAAATTTTTAGAACATAATTCTTTAAAGTAAATGAAAATTAGCAGTTTGCTTCAATAGTCTGTAGTAATTTACGGAATTACAGTAATGAGAAAAAAAAAGGTAGAAACTAAAAGTACATACTGTAATTCGAACAAATAATTGAGGGGCTAATCCTGCCTTTCTAGCATCAGGCCACAGGTTTTCTTCAACATCACATCTAATGTTTTCTCTTGCCATGCACCGGGGAAGAACCTTCTGGAGTGCCTTATCCATCCCTGGCAGTCCTCTGGACTCGTGTCCTCACATCCGGCACGCATGGCTTCCAAAAGAGACATTTGGTCATGTGGGTGGTGACCAAACACTTTCCACCTCCAGGCAGAGAAAAACTCCTCTATTGGGTTGAGGAAGGGTGAATATGCAGGCAGGTACAAAACCATAAATCTGTGATGTGCTGCAAACCAATCTGTGACAGCTGCAGAGTGGTGAAAAGCAACGTTATCGCAAACTATGACAAAAACTTGGGGGTTTCTTACTGGCTCCCCCTGTTTTGCTGGCACTAGCTGAGCATAGAGCTGTTCTAGGAAAGCTATAAGCCTTTCTGTGTTGTATGGGCCAATGAGTGGTGTGTTGAGAAGCAAACCATCATTGGCCATTGCAGCACACATGGTGATATTTCCCCCCCTTTGGCCTGGAACCTCCACAGTGGCCCTTTGACCTATAACATTCCTTCCTCTGCGCCGTGTTTTGGCAAGGTTAAATCCAGCTTCATCGATAAATACAAATGAATGTGGTCTTTCCAGTGCTTCCACCTCCATTACTCTCTGAAAAACAGTAAGTGCACAGTTTTACTGTAGAAATGCTAGTGTTTTTTTTTTTTACTGTAAATATTTTGTATAGCTGTGTACGTAACCTCAGACGTCTTACCTGGACATATTGGTATCTTTGCTCTTTTACCCGTTCACTGTTTCTCTCAAACGGTACAGTGTATAACTGTTTCATTGCAACTTGGTGTTTCTTTAGGACTCAAGCAATAGTTGTTGTGCTGACCGAATTACAGTTTTTTTCGATTGCTAAACGACAGTGGGCACAACTGGAGTCACATGTGCAAAACTCTAACTACAGTCTGCACTACCAACAGTCACCTGAGCTAAACAGTTCACATCACCTGCAAAACTCATTCCAAGCAACACAACTCTTAACACATGGCTCAAAACACGCTCAGTGCAGCCAAACACAATGCACAACCCTCACTGAGATAACACACACTGTCACTCAGAACACACTGAGAGTAAAAACACTAGCATCAAACACCAATACAGAAAATACAAACTTTTCATCTTTACAGTTTGAACAATTTCAGTGACTTCATACAAAGTAATATTTTCTTCAAAGAAAAGAGTGACATTCTTTCACATGATTTATTAAAATTTTTAGAACATAACAATTCTTTAAGATTAAATGAAAATTAGCAGTTTGCTTCAATAGTCTGTAGTAATTTACGGAATTACAGTAATGAGAAAAAAAGGTAGAAACTAAAAGTACATACTGTAATTCGAACAAATAATTGAGGGGCTAATCCTGCCTTTCTCTAGCATCAGGCCACAGGTTTTCTTCAACATCACATCTAATGTTTTCTCTTGCCATGCACCTGGGGAAGAACCTTCTGGAGTGCCTTATCCATCCATCCCTGGCAGTCCTCTGGACCTGTGTCCTCACAAAACCATAAATCTGTGATGTGCTGCAAACCAATCTGTGACAGCTGCAGAGTGGTGAAAAGCAACGTTATCGCAAACTATGACAAAAACTTGGGGGTTTCTTACTGGCTCCCCCTGTTCTGCTGGCACTAGCTGAGCATAGAGCTGTTCTAGGAAAGCTATAAGCCTTTCTGTGTTGTATGGGCCAATGAGTGGTGTGTTGAGAAGCAAACCATCATTGGCCATTGCAGCACACATGGTGATATTTCCCCCTTTGGCCTGGAACCTCCACAGTGGCCCTTTGACCTATAACATTCCTTCCTCTGCGCCGTGTTTTGGCAAGTTTAAATCCAGCTTCATCGATAAATACAAATGAATGTGGTCTTTCCAGTGCTTCCACCTCCATTACTCTCTGAAAAACAGTAAGTGCACAGTTTTACTGTAGAAATGCTAGTGTTTTTTTTACTGTAAATATTTTGTATAGCTGTGTACGTAACCTCAGACGTCTTACCTGGACATATTGGTATCTTTGCTCTTTTACCCGTTCACTGTTTCTCTCGAACGGTACAGTGTATAACTGTTTCATTGTAACTTGGTGTTTCTTTAGGATAGTAGTTGTGCTGACAGAATGAACATTTTCAAATATATCATTATCAGCCAGCACTCTATCTTGAATCTCCCGCAGTTTTATTGCATTGTTGACAACAACCATGTCAACAATAGCATTTTCCTGCGCATCTGAAAATATTTTTCCTCTTCCCCCTGTTGGGGGCAGCCTTTGGGTCCTGTTGTAAAAATATATTTTACAGTTAAACTTACTGTAATATATATCTGTGTAAATATTCTATAATTGCAATACAAAATAGATTCCTGTAATGTTTTCATTTACTGTAAGGATGTAACTCTCACCTGTTTGCATGATGGAAAATTCGCATTACAGATGCCACTGTGGATCTTTGCAGATTGGGTTGCACCCTCAACCCTGCCTCTCTCAATGAGAGACCATGGTTCACGACATGGTCTATAAGTGTAGCCCTTATTTCATCTGAAATAACAGCTCTTTGTCTTCTTTGTCTTCCTCCACGCATCCGCCCTCTCCCTGCCACCCTTCTCCCTCCACGAACCCATCTTCCTTGTTCCATTTCCAAAATGAGTCTTTCTGAGCTCTACCTATATATACTGTAATATGTGTGTGTGTTCACTAACAAGTCTAAAACAAGACACCTGCTTAGCCTTTCAGCTGAAATTGCAATCAGCAGTGTTTGAAAGGCACAAGGCTGAAATCTATTCCGTTTTGAATGTGTGGTTCACAGTTTTGACAGCAGTGTGTTAGCATTTGAACAAAGTGCTGTAAATCCACAGTGTTGTGCAGGTTGTGGTTAAAGTCATGGGATAAGTGTGTAGAGTTTTGAAAACTGTGTTCAAGCAATGAAAAACGAACTAGAGTTTGGTCCACATGAACTGCTGCTGTGCAGACTGTAGTTAGAGTTTTGCACATGTGACTCCAGTTGTGTCCACTGTCATTTAGCAATTGAAAAAAACTGTAAAAGTGACTGAACATAACATTTGCATAATTTTTATCCCATTTGTGTCAAAGGTACAATCGTTGAAGACATCTTTCACAATATCCACTGTATATACAAAAGTATGTGGACACCTCTTCAAATTTGTAGGTGTATAAAATCAAGCACAGATCCATGCAATCTCCATAGACAAACATTGGCAGGAGAATGGCCTTACTGAAGAGCTCAGTGATTTTTAACGTGACACCATCATAGGATGCCACCTTTCCAACAAGTCAGTTCGTAAAATGTCTGCCCTGCTAGAGCTCAACTGTCAACTGTAAGTGCTGTTATTGTGAATTGGAAACGTCTAGTAGCAACAACGTCTAGGCCGCGAAGTGGTAGGCCACACAATCTCATAGAACGGGACCACCAAGTGCTGAGGCGCATATTGCGTAAAAATCGTCAGACCTTCAAACGTCAGCCAACTGCGCCAACTGCGAGCCATGCCGAATCGCCCAACATCTGTGCCCGACCTCACAAATGTTCTTGTGGCTGAATGGAAGCAAGTCATTGCAGCAATGTTCCAGCATCTAGTGGAAAGCCTTCCCAAAAAAGTGGAGGCTGTTATAGCAGCAAAGGGGGGACCAACTCCATATTAATGCCCATGATTTTGGAATGAGATGTTCAACATGCAGATGTCCACACACTTTTGGTCATGTAGTGTACCTTAAAAAAAGGTAGGGGCGTGGATCAGACAACCAGTCAGTATCTGGTGTGACCACCATTTGCCTCATGCAGCGCGACACATCTCCTATGCACAGTGTTGATTAAGCTGTTGATTGTGGCCTGTGGAATGTTGTCCCACTCCTCTTCTATTGCTGGACATTGGCGGGAACTGGAACATGCTGTCATACACGTCGATCCAGAGCATCCCAAACATGCTCAATGGGTGACATGTCTGGTGAATATGCAGGTCATGGAAGAACTGGGACATTTTCAACTTTCAGGAATTGTCAACTTCCAGGAATTGTGTACAGATCCTTACGACATGGGGCCGTGCATTATCATGCTGAAACATGAGGTGATGGTGGTGGATGAATGGTATGACAATGGGCCTCATGTCGTAAGCAATTTGAATGCACGGTATCTCTGTGCATTCAAATTGCCATCGATAAAATGCAATTGTGTTTGTTGTTCGTAGCTTATGCCTGCCCATACCACCATGGGACACTCTGTTCACAACGTTGATATCAGGAAACCGCTCGCCCAAACGAAGCCATACACATTATCTGCGGTTGTGAGGCCGGTTGGATGTACTGCCAAATTCTCTAAAATGACGTTGGAGGCTTATGGTAGAGAAATTAACATTCAATTATTTGGCAACAGCTCTGGTGGACATTCCTGCATTCACCATGCCAATTGCACGCTCCATCACAACTTGAGACATCTGTGGCATTGTGTTGTGTGATAAAACTGCACATTTTAGAGTGGTCCCCAGCACAAGGTGCACCTGTGTAATGGTCATTAATCAGCTTCTTGATATGCCACACCTGTCAGGTGGACGGATTATTTTAGCAAAGGAGAAATGCTCACGAAATGGGATGTAAACAAATTTGTGCCCAAAATCTGAGACAAATAAGCTTTTTGAGCATATGGGTCTTTTATTTCAGGTCATGAAACGTAGGACCAACACTTTATATGTTGCGTTTATATTTTTGTTCAGTGTAGTATACTGGTCTATGACTGGCCCAGTGGATATTAATTAAACCATAGGGACTTTACACTCTAGTCTATGTTACATGACAGGCCTTAATAGTTATTGAAAGTAATGGATCAACAGCTTAACAAACCATTTCATAGAGCCTCATCACACCGAAATGTCCCACAAGACATCATACCTAAATGTCCCACAGACATCATAACTAAATGTCCCACAGATATGATACCGAAATGTCCCACAGACATCATACCTAAATGTCCCACAGACATCATAACTAAATGTTGCTCCATGGACATCATATGAAACAATCAACATTCCAAAATGCATTTTGAAGGCAATGATTCTGCCCACTGAAATTGACTACAATTTACTTGATCAATGTATTAATTTGTATTAATTTGTGTGTCTAGCAGTAATGAGTTGAATATATTATGTGTTAAAAATAATGTCTGTCTATGATTCGTTGCATTCTTGTGTTATACATCAACTGACCACCAGATGTCACCTGAGGCTCAATGTTAAAGCTCAGTCCTTGAAGGACACAGGCTGTGACTGGTGCTGTCTACATCTCACCCTGTCTATTCATCACTAGACTTAATTCTCCCCCTCAAAAATGTGCCTTTTTACTGACACTAGGAAATGTATGAAAACTGAACACACTGGATGAATAATGTGCAAATAGCTGCTGGGTCAATATGCTACTTTCTCATAAGTATTACATATTGGACACTCTGCTTTTGCTGCCACTGTCTTGGTCTGTGGCCTTGTCCTCTACCACATTCCCCCACACCTCTCAAATGAGGCCCACGACCACCTCTCAGAAGGGGTGCTTGTCCCCTGCCATTCCTTTGACCACTGCGTATTCCTTGTCTTCCTCCTCCCACTGCTTGACCTCTATTGTGACCTGGATCACCTGCCAGCTCCATGTTATCGCTATATTGTTGAACGTGAATACGATTCATTTCACTATATACTGGTACCACAATGTGAAATCAATCATCACTAACGAGTTGGCAGTATTGGAAAAGCAATTACAAGGGCCTGCATACATACACTCACCGGCCACTTTATTAGGTGCACCTGTGTGTTAACGCAAATAGCCTGCTCCTTCGAACAGTGAATCATGTGGCTTCCTGCAACTCAATTTACAGAGTATATAGAGTAGAGAGCTTTAGCTGTTGTTCAACCAAACATTAGAAGGGGCAAGATGAGCAATCTAAGCAACTTTGACCGTGATATGATTGTTGGTGCCACACGTAGTGGTTCCAGCATCTCAGAAACAGCTGCCCTCCTGGGATTTTAACACACTACAGTCTCTAGAGTTTACAGAGGATGGTGCGATAAACAAAACACATCCAGTGAGAGCCAGTTCTGTGGGCAAAAACACCTTGTTAATGAGAGAGGTCAGAGGAGAATGTCCACTCATTCAAGCTAACAGAAAGGCCACAAATGCTCAAATAACAGTCGTTTAAAACAGAAGGGTGTGCAGAAGGGCATCTCTTAACGTACAACACTGTGAATAATTCAGGCTGTTGTGGAGGCAAAGGGGGGGTCCTACCCAGTTCTAGTTAGGTGTACCTAATAAAGTGTATACAGTAATGTCAAATCTGAAAACATGGTCTGGAAAGTGGTACATGGGACAATAGAAACAGTGTCTGATAAAGAATGATGATGAAATATTACATCCATGGATAATGTAGTCCAATCATCATTTGATCATCGGTTGTGAGTTTTGTGTCTAGAGTTTAGAAAAATGACATCAAGGTTCTGAAATTAGTGCCGAAGTCATTGTTAAAAAACTGTAATGAGACTCAAAGCAGAAAGGCTTCAGGTGATCGAGGGGTTCACCAAACATATTTACTTGGAATCTCCCACACCAACCCCCTCAAACCACCCTAGACACACTCACTCACCCACGCACACACACACACACACACACACACACACACACACACACACACACACACACACACACACACACACACACACACACACACACACACACACACACACACACACAATGTCTACTTTCTCACAGGGAATTTTTGAGCAGATTGTACTTTGGCCAGCCCCCATTGGAGAGTGTGTATTTTCCATAAGGGTGCCATTGTACAAGGCAAGGGACACAAGCTGTACACACACAAACACACACACACGCACGCACGCACACGCACACACACACACACACACACACACACACACACACACACACACACACATGGTCCGGTGCTGCAAAGAAGGACCTAGAAAAACTGTAGCTGGCCCAATACTATGCATACCAGTCTCTCTCGTAAGTATCGCTTCTTGTTTTTATAGGAAACATTAATGTGTTGACACACACACTTACCCCACCTTACATTTCTTTTCACAGCCCCCAAATCAAGTGAACCGAAAACGTGGCTTTAAAAAACAGATAGAGAAACACCTCACAGCACAGCGCCTCTCGCTTGTTTTACCTAAATATTTTGTGTGTATGTACTGATATGTATGTACCAGTGGAGGCTGTTGAGGGGAGGACAGCTCATAATAATGGCTGGAACGGAGCGAATGGAATGGCATCAAACCATGTGTTTGATGTTGTTGATACCTTTCACTGATTCCACTCTAGCCATTACTCTGTTCCCATCCTCCCCAAATAAGGTGCCATCAACCTCCTGTGGTATGTACTAATATGTAATGTACTGATATATATGTACTGGTATGTACTGTACTGATATGTATTTTACTGATATGTATGTACTGATATGTACTGTACTTATATGTATTTTACTGATATGATATGTATTGTACTGATATGTACTGTACTGATATATATTGTACTGATATGTACTGTACCTATATGTATTGTACTGATATGTACTGTACTGATATATATTGTACTGATATGTACTGTACCTATATGTATTGTACTGATATGAATTGTACTGATATGTATCATACTGATATGAATTGTACTGATATGTATGTACTGATATGTATTGTACTGATTTGTATTGTACTGATATGTACTGTACTGATATGTATTGTACTGATATGATTTGTACTGATATGTACTGTACTGATATGTATGGTACTGATTTGTATTGTACTGATATGTACTGTACTGATATGTATTGTACTGATATGATTTGTACTGATATGTATTGTACTGATATGTATTGTACTGATATGAATTGTACTGATATGATATGTATTGTACTGATATGTATTGTACTGATATGAATTGTACTGATATGATATGTATTGTACTGATATATATGAATTGTACTGATATGATATGTATTGTACTGATATGATTTGTACTGATATGTACTGTACTGATATGTATTGTACTGATATGATATGTATTGTACTGATATGTATTGTACTGATATGTACTGTACTGATATGTACTGTACTGATATGATATGTATTGTACTGATATGAATTGTACTGATATGATATGTATTGTACTGATATGAATTGTACTGATATGATATGTATTGTACTGATATGATTTGTACTGATATGTACTGTACTGATATGTATTGTACTGATATGATATGTATTGTACTGATATGAATTGTACTGATATGATATGTATTGTACTGATATGAATTGTACTGATATGATATGTATTTTACTGATATGTATTGTACTGATATGTATTGTACTGATATGTATTTTACTGATATGTATTGTACTGATATGTACTGTACTGATATGATATGTATTGTACTGATATGAATTGTACTGATATGATATGTATTTTACTGATATTTATTGTACTGATATGTACTGTACTGATATGTATTGTACTGATATGATATGTATTGTACTGATATGATTTGTACTGATATGTACTGTACCTATATGTATTGTACTGATATGAATTGTACTGATATGTATTGTACTGATATGTATTGTACTGATATGATATGTATTGTACTGATATGTATTGTACTGATATATATTGTACTGATATGTACTGATATGATATGTATTGTACTGATATGTACTGTACTGTATATACTGATATTGTACTGATATGTACTGTACTGATATGTATTGTACTGATATGTACTGATATGTATCTACTGATATGTATTGTACTGATATGTATATGTATGTATTGTACTGATATGTACTGATATGTACTGATATGTATTGTACTGATATGTACTGTACCTATATGTATTGTACTGATATGAATTGTACTGATATGTATTGTACTGATATGTATTGTACTGATATGATATGTATTGTACTGATATGTATTGTACTGATATATATTGTACTGATATGTATGTGTCACTGATAGCCTACGGTAGATGGTACTGAATGCAAATGTCATATATCCAAATGTAAATCCTAAATGTTTGACTATTCATGTGCTGTATTATGTAAATCATAAATGTAGGCCTCGAATATCAATGTTCTGTATTATGTAAATCATAAATGTAGGCCTCGAATATCAATGTTCTGTATTATGTAAATCATAAATGTAGGCCTCGGGTGGACCCCAGGTATAGTAGCTGCTGCTATCGTAACAGCTAATGGGGATCCTAATAAAATACCAAAAATACCAAATACACACACAAAAACATACACAATACACAACCGGGGATGCAGAGAAGTCCTGACGCACATCCAAATGTTCCCCAGAGATAGTTTCACTGATCATGGATGAGTGCTAGATGTCATGAAGATGGATGGAAGGAAAAACATGGTATGATGAGCACGTTCTTCATTTACATGTGTATACTGTGTGACAAACAAACAGTGAAGTTACAGTAAATTGAAGAGGACCTCTCTGTGTGTGTGTGTGTGTGTGTGTGTGTGTGTGTGTGTGTGTGTGTGTGTGTGTGTGTGTGTGTGTGTGTGTGTGTGTGTGTGTGTGTGTGTGTGAGCAAGTGTGTTTCCATCAGAGAAAACTGAATGTCTCTTTATGATGTTGAAGTGTACTACACATGATAGCTGGGTGCTTTTTGTAGACAGGCATTTCTCCGGCCCCCACCCATGGGAGCCACGAGGACCCCACACACTGGTGGCCTGTTGTCCATCCACCTGTGTGACCTCCACCAGGATGACTCAGTCCCAGCTGAGAGCATGCCCAGCAGGGGGCATCCAGACTGGGATCCCACCTGGTGTCAGCCCCCTCCTGGTCCAGCCACACTGTTAGCTCAACAGGTGCCTCCTGGACAGCTGCTAAAACGAGCAGAGCCCGCTAAAACACTCAGGACTTAGAGAGGACATAGACAAACAAAATAAGCAAGAAAACAGGCTTAAAATAGTGATTTCCCAGCCAATGTTTTTGTAATAGATATCTTTGCAATTCATGAAGTGTGTACAATGCAACAGATATCTCACAAGTGCATATCCAGCAACTTCCTGAAAATGCTTTGTGAAGTTCCTCTTAGGTGAAATAACTTCCCCCTAAGTAAAGTTTCCCCAATGGCACTGAGAGGAACTAATCCTTTTTTGTCTTTTCAGCCAGAGCAGTAGAGGTAGGGTTATAATAAGTCTTGGCCAGTATTCACTGCTCTATCATCACATTCCACTTTGCTATGTTGAAGTGCCATGACAGCAGCATGGTGCGGTTCACTCAGGTCATGTGACTGGGGAGTGTGAACACTGTCTGGGTGTCACTGGGCCTCCACCAACACACTGCTAATGAAGGACCACTTCATCATCTTTCTCTTACACACTTGCACGTGCGCACACGCACACACAGACACACACACACGCACACACAGACACACACACACAGACACGCACACACAGACACACACACAGACACACACACACACACACACACTCGCTCTGTTCATTTCCAAATGTGTTCGCAAAGCTGAAAGTCTTCTGCATATTACATTTATTTCTTTAGCTCAATAATAACCATTCACACACACATCTCCAACAAACACTCAAACACAAGGAGACGATGGAGACACGCACTGGTAGCTTCACAAAGACGGCAACACCTGCACTGAGTTTAAATACCAACAGCTGTGGCTTACTGGAGCAAGAGCTGAGGCTCTTTTGTTCCCACTGTTTGCTGCCAATCCCACACACATGCACGCTTGCGTGCACACACACACACACACACACACACAGACTCATGCACACTTCCCCCTGCCTGGTCCTATATTTCCCCACACGCCAGACAAGCCATGCATGTTTAGTCTGTCTGCCAGTTTGTTTGCCCACTGTCTTCTCTTTTTGTTTGATGTTGATTGCTGACTGTAGCACTTGACAATTGCAGCTGGGACGAGAGGGTAAAGGAAAACAGATGGGATCAGGTGACCGAATGTGAGAAAGGACTAGTTTGAGTGATGGGAATTCAACTTAGCACAACACAAACAATGAGTCTGAGTATACAGTACGAGACTGTTTCCACTGGAGTTTGTCCACAAAGGACACCTTGTGCCTGTGGAACAAGATCTTAGATAACAGACACAATGAGGTGGGGAAACCCAGTGATTCACTTGGTTTGGTCTCACTCACACTGTGTGTTCATCCTCAATGTAACTTCAGTTTTTTACAATCACCTTGGCACTAATTTCAGAACCTTGTAGTCATTTTTCAAAACTAACTCAAAACGGTCATCACTTGTAACACAGGCTGTCCAATGTTGTTAACATTGCATTGTGCATTCACATCTTTAAAGAAACCTTGCACTTGCAGAATCATCGGTTCAAATAACTCACACACACACAATAGGAACATTCATTTAGATCACCCACACACAAGATATTGATAGTTTCACTGTGTAGCTGTTCGTACAATCATTAAATATTGTAGTACAAAATATGTGATACATGTTTCATTGTGGTACTACATGTAAATACATCACTGTAAAAGGAGTAGTAGAGAGAATACTACAGACAGTGGAATCAATGAAGAAAATCTGAAATGTATTGATGAAATACAATTGAAACACAACATTAGTTTCTTTGAGTCAAGCAAAAATAATTAGCTACAAGAAAGAAAAAAATGACAGTAAAATGTGAACTGCAGTGTTCCTCACCTGGCTTACTGTAAAAAGCTAAACAAATAATTGATTACTGTACTTCTATATTTCCATCAACCCTGTCTTGTGGATTTGGCCAGAGGTTCTCATCCACATCACATGTTCTCATTAGCCAAACATCTTGGGAAGAATGGCGAATCCAGGCCTGACACTGGTCTGCCGTGATGTCATTGCATGCGCCATTCATGGCCTGGAGAAGGGTGGCTTGGTCGTGGGGGCGCCTATCATATACCTTCCACCTCCATGTGGAGAAAAATTCCTCAATCGGGTTAAGGAAAGGAGAGTATGGGGGTAAGTACAGGGTGGTAAATTGTGGATGGGCCTGAAACCATGCTTGCACCGTTTGAGCATGGTGGAACCTGACATTATTCCACACAATTACATAAGTCACGCCATCAGCTCTAAAGACCTGATTTAGCTCATCAAAGAATGTTACAAGGAGACCTGCATTATATGATCCAATACGAGGTCTGTATCCCACCACACCATCTTCCGAAATAGCCACACACATGGTGATGTTGGCCCCACGTTGTCCAGGTACTTGGATGGTTGCCCGCTGGCCAATGAAATTCCTACCTCTCCTCCTTGACTTGGCCAGCTTGAAGCCTGCCTCATCCAAAAATAGGAATTTGTGATGGTTTTCGTCAGCATCCAGCTCCATCACCCTCTAAAAATAAATTTTGGAAAGAGAATTACTGATTACAATGATGCAGAATTTTGGGGGAATTTTTCACAACAGGCATCTTGAAACTGAACATACCTGAACATACTCAGTCCTCAGTTGCTTCATTCTGCCTGCATTTCTTTCAAAAGGCACACAGTATAGCTGTTTTAGAGACACCTGGTGCCTTTTCAGCATGCAGGCAATAGTCGGCAAACTTATGGCTACCACATTGTTCAACATGTCGTCATTGTCCAAGATGTGCAGCTGAATTTCTGAATGGCGAATATCATTTCTGGCCCGAACCAATTTGACCACAGCCCGCTCTTGTTGGTCAGTCAGAATTTTTCCTCTGCCTCCCCTATTCCCCTATATAGTTCTGATGATTGAGGCCACGGTAGATCTTCTGAGGTTTGGTTGAATCCTTGCCTCAGCTGCCTCAGTCATTGTCGTGCCATCATTTAAGACATGGTCTAAAACTATTGCTCGGATTTCATTGGACACTCTTTGCTTTTGCTGCCACTGTCTTGGTCTGTGGCCTTGTCCTCTACCACATTCCCCCACACCTCTCAAATGAGGCCCACGACCACCTCTCAGAAGGGGTGCTTGTCCCCTGCCATTCCTTTGACCACTGCGTATTCCTTGTCTTCCTCCTCCCACTGCTTGACCTCTATTGTGACCTGGATCACCTGCCAGCTCCATGTTATCGCTATATTGCTATATTGCAGATTAATCACAGATTACTGCACCTGTACATAGCCCACCTATATTTTAGCCCAAACAACTACCTCTTTCCCAACTGTATTTAATTTTTATTTATTTATTTATTTTGCTCCTTTGCACCCCATTATTTTTATTTCTACTTTGCACATTCTTCCATTGCAAAACTACCATTCTAGTGTTTTACTTGCTATATTGTATTTACTTTGCCACCATGGCCTTTTTTGCCTTTACCTCCCTTCTCACCTCATTTGCTCACATTGTATATAGACTTGTTTAAACTGTATTATTGACTGTATGTTTGTTTTACTCCATGTGTAACTCTGTGTCGTTGTATCTGTCGAACTGCTTTGCTTTATCTTGGCCAGGTCGCAATTGTAAATGAGAACTTGTTCTCAACTTGCCTACCTGGTTAAATAAAGGTAAAATAAATAAATAAAATAAATATTGTTGAACGTGAATACGATTCATATCACTATATACTGGTACCACAATGTGAAATCAATCATCACTAACGAGTTGGCAGTATTGGAAAAGCAATTACAAGGGCCTGCATACATACACTCACCGGCCACTTTATTAGGTGCACCTGTGTGTTAACGCAAATAGCCTGAAATTAGTGCCAAAGTCATTTAAAAAAAACTGTAATGAGACTCAAAGCAGAAAGGCTTCAGGTGATCCAGGGTTTCACCAAACATATTTACTTGGAATCTCCCACACCAACCCCCTCAAACCACCCTAGACACACTCACGCACGCACGCATGCACACACACACACACACACACACAAACTGAGACACACTCCCTGAGACACACACACAGAGTTGGCCAGACAGTCCTACAGGCCTTTTCTCCTTCACCCTGGGCCAGTGCTGATTCCTTTTCCTTGAAGCAGAGAACTGAGCTCCAGTAAAGTACCTCTGGCAGTACGGCCTGTCCTCTCAGCGCTGCAGATGGCCCCCACTCAGCCCAGAGCATGTGTGTGTGTGTGTGGGGGGAGTGCTTCTCTGGATTGGCTGCTTTTACTCTCCCAGGCCTAGCAGAGCAGGCAGACTAGTGGCAGAATATGATTTTAAATGGAAAGTAATCATGTGATGTTTCTTTAATCCAAGCAGGCTTGTGTTGCACCAGTTGTTTGGAGGTCAAACCCATATTGAGTCTGTGTTAAATGTCTGACACAGCAGTCTGTGTTCCTGCATGATGAGAGAGAGAGAGACCTCACAGTCAACGGTGGCCTTTCTGAATCTTCTGGTCAGCCAAAGAAAAATAAGGCCATCAGCATTGATTGGTGGGGACGCTAAGAGATGGATGTTGCTCCTAGCATTTACAGAATTAACCCATGAGCGGTTCCTGAAGGAGACGGCAGTGGTGTGTGGTATGTGGTGTGTTTGGAGGAGGGTGCAGTAATGAAATACTGCCCCGCACATAGCAGGGTTCACCCTCCGCCCAGGAAACTGTTGCTTTTGGAGGTCATGGTGCCTAGCAACAGTCTTGAGCTGAGCCTCAGCAGAACCTGAGACAACACACACACACACACACACACACACACACACACACACACACACACACACACACACACACACACACACACACACACACACACACACACTTACAGTATACACATGGAAGACATGCTGATGTGCTTTTCAACCTTACTACCTTACATTGAGCTAAACACTCCCACAGGCAGAGCCAAATCAAAGGAGCAGAAGTTTCCAAAGGTCTTCTGTGAAGGTTCATTGCTAAGTTCGAGGTACAGCAGTGGCCACTTGTTTTCCTATATTCAATAATTATACTGCTTGCATTGCTAAGAGCCCTTCTCAAGGCTGATATCTACACACGGGAAACTAGGGCAAAACCAACTACAGATACACAGGCATCTTATTAGTCGCGCAGGGCAAAGGGTTTCCACTGAATCTGCCAATGTTTCTGACATGTCCATCATTCAGCCCTGTTGTGACTGCCAGTCAACACATTCCCCCAGCGTGTATACATGCAGACACACACACACACAGTCGTGCACACACTTACAGTACACACACACACACATATGTATGCTCACACACACACATGCACACGCACAAACACACACAGGTCGGCCCAGAGTTTTATTTTGGCAAAGTACCACACATTCTGTTTTCTGAGTACTGAGCACACAGTCGAAGAGCCCAAAATAGTTCAAGGACCCTGGCCATCTGCCCAGTCCCTTAACTCTCAATAAGTTACCCTCTCTCCTCTCTCCCAAACACTGAGCCTTTTACCCTCCCTTGATTCTCAACGAACCTCAGTTTTACTGCCTCCTTCTACCTCTCCAATGTCCACCATGCACGGAAGAGTGGCAATGCACGCACACTAACTCCAGAAAACGATTCAAAATGCTGTTTGGGCTTTTGAGCAGTGAGCCTTGCCCGAGGACAGAATAGACGGAGTGTAACTGTATTGAACTGCGCAGTGTGCATTCCATCAAGCCTTATCTCTCCTGCCTGTTCCCTTTAATGTGAAAATACCAGGCAATATGAGGGCGTCTGTCTCTCCTCACTGTTTGTTTGGCTTTTTCCTTGTTTTGTCTTCTACCTCTTCATCGCAAGCCCAGCATCTGTTCTATCCCGTTATCCCTCCTTCACTATCTCCTATCGACTATCTCCCTGTTTTTTCTCCCTCGTTTTGTCTCAAGGCTGTGAAGTTCTTTCCTGCCTGTTGTTTGGTTTAAAGATTAAAGTCGATGATAAGGGAGCTTAAGCTTTTGTTTCTTGTCTTGTTTTACATTTTGTGGTCAGTTGAGGAATTAGTGCCTATGGAATATTCATCTATCTATGAGTAACGGGGAGTAATGGTGTAAAGTCCTGTTATGTAATTCTACTGAGGGCACGCACGTCTTCGGTGTCCTTGGTATAACCTTATACTTAATCCGAAATACTTACAGCACTGTATACGCCTACTGTAACTCAACTCAGAGAAAGATAACATGCTTTGTAAACTCAGATTAGCTTTTTTATTTTTTAGGAGAATATCGTTTAAAAGGAGATAAATCAATGTCTCCAGACTCCTAAAAGAGTTCGACAGAACCCAGGGAAAAGTATTAAATGTTCCCTACTCTGACTGAAGGGGCAGAGGGTGGGGCAGAACCCAGGGAAAAGTATTAAATGTTCCCTACTCTGACTGAAGGGGCGGAGGGTGGGGCAGAACCCAGGGAAAAGTATTAAATGTTCCCTACTCTGA
The DNA here is from genome assembly GCF_018296145.1 of Oncorhynchus tshawytscha. NCBI lineage: Eukaryota > Metazoa > Chordata > Actinopteri > Salmoniformes > Salmonidae > Oncorhynchus > Oncorhynchus tshawytscha. The sequence continues at coordinate 74,210,111 of NC_056437.1, forward strand.
CTGGAGGGGCGGAGGGTGGGGCAGAACCCAGGGAAAAGTATTAAATGTTCCCTACTCTGACTGAAGGAGCGGAGGGTGGGGCAGAACCCAGGGAAAAGTATTAAATGTTCCCTACTCTGACTGAAGGGGCGGAGGGTGGGGCAGAACCCAGGGAAAAGTATTAAATGTTCCCTACTCTGACTGAAGGGGCGGAGGGTGGGGCAGAACCCAGGGAAAAGTATTAAATGTTCCCTACTCTGACTGAAGGGGCGGAGGGTGGGGCAGAACCCAGGGAAAAGTATTAAATGTTCCCTACTCTGACTGAAGGAGCGGAGGGTGGGGCAGAACCCAGGGAAAAGTATTAAATGTTCCCTACTCTGACTGAAGGGGCGGAGGGTGGGGCAGAACCCAGGGAAAAGTATTAAATGTTCCCTACTCTGACTGGAGGGGCGGAGGGTGGGGCAGAACCCAGGGAAAAGTATTAAATGTTCCCTACTCTGACTGGAGGGGCGGAGGGTGGGGCAGAACCCAGGGAAAAGTATTAAATGTTCCCTACTCTGACTGGAGGGGCGGAGGGTGGGGCAGAACCCAGGGAAAAGTATTAAATGTTCCCTACTCTGACTGGAGGGGCGGAGGGTGGGGCAGAACCCAGGGAAAAGTATTAAATGTTCCCTACTCTGACTGAAGGGGCGGAGGGTGGGGCAGAACCCAGGGAAAAGTATTAAATGTTCCCTACTCTGACTGGAGGGGCGGAGGGTGGGGCAGAACCCAGGGAAAAGTATTAAATGTTCCCTACTCTGACTGGAGGGGCGGAGGGTGGGGCAGAACCCAGGGAAAAGTATTAAATGTTCCCTACTCTGACTGAAGGGGCGGAGGGTGGGGCAGAACCCAGGGAAAAGTATTAAATGTTCCCTACTCTGACTGGAGGGGCGGAGGGTGGGGCAGAACCCAGGGAAAAGTATTAAATGTTCCCTACTCTGACTGGAGGGGCGGAGGGTGGGGCAGAACCCAGGGAAAAGTATTAAATGTTCCCTACTCTGACTGAAGGGGCGGAGGGTGGGGCAGAACCCAGGGAAAAGTATTAAATGTTCCCTACTCTGACTGAAGGGGCGGAGGGTGGGGCAGAACCCAGGGAAAAGTATTAAATGTTCCCTACTCTGACTGGAAGGAGCGGAGGGTGGGACAGAACCCAGGGAAAAGTATTAAATGTTCCCTACTCTGACTGAAGGGGCGGAGGGTGGGGCAGAACCCAGGGAAAAGTATTAAATGTTCCCTACTCTGACTGAAGGGGCGGAGGGTGGGGCAGAACCCAGGGAAAAGTATTAAATGTTCCCTACTCTGACTGAAGGAGCGGAGGGTGGGGCAGAACCCAGGGAAAAGTATTAAATGTTCCCTACTCTGACTGAAGGGGCGGAGGGTGGGGCAGAACCCAGGGAAAAGTATTAAATGTTCCCTACTCTGACTGAAGGGGCGGAGGGTGGGGCAGAACCCAGGGAAAAGTATTAAATGTTCCCTACTCTGACTGAAGGAGCGGAGGGTGGGGCAGAACCCAGGGAAAAGTATTAAATGTTCCCTACTCTGACTGAAGGAGCGGAGGGTGGGGCAGAACCCAGGGAAAAGTATTAAATGTTCCCTACTCTGACTGGAGGGGCGGAGGGTGGGGCAGAACCCAGGGAAAAGTATTAAATGTTCCCTACTCTGACTGAAGGGGCGGAGGGTGGGGCAGAACCCAGGGAAAAGTATTAAATGTTCCCTACTCTGACTGGAGGGGCGGAGGGTGGGGCAGAACCCAGGGAAAAGTATTAAATGTTCCCTACTCTGACTGGAGGGGCGGAGGGTGGGGCAGAACCCAGGGAAAAGTATTAAATGTTCCCTACTCTGACTGAAGGGGCGGAGGGTGGGGCAGAACCCAGGGAAAAGTATTAAATGTTCCCTACTCTGACTGGAGGGGCGGAGGGTGGGGCAGAACCCAGGGAAAAGTATTAAATGTTCCCTACTCTGACTGAAGGAGCGGAGGGTGGGGCAGAACCCAGGGAAAAGTATTAAATGTTCCCTACTCTGACTGAAGGAGCGGAGGGTGGGGCAGAACCCAGGGAAAAGTATTAAATGTTCCCTACTCTGACTGAAGGGGCGGAGGGTGGGGCAGAACCCAGGGAAAAGTATTAAATGTTCCCTACTCTGACTGAAGGGGCGGAGGGTGGGGCAGAACCCAGGGAAAGTATGAAATGTTCCCTACTCTGACTGAAGGGGCGGAGGGTGGGGCAGAACCCAGGGAAAAGTATTAAATGTTCCCTACTCTGACTGAAGGGGCGGAGGGTGGGGCAGAACCCAGGGAAAAGTATTAAATGTTCCCTACTCTGACTGAAGGGGCGGAGGGTGGGGCAGAACCCAGGGAAAAGTATTAAATGTTCCCTACTCTGACTGGAGGGGCGGAGGGTGGGGCAGAACCCAGGGAAAAGTATTAAATGTTCCCTACTCTGACTGAAGGGGCGGAGGGTGGGGCAGAACCCAGGGAAAAGTATTAAATGTTCCCTACTCTGACTGGAGGGGCGGAGGGTGGGGCAGAACCCAGGGAAAAGTATTAAATGTTCCCTACTCTGACTGAAGGGGCGGAGGGTGGGGCAGAACCCAGGGAAAAGTATTAAATGTTCCCTACTCTGACTGGAGGGGCGGAGGGTGGGGCAGAACCCAGGGAAAAGTATTAAATGTTCCCTACTCTGACTGGAGGGGCGGAGGGTGGGGCAGAACCCAGGGAAAAGTATTAAATGTTCCCTACTCTGACTGGAGGGGCGGAGGGTGGGGCAGAACCCAGGGAAAAGTATTAAATGTTCCCTACTCTGACTGAAGGAGCGGAGGGTGGGGCAGAACCCAGGGAAAAGTATTAAATGTTCCCTACTCTGACTGGAGGGGCGGAGGGTGGGGCAGAACCCAGGGAAAAGTATTAAATGTTCCCTACTCTGACTGGAGGGGCGGAGGGGGAAAAGTATGGGGCAGAACCCAGGGAAAAGTATTAAATGTTCCCTACTCTGACTGAAGGGGCGGAGGGTGGGGCAGAACCCAGGGAAAAGTATTAAATGTTCCCTACTCTGACTGGAGGGGCGGAGGGTGGGGCAGAACCCAGGGAAAAGTATTAAATGTTCCCTACTCTGACTGGAGGGGCGGAGGGTGGGGCAGAACCCAGGGAAAAGTATTAAATGTTCCCTACTCTGACTGAAGGGGCGGAGGGTGGGGCAGAACCCAGGGAAAAGTATTAAATGTTCCCTACTCTGACTGAAGGGGCGGAGGGTGGGGCAGAACCCAGGGAAAAGTATTAAATGTTCCCTACTCTGACTAAAGGAGCGGAGGGTGGGGCAGAACCCAGGGAAAAGTATTAAATGTTCCCTACTCTGACTGAAGGGGCAGAGGGTGGGGCAGAACCCAGGGAAAAGTATTAAATGTTCCCTACTCTGACTGAAGGGGCGGAGGGTGGGGCAGAACCCAGGGAAAAGTATTAAATGTTCCCTACTCTGACTGAAGGGTGCGGAGGGTGGGACAGAACCCAGGGAAAAGTATTAAATGTTCCCTACTCTGACTGAAGGGGCGGAGGGTGGGGCAGAACCCAGGGAAAAGTATTAAATGTTCCCTACTCTGACTGAAGGGGCGGAGGGTGGGGCAGAACCCAGGGAAAAGTATTAAATGTTCCCTACTCTGACTGAAGGAGCGGAGGGTGGGGCAGAACCCAGGGAAAAGTATTAAATGTTCCCTACTCTGACTGAAGGAGCGGAGGGTGGGGCAGAACCCAGGGAAAAGTATTAAATGTTCCCTACTCTGACTGGAGGGGCGGAGGGTGGGGCAGAACCCAGGGAAAAGTATTAAATGTTCCCTACTCTGACTGAAGGGGCGGAGGGTGGGGCAGAACCCAGGGAAAAGTATTAAATGTTCCCTACTCTGACTGGAGGGGCGGAGGGTGGGGCAGAACCCAGGGAAAAGTATTATTAAATGTTCCCTACTCTGACTGGAGGGGCGGAGGGTGGGGCAGAACCCAGGGAAAAGTATTAAATGTTCCCTACTCTGACTGAAGGGGCGGAGGGTGGGGCAGAACCCAGGGAAAAGTATTAAATGTTCCCTACTCTGACTGGAGGGGCGGAGGGTGGGGCAGAACCCAGGGAAAAGTATTAAATGTTCCCTACTCTGACTGAAGGAGCGGAGGGTGGGGCAGAACCCAGGGAAAAGTATTAAATGTTCCCTACTCTGACTGAAGGAGGCGGAGGGTGGGGCAGAACCCAGGGAAAAGTATTAAATGTTCCCTACTCTGACTGAAGGAGCGGAGGGTGGGGCAGAACCCAGGGAAAAGTATTAAATGTTCCCTACTCTGACTGAAGGGGCGGAGGGTGGGGCAGAACCCAGGGAAAAGTATGAAATGTTCCCTACTCTGACTGAAGGGGCGGAGGGTGGGGCAGAACACAGGGAAAAGTATTAAATGTTCCCTACTCTGACTGAAGGGGCGGAGGGTGGGGCAGAACCCAGGGAAAAGTATTAAATGTTCCCTACTCTGACTGAAGGGGCGGAGGGTGGGGCAGAACCCAGGGAAAAGTATTAAATGTTCCCTACTCTGACTGGAGGGGCGGAGGGTGGGGCAGAACCCAGGGAAAAGTATTAAATGTTCCCTACTCTGACTGAAGGGGCGGAGGGTGGGGCAGAACCCAGGGAAAAGTATTAAATGTTCCCTACTCTGACTGAAGGGGCGGAGGGTGGGGCAGAACCCAGGGAAAAGTATTAAATGTTCCCTACTCTGACTGAAGGGGCGGAGGGTGGGGCAGAACCCAGGGAAAAGTATTAAATGTTCCCTACTCTGACTGAAGGGCGGAGGGTGGGGCAGAACCCAGGGAAAAGTATTAAATGTTCCCTACTCTGACTGGAGGGGCGGAGGGTGGGGCAGAACCCAGGGAAAAGTATTAAATGTTCCCTACTCTGACTGAAGGGGCGGAGGGTGGGGCAGAACCCAGGGAAAAGTATTAAATGTTCCCTACTCTGACTGAAGGGGCGGAGGGTGGGGCAAGGAGCGGAGGGTGGGGCAGAACCCAGGGAAAAGTATTAAATGTTCCCTACTCTGACTGGAGGGGCGGAGGGTGGGGCAGAACCCAGGGAAAAGTATTAAATGTTCCCTACTCTGACTGAAGGGGCGGAGGGTGGGGCAGAACCCAGGGAAAAGTATTAAATGTTCCCTACTCTGACTGAAGGGGCGGAGGGTGGGGCAGAACCCAGGGAAAAGTATTAAATGTTCCCTACTCTGACTGAAGGGGCGGAGGGTGGGGCAGAACCCAGGAAAAGTATTAAATGTTCCCTACTCTGACTGAAGGGGCGGAGGGTGGGGCAGAACCCAGGGAAAAGTATTAAATGTTCCCTACTCTGACTGAAGGGGCGGAGGGTGGGGCAGAACCCAGGGAAAAGTATTAAATGTTCCCTACTCTGACTGAAGGGGCGGAGGGTGGGGCAGAACCCAGGGAAAAGTATTAAATGTTCCCTACTCTGACTGAAGGAGCGGAGGGTGGGGCAGAACCCAGGGAAAAGTATTAAATGTTCCCTACTCTGACTGGAGGGGCGGAGGGTGGGGCAGAACCCAGGGAAAAGTATTAAATGTTCCCTACTCTGACTGAAGGGGCGGAGGGTGGGGCAGAACCCAGGGAAAAGTATTAAATGTTCCCTACTCTGACTGGAGGGGCGGAGGGTGGGGCAGAACCCAGGGAAAAGTATTAAATGTTCCCTACTCTGACTGAAGGGGCGGAGGGTGGGGCAGAACCCAGGGAAAAGTATTAAATGTTCCCTACTCTGACTGGAGGGGCGGAGGGTGGGGCAGAACCCAGGGAAAAGTATTAAATGTTCCCTACTCTGACTGAAGGAGCGGAGGGTGGGGCAGAACCCAGGGAAAAGTATTAAATGTTCCCTACTCTGACTGAAGGGGCGGAGGGTGGGGCAGAACCCAGGGAAAAGTATTAAATGTTCCCTACTCTGACTGGAGGGGCGGAGGGTGGGGCAGAACCCAGGGAAAAGTATTAAATGTTCCCTACTCTGACTGAAGGGGCGGAGGGTGGGGCAGAACCCAGGGAAAAGTATTAAATGTTCCCTACTCTGACTGAAGGAGCGGAGGGTGGGGCAGAACCCAGGGAAAAGTATTAAATGTTCCCTACTCTGACTGAAGGGGCGGAGGGTGGGGCAGAACCCAGGGAAAAGTATTAAATGTTCCCTACTCTGACTGGAGGGGCGGAGGGTGGGGCAGAACCCAGGGAAAAGTATTAAATGTTCCCTACTCTGACTGGAGGGGCGGAGGGTGGGGCAGAACCCAGGGAAAAGTATTAAATGTTCCCTACTCTGACTGAAGGGGCGGAGGGTGGGGCAGAACCCAGGGAAAAGTATTAAATGTTCCCTACTCTGACTGGAAAAGGGCGGAGGGGAGGGTGGGGCAGAACCCAGGGAAAAGTATTAAATGTTCCCTACTCTGACTGAAGGAGCGGAGGGTGGGGCAGAACACAGGGAAAAGTAATTAAATGTTCCCTACTCTGACTGAAGGGGCGGAGGGTGGGGCAGAACCCAGGGAAAAGTATTAAATGTTCCCTACTCTGACTGGAGGGGCGGAGGGTGGGGCAGAACCCAGGGAAAAGTATTAAATGTTCCCTACTCTGACTGAAGGGGCGGAGGGTGGGGCAGAACCCAGGGAAAAGTATTAAATGTTCCCTACTCTGACTGAAGGAGCGGAGCGGAGGGTGGGGCAGAACCCAGGGAAAAGTATTAAATGTTCCCTACTCTGACTGAAGGAGCGGAGGGTGGGGCAGAACCCAGGGAAAAGTATTAAATGTTCCCTACTCTGACTGGAGGGGCGGAGGGTGGGGCAGAACCCAGGGAAAAGTATTAAATGTTCCCTACTCTGACTGGAGGGGCGGAGGGTGGGGCAGAACCCAGGGAAAAGTATTAAATGTTCCCTACTCTGACTGGAGGGGCGGAGGGTGGGGCAGAACCCAGGGAAAAGTATTAAATGTTCCCTACTACTCTGACTGAAGGGGCGGAGGGTGGGGCAGAACCCAGGGAAAAGTATTAAATGTTCCCTACTCTGACTGAAGGGGCGGAGGGTGGGGCAGAACCCAGGGAAAAGTATTAAATGTTCCCTACTCTGACTGGAGGGGCGGAGGGTGGGGCAGAACCCAGGGAAAAGTATTAAATGTTCCCTACTCTGACTGAAGGGCGGAGGGTGGGGCAGAACCCAGGGAAAAGTATTAAATGTTCCCTACTCTGACTGAAGGGGCGGAGGGTGGGGCAGAACCCAGGGAAAAGTATTAAATGTTCCCTACTCTGACTGAAGGGGCGGAGGGTGGGGCAGAACCCAGGGAAAAGTATTAAATGTTCCCTACTCTGACTGAAGGGGCGGAGGGTGGGGCAGAACCCAGGGAAAAGTATTAAATGTTCCCTACTCTGACTGAAGGAGCGGAGGGTGGGGCAGAACCCAGGGAAAAGTATTAAATGTTCCCTACTCTGACTGACTGGGGGCGGAGGGTGGGGCAGAACCCAGGGAAAAGTATTAAATGTTCCCTACTCTGACTGGAGGGGCGGAGGGTGGGGCAGAACCCAGGGAAAAGTATTAAATGTTCCCTACTCTGACTGGAGGGGCGGAGGGTGGGGCAGAACCCAGGGAAAAGTATTAAATGTTCCCTACTCTGACTGGAGGGGCGGAGGGTGGGGCAGAACCCAGGGAAAAGTATTAAATGTTCCCTACTCTGACTGAGGGGCGGAGGGTGGGGCAGAACCCAGGGAAAAGTATTAAATGTTCCCTACTCTGACTGAAAGGGCGGAGGGTGGGGCAGAACCCAGGGAAAAGTATTAAATGTTCCCTACTCTGACTGGAGGGGCGGAGGGTGGGGCAGAACCCAGGGAAAAGTATTAAATGTTCCCTACTCTGACTGGAGGGGCGGAGGGTGGGGCAGAACCCAGGGAAAAGTATTAAATGTTCCCTACTCTGACTGAAGGGGCGGAGGGTGGGGGCAGAACCCAGGGAAAAGTATTAAATGTTCCCTACTCTGACTGGAGGGGCGGAGGGTGGGGCAGAACCCAGGGAAAAGTATTAAATGTTCCCTACTCTGACTGGAGGGGCGGAGGGTGGGGCAGAACCCAGGGAAAAGTATTAAATGTTCCCTACTCTGACTGAAGGGGCGGAGGGTGGGGCAGAACCCAGGGAAAAGTATTAAATGTTCCCTACTCTGACTGAAGGGGCGGAGGGTGGGGCAGAACCCAGGGAAAAGTATTAAATGTTCCCTACTCTGACTGAAGGAGCGGAGGGTGGGGCAGAACCCAGGGAAAAGTATTAAATGTTCCCTACTCTGACTGAAGGGGCGGAGGGTGGGGCAGAACCCAGGGAAAAGTATTAAATGTTCCCTACTCTGACTGAAGGGGCGGAGGGTGGGGCAGAACCCAGGGAAAAGTATTAAATGTTCCCTACTCTGACTGAAGGAGCGGAGGGTGGGGCAGAACCCAGGGAAAAGTATTAAATGTTCCCTACTCTGACTGAAGGGGCGGAGGGTGGGGCAGAACCCAGGGAAAAGTATTAAATGTTCCCTACTCTGACTGAAGGGGCGGAGGGTGGGGCAGAACCCAGGGAAAAGTATTAAATGTTCCCTACTCTGACTGAAGGAGCGGAGGGTGGGGCAGAACCCAGGGAAAAGTATTAAATGTTCCCTACTCTGACTGAAGGAGCGGAGGGTGGGGCAGAACCCAGGGAAAAGTATTAAATGTTCCCTACTCTGACTGGAGGGGCGGAGGGTGGGGCAGAACCCAGGGAAAAGTATTAAATGTTCCCTACTCTGACTGAAGGGGCGGAGGGTGGGGCAGAACCCAGGGAAAAGTATTAAATGTTCCCTACTCTGACTGGAGGGGCGGAGGGTGGGGCAGAACCCAGGGAAAAGTATTAAATGTTCCCTACTCTGACTGGAGGGGCGGAGGGTGGGGCAGAACCCAGGGAAAAGTATTAAATGTTCCCTACTCTGACTGAAGGGGCGGAGGGTGGGGCAGAACCCAGGGAAAAGTATTAAATGTTCCCTACTCTGACTGGAGGGGCGGAGGGTGGGGCAGAACCCAGGGAAAAGTATTAAATGTTCCCTACTCTGACTGAAGGAGCGGAGGGTGGGGCAGAACCCAGGAAAAGTATTAAATGTTCCCTACTCTGACTGAAGGGGCGGAGGGTGGGGCAGAACCCAGGGAAAAGTATTAAATGTTCCCTACTCTGACTGAAGGGGCGGAGGGTGGGGCAGAACCCAGGGAAAAGTATTAAATGTTCCCTACTCTGACTGAAGGGGCGGAGGGTGGGGCAGAACCCAGGGAAAAGTATTAAATGTTCCCTACTCTGACTGAAGGGGCGGAGGGTGGGGGGGCAGAACACAGGGAAAAGTATTAAATGTTCCCTACTCTGACTGAAGGGGCGGAGGGTGGGGCAGAACCCAGGGAAAAGTATTAAATGTTCCCTACTCTGACTGAAGGGGCGGAGGGTGGGGCAGAACCCAGGGAAAAGTATTAAATGTTCCCTACTCTGACTGGAGGGGCGGAGGGTGAGGCAGAACCCAGGGAAAAGTATTAAATGTTCCCTACTCTGACTGAAGGGGCGGAGGGTGGGGCAGAACCCAGGGAAAAGTATTAAATGTTCCCTACTCTGACTGGAGGGGCGGAGGGTGGGGCAGAACCCAGGGAAAAGTATTAAATGTTCCCTACTCTGACTGAAGGGGCGGAGGGTGGGGCAGAACCCAGGGAAAAGTATTAAATGTTCCCTACTCTGACTGAAGGGGCGGAGGGTGGGGCAGAACCCAGGGAAAAGTATTAAATGTTCCCTACTCTGACTGGAGGGGCGGAGGGTGGGGCAGAACCCAGGGAAAAGTATTAAATGTTCCCTACTCTGACTGAAGGGGCGGAGGGTGGGGCAGAACCCAGGGAAAAGTATTAAATGTTCCCTACTCTGACTGAAGGGGCGGAGGGTGGGGCAGAACCCAGGGAAAAGTATTAAATGTTCCCTACTCTGACTGGAAGGGGCGGAGGGTGGGGCAGAACCCAGGGAAAAGTATTAAATGTTCCCTACTCTGACTGAAGGGGCGGAGGGTGGGGCAGAACCCAGGGAAAAGTATTAAATGTTCCCTACTCTGACTGAAGGGGCGGAGGGTGGGGCAGAACCCAGGGAAAAGTATTAAATGTTCCCTACTCTGACTGAAGGGGCGGAGGGTGGGGCAGAACCCAGGGAAAAGTATTAAATGTTCCCTACTCTGACTGAAGGGGCGGAGGGTGGGGCAGAACCCAGGGAAAAGTATTAAATGTTCCCTACTCTGACTGAAGGGGCGGAGGGTGGGGCAGAACCCAGGGAAAAGTATTAAATGTTCCCTACTCTGACTGAAGGGGCGGAGGGTGGGGCAGAACCCAGGGAAAAGTATTAAATGTTCCCTACTCTGACTGGAGGGGCGGAGGGTGGGGCAGAACCCAGGGAAAAGTATTAAATGTTCCCTACTCTGACTGAAGGGGCGGAGGGTGGGGCAGAACCCAGGGAAAAGTATTAAATGTTCCCTACTCTGACTGGAGGGGCGGAGGGTGGGGCAGAACCCAGGGAAAAGTATTAAATGTTCCCTACTCTGACTGAAGGGGCAGGCGTGGGGCAGAACCCAGGGAAAAGTATTAAATGTTCCCTACTCTGACTGGAGGGGCGGAGGGTGGGGCAGAACCCAGGGAAAAGTATTAAATGTTCCCTACTCTGACTGAAGGGGCGGAGGGTGGGGCAGAACACAGGGAAAAGTATTAAATGTTCCCTACTCTGACTGAAGGGGCGGAGGGTGGGGCAGAACCCAGGGAAAAGTATTAAATGTTCCCTACTCTGACTGGAGGGGCGGAGGGTGGGGCAGAACCCAGGGAAAAGTATTAAATGTTCCCTACTCTGACTGAAGGGTCTGAGGGTGGGGCAGAACCCAGGGAAAAGTATTAAATGTTCCCTACTCTGACTTAAATGTTCCCTACTCTGACTGAAGGAGGGTGGGGCAGCGGAGGGTGGGGCAGAACCCAGGGAAAAGTATTAAATGTTCCCTACTCTGACTGAAGGGGCGGAGGGTGGGGCAGAACCCAGGGAAAAGTATTAAATGTTCCCTACTCTGACTGGAGGGGCGGAGGGTGGGGCAGAACCCAGGGAAAAGTATTAAATGTTCCCTACTCTGACTGGAGGGGCGGAGGGTGGGGCAGAACCCAGGGAAAAGTATTAAATGTTCCCTACTCTGACTGGAGGGGCGGAGGGTGGGGCAGAACCCAGGGAAAAGTATTAAATGTTCCCTACTCTGACTGGAGGGGCGGAGGGTGGGGCAGAACCCAGGGAAAAGTATTAAATGTTCCCTACTCTGACTGAAGGAGCGGAGGGTGGGGCAGAACCCAGGGAAAAGTATTAAATGTTCCCTACTCTGACTGAAGGGGAGCGGAGGGTGGGGCAGAACCCAGGGAAAAGTATTAAATGTTCCCTACTCTGACTGAAGGGGCGGAGGGTGGGGCAGAACCCAGGGAAAAGTATTAAATGTTCCCTACTCTGACTGAAGGGGCGGAGGGTGGGGCAGAACCCAGGGAAAAGTATTAAATGTTCCCTACTCTGACTGAAGGGGCGGAGGGTGGGGCAGAACCCAGGGAAAAGTATTAAATGTTCCCTACTCTGACTGAAGGGGCGGAGGGTGGGGCAGAACCCAGGGAAAAGTATTAAATGTTCCCTACTCTGACTGAAGGGGCGGAGGGTGGGGCAGAACCCAGGGAAAAGTATTAAATGTTCCCTACTCTGACTGAAGGGGCGGAGGGTGGGGCAGAACCCAGGGAAAAGTATTAAATGTTCCCTACTCTGACTGGAGGGGCGGAGGGTGGGGCAGAACCCAGGGAAAAGTATTAAATGTTCCCTACTCTGACTGGAGGGGCGGAGGGAGGGTGGGGCAGAACCCAGGGAAAAGTATTAAATGTTCCCTACTCTGACTGAAGGGGCGGAGGGTGGGGCAGAACCCAGGGAAAAGTATTAAATGTTCCCTACTCTGACTGAAGGAGCGGAGGGTGGGGCAGAACCCAGGGAAAAGTATTAAATGTTCCCTACTCTGACTGAAGGGGCGGAGGGTGGGGCAGAACCCAGGGAAAAGTATTAAATGTTCCCTACTCTGACTGAAGGGGCGGAGGGTGGGGCAGAACCCAGGGAAAAGTATTAAATGTTCCCTACTCTGACTGAAGGGGCGGAGGGTGGGGCAGAACCCAGGGAAAAGTATTAAATGTTCCCTACTCTGACTGAAGGAGCGGAGGGTGGGGCAGAACCCAGGGAAAAGTATTAAATGTTCCCTACTCTGACTGAAGGGGCGGAGGGTGGGGCAGAACCCAGGGAAAAGTATTAAATGTTCCCTACTCTGACTGAAGGGGCGGAGGGTGGGGCAGAACCCAGGGAAAAGTATTAAATGTTCCCTACTCTGACTGAAGGGGCGGAGGGTGGGGGCAGAACCCAGGGAAAAGTATTAAATGTTCCCTACTCTGACTGAAGGGGCGGAGGGTGGGGCAGAACACAGGGAAAAGTATTAAATGTTCCCTACTCTGACTGAAGGGGCGGAGGGTGGGGCCAGAGATTTCTATTGTATGTTCTAAACTGTCCCTTGTTTTATTGTCCAGAGGGTGAGGTAGCAAAACGCTCGGTTAGTTTTTGTATGCTCAGTCAATACGCACACAGCCAGTCAATTCAGCTCCTGTCCTCCTGTGGACATACACCACAGTGGCCTGCTTAAACAGAAGAGGCTCTTTAAAGCAAAACATTCCTCACGCAGTAAACTCCCATCTCTCAACACAACGCTAGCAGTGTACCAGTAACACAGTTTAACACAAAGTCTCTTCCAGTCCAGATTGAGGGGCGTACTGGTGTGACATGCAGGTGTGATCAGTGTAACAGGATGGTAGTGCTAGGGGTATTAATACTGTACTGGAGCCAGAGAGGGGTTGTGGGTTAACTTGGGCGAGGGGGTCAGAAGTTTAAACTGGGAAGGTTTCCCCTTCTCGCCCTGGCCCTGACACCGGTCCCTCTGCTCCGCCACTGGCTCCCTTTCTCTCTGGGAACAGATGTGCCCGCGGCGATGGTTCAAAACCCCATGATCCTCCACTGCTAGTTAACATGACCCCTCAGGCTGACCAGGGAGACCTGCTGTAAACACACACACACGCACAAGCATGCGTTACACATACACACACAACATACACTGATTACACTCACAGTCCACATCGTCATTCCTTTAATTCTATTTTTTTCCATTACATGGCCTTTCTGTCACATAGTATTGGGTGGCGCAGCGGTCTAAGGCACTACATCTCAGTGCTTGAGGCGTCACTACAGACACTTTGGTTCAAATCCAGGCTGTATCACAACCCGGCCGTGATTGGGAGTCCCATAGGGCAGCACGCAATTGGCCCAGCGTCTTCCGGGTTTGGCCGGTGTAGGCCGTCATTCTAAATAAGAATTGGTTCTTAACTGACTTGCCTAGTTAAATAAAGGTTAAATATATATATATATATATATATATATATATATATATATACAGCAGGATATTCCTCAGAGGGAACTTCCGGTCAGGTACTGTAGTTAAAGGGCTCCACTATCCAGTACATATGGGCCAATAGCACAACATCCCTCTATTCACCAACGAACTGTAGCCTCAGTGTAAACCTCCACCATACCTAACAGAAGTAGGGTGAGGGGTGGAGAGATGAGTTGGGTGGTTAAGTTCAACGCTTGACCCAGTGGGGACTCAGGAAATCCTGTAGGAGACTGGGTTGAGAGGTCAATAGGGTAAAGTAGATAGTCTAAATCCCTATTTCAGAGGAATGAGATGACCCCTGACCTTTGAACACTGGGACTGCATCTGTAAGATGGTGGTTGTAGCCAGCTCTTCAAAGACAGATCTCCTTCCAAAGGAACCCCCTTCCCTCCTTTCACAGCGTCGACCAGTCGTAGCTTCAGTTATTGGCCATGTATTGTTTGCTGTTGAAAATCTAGATGGATCCAACTTTATTCAACTTCTGCACCTTTAAGTATAAACCACAATTTTGCATCAATAAATAAGTAGGTCTACCCCTCTCCAATCCCAACCTATCAACTGCTCCAATCTCTGACAAGACCGTAGGGTCCACTAACTGACACTGACTTTCAAAGCTTCACGGAAACGTCGATGTTAATAATCAGTCAAGTACACCCCCATAAGACGTGTGCAGTAATCCTACATGTAACTGGATTGGTGCACAGAGAGACTGTGAACAACAGGGCCTGCTCTGCTCTGTCTCCCATCAGCCTGACATGTGTGACTTGGGTCTATCCTACAAAACGTCTCCCTTGGAAACACCAAACCACCAATGTCAACAAACGGGCTGGGGCGGCAGTGGAGAGGAGAAGAGAGGAGCGGAGCGGTAGGAAGACAGGAAATGGGTACGATCAGCCAACAGAAAGGCTTGGGGGAAATATTTGATTAATACCCCACCAGGAGAAAGAGAGTTAGTGAGTGGGTGGGAGAAGGAGTGGAAACAAGAGTAAGTGATATGTTTATGGCTTTAGTCCGTCTCCCTGTGTGGACCTCCTCCCCAACAATGACTACAAATACTAGAGCAATCTCTCCTACACACCTATGGTCTTTTTCCAGGGATAACAGTGTCTATCCCAATCCCATACATACCAACCAAGCAGGACCACCACCCCATCATAACAGAGCCCCCACCACCCCATATCAGGTTAGCCTGCCTGAGTGAGTGGGTGTGTGCATGCGTTAATGGAGCATCATATCTCAACTGAGGGAAACTGAGAGGCAGGAGAGAGGGGGGCCTGAAGGAGGAGAGCAGGGGGAGAGGAAGACAGAAGGGGGAAGGGGAGAGATGGGGGAAGCGAGAGAAAGAAAGAGGGGGGCTGGGTGAGAGTGTTGGCGCACAGTGATGCAAACAGAGAAAGAGGAATATTGAATATTTTGGGTGCTCCTTCCTTCAGCAAACAAAGTAAAACTAATCTGACCAGCTGACTATGAATTCTCTTGATCTATGATGGTAATCATAATAACAGCCATTCACTTTCTGTGAAACTTCAACTCTTAGAAACCGTATGGAGGGAGAGGCCTTTCTTTTTTTTCATTTTATTGCGTTGGCGTGGGCTGAGCGAGCTCTAAAAATAAAACATATGTTTCTGCAGGTCTGTGGGAGCTGGGCCTCTGGGTATTGTTTTGGGAGATGGGGGAGGATCTGGCCCAGAGGGAGAGAGTGAGAGAGAACTGAGAATGGATACAGATAGAGGGGAGGTGGGGGAGGGCCGTTCACTCAAGACAAGGGGAGAATTACTGAGGAGAGCTGCTGGGAAACTCTCCATACTCAGATAAAAACACATCCATACACTCACATACATACTCACTATAAACAGAACAAAAACTTCACGCCCGCACCTCAGCCCCCCCACTCTCTCGCTCTGCCTGTGTCATGGTACAGTTGTTGTAAAACAGTGAGCAGCTCCACTCCTCTCCCCCTTATAGTGCTGGGGCTGGGGTGGCCTGCGGGGCTGAGGGAGGGAGGCAGGCAGAGAGCTTATGGTACATGACACTCTGCATCGTGGAGCTGGCACTCGGGCAGAACAGGGACATCCATAGGCTTTTATTGAGCTGCTGTGCTGCACACAATAATGAGAGTTCCTCCCTCACAGCACTATGGGGCACAGACGAGGTGGGGGGTTCACAGAGCATGGGGGGAGACAGTAGTATGCGTGTGTGTGTGTCTGTTCGCGCGCACGTGTGTGTGTGTGCGTGCGTGTGTGCGTGCGCTTGTGTGTGTATACATGCAGACATGTGCATGCATGTGCTTTGGAAATGCTAAAGGGATTGAGCCAAGAGCGGCACGTAGACAACCAGTAGGGAATGACAAACTAGTAGTCTGCAGAACACAGTGATCCCTACTGAATGTCCCTACAGTCAAGAATGAGTTAAGGCCGGCTGAGCATGAATGCACGGGGGAGTTTACTCCAAGCAGCGCAGTGGAAATGAAGGGATATTAAGGGAGAAATGAGAGTGAGCGCCGA
Organism: Oncorhynchus tshawytscha; assembly: GCF_018296145.1. Lineage (NCBI taxonomy): Eukaryota > Metazoa > Chordata > Actinopteri > Salmoniformes > Salmonidae > Oncorhynchus > Oncorhynchus tshawytscha. The sequence goes on from NC_056437.1 coordinate 74,226,168, forward strand.
GGGGTCTAGAGAGATATCACGTGTCTGGATTTAGTACCAGTCACTCTGCCTTCTACCACGGCATCTTTACATAGTGCTCAGCAAAGTGGAAGAGGGGAAGGTGGGGGGGGATTGGGGAGTGTGTGTGTGCGCTTGTGCTTGTGCGTGTGCGTGTGCGTGTGTGTGTGTGTGTGTGTGTGTGTGTGTGTGTGTGTTTGAGGGAGTCAAAAGGACAGTATAAGAGTTAGAGTTTGGGTTGGACAGCAGTGGAGTGTTGTAGTGTAGAAAGAGTTTTATTGACACAAATACAGTGAAATGCCTTTCTTACAACCTCTTTCCCAGCAACGTAGTAATCAATATCCGTAGTACTATCAATTGAAGTAAAGTAGGACATAAACACATGAGAAATATAAATAAGAAGAACAGGAAAAAGTAAGTAAGCTATATACAGGGTCAGTTCCTGGGTCAGTGGCTATAGACAGGGTCAGTTCCAGGGTCAGTAGCAATATACAGGGTCAGTTACGGGGTCAGTAGCTATAGACAGCGTCAGTTCCAGGGTCAGTAGGCTGTATACAGGGTCAGTTCTAGGGTCAGTAGGCTGTATACAGGGTTAGTTCCAGGGTCAGTAGGCTGTATACAGGGTCAGTTCCAGGGTCAGTAATTATATACTGGGTCAGTTCCAGGGTCAGTAGCTATATACAGGGTCAGTTCCAGGGTCAGTAGCTATATACAGGGTCAGTTCCAGGGTCAGTAGCTATATACAGGGTCAGTTCCAGGGTCAGTGCCAATACCATATTTTCAGTGTGCAGGGATACTGGAGTGGTAGAGGTAGATATGTATAGGGGTAAGGTGACTAGGCATCAGGATATATGATAAACAGAGTAGCAACAGCGTATTTAATGATTGTATGTGAGTGTGTGTGCATGTGTGTAGAGTTAATATGAATGTGTGTGCGTGTTATGTGTGTGTGTGTGTGTGTGTGTGTCTCAGTGTAAGTGGGTGTGAGTGAGTGTGTAGAGTCCTGTGAGTGTGCATAGAGTCTGTGCAAAAATAAAAATTAAAGGGTCAATGCAGAAAGTCTGTGTAGCCATTTTGTTAGCTATTTTGCAGTCTTACAGCTATTTTGCAGTCTTACACCTTGGGGATAGAAGCTGTTCAGGAGCCTGTTGGTGTCAGAATTGTTTCTCTGGAACTGCTTGCCGTGCGGAAGCAGAGAAAACAGTCTATGGCTTGGGTGGCTGGGGTCTTTAACAATTCTCCTTCCTTTCACACCGCCTGATATAGAGGTCCTGAATGGCAGGGAGAGATATACTCGGCTCTCCACACCAGCCTCTCTTGCACCATGCGATCGAGGGCGATGCAGTTGCCATACCAAGCAATAATGCAGCCAGTCAAGATGCTCTTTCTGAGGATTTGAGGTCCCGTGTCAAATATTTTCAACCTCCTGAGGGGGAAGAGGTAATGTCGTGCCTTCTTTGCGACATTGTGTGCGTGTGGACTATTTTAAGAGGTTGTAGGCCTATGTAAGTCAGGGGAATGTGGATAGAAGTTTTGAGGTGTTGGTTATTTTCTAGTTCTCCTGAATTGCTCTCAAAGCAAATTTCATACACTAGTCTAGTCTAGTGTCAAAGCTATATTGTATGGTAATTACTTATCAATATTCACTCTGGAACAGAACAACAAATATAATTTGCTAAATTTATATTGGCTAAAAACACATCTAGATATACTCTGATCAAATCTGGTGGTCATTATTAAGAAGTTCCAACCACAAAGTAATACACTCATGAGTTCAATCTGATATCACAAGTAGAGAAAAATTGCTTTCTTGTGGTGCAAACCCAAACAAAGTCACAGACAGGCTTTTCTCTGTTAACATTTGGGAAGAAGAGCTCTGTCTATTAGTGATCAGTGATCACCATAACTGCCCGTGAAGTCATTGAAGGGAGTTTACTGGAATAGAGAATAAAGGGAGAGAGAGTCCATCTGCTTCCTATTGAGGCATTTCTTGTGTTTCTGAGGGCAAATGCCTGTATTAACATCATCATTAGGCATGCACACACACTCACACACTCACACGCACAACACACATGCACACATGCTAAATCAACCAGAAAAAACAGCATGTAAATACACATTTACACAAGTACTGGCTTAGGCCTACCAACATTTACAGTAGCCTTCACACAAACATGAAGTAGACATGTGGTAAGAAAACATATTTTCTCAAGAATGATGGGCAAGGATGCTAAAGTTGTAGGTCATCAAAGAGGCATGTGACGCAATAGTCGGTTGGAAGAGGGGGCGTGTAAGATAGGCGTGCCTTCTCTGGTCGTGTTATAGTCCAAGCCAGTTATATTTCGCATTCGACATGAGGGGACGGCTCGACCCGCCCATTCAAGGCTGGCTGATCTCTGGCACGCTTTTGTTCAAACTCAAGTCAAGTAAGTCATAATCGCCTGCCTACCCTTTAGTTTAGCTACAACACTGTAGTATGTGAATAGTAGCAGGCAACACGAATTTCGCTCCTCATATTGATTTCTTTATATGTCTTTTATTTACAATATTCATGGTTTTGTCAGCCAGTAGTGGTATTTAGGCTTCAAAGTAGATACATTGGTATTTTAGTTAGCTTGAGATAACTTGCGCAACGACTTCAGATACGAGCAAAGTCTCGGGACAAGGCAACAACTAGACTTTTGGAAGGACAGATTTGACATAACTTTCAGACTAATTTTCACCAGGTTGAACTCTTCGATAGCTTCTATGTTCCTTCTATAGGCTAGTGTTGGACAGTTCTTTTGGCGTATGTGTCTGTTTGTCATATTCCCTCTGGAAGTCTATGGAGAGAAGCTGTTCAACTTGGATGTTATCCTCACGCGACTCTGGATTTAGTTACGTACTGTGAGACGCACACGCGTAACCCCAGAGGCCAGACGTTGAATGTTGACTTTACGACAAGAATAGTCGAAAACACCTGACTTGACCCGATTTGAATGCCTGTGCAAGGATTTTGTTGGTTTCTGTGCTGCAGGCAGGGTTTCAATTTGCTCGGACGGGACTATGGGGAGAAAGAGGAGGAAGAATCTTTTGAGTTGCGCAACAAGGAGGATCTGACTTGCAACGGACGTGTAAGTAACCTTATCTGCATGCATTATTAGTATTCCCATGTTAATATGATTTGTCTGCCGCCTCCTCCCCTATGATGCAGTTATACGTCGTCGTTAAGACCTGTCATACGCATCTATGCACAGCCTATGTATTATTCTCATCTTCATGACTACTAAAGAACAGCCAATATGTCAGTCAGATGGGATTGTGCTACATAGGGGGACATACCAATTCATAATAACACACCACAATGGCTGACGCTACATGTTTATAAAAAGTATTTCACCTGTATGGAACACGTTTGAGAGTACACAAAGTAGAAATTGTATTTGAATCTGATTGCTTACTATGACACATCTACATGTTACACACTGCTTTGTTAAAGCAACGCAGTGTGACAAAAAACAACAACACAGAGTTACACGTGGGATTAACAAAGTACAGTCAATAGCAATAGAAACATCTATATACAGTGTGTGCAAATGGAGTAAGGAGGTAAGGCAATAAATAGGCCATGGTAGCGAAGTAATTACAATTTAGCAAATGAACACTGGAGTGATAGATGTACAGATGATGATGTACAAGTAGAAATACTGGTGTGCAAAAGAGCAAAAAAAAGTTCATAAAAACAATATGAGGATGAGATAGGTAGTTGGTTGGGCTATTTACAGATGGGCTGTGTAGAGCTGCAGCGATCTGTGAGCTGCTCTGACAGCTGATGCTTAAAGTTAGTGAGGGAAATATGTCTCCAACTTCAGCAATTCGTTCCAGTCATTGGCAGCAGAGAACTGGAAGGAAAGGCGGTCAAAGGTGGTGTTGGATTTGGGGATGACCAGTGAGATTTACCTGCTGGAGCGCGTGCTACGGGTGGGTGTTGTTATGGTGACCAGTGAGCTGAGTTATAACATAGTTATAACTAAGCATAACCTACATAGCCAGCATAAATAATGGTGCAGCTTGCTTTGAAGGGCAACACACAAGTCAAATCAAATCATCAAATCAAATTTATTTATATAGCCCTTCCTACATCAGCTGATATCTCAAAGTGCTGTACAGAAACCCAGCCTAAAACCCCAAACAGCAAGCAATGCAGGTGTAGAAGCACGGCGGCTAGGAAAAACTCCCTAGAAAGGCCAAAACCTAGGAAGAAACCTAGAGAGGAACCAGGCTATGTGGGGTGGCCAGTCCTCTTCTGGCTGTGCCGGGTGGAGATTATAACAGAACATGGCCAAGATGTTCAAATGTTCATAAATGACCAGCATGGTCGTATAATAATAAGGCAGATCAGTTGAAACTGGAGCAGCAGCACGGTCAGGTGGACTGGGGACAGCAAGGAGTCATCATGTCAGGTAGTCCTGGGGCATGGTCCTAGGGCTCAGGTCCTCCGAGAGAGAGAAAGATAGAGAGAATTAGAGAGAGCATATGTGGGGTGGCCAGTCCTCTTCTGGCTGTGCCGGGTGGAGATTATAACAGAACATGGCCAAGATGTTCAAATGTTCATAAATGACCAGCATGGTCGAGTGGCAGCTATAAATCGATGAACCAATTTCATTCCTCACCACAGAGAGGTATAGCTGGCTACACAACTCCCTGTCACCCTAGTTACCCACCTTCCTGATTTTTGCCCTGAACACCAGCTCATGAATACACTCACGGCTGGCTATGGATTCAGCAGCAGGAAAATGATGTGGAGTTGGGCCGGGGCAAGGTCTATCCATGCAAAAAAAAGAACCATGTTCCACTTTAGAATCCTATCCAAGATGGATTAAAATGGTGACATGCAGACATAGGCAGGAAGGAGCAGGCCTATGTGCACAAAGATAGGCCTAGACTAGAGGCTGTGTTAGATCAGCTTTGTCACAGAGCCCATATTTACAGTTTTGAAGTGGTACTACTACCATCATGCTGACCTGACTGATTCATTTTCCAGGATACAGGGAGTGTGTCAGGTCATTCATGTGACCTGCTCCCTCCATCACAATAAAATACAGTTCCACTGTCATGGATACAGGGCATGCAGACAGACAGAATGTGTGTTTGGCCTGTTCTTTGAAGCCTGGGCAACATTGAGTAATCTCACACAGTGTGATGCAACCAAAAAGCCTACTGTTGAATGGAATCGATCCTGTGGCCTCCGTCCACTGTATGGCAAACAAGACTGTGGCCTTGTCTTCTCCGTAATGTCAGTCTTCTAATCGGGCACAGAGAGTTCAGCATTGTCCGCCCACTTGTGAGGGGTCATTGTTACCCTGTATTGAGGTAACCTCTTCACGTCAATCTAGTACACAACGTACTGTACCCTCCTCACATGTCCATTAAAAAGGAGCTTTACCTAGAATTCATTGTCAAAGTCAGTATTACTGACCGCAGCATAACAAGCCCTCTAGTTGTAGGCCTAATTCAATATTTCTTCATGTTAAGCTTTCAGTAATATTTTCTGTATTGCTTGCAGTGCTTAGCTTGACTTGGGCAGCATGTCTTCTTCCACAACAAGAACATGAAACACCCATCCAGCCGAAATAGTCCACTCTCCCCTCCTGTACACCTCTGAAGATAGATGGTCTATATCCATTCCTATCATCTGTCCTGTCTGCCAGCTGTTACACACGTATGCTTTAGAAACTGGAGGGAGATACTTTTTTATGGAAATGGTCTTGAGTTGCGATGGATAGGCAGGTTTCTTCCCATCAGTCCAATGGCACTAACAGACTGATCTGGTCCGGAGATAAGAGGAACATCTGGTGCTCAGGGGGATCCAGAGAGGTGTCCGTACTGGAGAGTTGTTCTTGGCAAACATCCCATGTCTTGATCATTATGCACCATCTGTCTGGCAGTGATAGCTATAAAAAAAACTATCCATGGTCCATTTCCTCAATCAATGCAGGGTTATTGTAGTATGTCTCTGTTAAGGACGCTTGATGGGTTTAAAGTAAGACCCACTCCACCCCAGTGGAGGCTGCTGAGGAGAGGACGGCCCACAATAACGGCTGGAAAGGAGCTAATGGAATGGCATTAATCACATGGAACCCATGTTTGATGTGTTTGATACCATTCCACTGATTCCGCTCCAGCCATTACCACAACCCTGTCCTCCCCAATTAAGGTGCCTCCAACCTCCTGTGCTCAACCTCCCACCATATAGCATAACCCCCCCATCAAACCTAGCCATGCATATCCAGGTCCAAAAACTGTCTCCACCCCTCTTAGCCCCTCAATCATGTCTTCTCTCTGTCATTACCCCTTTGTGACTTACAGTGGGTTAAATCCATTTGAGTTCACTCACATTTTGACAGCACCCCTTTTGATTTGAACTAAACCTTCCATACTTATTTGCCCGTTGCTCAGAAAGTGACTTTTTGGACCTGAATACCAAAACCTTCAAGAGATAAAGGTGCTCAAAGTGGACCTATTTTTGCATACCCCACTATACCATGAGACATGTCTTCATCACTGGAAAAGATAAACGGTGGAGATTGATATCATTTAGAAGCTTACGAACAGGGTTGTCAAACTGTTTTATAATTTTAAAAAATTATTACATATTTGCATATGTTGTAGTTTAGACCCTATTTTACATAATCTAAGGTTTTTGTGTTGTGCCCGTCATCGGTTGAGACAAAACATGCTCTTGAATACAGGTGGGTGTCATGTTTTGTCTGATAATGTACTAAAATGAGAATCAAATAGACATTTAGACTTTCAAATAATACCACAAAGATAGTTGGAGGTCCACATATCAGAGAATGTTGACTTGAAAGGGATATGTTGTTTTACATTTTAGGCTACTGTCAATCCTCCATAGGAAATCTATTGAAATCTTTGAAGGACAGATAATATTATAGACATGACCACTTGACATTCGACGGTGGGTTGACCGGCGGCCATCTTTGAGGTAGTAATTAAAACTTAAAATTGCCATTGAATTGCCATTTTAATGGTGTACCAGCTACAGCTAGTCTGAAGGGATAGGTCCATTCTCAGATTTGTTTTCTATGATTGAAATGACAACGACGAGACAGACTATAGGGAGGAGGTCAGAGACCTGGCCGGGTGGTGCCATAATAACAACCTATCCCTCAACGTAACCAAGACTAAGGAGATGATTTGTGGACTACAGGAAAGGAGCACCGAGCATGTCCCCGTTTTCATCGACAGGGCTGTAGAGGAGCAGGTTGAGAGCTTCAAATTCCTTGGTGTCCACATCAACAACAAACTAGATTGGTTCAAACACACCAAGACAGTCGTGAAGAGGGCACGACAAAGCCTATTCCCCCTCAGGAAACTAAAAAGATTTGGCATGGGTCCTGAGATCCTCAAAAGGTTCTACAACTGCAACATCGAGAGCATCCTGACCGGTTGCATCAATGCCTGGTACGGCAATTGCTTGGCCTCCGACCGCAAGGCACTTCAGAGGGTAGTGCGTACGACCCAGTACATCACTGGGGCAAAGCTGCCTGCCACCCAGGACCTATACACCAGGCGGTGTCAGAGGAAGGCTCTAAAAATTGTCAAAGACCCCAGCCACCCCAGTCATAGACTGTTCTCTCTACGACCGCATGGCAAGCGGTACCGGAGTGTCAAGTCTAGGACAAAAAGGCTTCTCAACAGTTTTTACCCCCAAGCCATAAGACTCCTGAACAGGTAACCAAATGTTTACCCGGACTATTTGCATTGTGTGCCCCCCCGTCCCAACCCCTCTGCTACTCTCTGTTTATCTTATATGTGTAGTCACTTTAACTATGCATTCATGTACATACTACCTAAATTGGCCCGACCAACCAGTGCTCCCTCACATTGGCTAACCGGGCTATCTGCATTGTGTCCCACCACCCGCCAACCCCTCTTTTTACGCTTCTGCTACTCTCTGTTCATCATATATGCATAGTCACTTTAACGATACCTACATGTACATACTACCTCAATAAGCCTGACTAACAGGTGTCTGTATATAGCCTTAATACTCTTATTTTCAAATGTCTTTTTACTGTTGTTTTATTTCTTTACTTACCTACACACACACACACACATACCTTTTTTTCTCTCACACCATTGGTTAGAGCCTGTAAGTAAGCATTTCACTGTAAGGTCTACACCTGTTGTATTTGGCGCACGTGACAAATAAACTTTGATTTGATTTGACCCACCCTGTATTCAACAGCATGTTGTGTCTCAACCGACGGCGGCACAACACAAATACCTCAGAGGATCTGAAGTAGGGTCTAAGCTACAACGTATGAACAAAATCGGAGTTTACACGTTTTTAGATAATTGACGTTAAAGATTTTTTTAAAATATATACATTTCTATTCAAAACATTTTTGGCAAGAAATTATGAAATAGTTTGACAACTCTGTTTGTAAGCTTTTGAAATTAGTTCATATGGATTTACCCAATAGTGTGCTGCACACTTCCTTTCTCAAAAGAGAACAAAGAGAGTAACCTCAAAAGAACATCCCTGTCAAAAATGATCTGATTTCACATTCATTGTGTGGCCGTCCATGTTGTATCATGTGGACTACAGTGAGCATAGGCTATGTGAATGAGTGGTGATGAGGGTTTGGCCTATTGTTCAAACCACTGGCTTTGGTTTGCTTCCAGTGACTTATTGAGGTTATTGTGTGTTCATACCCTTTCCTACAAACAGTAGGCCTCACCTCCCACTTGAGATTGTATCAGCTCCTTAACTACAACCGGACACAACTCCCGAGAAAATATTGATTATTGATTTCATGTCTACTGCTAATCCTGTTTCCTCCCGGCCTGACCCTTCTCACTGATGTGTGCTGGATATAGATACGACCAGTCAATACTAACTGCTGAGCCAACCATTAGACCTCAGCTGACCCAGACTAAGATTTTAAAAAATTTTATCCTTTATTTTACCAGGTAAGTTGACTGAGAACACATTCTCATTTGCAGCAACAACCTGGGGAATAGTTACAGGGGAGAGGAGGGGGGATGAATGAGCCAATTGTAAACTGGGGATTATTAGGTGACCGTGATGGTTTGAGGGTCAGATTGGGAAATTAGCCAGGACACCAGGGTTAACACCCCTACTCTTACAATAAGTGCCATGGGATCTTTAATGACCTCAGAGAGTCAGGACACCTGTTTAATGTCCCATCTGAAAGACAGCACCCTACACAGGGCAATGTCCCCAATCACTGCCCTGGGGCATTGGGATATTTTTTTTTAGACCAGAGGAAAGAGTGCCTCCTACTGGCCCTCCAACACCACTTCCAGCAGCATCTGGTCTCCCATCCAGGGACTGACCAGGACCAACCCTGCTTAGCTTCAGAAGCAAGCTAGCAGTGGTATGCAGGGTGGTATGCACCATTACAGCACAGACTCTGAAGGCCGTCCATCCCAAGGAAAATCAAAGGATTTGTGAACTGTAATATTTAGCTTTCCATGGTGTCAATGGTGGTTTTGGGGGTAAGGTCGGAAGGTGGGTGTCGTAGATGAGTCCTGGTCCTGGGAAAGCCCTACAGGGAAGTTCCACTGTTTACACAGTAGCCTCAGTTACGTCCAGCGTTTGACAAGCCGCACTTTGAGGCAGTAGGTCAGACCTCCCAGCCCTCCCTGTGCGTGTGTGTTGGAACATTTTCTCTCTAAAAGCTTGTTAGCTAAATGGTCCCTGCTGCTGCCAGGGGTGACCACAGCTACCCACAGGCCCGGTGGAGGAGTGACGAGTCTCCCCTCTTCTCCAGATACATCCACCCAACATCTTCACCACCACCACCATCTACTACGTCAACGTTGTCCTCTGCGGTGCCAAGAAGGGTTGTGAAGCGTAACAGCCATAATACTGAAACTATGGAGTGATGCTCTGTGCCCGGCCTGTGCTCCAGCTGAGGTTGGAGGCATGACTCAGTTGTGACGCTTGTGCAGGCTTGGCTGGCAGAGCGGTCCCTGCCTAGGCCAGTTCAGAACCTTTCCCATGCATGTTTACAATCCGGATTCAAAGAAATTGCTCTCCCAACAGCTGCCCAAACAGTCAGGCAGGCTGAGATGAATGCCTCCAGTGTTGAGATAGCCAGGGCACTAATTTTAGGAGAGGACATCCGTCATTCTCTCTCCCTTCCATGTTTCCACTTAAATCTCAGCATTCTGCTAGATGCAATATGAAGTTAGGCCTAGCTATGTTTGCCACCGGGCATTGTGCCCGTCTACAACAGCTGCCAGCATTACCTGGAAGAAGCAGGTCCAGTCCTGGCTTGCCTGAAAGTGGGTCCCGTTAACCGGCTAACGGCGATGCCTCTGCCCTCCCCTCCTCCCTCTTTATTAGAAAAGAGTCTTCAGAGGTGTTACGGTACACTGGTTTATATTTGGTTTCCGTTGCGTCGCGGCCTCACCACCTTCAGGCCACACATCTGGTCCTCAGGCTGACGTTGGCAGAGCCCGAGCATTTCATCCTGGTTACTCAGCCTCCCAGGAGAGCTGCAGGGCCAGGCAGGGGGAGGAGGGAGGAGGGTGTGGTGGTGGTGCCAGAGGAGAGCGGAAGTGAGCCACGGAACGAATACATCACGGCATCTCTCTCTCCCTCCTTCCCTAGCCCCGGCTCCAGTCCGGATGAATCATCCCCTGCCTGCCCTCTCTTCCACTCTGTCTACTCTCTCCATTCGAGATCGACTCCTCCAGACTTCTGAAAAGCACACCGTTCCCTCCTTCTTTTCTCCTTCTATCATCTTTGGGACTATGCATTTAAAGAGGTAGCTTAGATCAGTGGTTCCCAAACCGGGGGCGAGGGATCGGCAGGGGCTTTCAACATACTCTTGAAAGTTGTAATAGTGGAATGCACAAAGTGAGATTTTGAAATTGGGTAGTGCATCATCAGTTTTACTCTTGTCATATCAGTCATTGTATACATTAGAGAGATATTTATCACTTGTCCAGATAAACTAGCCCATAGATTTTGTTGTAATGTTTGAGTCATTCAAATGTCACATGAATACACATTAGACAAGGCAAAATGTACAGAATTGCAAGAAAATTAGCTTTAAAACTGCAACTTTTCTCTGCACCCCATGACAAAATGTGTAGAATTGCAGGAAATAAGTGTGAGTGAAAAAGTCTGGGAATCTCTGGCCTAGATAAACAGACAGGGGAGATAATGTTCAGTGACAGTGTTCTTTTCGTAGAGAGTACTTACTCACAATAAGACTGGGGAGGATTTATTTATTGGATTTATAAGCAGACTTCCCATATGGCAATTGGCAATCATTTCCATCACCAGTTTTCTCTCAGTCAGACATGGCAGGCTCAGGCTGTGTCTGGTGTGAGCAGAATGTCTAGGGAACGGGACTTGGCCAGTTGGTTGAGGGTCGACGAGGGCCAAGCAGAGCCAGGAGCAGGGGAGGGCCACAGCCCGCCCGAGCCTCATTCACAAATTGCTTTTCGACACCATTCAGTCATTCCTATCGGGCTCGTCTGACGTTTGCAGTACCTCTCCCTGGTTTAAACTTGAACTCAATCACATTACTCACACCTTCTTCTTATCCTTTCATTTGACCTCCGGCCCTCCGCCCGGCGTCTACCCTCATACAGAGCGCGTACTGTACATTAGTAGTTGGATTTTTCTTTTCACTTAAAAAAAAAAAAACTTTCTGAAGCACTTTGCAGAGGCAGAGTCCTAAACTTAGCAGACCCAGCAGTAACATGTGGTGTTTGAACAGCGAGGGGCCCAGAGCTGACCTGGATAGTGTTTCAGGTAGGCCAGAACCCCGGGCCGGCCAGCTGCAGGGCCTCCCTCAAGGCTGTGACTCCTCAGAGACAACATCACAGGCCACAGAAACACACAGAGCACCACGGACACGGGCCGGCTGGATCACAGGCTAGCTCTGATGAGGTTTTCCAAGGTCCCATACGCAGTAAAAGGTAAATCTCCTTTCCAGCCCCTGGCTGCAGGGCATCCAGAATAAAAAGTTCACTGTTCCAACTTGACTGCTAGCAGGGGCTCCGTGTATTCAGTTGACACATCTCTCAGTGTGCAGCAGAGAGCGGGGTGGGGATAGATGGCTGTTTAAGAGGAAAAGTACTGTACAGGGAAATGATGTTGGCCCCTCGTTGTGATTTTCCAGGAAATGAAAAAAAGCCCTCTGCTTAATCATCAGTGCAGTTAAAGTAGAAACAGGAGTCTGTCTCTACACCCTCATTTATGGGCCTAGTCTGTTTTCTCTCTCTCTCTCTCTCTCTCTCTCTCTCTCTCTCTCTCTCTCTCTCTCTCTCTCTCTCTCTCTCTCTCTCTCTCACTTACTCTCACTCTCTGTCTCTCTGTCTCTCTCTGAAAGAGGAGTGCCAGCAGTATGTGAGGGTAGGCTATACTGTGTTATAGCCTTGGTTGGTCTAGTGACCTAAAGGTTCAAGTGCTCTGGCTAGAAGTGTTTGCTAAGAAAAAAAGTGATTTATTTCTTTTGGTTTATTTTGACACTGTACCAACATTAGTCTTATGGGACTTGAAGATATCATTGTCTCATTTGTGTGTTTATATAACAGTAATAAACCAATAAAGACACATACAGCTATGTGAGATATAGGAGTGCGACCGACCACAAATATTTGATGTTAGTTGCCTTTTTCACAGAAACGACTGGATGTGAATAAAAGGGCGTGGGGGTGTGTGTTGAGCTAAAGCACAAAATAATCCTCTGTTCCTGGTTCTTATGTTAAATGAGCCTGTTTTGAATGCCATATTTCTCCCAACCATCTCACCCTTGCATGTGAAAGCCAACCATTACAAGAACAGAGCAGCTATGCGCCTGGTGTGGCTGCCAGGAAAGGCAGGCAGAATGCTATACTTTAACACACAGGGTTGGCAGGGGGGGCAAACCTTCAGGGGTGAAATCACCCCATCTAGACTGCCTGGTAGCCTACCTGGGAACCTACCATGCTAACTGTCATAGCACATTAACTAGCCTACATCAAATCTCCACAGGGTTATCTACCTTGAACTGATGGGCCCATAGCTCTCTCAGATCCCCCCTCATTACACATGTATGTTGTAATCAGGATGCAGACTCTTCCCAGCTAGCACATAACGTTATGAGAACCATACGTTTCTTAGATCTTGGTGAGAGGGTGTTGGTCCTATGGTTATTTTACATACTACCTTCCCAAAACCTTTTGGGAATGGTGCAGGATAGTTGTTTGGCTTTGGAACATTCAAAGCTCATTTACACTACTTGAACAGAACGTTTCCTAAAAGTTCAAACATGGTTACATTTAATAAAAATGTTGGTAATATTCTAGGAACGTTCTCCAACTGGTTTAACAATTGAGAATATTCTCAAATAGTTCAGAGAACATTAAGAAACAACGTTCTTCTGTGAGAATTTCAGTACTTCAGCATAACGTTTCCTATAGGTTTCCTCATGATTCTATTTAAAGTCATGTGCTTACATTGTTCTGAGTATGTTAAGAAACAACATTCTTCTCTGGGGTTTTCAGTAGTTTCAGCATAACGTTTCCTACATGAGGAATCATGGTTCTATTTAAAGTCATGTTCTCAAATAGATCAGATAACATACAAATAAGATCCATAAAAACCACAAGAAATGTTTTGTAACGTCCAGAGAACTTTCTAAGAATGTTATTTAAAAAATAATAATGTTCTGTAGCATCAACAAAACTATCTCTATCCTCTGTCTTGTTAAGCTTGTTCAGCTGTGTGGGTTGCGCCTACTAATTGGCCACACCGGATCTTAATCAGTGCTTGTTTCCTTTGAAATGGAGTCTGTTTGAATAGACTCAAATGAACAGCTTTGAATGAGTTAAAATACATGGCATGCTAGCTCCATCCTGGTGGCCCAGTGGACTAATTCCATGGAGTCAGAACAGAAGGTCATAGATTCAAAGCTCACTGATATGCCACAATAAAAGAATACATGTGTTTACATGATTAATGCCTAAGCAAATACATTTTGATTTGTGCTTGGAGTTCAAAACAGTTCAACTAAGCTAACAGTGTTATTAAAAGTCTTGTTGAAACATGTTCACAGAACCTTATTTTTATTGCCTTCAAATAACCTATAATTTCCATTCTCAGAACATTAATAAAACCTCTCAGGAAACGTTCAGGGAACCATAGTAAAACGTTCTCAGAACCTCCCTTCAACCAAAATATGAATGTTCCCAGAACAGGCGAAATGTTCACTTTCGTTCTCAGAATGTATTACCGGTCAGGAAACATATGGCTTCATTCCCAGAACCAATGGGAAACCAAAAACGTACGTGTCCACGACATTCAAGGAACCAAATGTGCTAGCTGGGTTAAGTGTTTTTTTTTTTGTTGCTTTCTTCACAGGGTCCACTTGAGGTGACTCTCTCTCAGCCGACTCGCACAGCCAATGGGACAAACGGGTAAGTTGTTTGTGTGTGTGTTCGTGGATGTGTGCGTGTGTGTGTGAGTGAGTGAACACACATTGTGCTGCTTTTAGGAAGTCAGTTCCTCTATAGCTCTTGATGTTCATGTATGATTCTGTGTACGTGATGTGTCACCAAGCACGGACATCATTAGTACTCAATCTTTTTATCTTTTACTTCCCTCTACAGAGCTTGGGTCATGGGGTTTCTCACCACAAGACTCATAGTATGCCTGACCACACATGCACACACACACATGCAGAAGTATACGTAGGATCTTAATTTGAGCCAATTTGCTACAACATAAAAGTTATCCTGCAGCGACAAGAAATGTGAATTAATGGTAATTTTTGTAGGATTTGATACATTTTTTGTAAGGGAAAATCACAAACTTCAGAAGCCTTTTAAACCTCAAATACACTACAAGTTCTCCTACAACAGGGTTATGAAATTAAGATTCTATATCTGTAGGACGCGCCAATACCACTACCAGATTCGCAGGCCATGTGTCAGCAGGACTCTCACACCGGGGTGCAAGATCTCTCACACACACACACACACACACACACACACACACACACACACACACACACACACACACACACACACACACACACACATCAATTTCTTATTTATTTAACAAGGCATGTCAGTTAATAACAAATTCTTATTTACAATGCCGGCCTACTCCAGCCATATCCTAACTCGGACAACGCTGGGCCAATTGTGCACCGCTCTATGGGACTCCCAATCACAGCCGGTTATGATACAGCCTGATGATGCCTCTAGCACTCGGGAGCCAAGACATGACGTGAGTGTGGGATGGTGGTGGTTGAGGGGGAGATGAGTGATCTCAGGCCTGCATCACACTATCAGTCAGGCATCATATCCTTATCTACCCCCTCCTCTCTCCCACCTCACTCCCAGGCAATCTCAGTCTCAGTCCTCTCAGAGCACAGACGGCGTGGTGAAAAGTCCTAGAATTATATAACGTAGCTGATGAACAGTATACATGTCTGATAATGTCACAACTCGCTACAAGAGGACAACTCAAACAGGAAAAGGAGGAGGGCTGAGGGTGGGGGCGTTGAGGGAGCGGTGAGCTGAGGCTCTCTGAAGCCTCAAGTCAGACGGGACATGCAGCCTCCTGAGGGAGCGAGGGAGGGAGGGAGGACAGGGTGAGCGAGGTGACTCAATCTCACTTCAGGGACACACCCTAGAGGGGCGAGGCTGGCACAAGCGTGTGTGTGTGTGCGTGTGTGTGTGTGTGTGTGTGTGTGTGTGTGTGTGTGTGTGTGTGTGTGCTGCCACCTCCACAGAGCAGAGAAGAGCGATAGGCCTCAGAGCTGTCACACAGGTGATTTACTGCTGGTGCTAGAGGGAGTGTGTCAAATAACTGACTGACTATAATCATCACACTAAGAATTAGATGCTGTGCTACATGACCATTACATGGCCACTGGCCACACCTTTCTAATGGCCCATTACAAAGCAGGGAGGAGACACTGACGTATAGTCACATTTATCTCAGATATATTGGCATAGATTAGACCATTTTTTAGGGGCCCATTTAGAGTCAAGTTAGACAATTCAAGGCATGAAATTCAGTCACAAGTGAATGCAGGCTAAGCAGAGTAGATCTGTATTGAAAAGCACTGCAATATTGAAGGGATGTTGAGAGTTTGTGCTATTCTGAAAGTGAGCTTCGTAGATTTCTGTCCATCCGGAATAGGAGAGTATAAGTTCCAGCAGGTCATCCCACACCTCCGTCTGTGTGCACTAACCTTTATAGCACCTTCATTTGAACATGATTAGTCATGTCATGTAGTCGTTATTGCTCATTATGAGCCCTGCAGGCTTCACGTTCTGTTCTGCGGATAGAGAGCTTCTCCTGAGCAGCTCAGTGGGCGTAGTTACATGTGTATTCACGTCCACAGTGTCTAGTGTGAAGTGAACAAAAGCCTCTGGTTAGCTAGGTTGATTAAGATGTGATACTGCAGAGAGAGAGAGAGAGGAGACAGGTGTGGGATCGGATGGGAGGGCTGGCATATGCCCATATGGGCAACATATGTCCATTTTAGGTTAGGTGTTGTGTGTTAGTTTCCCATTGCGTTGACCTACTAACCCAGAGTGGCAGCTCACCCATGGTGCCTGTCTGGTACAGAGTAGACCGACAATAGACAGACAGTAGACCGACAGTAGACAGTAGACAGTCAGTAGACCGACAGTAGGCAGTCAGTAGACAGTCAGTAGACCGAGAGTAGACCGACAGTAGGCAGTCAGTAGACAGTCAGAAGACCGACAGTAGACCGTCAGTAGACTGTCAGCAGACCGACAGCAGACTGACAGTAGACAGTCAGTAGACAGTCAGAAGACCGACAGTAGACCGTCAGTAGACCGTCAGCAGACCGACAGTAGGCAGTCAGTAGACAGTCAGTAGACCGACAGTAGACAGTCAGTAGACAGTCAGTAGGCAGTCAGAAGACCGACAGTAGACCGTCAGTAGACCGTCAGCAGACCGACAGTAGGCAGTCAGTAGGCAGTCAGTAGACAGACCGTAGTCGTCCCCTCATTCCAGCATGTGGTGCCAAGCTCAGTGTCAGCAGCAGTCAGGCCCATGATGTCTAACAGAGGCCTGTCATACAACCCCAACCCATACAGTCTGGCTGGTGCCTTTATGAAATGCCTTCATGGCCTACTGCCTGCCCCTCAAACAGGACAGGAGCCTCTCGCTCCCATGCATCCATATCTGTCTCACATAATCTCTATTTTCTCCCAACTCCTTCCCTCTCCCGCCTCAACCGAGCCCCTCGTTGGCAGCCCAGGGACAGACAGAGGAGTGGGAGGGTAGGAGACACACAGGAGGCAGAACACAGTGGGACCACTGAGGGAAGCTCTCGCTAACCCCCCTCTCTCTCTCTCGGTTTCTTTCTCTCTGTCCCTCTCTTTATTCTCCATTCTATGAAACACACTCTCTCTGTCAAGAGCATGACTCTTGGTGTGGGATGCCAGACAATGATGGCTGGAAGAGACTGAAAGAGACAGTGTTTACAACGGTCTTTGGAAGTGTATGTATGTGTGTGTGTGTGTATCTGTGTGTTCCAAGAAGTCCTTGGATGTGATCTGTGTGGTAATTGCCTGTGTGTGTCAGTGCTCCTGAAATGCATTGTTTTCCTCCTTTCAAGACATTCCCTTCCTTCACACGTACATTGTCAAAGTCACGTACACCCCCCACACACACACACACCCCTCACACATACACACACACACATGCCCTCACACACACGCATGCCCTCACACACACATGCCCTCACACACACACACACACATGCCCTCACACACAGATACACTTCCTGTCCTCTCTCTCCGGTTCCCCCCCAAAACACATTTATGCACTCCCCTCTGCCTAGTCCAGAATTCCTTGGCAGTGGTCTTGAGTAAACAGTGTATTTTTAGAGCTGGGAGGTCATATAGGCCCACTCTTAATCACCACATTCCCATTTTCCCACCAGCCCCCTCCGTCTCAGCTCAGACAGAGGCCCAGCCAGGCACACTGGAGACGGAGAGGGGGATGGGAGGAGGATAGGATGGGGACTTGAGAGAAATATGGGCCTCTTCCCTCCCTCCAGAGATTCCACAATGAGACTGTGGTCTGTGATTGCTCATTACCTACCTACAGTATGTGTTGTATTTGAAGGTTTCCCCAGAGACCGGTGTTTGTCTAAGAAGCCTCTGTGTTATATGACAGTTGCTCGTGTGTTTGTTCAGATGTCTAATAAAGTCTGGGTAACTTACATAGCTTTCACCTCTGTATATGAGCCATGGTTTAAAGCTGGACGTTGACCTCCTGGTTGAGCTCATCATAGCCGTGTGTGTTGTGCGATTAAGCTGTTTTTACGCCCCCAGTTAGCCGTATCTGGACGTTTGACCCCTCGGATCACAAATCTCAACTCCCATGTCATTTCCTGGGCTGGTTACTCAGCGACTGATGTAACATAACCCTGCACGAGAGGGCTTTGATCGGGCAACCATGGCTATGTCCTAAATGGCACCGTATTCCCTATATAGTGCACTACTTTTCAACAAAGTCCTATGGGCCATGGTCAAAAGCAGTGCACTACATAAAGAATAAAGTGCCATTTGGGATGCAAGCCATGTTCAGGAGGGCGTACTTTGTATTCTGAAGCATGTCTGTATGAACATAACAGCAGTCTGGCTCTGACCACGGTCCTCCAAGCCTCAGAGCAAGGACACTGTGTTTTTACAACTTTAATTAACGTTGCTTTAATTTGATCTCGACCAAAATCAATTACTCATCAGCTCAGCTACTCTGGCCACCGTGAGTCTGACTGACTGGTAGACTCAAGTCAGACTCTGAAAGCCCAATCCCTCATATATTTAGTCCAGATGTCGAGATCACAATTTATCTTATGTCGAGATGTCGAGATGTCAATTGATGTCGAGATGTCAATTTTCTTATGTCGAGATCACAATTTATTTATCTCCTAATCTCGACATAACAGAAGGTTTGTCGAGATCACGAGATAATCAAAAGTACCACGCATTCATTTGTTCACGACAACCACCTCATCAAGGAGCCCTGTGACTGCGTTGATCGCAATGCGCTCGTCGATGCCTGACAGGCTTCACTGTTTCCCAGGCTGCGTGCCACCCCCAAGACCACAGTCAATCGCATGCAAGCAACAACACCACTAATTTGTCTTGTCTTGTGGGTTAGCTAGGTAGTCTTGTTGGCTAGCTAGTTAGCTAGGTAGTCTTGTTAGTTGCTATTGTTAGCTAGACTAACTAATCTGACTGGCTGATCAGATTCAATTTCAGCCTCAGAGGCTTAGAAATAAGTTGGGTGCCATGTAGGCTGTTTCATAGGCAAGGCTCCTTGCAGGCAGATTAGCTGTCAAAGTGCTTTATAGATAGATGCTTATCTGATCCAGGGGTGGGCTCTATTCCTGTCAGGCTGATCAGATTCAATAGCAGCCTCAGAGGCTGATAAAACAAAATGCTGCCTTGTAAGATGTTTCATATGTAATGCTCCTTGCAGACAGCCTCTTTTTTTGTTTTTGTTACCTTTATTTAACTAGGCAAGTCGGTTAAAAAAAGGTATTATTTACAATGACGGCCTCCACCGGCTAAATACAGACAGTGCTGGGCCAATTGTGCACCGCCCTATGGGACTCCCAATCACAGCCAGTTGGGATACAGCCTGGATTCAAACCAGGGTGTCTGTAGTAACACCTCAAGCACTGAGATGCAGTGCCTTAGACCACTGTGCCACTCAGGAGCCCAGCCTCTGAGGCTGCTATTGAATTTGATCAGCCTGTCAAGAATGGAGCTCACCCACTGTAAATTTAAATATTATCCATAAAGCATGAAGTGTCCCTTACAATTATACACATATCAGTTATGCTAGCTAACAACCAGCATAGATAACAAGCTAGCTAGCTAACAAGACTACCTACAGTTGAAGTCGGAAGTTTACATACACCTTAGCCAAACACATTTAAACTCAGTTTTCACAATTCCTGACATTTAATCCTAGTAAAAATTCCCTGTCTTAGGTCAGTTAGGATCACCACTTTATTTTAAGAATGTGAAATGTCAGAAAAATAGTAGAGAGAATGATTTATTTCAGCTTTTATTTCTTTCATCACATTCCCAGTGGGTCAGAAGTTTACATACACTCAATTAGTAATTGGTAGCATTGCCTTTAAATTGTTTAACTTGGGTCAAACATTTCGAGTAGCCTTCCACAAGCTTCCCACAAGAAGTTTGGTGAATTTTGGCCTATTCCTCCTGACAGAGCTGCTGTAACTGAGTCAGGTTTGTAGGCCTCCTTGCTCGCACATGCTTTTTCAGTTCTGCCCACAAATCTTCTATAGGATTGAGGTCAGGACTTTGTGATAGTCACTCCAATACCTTGACTTTGTTGTCCTTCAGCCATTTTGCAACAACTTTGGAAGTATGCTTGGGGTCATTGTCCATTTGGAAGACCCATTTGCGACCAAGCTTTAACTTCCTGACTGATGTCTTGAGATGTTGCTTCAATATATCCACATAATTTTCTGTCCTCATGATGCCATCTATTTTGTGAAGTGCACCAGTCCCTCCTGCATCAAAGCACCCCCACAACATGATGCTGCCACCGCCGTGCTTCAGGGTTGGGATGGTGTTCTTCGGCTTGCAAGCCTCCCCCTTTTCCTCCTAACATAACAATGGTCATTATGACCAAACAGTTCTATTTTTGTTTCATCAGACCAGAGGACATTTCTCCAAAAAGTACGATCTTTGTCCCCATTTGCTGTTGCAAACTATAGTCTGGCTTTTTTATGGCGGTTTTGGAGCAGTGGCTTCTTCCTTGCTTCTTCCTTCCTTGCTTTCTATGTTGATATAGGACTCGTTTTACTGTGGATTTAGATACTTTTGTACCTGTTTCCTCCAGCGTCTTCACAAGGTCCTTTGCTGTTGTTCTGGGATTGATTTGCACTTTTCGCACCAAAGTACGTTCATCTCTAGGAGACAGAACGCATCTCCTTCCTGAGCGGTATGACGGCTGCGGGGTCCCATGGTGTTTATACTTGCGTACTATTGTTTGTACAGATGAACGTGGTACCTTCAGGCGTTTGGAAATTGCTCCCAAGGATGAACCAGACTTGTGGAGGTCTACAATTTTTGATTTTCCCATGATGTGAAGCAAAGAGGCACTGAGTTTGAAGGTAGGCCTTGAAATACATCCACAGGTACACCTCCAATTGCCTCAAATGATGTCAATTAGCCTATCAGAAGCTTCTAAAGCCATTACATTATTTTCGGGAATTGTCATACAGTGAATTGTCCTAACCGACTTGCCAAAACTATAGTTTGTATTAACAAGAAATTTGTTTTAGTTGTTGAAAAATGTGTATGTAAACTTCCGACTTCACCTGTAGCTAACTAGCTCGCTCGCTCATAAGACTAGCCAAGTTAGCTGCGTTGTTGCTCACATGCGGGAGACATGTTTGCCTGTCAGGCATTGTTCAGGGCTTAAATGCCCCATGAGCTCTTAGCTCACGTTAAGGAGCATTTAGCTTGTTACTATTCTAATTTATCAGCTGATAATGAGCTCCAAACGGAAATGAAAGAATAATAGCACGAAATGTACCATACTTTAGTGTAGCAACCAATAAAAACATATGCGCTGATCCACCGTGGGCTCTGCCTCCTCCGCCATACTGTCAATCTAGCATCAATACGTCCACTCCTATTTATAGAGTTTATCTCGTGATCTCGGCAAAACATTTTTTGTTATATCATGATCATGAGAGAATGATCTTCTGATCTCGGCAAAACAAGTTGTGCCGTAATCATCAGATAAGTAACGATCTCAACATAACGAGATGGTACTTTTTCTATTCATATGCCCTCTCTGCACTTCCATGTGTGTTCATGTGTCTTCCATCAGTATGAAGCATAACAGAGATGTATTTTGTCCACTCTGGTCAGAAATGAGGATGCCTTGTCAGCTGGATCTGGTCAGATGCTTTATTTCCTTCCCTGTTGAGGGATTGTGAAAGTGAGCGGGAGTGTGAGATTGAAGCTTTATTTCCTTCCCTGTTGAGGGATTGTGAAAGTGAGCGGGAGTGTGAGATTGAAACTAGGCCACGCAGAGAGGAGGCGAGAGAGAGCCCAGTGGGGGTGATAATCATGGATAAATTAGAATATTGAGCAGTCAGACTGTTTTATTTGTCAGCCTTCTCTTACTCAGACACATGAGACAACACACACACACGCGCGCGTGCACACACACACACACACACACACACACACACATACACCCACATACAAATGCACAGAGATAGTCCCTATGCCCAAAAAAGCGAAGGTAGCCTGCTGAAATGATTACCGCCCATTGGCACTCACGTCGGTAGCCATGAAGTGCTTTGAAAGGCTGGTCATAGCTCACATCAACATCATCATCTCGGAAACCCTAGATCCACTCCAATTCACATACCACCCCAACAGATCCACAGATGACGCAATCTCAATCGCACTCCACACTGCCCTTTCTCACCAGGACAAAAGGAACACCTATGTGAGAATGCTGTTCATTGACTACAGCTCAGCGTTCAATACCATAGTGCCCGCCTATAGGGAGGAGGTCAGAGACCTGGCAGTGTGCTGCCAGGACAACAACCGCTCCCTCAACGTGAGCAAGACAAAGGAGCTGATTGTGGACTACAGGAAAAGGAGGGCCAAACATGCCCCCATTCACATCGACAGGCTGTAGTGGAGCGGGTTGAGAGTTTCAAGTTCCTTGGTGTCCACATCACCAGCAAACTATCATGGTCCAAATACACCAAGACAGTCGTGAAGAAACACTGTTTCCCCCTCAGAAGACTGAAAAGATTTGGCATGGGTCCCCAGATCCTCAAAAGGTTCTATAGCTGCAAAATCGAGAGCATCCTGACCGGTTGCATCACCGCCTGGTATGGCAACTGCTCGGCCTCCGACCATAAGGCGCTACAGCGGGTAGCGCGTACGGCCCAGTCCCGAAAAATTGTCAGACTCCAGTCACCCTGGTCATAGACTGTTCTCTCTTCTACCACACGGCAAGCAGTACCGGAGCGCCAAGTCAGGTCCAAAAGGCTTCTAAACATTTTCTACCCCCCAAGCCAAAAGACTGCTGAACAATTAATCAAATGGCCACCCGGACTATTTACATTAACCCCCCCCTTTCTTTTTACACTGCTGTTACTCGCTGTTTATTATCAATGCAATGCGTAGTCACTTTACCCCTACCTACATGTACAAATGACTGAAACTAACCTGTACCCCCGCACATTGACTCGGTACTGGTCCCCCTGTATATAGCATCTATATTGTTATTATTATTATAATAATTCTTTTGTACTTAGTAAATATTTTCTTAGCTCTATTTCTTTAACTGCATTTTTGGTTAAGGGCTTGTAAGTAAGCGTTTCACTGTAAGGTTTACACCTGTAGCATGGAGCATGTGACAAATACAATTGTATTTTATTTTTGATTTGATAAGATTTGTGTACAGTTAAATTGTCTATCATAAGTACAGTAAATGGGGCATGTGTATATTTGTATTCACCCAAAAGATAATTATTAATTTCCATCTCCCTCAGTCTCTCTCTCTCCCTCTGGCACTCCCCCTCTCCTACTCTTTCTACTTCCGTCTCTCTCATCCCTCTCTCTCTTTCTTTGTTAGCTAGCTTCCCGTTTATGTGGGGCAAACAGATGGTTTTGCTTAGCGTGCTGGTGTTAGGCCTACAGTGGAAAGACCGGAGTGAAGAGGGGGAGAAAAAGAAAGAAAGAGGGAGAGATTTAGGTAGAAGGAGATATATGCCATCTGAGCTGCAGGACTTTTCCATGTGTTCCCTTACACTTCCGTAAACAAAGCACCACAAGGGTATTTTTCCTTCTCTCACCAAATTCCTGACATCTCAAACACAAAAACCTCCTCGGGACAACGCTGAAGTGGTGACTTTACATGTCAGACCATAGATTGCTTACTCACAACAGATCAATTGAAACGTTTGAATATTCAACACAAACCTGAAACAGCAGGTTAATATGGGAGTGTCTTGTCTCTTCTCCCAGCTTCATCCCTCCCTGACTGTGTCATGGTCTCTCCAGGGGGGTGTAGTGTAGTGTGTGTGTGTGTGTGTGTGTGTGTGGTGGGGAGGTGGGGGGGTTCTGTTGGTCTGCTCTCCCTCCAAGCCGTCTAATCCCTGTGTAAAATGGTTTCCTGGCCTCCACAGGAAGTCAGCACTCAAGGCCCCTCTGTCACGGCCTCAGCCGGGGCTTCTGGGAATACGGGGGCGGGGGGGAGAGAGGGGGCGGGGGGGGCTACTGGACAGCTGTGGAAACCCCAGAGCCTCATCTGTCAGAGTGCCAACATGTGACCCCAGCTGCACTACAGCTACACCCCCAAACTCCAAACTAGTTGGTTTACAGCACTCATTCACAAGCCCCTCTTTACTCAATTAGCAGAGTTTAAGCATTACTTTGGGCCTGTGAGGGCAGCTGGGTGCAGATTTGCCTGTTAAAACCTCTAAAGTCTAAGCCTTTGGGGGAGGGGGTTCTACTAAGCAAACATGAAATTGTTTTAAGACGGTCATACCATGGATTATTTAGCTATTTGATTTGGAATTTTAGGACCCTTGTAGATACTGTATATTAAAAAAATGTAAAAATATTCTAGAATTTGGCTACCACTATAGAAACGCATTGAATAACGCATTCATAAATGGCAAAACAGACACTCAAAAAACTTAATCAGAAAGAATAAGGTTTTGAAGTGTCTGTCCTATATCTAGGAGATAAAAGAAAGCTCAGGAAATATATACAGTACCACTCAAAAGTTTGGACACACCTACTCATTCAATGGTTTTTATTTCTTTTTACTATTTTTAGAATAATAGTGAAGACATCAAAACTATGAAATAACACATATGGAATCATGTAGTAACCAAAAAAGTATTTTATATTTGAGATTCTTCAAAGTAGCCACCCTTTATCTTGATGACAGCTTTCCACACTCTTGGCATTTTCTCAACCAGCTTGACCTGGAATGCTTTTCCAACAGTCTTGAAGGAGTCCCCACATATGCTGAGCACTTGTTGGCTGCTTTTCCTTCACTCTGCGATCCAACTCATCCCAAACCATCTCAATTGGGTTGAGGTCAGGTGATTGTGAAGGCCATGTCATCTAAAGCAGCACTCCATCACTCTCCTTCTTGGTCAAATAGCACTTACACAGCCTGGAGGTGTGTTGGGTCATTGTCCAGTTTAAAAACAAATGATTGTCCCACTAAGAGCAAACCAGATGGGATGGCATATCGCTGCAGAATGCTGTAGTAGCCATGCTGGTTAAGTGTGCCTTGAATTCTAAATGAATCACTGACAGTGTCACCAGCAAAGCACCCCCACACCATCACACCTCCTCCATGCTTCACGGTGGGAACCACACATGCGGCGATCATCCGTTCACCTACTCTGCGTCTCAAAAAGACATAGCGTTTGGAACCAAAAATCACAAATTTGGACTCATCAGACCAATGGACAGATTTCCACCGGTCTAATGTCCATTGCCTGTGTTTCTTGGCCCAAGCAAGACTTTGCGTCTTATTGGTGTCCTTTAGTAGGGATTTCTTTGTAGCAATTCGACCATGAAGACCTGATTCACGCAGTCTCCTCTGAACAGTTGATGTTAAGATGTTCTGTTACTTGAACTCTGTGAAGCATTTATTTGGGCTGCAATTTCTGAGGCTGGTAACTCTAATGAACTTGTCCTCTGCAGCAGAGGTAACTCTGGGTCTTCCTTTCCTGTTGGAGTCCTCATGAGAGCCAGTTTCATAATAGTGCTTGATGGTTTTTGCGACTGCAATTGAAGAAACGTTCAAAGTTTGTGAGGTTTTCCAGATTGACTGACCTTCGTGTCTTAAAGTAATGATGGACTGCCGTTTCTCTTTGCTTATTTGAGCTGTTCTTGCCATAATATGGACTTGGTATTTTACCAAATAGGGCTATCGTCTGTACACCACCCCTATCTTGTCACAACACAACTGATTGGCTCAAACGCATTAAGAAGGAAAGAAATTCCACAAATCAACTTTTAACAAGGCACACCTGTTAATTGAAATGAATTCCAGGTGACTACCTCATGAAGCTGGTTGAGAGAATGCTAAGATTTTGCAAAGCTGTCATCAAGGTAAAGGGTGACTACTTTCAAGAATCTCAAATGTAAAATATATTTTAACACTTTTTTCGGTTACTACATGATTCTATATGTGTTATTTCATAGTTTTGATGTCTTCACAATTATTCTACAATGTAAAAAAAAAAATTGGGAAAAGAAAGAAAAACCCTTGAATGAGTTGTTGTGTCCAAACTTATGACTGCTACTGTATATATTTTTTTACATTTAACATTTACATTTAACCCCTTTTTTTTTGTTGGCACAAAACTACCTCCATACTTCCATTCATTTTTTAAAACCGGTAACAGGTTACCTTCAGACAAGTCCCGTGACGCTTGTGGGGGTCGTCGAGCAAAAACACTGTGTTAGTGAGCGTCTCATCTTTCCATAGAGTGGTCATATTAGTCAGTTTTTGTGATGAGACCGATTTTCGGGATGTCTCCTGGTCTGACAAACAGCGCTGTATCTCTGCTACATTTCACCTCAGATGCAGAAGGGCGACATAGGCGGATTGAGATGCAGCCCATGTAAAATATATATATGATGAAATAGATATCTCTAGCTTAAACTGACAGATGTATAATGTTAACTAGATTGATGCATGAATGACGCTTAATGAAGAATTATTCAAGGTAGCATGACACAAAGCCTAGGCCTGTTGTCTCTCTGTTCTCTGACAGACTCTTGAACAGTTTTTCTGCTGGTCTGGTTCTCGACATGCTCAGTGCTTCATCCTCTTGTTTGAACTTCTAACAGAAGTGTGTTGGACAGCCCCCTCTGGATCAGCTTACCAAAATATTATAGACTCACACCCACCCACCCGACTTCTTTTCCTCGACACAAAGTAGCCTAACTCCCAAACCGATAGCATATGGACTTCAAAGTTAGATCAAGCCCCAGTGTCTTCCCGTATGGTTTTGTCTTTGACGTGACTTTTGGTGATGCCTGTGTCTACAGTAAGTCACAAAGGCAGATTGTGTGTTAGACGTTAGCTGAAGGCCTGTGGACCCAGATAGGCCTTCTGATTCGCTGAGGGCCCATTGAAGCTGAAGGTCAGGCTTGTTTGAACAGAGACAGAATAAAAGGTCAACCGGAGGGTTTTAGCCCGGCCCTCCCTCTCCTTTCTTTATCCTGTTTCCCTCCACTTTCCCCTCGTTTCCCTCCACTCAAATCTTTCAAATGATCTCTCTTGAATCCTGCCTCATGCTAGTTCTGAAATGTGTCATTTTCTACATCTGGTTAGTGGTTAGGGTTATCATCCCACACAATATTGCTCCTCAGGGTTGTCATGTGCATACCTGGGTTTCCATTAGCCGGTAATTGCCAGCTTTTGGCTGTAATAAAACAAATTTAAGCAGATAAATATACATTTGGCTGGCCAAATTAACCTGGTGAAAAAACAACGGTAGGAAGGCTACCCACCACTTTACAATGTGAGCTGGAGGTAGTATGCATTTTGAAAAGATATTTCATTGTTTGAAACCTGAGTGTTTTGCTTCATATTATGAGGCATGTCTTACCTTGCTTGAAAATCTGACCGTAGAAAGGTGGAGGCAATTATTTCATAAAGACTATAGGTTTAAAGTTTGAGGAAGCATAAGCCTACAATTTATCCTACAATTTCTACCAATCTGTTGGTCAGTTCTGATTTTCATATGTGCATCTTGATGGAACAGTTTCATTTCAATAATAATGTTTGCGGTTCTCAAAATTGTTGCTACGTGGAAAATTATACAAATGTAAAATTCAACTAATGCGAGAGGACCAGCCTCTGCCATGTGACACAGTGATCATTGGCGGCTAAATAGCCTAAATGAGCGCATGGAACTCCGAAATGGCCAATGCAGCTGTTGACCTATAACATACATTGTCAACAAAGTAAACATACATAAAAACAGTAGAAAATATACTGATGAAAATTCTGGTTCTTTCAATAACATTAACTTCTCTTCTCAGCCTGTCTGTCTTCCTTTCTATTTGTCTTGACTTGAGCTGTTGCTTGTGAAGTGCAACATTGTATCAAATCAATCAACTGGATCGGCCCTAACGTGCAACATTGTATCAACTAGCCTATTCAGCACTCAGAGGCACCAGTGAGCTCGGGACAGACAGCTGTTTTTGCGCAAGGGAAAGGATAAGTATTTTATGACGTTTCCGCTGGATATATGGGATCATCAGATTATTATATTTTGCTCTTTCACACCGAGGCTTGGTGATTATCGAGGGGGAGATTTTTGTGAGGAACTATTAGTCTGTCATTTGCAATGGATGTTAAAACAACGGACTTCGTTGACTTACTATGTGAGGTGAAGAAAATATTACTGAGAAGATGAGCTTATTAGTGGTGAAGGCGATGACTAAGACAAGCAGAAATCATACATCCCCAAATGGGCACTTGCACGCAGCAGGCCAGGTAGGCTAATTCTATGCTTGCTCAGACATGCGAGCTCCCTCAACATTAACAAGAACCGTGCTCATCGCTCACATGGAGCACTCCAAACAAAAGACAATGAAAAAAGGGACAACTCGTAAATGATGGTTATGAAATAAAACCAAAACTTGCTTCTCAACAACATTTACACACCGAGAATGAGAACGGTAAATTATTGTAGGCCTAATTAGTAATACAAATGATGTCATGGCATTAGAAGCTTCTGATAGGCTAATTGACATCATTTGAGTCAATTGGAGGTGTACCTGTAGATGTATTTCAAGGCCTACCTTCAAACTCAGTGCCTCTTTGCTTGACATCCTGGGAAAATCAAAAGAAATCAGCCAAGACCTCAGAAAAACAATTGTAGACCTCCACAAGTCTGGTTCTTCCTTGGGAGCAATTTCCAAATGCCTGAAGGTACCACGTTCAACTGTACAAACAATAGTACGCAAGTATAAACACCATGGGAC
This sequence comes from Oncorhynchus tshawytscha, assembly GCF_018296145.1. NCBI lineage: Eukaryota > Metazoa > Chordata > Actinopteri > Salmoniformes > Salmonidae > Oncorhynchus > Oncorhynchus tshawytscha. The sequence goes on from NC_056437.1 coordinate 74,255,244, forward strand.
CACACAGCCATCATACCACTCAGGAAGGAGACGCGTTCTGTCTCCTAGAGATGAACGTACTTTGGTGCGAGAAAAGTGCAAATCAATCCCAGAACAACAGCAAAGGACCTTGTGATGCTGGAGGAAACAGGTACAAAAGTATCTATATCCACGGGAAAACGAGTACTATATCGACATAAGCTGAAAGGCCGCTCAGTAAAGAGGAAGCCACTGCTCCAAAACTGCCATAAAAAAAAGCCAGACTACGGTTTGCAGCTGCACGTGGAGATGGTACTTTTTGGAGAAATGTCCTCTGGTCTGATGAAACCAAAATATCACTGTTTGGTCATAATGACCATCGTTATGTTTGGAGGAAAAAAGAGGAGGCTTGCAATCCGAAGAACACCATCCCAACGGTGAAGCACGGGGGTGGCAGCATCATGTTTTGGGGGTGCTTTGCTGCAGGAGGGGCTGGTGCATTCACAAAATAGATGGCATCATGAGGTAGGGAAATTATGTGGATATATCGAAGCAACATCTCAAGACATCAGTCAGGAAGTTAAAGCTTCCGGCTTCAACTGTATGTAATGGGGAATTGATAACAATAAACAATCTTAAAGCGTACAGTTCACAATAAATAATGAATGCGCAGGATTCTGGAGAGTTGAGAGCATGCATTTTGGAGAGGGACGGCCTATAGGCTATCTTCGCCACACACCCCTCCCCTTGTTCTTGTCTCAACATTTTAAGTAAAACTCACTACACATTAGGTTCACACATAAGGTATTTTTAGATGCTTTTCACTGACAGCCGCTACTCAATCAGCTATAGGCCTTTTGCCACGCAAGCTGCCGTTTCTCTCCTGTTCTATTGGTTTTCAGATCAACTTTCTTCCATTGTCCAGAAGTCAAACGCACCATCCTAGTTATACAGTATTAACAACACATCTTAGTCGTTGTGTCTTTAGATTCACGCTCTTTGAATCTCTGTCATATACCGCTTGCGTCAGATGCGCTATTTAGAATGGTGTTTTCCCTTTTTCCCGCAAATTGCATTTTGGCAAATGTTTGAAAATGACATTTTATTGGCTACTTCATTACAGGAGTTACATGTTTTGTTAAGAGGAATTACCATAATCTAAATGTGGGGACTTTTTGAGCACCGTGGGTGGACGCCCCTAGTGGGTTTACACACCCAATGCATATGTGTGTGGTAAATTTCTCGAATGGCTGCTAAACTAAAATGGGAAAACCCTGGTGCATACTGTACATAAAGTAGCCGATAGCTTTAGGTCGGAACTTGACCCATTTCACGGCTAGAAGATTTCTGGTTTAAGTTCTGCGAGGAACATAGCTAACATTGCTTTTGTACCCTTGAGCAAGGCCCAAACTATAGAGGTACCAATCCAGGGCTGGTTTATACTGGTGCTCTCCAGAGTTTGTACGTGTGCCCCCGCTCAGACAACATCACAAAATGATCCTCGGCTTTGATATCAAGTCCTCCACATACCAACACGCTATCCCCTAGCTGACTGCGTTGCAGTTTTCTATAGATCCAAATCCCCATCAGTGCATTGAGTTCTCCATTTAAATGACTGCATATAGGTCTGTCTGCATCTGTTTCTGCAGCAAGGGGTTATTCGCGGACTCCAAAAGAGCCGTCCTCAGATTTCTGGATGTATTTTTACGTATTTAAGAGAAGAGGGATATGCGACGATACACTGGAAAGGTCCCAGATGACGTTACTGTTTGAATGCTGCCGCCGTTGTTGGGCTTCGCTGCAGAGGTAGACTGGCTGTAGTAGGACAGGGCTCTGGCCCTCTTTTTCTGGCCCTCTGGTGTCTCTCTGAAGTTTCCCCGGCCGAATCAGTCATACACTCTGTAAGGGCCGATGTGGTTTTCCTGTAGTGTTTCCCTGTGTGTCTGAGCATCAGCCTAAATTAGAGACTGATACACACACATATTTTCCAACTACTGTACAGTCTGAAACAGGCAAACGTATTGACACAAGGGTCAACTAGTGGATGTTGGGATAGTGAGATACTTTGAACAGATGTCATGTATTGTAGATGAACAGTCAGCACAGTCCTGTAAGCTAAGTTGAGCAGGATAGGGTATGTTCAGACTTATTGATTAGGTCTGACTTCCATAAGGAATAACCTTCCACAATCATCTGATCAATAATCACAGCCCAGAGAAACGCTATCTGAGACTGTACATGGTGGAGGGATGGAGGGCCGCCTGCCAAAACTCATTTCCTGCCTGGTGTTTTCAGGGGAAAGAAGGAGGGTTTGTCCCTTCATACCTCACACGCTAGTTTGACGCAGGAAATAGAGAAAATAAACTAGTAATTAGATAAATAAATGAGCATAGATAAACCTTATAAACAATTGAATGGGCTGGAAATGGGCCTTGACCAGAGATAACAAGCTGAGCTCTCAGTCGTCCAAAACATTGCCTGGCCAAATGTCTGAAACAAATGTCACTTTGCAGTCCAAGGTCCTCGCCACCACCATGACTGCATGTGGTGGATTTTATTTTTACAAGGCTTCTTTGACAGTGGCCCTTGAGAAAGAGAGAGAGAGAGGAGAGAGAGCATTTCACAACAGTTTCCCCATGATTCCCAGATGTTTTTGATGTTTGTTATGGGTTTTCGATTAGCTGACAACAGTGTAACCGTTTGAACTCTCTCTCTCTCTCTGGCCTGCGACTGCCTGGCTGGCTGGCTTTGAGTAAGTCCTCTCTCTCTCTGGCCTGGGACTGCCTGGCTGGCTGGCTTTGAGTCAGTCCTCTCTCTTTCTCTGGCCTGGGACTGCCTGGCTGGCTGGCTTTGAGTCAGTCCTCTCTCTTTCTCTGGCCTGGGACTGCCTGGCTGGCTGGCTTTGAGTCAGTCCTCTCTCTTTCTCTGGCCTGGGACTGCCTGGCTGGCTGGCTTTGAATCAGTCCTCCTCTTCTCTCCACTCCGCTGTGCCCGCCAGCCAAACCAATTAAAGAGAGACGAGCTGTCCACAGCGGCGTGGTATGCATGCAGCTGTGGAGGAGGGGTGGAGGGAACGATATTCACAGCACTTCAACTTGTCCCCCTCTCCTCTCTCACTTAGGGTGTCAGAGAGGCTTAGGGCTGGCAGACGTTGTGTGGGGTTACCCTCCTCCCCTCGACACAGAGCCAATAGGGTATCGGGGGGGGGGGTGCCTTCACTGTGGGAGTGTATGATGCTGCTATTTACCACCTCTCTCTCTCTCTGTCTCACCCAGACACAGTCTGTCAGAGGTTCCTGATGAGATGAAGAGTCTGATCATAGAGAAGAGCAAGATGGGCCTGGAAGAAGACCCCGAGCTGCTTGTCAAAGGTGAGCCTGCCTGCCCGACACACTTCTACACCATCCCTCTATTCTCTCTCTCTCTCCTTTCTCTTTGTGTAGCTGATGTGTTCCAGTCCCAGTGATTTGCATGTACAGTAATAACAGTCTGTGGGATGATGACGTTCACTTGTCCGAGAGTGTTAGCCGAGCTTGAGCTCTGTGCATGTTTGCGGTGTTATTGCTGAATAAGTAGACCATACTGTACTACTGTACTGTACACTTCACTGTCCACAGCTAAGCCCTCACACACACACACACACACACACACACACACACACACACACACACACACACACACACACCCTGCCCGCAGTAATCATGTAATGATGACCATCAGCGGCATTAAGAGCCTTGCGAGCCTGACGCTTTTTGAGGAGTGATCTCACAGGCTATTCATGTGTGCTTTTCCTGCTACCGAAACAGTTGCAGTAAAATGCCAGCGCTTGGATAAGTTACGTCCTCTTTGGGATGGCGGCAGCCTGATCGGCTAATTCGGACAGCAGTTACCATGCAGCACCCCTGGCCGACTGGCTGGCTGCACCCCTCCTCCCTCTGTTCCGACGTCTGAGACCGGGCAGAGGGGCAGGCGATGGGGTTAGGGGGGGTGGGGGGGGTGCATTCCTTCCCAATCGGAGGACGGATACTTCCCCTGGGCCCCTGGGGTGGCTGCGTGCCTTGGCATTTCTTCTCTTCAGTCGGGCCGTCTTCCCCACCAGCCACCACCATCTCCAGCACCACTGACGCTCCAGGACATGTGAAGGCCTTGCTCTGTTCATGCCCTTGTTGTGTGCAGGGATATATCAAATGTCCTGGTGCTAGGGTGTCCCTAGCTGTTTGGTGTGGTTTGGTGTGGTTTACAATGGGACATCCTCAGGCAACTGGGGCCAAGTGTCATCTCGCAGTCTAAAATAGGCCATCAACCGTGCCTTAGACAGAGAGAGAGAGACAGACAGAGGGGAAAAGGTAGAGAGAGAGAGATTGACGTAGCGAGGGAGTGAGAAACTCCTAGACAGAATGCAGTGACAAGCATAAATTACATTCCTCTGTTTGTTCATTTTTAGCTACATATCACTTAGTACTCCAGTCATTTGGAAAGTGATTCAGTCTACTCAATTGCAATCGTTTCCCTTTCTGTTTGGATCTCTGTCTAATTCTGTTCAGCCCATAATCCTAGTGTTGAAGCTCATTAAAGCTCTGCTCCCTTATGGATGACTGTTTGTTATCAGATGCTTTTTAATCTCCTCCAAATCTCCAGAACAAACAGAAGGTACACACAGAGATAGAAGGACAGAACAGAACCAGAGGGAGACAGACTCCAGTGTTTGCTCAGTCTGTGTTTCAGGGGGCAGGGCCAGCATTAGGGGTCTGGGGTCACAAATGAAACAAATTAAGGGCGAGCCGTGGCCCCCCAGGGGACGCATTAGCAGGCCAGGGAGATGGGATCCAGATGGAGGACCATGGGGGGGAGGGGAGGGGTAGGCAGGGGGTCCTGACCGGGACTCTTGTTTCACCCTTTCTCTCTCTCCCACTCATTGCCTTTCCTTCTCTTTCTCTACTTCTCTCACTCTCTCTCTCTCTTTCTTTCTCTCTTCCCTCTTTCCATCCAAAGTAGGCCGTCTCTCTATCCCACTGTCTCAAAAAGAGCAGCTGCAGGACATCCTGTGTGACTGACAGACGACCTGCCTCCCAGCTCTCCGCTAACCAGTCCACCCACACCCCTCCACCCCCCTACCCCCGACCCAATCATCCACCCCACCCAATCCCGTCCTGTCTTACCTCATCGTTTTTTATTTATCCATTTCATGTTGGTTTTTATGCTCCTGTTGATGTGGTGTTAAGTACCTGGGGACTATATTGGGTGGGTTTATGGTGTGTTCCAGGCTGCCACTGGGAAAGGGGAAACAGAATGAGACGTGTGTAGACTCCCACTTCGACTGCCCCCCTCCGGGTCTATGGGTTGTAACATGGGGGATGGTAGCAATGGGGGCTCTGCATGTAGGGAAAACCACTTTACCATAGGAAAAAGGGGAGTTGGTGCAGGGGGAGAGATGAAAGAGGGAGAGACTGAGCGAAGAGAAAAGAGCTGTAGGGAAAGCGAGGGAGAGCTGACAGGTGGCATGCAGCTTGCTAACCACAGAGGAAGCTGTGACGCTGGCTCGGTCGTCAGAGCTGTTCTAAGAAGTTAGCCCAATGAACATGGCACTGCTGTTCCCATAAACTCACGCACACACACACACACACACACACACTCTCAACGGATGGCACAGCCACATAACCCTGCCCCCGCCCTCACCATAGCGCCCTGCTCCAGCTTTGGGCCAGGTGACCAGCCAGGGCCCTCTGCCAGCCTATCCATCACCCCTCACTGTGAACTCTGACTGCTCTCTCTCGTTTTACCCCTCCCTCTCACCGCCACCCCTATCCATCCCTTGCTCCCTCTTCCTCTCTCTCTCTGGGCAGCCCCTGGCCAGAGCTTGGCCAAACCCGGTTTATTTACCCTCAGCTCTGTGAGATTAAATATTTAGAAGGAACAGTTTGCACACATATTCTGTGTCCCAAATGCCACCCTATTCTCTATATAGTGCACTACTTTTGACCAGAGCCCCATGGTCCCCTGGTCAAAGGTAGTGTACTATACAGGGAGCAGTGTGTCGTTTGGGACACACTCTGTGGGTTGCTGCATGGCTGGTGTTTGGTAACACTACAGCCACTTTCCCTTCTGGACACGGGTAGTAGACTATATATACAAAAGTATGTGGACACCCCTTCAAATTAGTGGATTCGGCTATTTCAGCCACACCCATTACCGACAGGTGTATCAAATCGAGCACACAGCCATGCAATCTCCATAGACAAACATTGGCAGTAGAATGGCCTCACTGAAGAGCTCAGTGACTTTCAACGTGGCACTGTCATAGGATGCCACTTTTCCAACAAGTCAGTTCATCAAATTTCTGTCCTGCTAAAGCTGCCCCGGTCAGCTGTAAGTGCTGTTATTGTTAAGTAGAAACGTCTAGGAGAAACAATGGCTCAGCCACGAAGTGGTACAGGGCCCTGACCTTTGGGATGAATTGGAACACCGACTGTGAGCCAGGCCTAATTGCCCAACATCAGTACCTGACCTCACTAATGTTCTTGTGGCTGAATGGAAGCAAGTCCCCGTAGCAATGCTCCAACATCTTGTGGAAAGCCTTCCCAGAAGAGGGGAGGCTGGTATAGCAGCAAAGGGGGGACCAACTCCGTATTAATGCCCAAGATTTTGGAATGAGATGTTCGACGGGCTGGTGTCCACATACTTTTGGCCATGTAGTGTACATCCCCTTCATGTAAAGCTGGACACTGCAGACCAGGATCCTGTTCAGTAGAGACCAAACACAAACAGTTATGAAATGGAAAATTACCATTTTTATTGAACAAATTCAGGTCAGTTTCACACCGTTTTGTCTCGTTCTATGCCTACTGAACACCACCCAGTTCTGAGGGCCATGGTTATGTGACAGGGGTGGAATGGTGAAGGGAGCCAGGAGAATGTATCAGCCTTTCTTTCTCTCTCCCTCCCTCCTTCTCTGGGCGTTAATGACAGATCAGTCCACCAGTTCTCTTCCTGCATCTCCACCACCAGCGACTGTTCTCCAACCTCCCGCTTTCTTCTTTGTGTGTTTTTTACAGCTGTAATTATCCTGGTGGCAGGCACACAGGCCTTAATGTCTGACTATACCATTAGCTGCCGTTATTTTTAACCTGTTCTGCATGTTACAGACATATTTTATGTCCGATGGGTTCAACCTCTTAGTGATTATGTTCAGCCCAAACCAATTAACCCTTAAATTCAACCAAATAAGACACACACCACACGCACACACACACACACGCACACATACACACACACACACACATGTGCAAACACACACATACACACACAGTCTATCATGTGCAGATCTTTTTTTGGCTACCTTTTTGATCTTTCTCCAACATTCATTGTGTGTGTGTGTGTGTGTGTGTGTGTGTGTGTGTGTGTGTGTGTGTGTGTGTGTGTGTGTGTGTGTGTGTGTGTGTGTGTGTGTGTGTGTGTGTGTGTGTGTGTGTGTGGTGGCCAGAGGACTGGCCACCCCACATAGCCTGGTTCCTCTCTAGGTTTCTTCCTAGGTTTTGGCCTTTCTAGGGAGTTTTTCCTAGCCACCATGCTTCTACACCTGCATTGCTTGCTGTTTGGGGTTTTAGGCTGGGTTTCTGTACAGCACTTTGAGATATCAGCTGATGTACGAAGGGCTATATAAATACATTTGATTTGATTTGATTTGTGTGTGTGTGTAGGCTGGCTGTTCCGGGAGGTGTGTGGAAGCTGGATCAAGCAGAGGTGCTACTGGTTTGTACTGAGCCTGGACTCCTTAGACTACTACAGCAGCTCAGAGAGAGGAGCCCGCAGACTGGGAACACTGGTGCTCACCAACCTCTGCTCTGTCATCTGGCCAGACAAACAGACCTTCAAGGAGACGGGTGAGTGCCACTCACGCACACACACAGAGACACATGAGCATGCACCGGCGTGTATATCCAAAATTCCCTCTTTGGATAACTAAGCCCCAGATAATGAGTTCCATATTGGTCCCCTATCCTTAAGCGGTTCAATGATTAAATATTGGTAAAGATCTCAAAGCGGTCATAATGTGAGGATTTACGGTCTCCTCTCAGTTCCTGTGAGCCCAGTACACCCAGAGGAAGTCTGGAAAACCCAGTCCACTTTTCTCTCCACAACTTGTGTTTGTCTGGAACCTTCTGAGTCATCAGCACCAGAATGGCCCTTTACCGTTTAACACCCTGAATGACAGGAATCGGAAAGGAAATACAGGTGAAATGCTATTGTTGTGTGAAGACACACCACACACACACTTCTATTACTCACCCGCGACACACACACACACACACACACACACACACACACACACACACACAAGGCCCTCTGTGACTGTATGGAGGGGATTGTACCTTCGCCTGCTGACTTTAGACAACCACTTAAAACCTCCAGGAGAAAAAAAAGCTAACCCAAACATTCCCCTAAATCTGTTCTGGGACTTTCCTGCAGAGAAGTGTGTACTCTGTTTTGTCCTGCCCTTAGTCTAAGTACAGCTCACTGGTGGCTGTGTGTTCTGTCTGTGTTCCTCTATCAGCCTCTGAGTAAGTCTGTCCCAGCAGAGTGGTATGGACCTAATGGCTTTACCATACAATACAATGCTAGTCCCCTTTTAGGCCCAGTATCTCCTTCCACCTCTCTATCTCTCACTTGTGAAATAGCTATGAATGGGGTCACACACACACACACACACTTTAGCCTCACTTGGCTTTTGAACTTGACCAATCGAAACAAAGAAAAATCAGTATGCCAAGTCACGTAGCTAGCAGGAGATCACATGGTAACAAACTCAGGGTACGATTGGCCCATGGGTCCACACTGCCTGTAGCACTTTCTCAGTTCTTACAGGAGGTTAGGCCAGGTGTTGTGCCAGGAGAGGACACACCTCTGTCCTGACTTGGTTGTAGTCGTTTCGGTTGGGCTCAGTGGCTAATAAAGTTGGGGGACCCTCCCGGGATGATCGCTGACCTCCGTGAAACCCAGAGAGGAAGTGAGGAAGCAGGAGTCACACCAGATATGTGGAATGTCCCATGTTCAGACCACATGAGAGGGAGAGTGGAGCAGGCTTCCTTATTTTCTGAAACCACAGTTATTATATAAGTATAGGCCTTTGATTCTGCTCTCTATAGCTATATTGTTCTTTGATAGTTCAGTTTCTGTTTTTTCATGTTTACTCATGCTTTCAGTACACGATACACTGATGACTGACTTCCCTGTGCCTGTGTGTGTGTGTGTTTCAGGGTACTGGAGCATCACAGTGTATGGGCGTAAGCACTGCTACAGGCTGTACACCAAGCACTTCAACGAGGCTGTGCACTGGGCCTGCGCTGTCCAGAAGGTCATCGACACAAAAGCCCCCGTGGAGACGCCCACTCAGCTCCTGATCCGAGACATCGAGGTGAGACACACACATATGCACACACACACACGCACACACACACACACTCTGCTTCACAGCATCTCGCTGCCCGCCCCAGACTAGACCACTGCCAAGCTGCCGATGACAAGGGTCACCAAACACGGACCGCAGCAACACAACGGACATTATACCTCCGCTCTGTCACCACGGCAACCGCGCGACCAGACTGGGCCGCGAGTCCAAAGTGTCCTCCAACTGTCGTTGCTGCTGCTTTCAGGGAATGATCTTATTCCGCCAAACTGTGAGAGGAGAGGAGGCACCCCGTAAAAGTTCCACTGGAATGTTCTGCGCTATTTTAAGGAACGTGTCATTTTTAGAGGCAAAAGGGTGGATGAAGAGGTTGTGCAAAAGGCAAAGCCTCATATTTGGACCTGGTCCTGGGGTGTGTACGTGTGTGTGCCCACAGAAACATGCCTCACTTAAACAGTTGAATGAGGCACAGCGAGTTCTTCCATTTTTGAAGTATGATTTCATTCATCACTAAGACAAAGTCTAAGAGAAGAATCCAGACCACGCTCTGCCATCACTTTGGAATTCACCAAGTGGTGTTAAGTCTATGCTTGTTTGCTATTCTGAGTTTGTGTGTTGTTGTGTGTGTATTCTTGTAAATGTGCCTTCGATCACTTGACTTCCGCCTGAACTCTTATCACGTGAGAAGGTGTTTAAAGTAGCCCTGTGTGTGTGTGTGTGGGTGCATGTGAACACCCAGATTTGTAGAGGAGTGGTTGCTAGCGAGCAGAGCATGCTGGAATCTCATACAGCAGACGGATGGGTGACGAGGCACAGATAAGGGTTAGGGTCCCTAATCTCACTGCGAGGGTCCCTAATCTCCCAGCGAGAGTCTGTGATCTGGTCTAGAGAGTTTAATCTGTCTCCTTCCATCTGCCCTGCCGGGTCCCTGCTCAGCCAACGGGAGGCCGGGTCACGGAAGGAGGAAGAGAGGGGCCCGCTTTTTAAAGAGTTGCCCCTGTCTTCTCTTCCTCCCCCTTTCCAATCCTCCTCCAGACCTTCCAACACTCTTTCTCACACTTAACACAAAGCCTAGCCGAATCCCACTGAAGGCTGGAGAACTCTACTGAACAGAACTGACACTACAGGAGAGGGGGAGGGGGAGGGGGAGGGAGGGAGCGAGGGAGAGAATGAATAGAGGAGTTCTTTGTGTGAGAGAAGTGCTTATCTCTGAGTGTAGATGTGTGTCCCACCAGACATGGAGGTGAAGAGAGATGACCATTTCAGCCTTGGACCTCCAGTCTCTGTTGCGTGTGAAAGAGGGACAGAGGGACAGGGAGAGGTAGCGAAGGGGGGTGAGAAGGACAAGGAAATATGTCCGTTTTTAGGACATAATGAGGATGGATGTTCTGTCGGAATCCTGTAGATTATAAATGAATCCCGTTGTCCTCTTGCGACCTCTACATAGACTGCAATGTGTTTCCCAGTGTTGAGCACTCTACAGGCACTGTATGTTCGCCTATGGTAATGTGTTGTGTATGTAGGCTGTATGTGTCTGTCCAATAGACAGTCTGCCAGTGTTCCACATGGTCCCAGTTCAGATAGACCAAAAAATTTCAGAGGAATGTATCAACTTTGCCACACAAAGGAGGGTGTATTGGGGGAAGGAGCGAGAGCAGTGGCAACATTACTAATGGTCAACAGGTGCAGGCAAGGATTGCAGTAGTAGATGCCATCTGCGTAGGGCGGCAAGAAGCCTAGCGGTTAAGAGGTTGGGCCAGTCGCTGGTCAAAAGGTCGCTGGTTTGAATCCTCGAGCTGACTCTGTGAAAAATCTGTCTGTGCCCTTGAGCAAAGCACTTAACCCTAATTGCTCCTGTAAATCAGAGCTGCTGTAATTGAGTCAGGTTTGTAGGACTCCTTGCTCACACACGCTTTTTCAGTTCTGCCCACACATTTTCTGTGGGATCGAGCTTTGGGATCGAGCTTTGGGAGCTTTGTGATGGCCACTCCAATACCTTGACTTTGTTGTCCTAAAGCCATTTTGCCACAACTTTGGAAGTATGCTTGGGGTCATTGTCCATTTGGAAGACCCATTTGCGACCAAGCTTTAACTTCCTGACTGATGTCTTGAGATGTTGCTTCAATATATCCATATCATTTTCTGTCCTCATGATGCCATCTATTTTTGAAGTGCACCAGTCCCTCCTGCAACAAAGCACCCCCACAACATGATGCTGCCATCCCCGTGCTTCACGGTTGGGATGGTGTTCTTCAGCTTGCAAGCCTCCCCCTTTTCCCTCCAAACATAACGATGGTCATTATGGCCAAACACTTCTATTTTTGTTTCATCAGACCAGAGGACATTTCTCCAAAAAATTGTTCTGGAATTGATTTTCACTTTTTGCACCAAAGTACGTTCATCTCTAGGAGACAGAACGTGTCTCCTTCCACGGCTGCGTGGTCCCATGGTGTTCATACTTGCGTACTATTGTTTGTACAGATGAATGTGGTACCTTCAGGCATTTGGAAATTGCTCCCAAGGATGAACCAGACTTGTGGAGGTCTACAATTTATTTTCTGAGGTCTTGGCTGATTTCTTTTGATTTTCCCATGATGTCAAGCAAAGAGGCACTGAGTTTGAAGGTAGACCTTGAAATACAGCCACAGATACACCTCCAATTTCCCCAAATTATGTCAATTAGCCTATCAGCTTCTAAAGCCATGACATCATTTTCTGGAATTTTCCAAGCTGTTTAAAGGCACAGTCAACTTAGTTTATGTAAACTTCTGACCCACTGGATTGTGATACAGAGAAATAATCTCTGTAAACAATTGTTGGAAAAATGACTTGTGTCATGCACAAAGTAGATGTCCTAACCGACTTGCCAGAACTATAGTTTGTTAACAAGAAATGTGTGGAGTGGTTGAAAAACGAGTTTTAATGACTCCAACCTAAGTGTATGTAAACTTCCGACTTCAACTGTAAATAGTGTCAATGATGGCGGTGTGTTTTGTTGGGTCCCCAGATGTTTAAAACGCGGTCATAGCTGTCCTCCTGCTCCATGGCCTGACTCCCACTGACTCTAGTCACCCCTGTTACCCAACACACTCTCTCTCATAGCAGCCGTGCTTGGGGCTGCTCCCAGGTCAGCTGGAATGTCAAGGAAGCTCATCTGTCACTCTCTCTCTCTCTTTAACTGTCTGTCTGTCTCTCGGTCTTTCTTCTCCAGGAGAACAAGTTTAATCCTGAGGTGGTAGATAATATCTACCAGCACAACCCCATCCTGAAGCACACCCAGAGCCCCCTGTATGCCCCCCTGTTGCCCTTCCCTTACGGCAGCTTGGAACACACCTGTAAGTACTACTACCATGCTACCACCAGTCCCTGTGGTCAGTGTCATGCCTGTAAACTCTGCAGTAAAACACGAGCAGTTACACACACACCCACTCACATATGAGTAATGCTGTCACATGCTCATTGACATGCCCAGTAATCATACACTGTAACAGACTCACATATAGACTTACCATTGAGTTAGTCCTACCTGCCTGCGTGCCAAGTTAAGGCCGGTGAGTGAGACAGCTTAGATAAGGCATGATGAGAGACGGCCACTAAAGCTTAGTCGTTCCACCAATAGACATCACAGAAGCAGGATCATCTATTCTCAAATATGCTGACTGGTCTAGTCTCGTCTAATTCCTAATCCCCCCACACACAGACCACAGTGGTAAGGGCTATGCCACGGTGCGGGAGGAAGCGGTGAAGCTCTTCAACTGTCTGCAGCAGCTGGAGTCTGCGCGGGACCCGGTGCCTCTGATCCAGGGTGTGCTACAGACCTGTCTGGACCTGCGACCGCTCCGGGACGAGGTCTACTGCCAGCTGGTGAAGCAGACCAGCTGCACGCCGCAGCCCCACACCGCCGCACACCTCCGCTACTGGCAGCTCCTCACCTGCATGAGCTGTACCTTCCTGCCCGGCCCCGCCGTGCTTAAATACCTGCGCTTCCACCTCAAGAGGTGACACACACAACATATTACACAACGCCCTCAACAGGAGGTGTAATTCTTCCTCTACCCATCCACCTCGCTCTGTCGTAGCTTGCGGAAAACTTTAAGGCATCAGCTGGTTTCACCAACAATAGAAAGTGTTTGGTGTTGGCAGGTGTGTCTGTACCCTGTCACAGAAATGTTTGGAGAGGTGAGGGGGGAATAGGGCTGCGGTACGAGGGAGAAATGGGGGTCAGGCTGTGGGCCAGAAGGGTGCCAGTAGCATGGGGACCCACCGTGGGAGGAGACAGGAGACAGGAGACAAGCCTGCTAACCACCAGTTACATATAGTAGTGTGATATGCCCTCACGTTGTTACTGCACGACCCCAGACAGATCCAGTGTTTTAGGAGTGGATTTGCAGCTCTGAATTAGCCACATGCTAAGCTATATTAACAGTGCTAATCTTTGGCCTGAAGCCTCTGTTGGACTGCAAGTCATAAAGCACTATATATGATGCCCATGTTTACATTGCGACTCAGTATCAGGCCAAAGCTAATGGAACAGTTGCAGTATACAGCACACTGAGACATCCACCACTCAGAGCTAGAACACACTGTCTCTCACGGTAGGGGTTGTATGTACTGTGCTGTCGGGAAAGTATTCAGACCCCTTGAAAAAATCCTCAGCAATCTACACACAATACCCCATAATGACATCACAATACCCCATAATGACATCACAATACCCCATAATGACATCACAATACCCCATAATGACATCACAATACCCCATAATGACATCACAATACCCCATAATGACATCACAATACCCCATAATGACATCACAATACCCCATAATGACATCACAATACCCCATAATGACAAAGCGAAAACAGGTTTTTAGATATTTTTGCAAATGTATTAAAAACAAAAAACAGAAATACCTTCTTTACATAAGTGTTCAGACCCTTTGCTATGAAAGTCGAAATTGAGCTCAGGTGCATCCTGTTTCCATTAATCATCCTTGAGATGTTTCTACAACTTGATTGAGCTCCAAGACTGGATTGTTTTGAGGTACAGATCTGGGGTAGCAAAACATTTCAGCAACATTGAAGGTCTCCAAGAAAACAGTGGCCTACACCGTTCGTAAGTGGAAGAAGTTTGGAACCGCCAGGACTCTTCCTAGAGCAGGCTGCCAGGCCAAACTGAACAACCGGGGGAGAAGGGCCTTGGTCAGGGAGGTGACCAAGAACCCGATGGTCCCTCTGACAGAGCTCCAGAGTTCCTCTGTGTAGATGGGAGAACCTTCTCTGCAGCACTCCACCAATCAGGCCTTTATTGTATAGTGGCCAGACGGAAGCCACTCTTCTCTGGTCTGATGAGACCAAGATTGAACTCTTTGGCCTGAATGCCAAGCGTCATGTTATGGAGGAAACCTGCCACCATCCCTACAGTGAAGCACGGTGGTGGCAGCATCATGCTGTGGGGATGTTTTTCAGTGGCAGGTACTGGGATACTAGTCAGGATCGAGGCAAAGATGAATGGAGAAAAGTACAGAGAGATCCTTGATGAAAACCTGCTCGAGGACCTCAGACTGGGGTGAAGGTTCACCTTGCAACAGGACAACGACCCTAAGCACACAGCCAAGACAACACAGGAGTTGTCTGAATGTCCTTGAGTGGCCCAGCCAGAGCCCGGACTTGAACTCAATCAAACATCTCTGAAGAGACAACCTGACAGAGCTTGAGAGGATCTGCAGAGAAGAATGAGAAACTCCCCAAATACAGGTGTACTTAGCTTGTAACGTCATACCCAAGAAGACTCGAGGCTGTAATCGCTGCCAAAGGTGCTTCAACAAAGTACAAAGGGTCTGATAAAGATAAAGGGTCTGAATACTTATGTAAATGTCATATTTCTGTTTTTTATTTTTAATAAATATGCAAACATTTCTAAAAACCTGTTTTTGCTTTGTCATTATGTGGTATTGTGTGTAGATTAACAAGGAAAATAATACTATTTAATACTTTTTAGAAGAAGGCTGTAACCTAACAAAATGTGGAAAAAGTCAAGGGATCTGAATACTTTCCGATGTTTGGCATGGGTAAGTATGGCAGTTGTATTTTCACAGTATAGCTAGCTAGCAGCCTCCGGGGTCAGCCTAAATACAAGGTGGTGGGTTATGCAGCAGCGCTGCTATAAAGAGATAGGGTCAGTGTTTCCCTGAGACCTCTGTGAGAGAGTGTTGAGGCTGACCCCACAGCTGGACAGAACTGGAGCTGCACACTGGGCAGAGGGCCCAGAGACTGAGCCCCCCTCCCCCTCTACCCCCATGGTGTCTTGAGAACCCCCCAGGGAATGTCCCCAGTCGGAGAAGGGTCGGCATGAGCCCTGCGTGGGTGGAGGAGAGGAGGTTGGGCTGGCGGGTGGGGGTGGGGGCAGACGGAAAGGGATCACACAGCACAGCCTCCCTCAGTGGAACATTCCTAATTATGTTTGAGCAGCAGGACAAAACCCACCCTGTGCCCCGTAATGAGA